>NC_142346.1:27840714-28504285 GCF_054954075.1 Amborella trichopoda
AAAAAAATTTAAAAATTGGTGCAAAATGACAGATTTGCCCCTTCTTAACAATTGCAAAATTTCCAAAACAGTCTCTGCTGTTGCCCTAGAACGTATGTGATCTTTCATGGATGTTCCGGAGTTACTCTAGTGGTCGTTTGTCTGAAAGATGATTGTTTCTTGTAGGGCTCGGCATGGCGATCGACTGATCCAACTTCGAGCCATGGATCGTGTTTTTAAGCCACAATCATGTGACTTGAAATTTGGATGAATCTTGCAAACTTTGGATCGATAGTGTGGTTGTTTCTTGATGTTTTTTCATGAGTTCTGTCACAATTGCGTGGCAACAAACGCAACTCAATTTTTTGCCCGGATGAAGATTTCAGAACTTTTGAGCTTTAGCCAGAATCTGGAATTCCGACACAGGAATTTACAGTCAATTTATTGTCTTCGTGTGAAAAATCCTACCCTTCATCATGCAGGGAATTCAGACCAAAGATTTCCATGGATCTTACGCACATGGTGGAACTAGTCTCACGTCAATCCGATATGTGAGTGTCGTGTTTTGGCCGCTCGAGCGAGGCGTGTCGCTGCCGATTTTTTTGCAACTTTCTTCACAGATCAACAACTTCTCTCTAGCGTTTCTTTACGCTCGACCATCGTCACTAGGCATGCCATATATATAAACGCTCTTCTCGATGAGATAAATTTGTTCACAAAATTTGAGCGTGATCTGACTTGAAATGATTGAGATATGGGTCTCCGAATTCACTGCCCGAAACATTGAAAACAGTCACCATTAACTTTATTGTGGAGTGCCCGATTAAGCCGAAACTTGAGCCATAGGGGTTTTCGACCATGATGGATCCAATGACGATAGTCCCACAACTTTTTGACTCACCAAAAATATATTTCTAGTTACGGGATCCATATCAGGGTACGAGAGGCTAATTCTGCCGAAACTGTTTCTTAGGCTGCACTACCTTTTATATTTGTCAGAATGCGATGAAACTTGGCAGGAGACTTTTAGAAACCTTTATGAATTTCTTGACCTATTCTGGGGCCATTATGAGACTGTCAAAATTTCCACTGTTTGTTAAGCTTTATTGACCGGCTTCTCTATTTTTTCGGCGTCGGGGATCCATGGCGCTGAAAAATGTCTTCAAATATTAGCATCTTCTCATTTGGAGTTACTTCTGTCAACTTATAAATATCATCATCCTCTTAGAGGTCCAAGACCATTTGTCTTTCCTAGAAAAGGGGATAGAGATCATACCCCAAATATCTCAACATGAGACATTTGTTGAAAACTATCATTTCTTCACTTACCAATTAATAACACATGCTGAGTTCCAAAAATACAAATTCATATTATAAAATATTATTGTAACAAATTAAATCCTATAAAGTCCAAAAATGACAAACAGGTGAAGCTTTCTGATTTTTAATAACAAATTCTTAAACCACAAAAAGAAAACCACAAAATTGATGGGTAAAATAGTAACTCAAAAGGTTATAAAGATATATAGAAAGGAGACATGTGCTTTCTAAAAATAGTAGGTGTTTTTCCTCAAATGAAAATTACATTAAGGCTGGTGTATTTGTCATTTTAATAAGGAACTGAAATATGCCTCTTTAAAATTTCATTGGGTTGAGAAAGAAAAGCTATGAGAATTGCTACTCTAGTTTTTGTGTGTTTAACATGTTTTGATTTGGTTGAATAAAAGCTATCAAAGAGAAATGCCATAAAAGACCAGCATGTATTCTTTACATAAAAGAGCAATGTCACATGAAGGACGTCATGTTAGAGAATACATCAAATAGCAATGTCACAAAAAGAACAAGAGATACAATTTGTATGAAAGAGAAATGTCACACTTTTAGATGAAAGACAACGTCACAAAAAGAACGGCATATGTATCAACTATAGAGCCAAATGGCATACTTACTTTGACAAACATGAAAACAAACCATCATCTCCTCTTTCATCATAGTACAAGAAAAAACATTATGTGCATAACACCATAAGAGGAACACACTACTATGTAGAAATAGAAAATACTCTTTGTTAATAAGGGTTCACGTCATCAGTAATTTTGTAAGTTAATTGCAACTCATATAAATAGTTTTTCAACGTTGACGCTCAATCAAGCATCTCGTTTTGGTGAATAAAGATGTACAAGAGGTACTTGCTCAGAGAAATAAAGGCATACAATCTCACACATGCACACAATGATAAAAATATGTGTAGGTATTGTGGGTAGTAAAGTGGTTGGAATCAAGCTTGCGATGCCGTGTTGAAAGTGTAGACACCTTAATAAATCAAGCCTATGCCTACGTCCTAATATTGATAAACATAGACATCCCTTTGTGGTTGGTGGTTCTGCTCTAGACTCATAATCTCTCAGAAAGATCTTACTCGAGTTAGGCTGCATTCCACACTAGTATAATGCGTTAACGCAAGACAGAGTAATAACCTAGAAGCAAAGCCTTGGTAAACAGCAAAGCATAACCACACAATGGCAGAGGCGCCTGCTCAGGAGATCCGAATATGGCCGAAGTCATAACATGGTGCCAACATGTCCATTTTAGAGCAACCACCAACCAAAGGAGCGATCCATGTAACAATGTTTAAGTGTAGGAATCGGGTTGGGGATTTATTGGTTATGGTGTTTATGATTGCAAAGACTAACACTACATTCCTATTCTAAAACATGATTGGTCAACAATCAAAAAAAGAAATGTTTAAGAGCAAGTACCTCCCATGCATCTTTGTTCATTACAAATGATATGCTTGACTGAATTCCATGTAGATCATCTCCCTGGTGGATTTGCAGAAAAAAGCAGTATTACTGATAGCATGACCAGTCGTTAATGAAGACTATTTTTTCAATCTCCAAGAAAGATTGTGCATTCCCTTTATGTTGTTATGAATTGAAATTATTTTCTTGTATAGTATGATGATAGAAAGGAAGTAGAATTGCTTTCAGGTTTTCCAAAAAGCTTGCACTTGGCTTAGTAGAATGTGTATATGTCATTCTTTTTGTGAAATGTCCCTTTCACCCACACCACACTCGTTTGTGAGGTTACGCTTTAATGAAAACTCTACATGTCACTTGTAATTTGGAAATGCTCTTTGTGTCATTCTTTTCGTTAAATTGCTCTTTCAGCAAAGTATACATTTCCTTCCTTTTGTGACATGCTTTTTCATACAAACTATTCATGGCATCCTTCTTGTGAGATTGCTATTTAATCCAAACTATCTGTGTTGTTCTTTTTGTGATATTTTTTAAAAAAATTTATTCAACCAAAGAAAAAATTGGGACATCGAAACCTTGTGCTCTCAAAGTTGATAGGTTTTGTGTTCGGTTATATCCAAGTGCTTGTTGGAATGACAACTTGATCCTTTAAAATAACTAGTGAAACTCTTTTTGTCATTGAAAATTAGGGCTTCTTAGCCAAAAGTGATTAAAAAAAATTCTCACTTGTAGATAAACTATAGCATTTTTTGAAACCCATGTGTCATTTTTTATTTATTGTTGCCTTCTTTAAATGTCTATGTTATTTTACCTAGGGCAAACAATTTCGAAAGAGACTGGAAAAGTATTGTATTTACTTGTGAATACTCCGCATTTAACTTATTCACATATATTAGGTACATAAACATATTGGAAAGAGAAATATATGAATAAATAGAACAAATTAGCAAATTTCAGCTGCACATATCTTAAGATATTGTGTTTATCCAATTTCTATACATCTCTATGGTGTTGTATATAATCCTTTTACCTAAACTCTTAAATCCTTATTTCTCTCTTTGTATTCTTCTCTTGTTTTAAATAGTAGAGTAGCCTTAGTCAATAGTGCATCGAATAGGGAATTAATAAGTAATATTGTCTAGATTTGATGACCATGCTATCATCATTATAAGAAAACATGATATATTCATCAGTGAAGTATTGGACATGGTATTGGTATCAGAGAAACTCGAGTAGAATCCATTGGTAGTTTTTTCCTAAAAGGAAAGTAGTAGCATCTTCTCATTTGGGGTTACTTCTGTCAACTTATAAATATCATCACCCTCTAAGAGGTCCTTGACCATTTGTCTTTCCTCGAAATGGGCGGGGTAGTCTAGTTTCCCCAAAATTTGAGAGAGATAAAGATCCTACTCTAGAATTCTCAACATGGGACATTTGCTGAAAACTATCATTTCTTCACTTACCAATTAATAACACATGCCCAGTTCCAAAAATACAAATTCATATTATAAACTAGTATTGTAACAAATTAAATCATATAAAGTCAAAAAATGACAAACAGGTGAACCTTTCTGATTTTAAAAAACAATTTCTAAAACCACAAAAAGGAAACCATAAAGGTGACGGGTAAAATAGTAACTATGAAGGCTATAAAGATATATAGAAAGGAGACTTGCGGTTTCTAAAAAAAAGTAGGTGTTATTCCTCACATGGATATTACATTAAGGCTGTTATATTTGTCATTTTAACAAGGAACTGAAAATATCGCTCTTTAAAATTGCACAAAGTTGAGAAAGCAACGCTTGGAGAATTGCTACTCTAGTTGTTGTATATGTAACAAGTTTTGATTTGGTTGAATAAAAGGTATCAAAGAGCAATGTCATTAAAGACCAACAATGTCATAAAAGACCAGCATGTATACTTTGCATAAAAGAGCGCTATCACATGAAGGGTGTCATGCTAGATATTACATCAAAGAGCAATGTCATAAAAGGAACAATAGGTACAATTTGTATGAAAGAGAAACGTCATAGTTTTGGATGAAAGACAACGTCATAAAAAGAATGGCATATTTATCAACTGTAGAGCCAAATGACATACTTACTTTGACAAACTTGAAAACAAACCATCCTCTCCATTTACATCATAGTACAAGCGAAAAGTTTCCATGCATAACACCATAAGAGGAACACACTATTATGCAGACTTAGAAAATACTCTTTATTAATAAGGGCTCACGTTAACAATAATTTCGTAAGTTAATTGGAACTCAAAAAAAATATATTCAATATTGATGTTCAATCAAGCATGTCGTTTCGTTGGATAAAGATGTTCAAGAGGTACTTACTCAGAAAAATAAAGGTATATAATCTCACACATGCACACAATGATAAAAATATGTGTGCGTATTTTAGGTAGTAAAGTGGTTGGAATCAAGCTTGCGATGCCGTGTTGGAAATGCAGAAATCTTAACCATTCAAGCCCAAGCCTATGTCTTAATATTGATAAACGTAGACATCCCTTTGTCGTTGGTGGTTCTGCTCCAGACTCACAATCTGCCAGAAAGGCTTACCCGAGCTAGGCCGCTTTCCACACTAGTATATAATGCGTTAATGCAAATACAAGGCAGACATAGTAATAGCTTAGAAGCTATGCCTTGGTAAACCGCAAGGGATAATCACGCAATGGAAAAGGAGCCCGCTCAGGAGATCCGAATGTGGACGAAGTCATAACATGGTGGCAACATGTCCATTCTAGATCAACCACCAACCAAAGGAGCGATCCATGTATCAATGTTTAAGTGTAAGAATCAGATTGGGGATTTATTGGTTATAGTGTTTATGATTGCAACGGCCAACATTACATTCCTATTCTAAAACACAATTGGTCGACCATTAAAAAAAGAAAGCAAGTACCTCTAATGCGTCTTTGTTCATTGCAAATGATATGCTAAACTGAATACCATGTTGATCATCTCCCTGGTGGAGTTGTGGTAAAAAATAGAATTACTGATAGCATCAGCTCTCGTTAATGAAAACTATTTTCTCATTCTATAGTAAAGATTGTGCATTCCCCTTGTGGTATTATGCATTGAAATAATTTTCTTGTTTACTATAATGACAAAAAGGAAGTTGAATTGCTTTCAGGTTTTCCAAAAAGCTTGCACTTGGCTTTGTAGATTGCGTATATGTCAATCTTTTTGTGAAATGTCCCTTTCATGCACACCATACGCGTTTGTGAAGTTACGCTTTGATGAAAACTATATATGTCATTTGTAATGTGGAAATGTTTTTTGTGTCATTCTTTTCGTTAAATTGCTCTTTCCCTTTGTGACATGCTTTTTGATACAAACTATTCATGTCATCCTTTTTGTGAGATTGCTCTTTAATACAAACTATCTGTGTTGTTCTTTTTGTGATATTTATTTAAAAGATTTATTCAGCAAAACAAATATTTGGAACATCCCAACCTTGTGTTCTCAATTTCGAGGGGTTTTGTGTTAGGATATATCCAAGTGCTTGTTAGAATGACAACTTGATCCTTGAAAATAACTAGTGAAACTCTTTTTGTCATAGAAACTTAGGGCTTCTTAGCCAAAAGTGATTAAAAAAATTCTTACTTGTAGATAAAATATAGCATTTTTTGAAACCCATGTGTCGTTTTTTATTTATTGTGGCTCTATCTTATTTTACCTAGGGCAAACAATTTTGAAAGAGACTGGATAAGTATTGTATTTACTTGTGAAAACTCCCCATTTAACTTATTCACAGATATTAGGTAAATAAACATAATGGAAAGAGAAATATATGAATAAATAGAACAAATTAGTAAATTTTAGCTCGACATATCGTAAGATATTTTGTTTATCCATTTTCTCTACATCTCTAGTGTGTAGTGTATAATCCTTTTCTCTAAAGTCCTAAATCCCTATTTCTCTCTTTGTATTCTTCTCTAGTTTTAAATAATAGAATAACCTTAATCAATAGTGCATCGAATAGGGAATTAATATGTAATATTGTCAAGATTTGATGACCATGCTATCATTATTATAAGAAAACATGAGATATTCATCAGCGAAGTATTGGATATGGTATTGGTATTAGAGAAACTCGAGTAGAATCCATTGGTAGTTTTTTCCTAAAGAGAAAGTACTTGCATCTTCTCATTTGGGGTTACTTCTGTCAACTTATAAATATCGTCATCCTCTTAGAGGTCCATGACCATTTGTCTTTCCAACAAAAGGAGGGGGTAGTCTTGTTTCCCTAAAAGTTGAGGGCAATAGAGATCATACCCCAAATCTCTCAACATGGGACATTTGCTAAAAACTATCATTTTTCCACAAACCAATTAATAACACATGCCAAGTTCCAAAAATACAAATTCATATTATAAAATAGTAAAATGATAAATAGGTGAAGCTTTCTGATTTTGAATAACAAAATGCTAATACCACAAAAAGGAAACGACAAAAGTGGCGAGTGAAATAGTAACTCAGAAGGCTATAGGGATATATAGAAAGGAGACACGTGGTTTAAAAAAAAACTAGGTGTTATTTCTCAAATGCATGTTACATTAAAGCTGGTATATTTGTTATTTCAACATGGAACTGAAAATATCCCTCTTTAAAATTGCACAGAGTTGAGAAAGCAATGCTCGGAGAATTGCTCCTCTAGTGTTTTTGTGTGTAACAAGTTTGGATTTGGTTAAATAAAATCTATCAAAGAGCAATGTCATAAAATACTAGCATGTATACTTTGCATAAAAGACCATTGTCACATGAAGGATGTCATATATAGATTACATCAAAGAGTAATGTCATAAAAAGAACAATAGGTACAATTTGTATGAAAGAGAAATATCATAGTTTTGGATGAAAGAGAACGTCACAAATGAAGGGCATATGTATCAACTATAGAGCCAAACATCATACTTACTTTGACAAACTTGAAAACAAACCATTCTCTCCTTTTTCATTATAGTACAAGAGAAAAATTTACGTGCATAACACCATAAGAGGAACACATTATTCTGCAAAATTAGAAAATACTCTTTATTAATAGGGGTTCACGTCATCAGTAATTTTGTAGAAGAGATACTTATTCCTATAAATAGATTTCATCATTGTTGCTCAATCAAGCATCTCGTGCCGTTGAATAAAAATGTACAAGAGATACTTACTCAAAAAAATAAAGGCATACAATCCTAGACATGCACAATTTGATAAAAATATGTGTGTGTATTTCGGGTAGTAAAGTGGTTGGAATCAAGCTTGTGATGCAATGTTGGAAGTGCAGGAACCTTAACCAATCAAGCCTAAGCCTATGTTGTAATATTGATAAACATTGACATCCCTTTGTGGTTGGTGGTTCTGCTCTGGACTCTCTATCTCCCAGAATGGCTTACCCAGGCTAGGCTGCGTTCCACACTAGCATACAATACGTTAACGCAAATATAAGCTAGTAAGAGTAATAGCCTAGATGCCGACTCTTGGTAAACCACAAGGCATAACCATGCAGTGGCAATGGAGCTTGCTCAAGAGATTTGAATGTGGTCAAAGTCATAACATGGTGCCAACATGTACCTTCTAGAGCAACCACCAACCAAAGGAGCGATCCATGTATCAATTTTTAAGTGTAGGAATCGGGTTGGGGTTTTATTGGTTAAGGTGTTTATGATTGCAACGCCCAACACTACATCCCTATTCTAAAACATGATTGATCAACCCTAAAAAAGGGAAATTTTTTAGAGCATGTACCTCCCATGTATCTTTGTTCCTTGCAAATGATATGCTTGACTGAATGCCATGTAGATCATCTCACTGGAGATGAGGAAAAATGCAGTATTATTGATAGCTTGAACCCTCGTTAGTGAAGACTATTTTATCATTCTTCTGGAAATATTTTTCACTCCCCTCCTGGTTTTAGGCATAGAAATTAATTTTTTGTATATGTTTGAATACATTTTTCAGCACCTTAGTTTCCAGATGTGGAATAAAAGCGAAGTCGATCAATAAATCCTTGATATACAGTGGAATTTTTGACAGTCTCAGAATTTTTTAAGAATAGTTTAAAATCTTTCTAAGGACTCCAAAAGGCCATCTACCAAGTTTCGTCACAATCTGACATATCTAAAGTGGCGCAGACAAAGAATAATTTCGGACAAATCAACCATGAGCACCCTGAAACGGTATAACTGGAACCATATTTTTGGAGTGTTAAATGATTGTGGAACCACTGTCATTGGATCCAACACGGTTAAAAACCCCCAAGGGTCAAGTTTTGGCTTAAATGGACGCTCAAGAACAAAGTTATGAGTGAAACATTAAAAAGGGGTAGGCCACACACTATTCCCGTGCGGCCTCCTTGCACTAATGTACATTACAGGAGACTGGTTTTCACAGTCACGAGCAACAATTTTGAAGACTCATATCTCACTCGTTTTGAGTCTGTCGTCTCATCAAGACGAGCGTTTTGATATGTGGCATGTCCCCTGACGAGTCTGAGCCGGAAGAAAAGCTAGAGAGAAGATGGTGATTCGAGAACAAGAGTTGCAACAAATCAACAGTAGAGCGTCTCACTCGAGCAGCCAAATCACGGCTCTCACACACCCAATCGATGCAAAACTAATTGCATTTCCTGCGTAAGGTCTAGAGTCATGTCTGGTCCGAACCCCGTGTGTGATGAACAGTTAGATTTCACGTATGACGACATTAAAGTTTAAAGCTCTAGAAAAAAACCCAAGATTGTAAAAGCTTTATTTGGCCACGAAATCGAGCTGTGTTTAGTGCAGCGCGTTCATGACGGCATGCTCAGTGCGATTCAGCGAAGAAATCAGGGAAATATGTCAAGAAACAAGTACAATATCGATCCGAAGTTTACAAGTTTCTTACAAATTTCGAGTCGCATGATCGGACTTAAAAACACGATCCGTGGTTCAAAGGTCTTACCAAATCGATTGTCATGCCGATCCCAACGAGAAAGTAATCATATTTTGTCCATGCAGTTGTCGGAGCTACCCCGAATCGACCTAAGAAAATCACACATATTCCCTGGGTGCAGCAGGGACTGTTTTGAAATTTCGTGTATTGTTGGGTTGGGGCAAAATCGTAATTTTGCACCCAGTTTTAAATTTTATTTTAATTCAAATAAAATGTATTTTTTAGCAATTCATGATTGGTCTTCTCTCTATTTCTTACTTGTTTCTCTCTCCTCTTTTTCTTCTCTTTTCCTCTCTATTCTTCTTTCTTTCCCTCCTCTCTATCTCTACCTCAAACAGGCACGACAACAAGAATCGTCGTGCATGTCTCCCTTTATCTCTTTCTTTCTCTTCCTCTTTCTGCTTCTTTCTTATCTCTCAACATGCGCGGCAGTAGGCACAATCGTGCATGTCTCTTTTTCCGTTCTTTCCTCTTTTCTCTCTACTCTCTTTCTTCTCTCATTCCCCTCTCTTTTTAAACATTTTCTCTCTTTTTCCTAATCTTATCTCTCTTTCTCTCTTTAGTTTCCTTTCTTCTCTCGCTTTCCTAATCTTCTCTTTCTTTCTCTCTATACTTTCCTTTCTCTCACTCTACTTTCCTTTCTACTGTCTCTACTTCCTTTCTTTTCTCTCTCTCTCCTGTCTCCCTCTCCAGTATCATGGACAGCGGAATCCATCGCCGTCCATGTTCTCTCTTGTTCTCTCTTCCTTGTCATGGACAGCAGAACCCATCGCCGTCCATGTTCTCTCTTGCTCTCCTTCCCCATATTGTGCACGACATTGCTTAGCACCGCACAAGACATTTCTTCCCTTATCCTCTGACAAAGGCACAGAACCATGCCCTTCCTAAGTGGCGGGTTAGGTCATGCCTGAATCTCTTCTGGCATGCATGATGATGCTTAAAGGTTAGCATGTCCCTTCTTTTATCTCTCTTGTGTCTTTTCCCCTTGTCTTAGACGACGGAACCCATCGCTGTCTATGTTTCTTCCTTCCTTCTCCCTTTCTATCTTCTGTCATGGACGGCATAACCTATCGCCACCCATGTTCTCTTCTTTCCCTCTCTCTTGTCAGGAACAACAATGACCATCACCATTCATGACTTGTCTTTCATCTCTCTCTCTTCTGATTTTCTTCTCTATTTTCCTTCTACCTTTCTTTCTCCCCTGTCATGGACGATAGAACCCATCGCCATCGCTCTTGTTATCTCTCCTCTATCATGGACGACAGAACCCATCGTCGTCCATGTTCTCTCTTGCTCTCTCTCTCTCCTATCATGGACGATGGAACCCATCGCCGTCCATGTTTTTCTCCCCTGTCCTCTTTCTCTCCTTTGTTATGGACGGTGCATGCTTCTTTGCCCTTTTCTCTCTCATATGTGATAGACAGTAGAACCCCATCGTCATCCATATTTCTTTCCCCTTTTCTCTCTCCTCTTTCATAGAGGGCAGAACCCCGTCGCCATCAACCTTTCATTTCTCTTATTCTTCATCTCTCTTTCTTTCTTCTCTGTCTTTGCTCTTTCCTTCTCTCTTCTTTCTTCTCTGTCTTCTCTATTCTTTCTTCTCTGTCCTCTCTCTTCTTCAATCTCTCTTCTCTCTCTTCTTTCTTCTCTCTTCTCTCTTTCTTTCTTCTCTATTCTCTCTTTTCTCTACCCTTTATTTTCTCTCTTCTGTCCTCTCTATCCTCTTCTCTTTCGTTCTTCTTCTTCGTTCTACTCTTCTCTTCTTTTTTTCTCTTCTTCTTCTCTTCCCTTCTCTTCTCCTCTTCTTTTTCTCTCTTCTCCTCACTTTTTCTTCTCTCTTCTAACTTCTCTTGTTCTCTCTCTTCTTCTTCTCTCTCCTCTCTCTTCTCCCTTATTTCTCCACTCTACTTCTTCTTTCTTTTCTTTCTTCTCTCTTCTCTCCTCCTTCTCCCTTCTTCTATCTCTTTTCTCCTCTCTCTATCTCTCTCTACTTTTCTTCTCTTTTCTCTCACTATGCTTCTCTAACTGCCTCTCTTCTCTCTCTTCTTTCTCTTCCTCTTTTGTTTGACAAAGGGATAAGCTAAGTCTGGCACTGTCATGGCAGTCTCGTAGTCGATCAGTTTAGTTTCCGTACTGGTCTGAGTTACCATGCTCATCTTGCTGCCATGTCAGACTAACCCTCGTGCCAGGCTGGTTGGTGTTGGTTCGGTCGTCGATTAGTTAAGCCATCGTGCCGGTCTGAGTCATCATGCTTGGCTTGCTACCACACCAATTCAGTCACCGTACTAATCTTGCCACTGTGTCAGTCTAGCCACTTGGTCAAATTCTTGTTTCTTCTGTTCTCTTTCCTCTATTATATTTCTTCCTTTATCACCCCAATCTCCATCTCATTATTCTTCTCTTTCTTCTTTTGAATGTGCACTTCTGTGTGCATTGGCCTAAAGACAAGGTGGGGTCTCCACCTCACGCACACACCCTAAGGCTCATGGGTTATCCACTCGAGCCACACCTTGAGGCAACCCTTGTGTTATCTCTAGTAAGCGTCCAGGGTCAGTCCTCCTTTGGTCGAAACCTATATGCATACATGTGCATCCCAACACTTAGGGCAACGTTATTTCAATGCCAACCCGAGCACACGGAGGACGACCCCCTTGTCTTCCCTCTAAGCACGCACTTACTCACCCTGTAAGGGGTAGGCTCCCACCTGTTCCCTTGCAGACACCTACTCACAGTTTTTGGCCTCTTAAGGCCAGACCACCTGTTCGAGCCCGGGCTGACCCCCAAGTCACCCGGAATGCTACTTCAAAGGGCCCACATGTGCCACCTTAACGGACTGTTCCTCACTCCCAACTCAGACACTGTCGAGAATCAATCCCTCTCTCGCTTGCCCCTTCTCTTTCAAGCGAGCCTCTCGAGCCCTGGTTCCCAAAGACGTTCTCCAAGAGTACCATCTTGAGCCAGCCCCATCAGCTCGGTCAAGTCTTTAAAGCTCATAAGAGAGCTCGACGCATAAACCTGATGGGATATCAAGTCCTTCATCGTCCCCGGCCTAGGTTGACCCCAATTTCTGGTCCACACCCATTGCTTCACCTGATGGAGACAACTCTTTCTTGTGCAAGAAAAGTCGGCCAGTCCCAGTCTCGATCGTAGTTTTGACATGAGGTCTATCAAAGCCTCAAAGATAAGCGCTACAGGGGTATGCAAATCTTGACCATGGAAGCCACTCAAATAGTCAGAGCAGCCCGCTCTGATGACCCTCTTCGCAAGAACCCCTTCTACCCGCTTCAGATAACAGAACCTGAAGAAGAAATGCGAGGGTCTTGCATAGTGGTCAGCATCATAAAAAATGACCCAACCATCCAGCAGCCACCGTCCCAAGACCGTTGAGAACTGATCCTCATGCGGTCAACGTATAAGACTCGAGTTCAGTCAGGGCATGCTGAGCCCTTGCTGACTGATTTGCCGCACACGACTTACCAAGCTCAGAAGCCTACAACTACACTTGAGGCTGATCTCCCCAAAGAAACGGTCAATGTTATGCTCGTGAACTAACCTAATGATAGCCAAGAAGAATGCATGGATAGGTCCGAGCACATGGTGCAAGCAATGTTGGAGAAGATTGACCGCATGGAAAGCATGCGGTCCTCAGCCAATTTGTCCCATCATGAGGCCAATTCCCTTCACTTGGAAGATGCAGCTCCAAAGTAGATTCCCCCGTCGGCCTCGCAGGACAGGTCTGTCGCTCGAATGGTTTCACATGCAGACATTGACGCCATGGTAACCCACAACTTGAAGAATAGACAGATCCCGGGAATGCAGGGGACACCACTTTCCCAAAAGCCATACCCCTACTACATTGATCAGGTTTCGTTTCCCTTGGATTACCAAAAGGGGAAGCTACCCCTTTTCAATGGTACAACATCCCACAGCAGCTTATCGCACATTTCCAAGCAACATGTAGAGAGAGAGTGGTTGATGGGAGACTCCTCCTCCGTCAGTTTGTTGAAACTCTTGATGGCCCATCCATTCAGTGGTATGCTCAGCTTCCCCAAAATTCAGTACACACTTGGGAAGAGATGGAACAACTGTTCTACTAGCATTTCAATGAGGTCGAGAGAGAGGTACCCCCACCTGCAAATTTGTACAACCGGGTACCCCCATCTGCAAACTTTGATCGGAACGACTATTGGGTCAAGCATAAAAATAAGGTCTATCCTTTCGAAAAGGATTGGGTTCTCGCACTACTTCGACTATTGCTAGAGCATAATATGATTGGGTTTCCTGATCAAGCTGGTCTCGATACTCATGCAAACTACCTCGTTTA
Source organism: Amborella trichopoda (assembly GCF_054954075.1). Taxonomy (NCBI): domain Eukaryota; kingdom Viridiplantae; phylum Streptophyta; class Magnoliopsida; order Amborellales; family Amborellaceae; genus Amborella; species Amborella trichopoda. The sequence continues at coordinate 27,854,714 of NC_142346.1, forward strand.
TCATCGAAGGATAAACCACCCCACAGAGGAATGATACACACTCAAAGACTTCATCGAGGCTCTAATCTATAAGGATCAGATAAAGCTTAAATAACTTAAGAAAGCATTCAGGGCAGCTGAGGCCTCCCTTGTGGTGACAGTATAGGAAGAAGACGAAAGCTTGCGCCCAACAGATGAGCTGCCATCAGATCTTCTGTAGGCCCTGTTTAATATGTTGCTCCAACAAGGACTCGTCACACCAAAGCCAGCGACGCAGGCCAGACTTCTTGCTCAGGAAACTGAGAATCAGAATCACTGGTGCCTGTACCATCACATCTAGGGCGACAAGTTGAGCAAATGCTATGTGTTTGAAGCAGTGGTTGCGAAGAAAGTGTGGATAGGTCATTGCTTATGCCATTATAGAAGCAAACCCGCAAGTCAATACTCCCATCCCAGAGGGTGTTTCAATGCAAGATTCCAATGATGATGCCTCCAATTCTACTGAATCTTCAACTTCTCAGCAATGAGGAGTTTATCATGGGCACAACAGACTCAAGTCCTTAAAGCGAGAGGAAATTCGTCAAGTTGGGGCTGCTCACAAACCTAGTAAGACAGATCAAGCACCTCCAAATGGAGCCAGGAGGAGACGAGTGCCAAGTGCTATTCATCGGAAGAACAAGATTCCTCAACCACTAGTCGAGTAGGAAGTTCTCAAGCATCTTCCTTCATTGCCGACCGTACAGGACTTCATCCCCGACGTGATCTTCCTTACTCCCTCATCTCATCAGGAAGACATCCTTGGGCCATCTTTTGCTTTGTGCACGTTCAATGAGCGTGACGACATTAAAAGCAACCCTCAATGGTCTAAACAGGGGGAAAGACCCAAAGGATCCCCTCCACACGTCCAACTCCGGTGATGACATAAAAAGCTGCTAAAATCTGTTTGATGAGGGGAATGACCGTAAAGGTCCCTCACTTACCAACCCCACTTCTTCTTCTTCCTCTTCTTCTTCTGCTCCTTCCTTTTCTATATCTCCTGTAGGTACAATCAGAGAATTTCGAGACTTTGAAGGCCTTGATACAGAACTCGAGGGAACTAGTATTAGCAAGTTGCATCGGAGGTGGCCGAGAAAACTCCGGCCCAACTGGCTGGGTTCTTAACAGTTGTTGGTGCCCTGGAGGCTCGAACCAAGGCAGAGACATCTTCTTCTACTGGGCAGCACATGAAATCTAAAAAGATTCAGTGGCCTCTTAAGCCTGACTTTGATCAGAGGCTGAGGGGGTCAAGAGGGTAGAGCTTCTATTCTCAGGAAGCTTGCCACATGGTGCAGAGCTATGAAGCATCAACTAGTATGGGGAATACACTACAGATACCCAAGCAAGGACCGGGTGATTCCTATGAGGGTGCCTCTCATCCCACAATCGTTGAATATCAACTCCTTTTTAACTTTCAAATCGAGCTTCTGTAGTCTGATATGTTGTCCATGATCAAGGTTGACCCTTCCGTTGCCAGCATGAGAATAGTACACAAATCATGTCCCACGCTGGAGCCCTACTGGAAGCAAAGATGTCAAGATTGTGGGTCTCTACATTTGAGGTTAATGAAAGGCCTTTTGAGTCCACTTATGAGGAGTTGCAGGAGGCCCCAAAGGATCGGGAAGAAGGTGGACAAGCCACGACGAAAGAACTTCAGGAGATTCTTAAGGATGAAGCTGACCCCAGGCCCACTTTCATTTCGGCAAATTTGTCACTAGAAGAAAAAGAGGGTTTTATCGCGTCTTTGCCCAGAAATATCGTGAGATGCTTGGTTTAGATCCCCAAATCACAGTCCATCGCCTTAGCATCGATTTGACTAGCAAGCTTGTAAAACGAAAATCGAGGAGGTTTAGGCCTGATCTGGAAATGTAGATCGATGCTGAGGTGAGCAAGCTCAGGCAAGCAGGCTTCATTCTTGAAGTGAAGTACCCAAAGTGGCTAGCGAATGTTGTACCAATCAAGAAAAAAAATGGTCAAATTAGGGTTTGCATCGATTTTCATGACTTGAATGCCGCTTGCCCAAAGGATGACTTCCCGTTGCCGTTTATGAAGATGATAATTGGTTCCACAGCTCACTGCTAGATCTTCTCCTTCATGGATGGATACTCTGGGTACAATCAGATACGGATGGCGCCATAAGATGAGGAAGACACGCACCCCATTCTTGACTCTAAAAGGGATCTTCTGCTACAGGATGATGCCTTTCGAGTTGAAGAAAACCAGTGCTACATATCAAAGAGCAATGACCACCATCTTCAAGGGCATGATGCACAAGGAGGTGGAATGTTATGTGGATGACTTGGTGGTGAAGTTCAAAAGGAAAGATGCTCATATGCAAGACCTTGAAAAGGTGTTCGAATGGTTACGCCTTCATCAGCTCAAGATGAACCCGTTGGAATGAGGTTTTGGTACACGTTCAGGAAAGTTCTTGGGGTTCATTGTCAGAGCCGAGTGCTTGAACTTGAGCAAGTCAAGATCAAAGCAATCCAGGAAATCCCACCACCGACTATAAGCCTTTTACACACCTGTTAAAGAAAGATACCACATTCATCAAGCATGAAGCATGTCAGGCGATGCTTGATGACTGGTTAGGTGCCTTGATCTCACCTCCTCGGATCTAGGTGATCGGGTGACACCGTCTCAGGTTCGAAAGACCCAAGACCTGAGATTGCTCTCTAGGGAACCTTGTTCAAGGACAAGGGTAGGTATCCAACTAGTGAGAGAGGAATTTTCAGTGTGAGCTGGGGACCAACCTCACCTGGGTTTGTGACTTACTCGGGCTGACTCACATGAGTGCCCTTTTAGATCATGTCGGAAAACCCCCTAGCTGCTTTAGCTGGTTCAGAATCGGCTCCCTTGGCCTGCAATCTTCTTGTTTTCTACACAACACTACTATGGTTAATTTGCAAGGCAAGTGGGTCAAAGAGACCCACCCTTGTCTTAGGGCATTATACGTTCATATGAGAGAATGATAAAATAAAAAGTTAAAATAAGGATTGAAAAGAGAAGAGAATTTGATGAAGGGACAAGACTAGCATGACGGTTGGAAAGTTACTGACTTGGAGTGGTAGCAAAATGGGCATGGTTCTTAAGACCAGCATGACAGCAATACTGCTCGAAACCAAGGACGACATGGCGGTGCTAGACTAAGTCTACCCTCGGTCAAGTGAGAAGAGAAAAGAGTGAAGAGAAGAAAAGGGGACGAAGAGAAAGAGAACGAGACGACAGAAGGAGGAAGAACCAAAATGGTCATGGGCATCGCCATTGGCATCATGAGAAGACGCCACGTCCCTTGCGGGCAGCGATGGCTTCTAGTGAGGCTTATGACGATAGCTCCCGATGAGCCACATGACGCAAAAAGTGGAACACGAGAGAATCCCATGGACGGCAACAAGCATCGCCATTGGCAACGCGAGAACGTAACACATCCCTTGTGGACAGCGATAGCTTCTGGCAAGGCGCACGACGAGAACTTCTCTTGAGTTGCATGACAATTACCTCTCATGAAGGTCACGACGATGGGTGTAGAGTGGCACGGAGGGAGGCTACGCATGGCGATGGGTATTGTCGCAACCCTTTGCGGACGGCGATGGACATCGCTGCCTGCAGTAGTCACACTATAGAGTGAAGCTCCCGTAGACGACAATAAACTTCGCTACCCTCTTTCCTTGTTGAGACATCGAGGATACATAAACGGACGACGATGAGCAGCGTCTACAAGCCCCACTAAGAGATAGGACAGAAGAAGAAAGAAGCTCGCACATGGCGCTGCTATCACCATGCGCCGCCTGTGAGACTATCGGAGAGGAATGCACATTAGTACCACTACCGTGCATGGCCTTTGAATGAAGCTTAAATGGAGAAGAGGAAGAAGAACAAGAAGAGGAGAGAAGAAGAAGAAACGAAAAAAAAGAGAGAGAAGATCTACCTTGAGCATAGGGGGACCGGTCCAAAAGTTTCCCTCACCTTACTCTCTCTCCAAACGTGGCTCAACAATTAGAAGAAAGAAAAACTTTATTCAGTGAAAACTCTCTCTTTTACAAAGGGTTGATTCCATTTTGTTGTTTTTTTACGTACAATGATGATACGTGGTATATATAGAATTTGCCCCGAAAATGGGTGGTTGATTAAAAGTAACCCTAATTTCTAGAAATTAAGATTAAATTGAATTAAAATAAATTATAAAATAGGGTGCAAAATGACATATTTGCCCCTTCCTAACAATTTGTGAAATTCCAGAACAGTCCTTGTGTTGCCTTAGAACGTGCATGATATTTCATGGATGATCCAGGGTTGTTCTGATGCCCGGTTGATCGAAAGATGATTGTTTTCTTGTAGGGCTCGACATGACAATGTATTTGATGTCAACTTCGAGCCATGGATCGTGTTTTTAGGCCACGATCATGTGTCTTGAAATTTGGATGAATCTTGAAATTTTAGATCTATAGAGTGCTCGTTCCTTGATGTTTTTATGTGATTTCTTTGCTGAATCACATTGAGCATACCGTTAGAATCGTGGGGTAATAAACGCAGCTCGATTACTTGCCCGAACGAAAATTTTGCAACTTTGGAATTTTGTTCGGAATCTGAAATTTCCACGATGGAATTTGTAGTCACTTCATCGGCTTCGTGTGTGGAATCCGACCATTCATCATGTACAAGGTTCGGGCCAACGATAGCCCGAGACCTTACGCTCGTGATGGAATTGGTCTCGCATCGATCAAGCTTGTGAGTGGTTTAATTTGGCCACTCAAGTGAGGTGTGACGTTGCTGATTTTCCTACACTTTCTTCATAGATCCTCAACTTCACTCTAGTTTTTCTTCGTGCTTGAGTGTCATCGCAGGGCGTGCCATATATCAAAGCACTCATCTTGACGAGACGAACATGCTCATAAAATTTGAATGGGATCTGACTTGGGACGGGCGAGATATGAATGTTGAAAGTCACTATTCGTGACTACCCCTTCAATGGTGTGGAGTTGCAGGGTGGCCACATAGGAACAATGTGTGGCTCTTCCTGTTTCACTCTTTCCTCAATTACGTTTTCCTAAAGTGTTCATTTAAGCTGAAAGATGACCCCTAGGGGTTTTCAATCGTTTCAGATCCAATGGCAGTAGTCCCACAACAAATTGAGACACCGAAAATGTATCTCTAGCAATAGGATCCATTTCAGGGTGCTAGAGGCTGATTCTTCTGAAACTGTTTCTTAGTTTGCACTACCTTAGACATGCCAGACTGCGATTAAACTTGGTAGGAGACTTTTGAGAGACCACATGAAGATATTGGCCAGTTCTGGGGCTATTCTAAGCCATCAGAATTTCCACTTTTTCCTAGGCTTTTATGAGCAGGGGCCCCATGATGATGAAAAATATCTTCCAATAACATGCCCTGCTGAATGTTGTGATTCGAGAGAATTGATAAGTACAATCATTCGAGAAGTTTGAGGGATCCTGTCAAAGTCCCATCCTGGAGGGACTATTCATGATTCTGACAGCTTAAGGATTTTGTAGGGACCTCATTGACCAGAATCAGACCTATGTGGAGGCCAAGTGCTATGAACCTTTGGTCCACATTGTTTGCTACTACACAAGGTTTGCTTTTGATATTCAGGTTATCTCTGTAGGTTCCATCTAGCGGAGTCCAGTCAGGGGCTTCTGACCTGTCCCGAAAGTCTGGGACTGTTGCTAGGAGAATTTTGTAAAGGCGGCCTCGTGGGCCCCTTCTTGTCGGATCCAGAAGGTTTGGGCCTGTCGACCAAGGAAGGTTTTAGGCAAGGAAATCTCATGGCGAGGAATACCCTGAAGTCTTCGGCAGGTTAGGCCCTGGCTTCTTCAATTTCTTTCCTTCGTGATAGTCTTTAGCATTTCGGAGGGATCGTTTTATCGACATCCTTACCCTCAAGGACTCTTGTTGTTGTGGGAGATCTTATGCGGCTCTCACTCCCTGGAGAGCCATTTTGTGTTGTTGATGTTAAAGTGTGGGAGATCTTTTGTGGCTCTCACTCCCTGATAAACCATTTAGTGTTGTTGATGTGTGAGAGATCTTATGCAGCTCTCACTCCATGACGAGCCATTCGGTGTTGTTGATGTGTGGGAGATCTTATGCGGACCTCACTTCCTGGCCAGCCATTTTGTGTTGTGATTGGATGCTGGCATTTGAGAATTTTAAGTAGACCTCATTAGCTAGGATTGTGACTGTTTGGAAATTGAGTGTCGGATGAAGTGACGGTAGTGCGTCAACCTGTTTTGTCGGTCCAAGCACCCTTTGCAGGGTTCCACTTAAACAGGGGAAGTGGCACCGTAAGGACGGTTTTCACCAATGTCTGTTATTTCTGGGCTCTTTTACCCATGACCTTTAGGTCATAGCCGCCCTTTTCATCTGTGTTTGCTCACGGTGCATTTCTGAGGTCTTCACTGTGCCTAGTTTTTGTTTTTCATAGAACTCTTTCACTCATGGTTTTATGACCATGCCCATCTGTCATTTTTAGTCATGGCGTTCCCTTTGTCCAAGTGTACACCATGCCCATTTTTTTTTGAAGGCATGTTTTAGGGTCGTGCCTTTGAGACTTATGCGAAGTTTTTTAACATCATGTGGCTAGGACGTGCACTATAGTTTAGGGTATGGTAGTCTGTAGAGGCCATGAAGTGAGTATGGTGGTGACTTTTTACTCACTTTGCGGAGATGGCAAGAGGCTACCTATGAAGGATGAATGATGTACGAATGGTGGGTGAGAGTGGTGACCCACTAGCTAACAGCCAATATGGATTGCGGAATGGTTCGTCGTTTAGTAAGCATGGGTAAGACTCACTAGGGAATCATGGATAGTAATGATGAAGTGAATGAATTCATTAGGGAAGCAATGAAGGTGGCATGAGCACACGAGCGGGTCGGTTAGGGAAAGCGTGCAAGAGGATGCATGTATAAGGGGGTGTGCACGTTCGTGGGGGCATGTTTAAGGTAATGCCTCAAGGACCTTGGCGAAGCAGTTTAACACCATGCAACCAGAACATCCACTATAGTTTAAAGTCATATAGCTTGGACCGTGGTTACACAGTTTAAAGTCATACAACAAAGAGCATGCAGCTTAAGGTCATGTAACTAGACCTCCGCTACAGTTTAAGGTCATATAGTTTGGACCAGGGTTGGGTCACCATGAAGGTAAAGCTGCATGCGGGATAGCTATGTGGATAGAAATCTAACTCCTAGGAATAAAGACAGTTAAGGCTATACATACACAGAGAGATTTAGATGAAGATGGTCGCCCCACGAGGAGAGTCAAGCAGAAGAGACTTCATTGGGGATTAGGAAGGCCAGTGTGACTCCACGAGGATAATGACTAATGGTATGTATGTAACTCTACTGAGAATGACATGCCAGAGCACAGATGAACCTTACTGAGGGTTGAAGGGATAAAGATGGCCCTAACTCCCTGGGGATAGTGAGTCACAATAGGATGTGACTTTTACTGGGGATGTTGGTGCGAAACAAACACATTGGGGATTCAAGGGGTAGGTATGAACTGTACATACATCTAACTCCACTAGGGATGTTGATGAAACCTTAGCAAAGAGGTGGTCCATCTCTCGGTTAAGGTTATACGTATGGACCATTTGTCACGTCATGCGTTACAATTTTAGGGTCTTGTAGCTCGAACGACGGCTATGCAGTTTCAACTCATGCGGCTAGGACCATGCAGTTTAAGGTCGTACAACTAGACCTTCACTATAGTTTAAAGGTCATATAGTTTGGACAGTGGCTGTGTAGTTTAAGGTCATGCAGCACGGACCAGGGCTATGCAGTTTAAGGTCATGCAGCACGGACCACAGCTGTGCAGTTTAAGGTCATGCAACATGGACCAGGGCATGCAACATGGACCACAACTATGCAGTTTAAGGTCATGCAGCATGGACCACAACTGTGCATTTTAAGGTCATGCAGAATGAACTAGGTCTATGCAATTTAAGGTCATGCAGCACGGACCACAACTATGCATTTTAAGGTCATGCAGCATGAACTAGGGCTATGCAGTTTAAGGTCATGCAGCATGGACTACGGTGTGGTGAGGGAGTGTAACTCTACGGGGAATGGAGCTGTCACTAGAGACTAGACCCCCTCAGGAGTGAGACTGTGGTGCACAGAATGAACTTCTTGAAGATGAGGATGATGGTCCAGATGGGAGTGTCATGGCAGGCGTGTGGCACTAGGTGTTGGATGGTGCATGGAGCATTAGGCCTAGATGACGAGTGCACAATGTTAGGTCCCTAGGTGAGGCACCCGTTGATAGCCCTTTGACGAAGCGCACGCCGGCGGACCTTTGATGAAGCATGCGACGATAGCTCCCTGACAAGGCGTGTGGTGATATCTCCTTGACGAGGTGCACGATTATAGCCTTTGGGTGAACCGCGTGTCCTTTCGTGTCTCGGGCTTGACTTGCCCCGGCCTGGTCTTATTGTCGTCAAGAGCTAGGGACTGGAGCATCATTTTGAATTTTTCAAGGCAGTTTGCGGCACTACTAGGTATAAAAGGGGGAAAGCCCCATTTTCTTGGTACCAAAAGGTAAAACAGTTTAAGAGCTTTTAGAGAGGGAGAGGGCCTAAGCTTCTGGCGAGAGACTTTCGATAAGAGCTTCCTGGCCAAACTTTGCAATAGACAGGCCTTCAAGAGCTTTTCTGACGAGCTTTAACAGGTTGTGAGCCTGCACAAAGTTCTTACAAGCTTTTTTTAATAGCAATGAGACTCTTCGGGGCCTCTCAGAACCTCAACAAGATTTGCCGTGGTGCTCTTACGGAGTTCTAGTGCTTCTCCAGTCGTTCCTTTGTTGAAAGGGGAGGTTGCAGAGAGGCTAGTGGGAGATTTTACGGTCCTTTGACTATCAGGGGAGAAGAAAGTGAAGATGCAGTGGGCACACCAGAAACTTAGTGGAATTCCGGTGAGTTTTGTGGCAAACTTCTGAAGTGCCAAAATAGGGAGAAGAGAAGTCTGCATGGTCATGGGGAACGTTTTTGGGGATCCTGGTGGTTTTTGCGATATTTATGACTGTCATAACAAGGTTAGATAGGGATTCTTGTCGGGCTGAGAAGTGTTTTCTGACGGGCAGAAGCCACGCCGGTAGGCGAACGAACAGGGTCAGACGAGGATTCCCGACAGGTGGAGAAGTGTTTCCAGCGAAACCCGAAGGGTTGTGAGGGAGGCGAAAGGTTGTGAGAAGATGGACCTTCATGAGGGGCTACAGTTGGGGGAACCGAATAGGAGTGGGAGTCAATGCCCACCAGAAATTGGGAATAGTGGGAACCGTGGCCCTTCAATGGCATGCATGACATTAAGTCACATGGAGCGCTGCCTATGTTTCCCTCAGCCCCACATGATGATAGCCATGCTTGAGGGCATGCTCCTCCCGACGATGGTCTCATGCGGCATTGGCCTACCTGTGGTGATGGTAGAACACGGCAATGTGTTGCGCACGACGATGATTGCGCACAGTGTTGAGTTGCTCGTGGCAATGACCACAGACGATGATGTCTTGTAGGGGTTAAGAGTGATGGAAAATGAGGAGGCCCTGTCGCTGTAGTCTGTTGGAAGCCAAGTCCTCTAGCACAATCGTGAAGTCCATATTGTTTTTGAAGGAAGGGAATCCATCCTGGACCGGCTCCTTTGAAGCTAGCCATGCCCCGCCAGATGAATTGCAGCTGACTCGAAAATGGTTGGCTTCTTCTTTTTGGCCTGTAACCATCCTCTTTGGTGGTTTTACTTCTTCTTCATGAGGAGAGCATTTCTTTGGTGGGTTTGCTTCTACTTCATGAGGAGAGCGCTTCTCTTTGGCATGTAACCATCCTCTTATCCCCAGATGCAAGAGCTTTGTAACTTCCCTAATAATGGGTTTTTGATTGTAGCATGTACCTTTTTCTAATGCAATAAAAGAAATGAACTTCCTTTGAGTTGGCTCGATGTTTCTCATATTCATTTCTTTCTTTTTACCACATGCACTGCATTTAAGAGATATGTTAGGGATAATACTTCTTCAACTACCTCCCATTTATTAGGGGCATCTCCTCTTCTCCATCAGAGTTTACCAATATATAGGACCCATTTGGTGTGACCTTCTTGACTATGAATGATCCTTCCCACTTAGGTTCGAACTTTCGTTTGCAGCGCCCATGCATGACAATCGGTCTATTGACTACTAGGACAAGATCCCCACGAGCGAATGAGCAAACCTTGACAGACTTGTCAAAGGCTCTCTTCATTCTTCCTTGATTGAGCTCGAGGTTCTGCTGAGCCTCTAACCTCTTTTCATCAAGGGCATCCAACTCTCGGTAACGGAGCTTGACCCTGTCATCTTCAGTGAGTCCCTGATCTATAGCGACACGGAGTGAGGGTATTTGAACCTTGAGGGGTAAGATCGCCTCACCTCCGTAGACCAGGAAATAAGGAGTAGAGTTTGTAGCATTCCGAGTGGTGGTGCAATAGGCCCACAGAGCTTCAGGTAGTTTCTCATGTTAATTCTTCTTTGACTTTGAAACTGACTTCTGGAGCACTCCGCACAGAGTTTTGTTGAATGCCTCAGCTAACCCGTTGGCTCAAGGGTAGTACATAGTTGTGTACTTCCACTCAAAACCAAACTGGTTGACTAAACGATCAATGTGAAGGCCCCTGAACTGAGGGCCATTATCAGAAATTATTCGGTTTGGAGCCCTAAACCGGTATATAATGTGGTGGTGCACAAAGTTGGCCACAGTGGTCCTTGGAACTTGCTTAAGAGGGTTTGCCTCAGCCCACTTGGAGAAGTAATATGTCGCTACTAGAATGAAGGTATGATCCAAGGCGGAAGGAGGGTCAATGGGTCCTACAATATACATACCCCACTAGTAAAGGGATCATGATGTTACTGTAAGATGGAGAGGCTCTGGGGACTAATGAATGAGGCTTGAGTGTGTTTGGCACACCTGGCCCCTTTTGGTATAGTTTTTGGCATCAGCCACCATGGAAAGCCAATAATAACCGAGTCTTCGTATACACTTGTAAAGTTTAGGGCCGAACTGATGCAGCCCGCAGATAGCCGAGTGCACTTCTTCGAGTACTTTGGTTGCCTCTTGTGCATCGACACATCTGAGGAGGATTTCATCAAATGATTGACGAAAGAGAACATCCCCATCAAGAAGGGTGTACTTAGTGGACATCTGCCGTTTACCATTTCGTTCTGCCCAATCATCAGGTAGCCGTCCATGATTTATGACGTTCATGATAGGCTCCCTCCAATCTTCCACCTGTTCAACCTTTGCACACATCGAGTCAAAGAATTTAGGCTCCTGCTTCTCGGCCTTGGATTCTTTACCTTGGGACATTTCTTGCTCTGCCTTAATGACATCCTTGGCTGCAAGGAGCGCTCCGAATGGATAAGGTGAGCATTCAGGTAAGACATCCCTCTCATCATCTGCATCAACTTTGATTCTCAAGTCGACATGTCTTATTCGGTTTCCTAGACAGGCGTGGGTCTTGATGAAGACAGTTGAATGGTCTTGATGAAGACAGTTGAATGGTGGCCTCGAGCTTTGAGAGCACCTCAGCCTACCACTTTAGCCTTCTAAGGATATGACTCAGGGAGAAGTCATCAAACAGGACCATATAAGATTTGGTCGTGTCATGATAAGGCTTGAGAGTATCCTTCCTCATGTCATAAATCCCTTGAAGCTACCGGATGACCATCTTAGAGTCACCGAAGATATTTAGCTGCTCCAGCTCAAGTTCCTAGGCAATCTCCAGTCCGATTATGAGCGCTTGATACTCAGCTTCATTATGAGAAAACGTCTCTACAAGTGTGAAGGATAGAGGAATCATTCCATCATTAGGAGTCAGGAATTCAACTCCGGCACCCCCTCTATCAAACTGAAATGCTCCGTCAAAGTACATTTCCCACAGCTGAGATAGTACCGTATAGAAAACTTCTTCATCCGGAAGGTCACTTGATAGGGGAGATTCTGAACGAACTAGGTGAACCGCAAGGAAGTCTGCTAAGGCTTGACCCATGACTGCCTTATGTGGTTCATATGTGGTGTCGAACTCCATCAGCAATGATGCGCACTTAGCCAAGCGTCCTGACAAGCATGGACGAGTCATAAGGAACTTGACCGGGTCCGCCTTAGAGATTAACTTGACCGCGTGACCTAGCAAGTAATGACGGAGCTTCTGTACCGCAAAGATCAAGGCTAGGCACATCTTTTCGATGGGAGGGTAATTCTTCTAGAATCCCTGTATTCTGCAGCTGAGATAATAGAGCGCTGCTTCTTTCCCTCCATCATTGTTCTACGCTAGGAGTGCCTCGAGTGACTCATCAAGGGTGGTCACGTATAGGATGAGAGGCCTTCTTAACACTGACATAGAGAGTACTAGTGGATTCAAAAAGTACTGCTTGATGTCATCGAGCACAGCTTGGCACGCTTCATCCCATATGAAGGGTGTGTCCTTCTTTAGGAGGTGTGAAAAAGGCCTGTATCATCCTGAAAGGTTTGAGATGAACCTCCGAATGTAGGTGAGATGTCCTTGAAGAGACTGTAATTCATGGAGGGTCGTAGGAGGTGGCATGTCTTGAATTTCCTTGATTTTGACCGGCTCGATCTCCAGCCTGTGGTACCTCAAGATGAACCTTAAGAATTTTCCTGAGTGTACATCGAAGGTGCATTTCAAGGGGTCCATCTTGAGTTGGTGACACTATAGCCATGCAAATACCTTTTTAGGTCTGGTATATGAGCGTCTTTTGTTTCAGATTTCATGACCAAGTCATCCACATAGCATTCGACCTCCTTGTGGATCATGTCCTTCAAGATGGTTGTCATGGCTTACTGGTACGTGGCACCTACATTCTTTAACCCGAAAGGCAATGCAGTGGCCTCTTCATCGTCTGGTGCCATTTTGATCTGATTAGAATCAGAGTACCCATCCATGAAGGAGAAGATCTGGCAACGAGTTGTAGATTCAATAACCATCTCGGTGAATGGCAGGGGGAAGCCATCCTTGGGGCAGGCGATATTTAGGTCGTAGAAGTCAATATAGACTCTGATTTGGCAATTTTTCTTCTTGATTGGGACGACATTCGCCAGCCATCTTGGGTATTTGACTTCACGTATGAATCAGCTTGCCTGAGCTTATTCACCTCAGCATCAATCTGCATCTCAAGGTCGGGTCTAAACCTTCTTGATTTCTGCTTCATGGGTTTGATGGTGGGATTAATATCGAGACGATGGACAACTATTTGAAACTTTAGACCGGGCATCTCATGATAATGCCAGGCGAAGAGGTCCCGATTTGCTCGGAGAAGGGAGATATAACTTTCTTTCTCCTCTGGGGGAATTTTGGCTGAGATGAAAGTTGGCCTTAGGTCGACCTCATCCCCTAAGTTTATCTCTTCAAGATCATCAGTCGTGGCCTGACCTCCTTCTTCCCACTCTTCAGGAGCTTCTTGAAGTTTCTTGTCAGAGGACTCACAAGGATTTTCATTGACCTCGAGTGTAGAAACCCATGATCCTGACATCTTGGCTTTTAGGAGGGTCTGCATGTGGGAGAGGACTCCCGGTCTCTGGCTGATTCAGGCAATAGAAAGGTCAGCTTTGAATGGGGAGTCCATGACCTAGTGACTGGATCACTTGGTGCTTGCCCCAAGCTAGGTGACGCTTCATGAACCTGGATCATGTGGTAGGCTTCATGGCAATAGGAGCTCTAAGATGACTCGATCTTAGCTGGGGCTGCCACGCGTGAGCGACTGTCGAGAATCTAGCAGCCTGGGCCAACATCTCTTTAAGGCGCTTTTGTTGCGCCTTGCTGAGGCTGGTGCCTCTGAGATCTCTGTTTAGAGAGTCGAAGTTTGGGCATTGCCGAGTTGCACTTGTAAAAGAAATAGAAGATGGGGGAGGAGAAGAAGGGTTAGAATGTTTTGGGTAGCTTTTTACATCGTCGCTGGAATTGGACGTGTGCAGGAGGTGTTTTAGGTCTTACCTTATCTTTGACCATTGAGGGGTGCTTTTAGCGTCGTCACCCATATTGGACAAATGCAAGAGGTATTTTGGGTCTTGCCTCAGATTTGACCATTATGGGGTGCTTTTAGCATCGTCACCCATATTGGAGGAATCCCGAGCTGTTGGTGACTCAGGGACATCCGCCTAATTGGACAAAAGGACAAGGCAAGCTGCACCTAGGATGAAGTCCTACAAGGTCGGCAGTGGGGGGAGAGGACTGAAAAATTCTTCCTTGACTGGTGGCTGAGGAAGATGATTCCTTCAACGGGCTGACCTATGTGCTTGCCGTCTCCTTCAGGATCCCTGAGGGGGTGTTTGGGCCGTTCTATAGGGGTGGTGAGTAGTTTTGGCTTGGTGGACCACCTCATGCTTCAGGGATTTCAGCCTACGTTGCTCATGATAAACTTCCTAGGGCTAAGAAATAGAGGGCTCCGAAGGGTCGAGTGTGTGCTCATAGGGGGCCAGTAGTGTGGCTTCCTCTTGGACGAGAGCGATGGCTTGGACACGTTCTTGGAGAACTACACAAATAATGTGGCCTTGCTGGACCTTCTCCGTGACTATAGCTTCGAACCCAGAGCACTCTTTGAGTTCTTGGCTCCATACTTGGTGATATGGGCAATAGAAACTTTCCGTACCCTGGGCAAGATGCTTAGGTTGCCGGACGGGCTTGAGAGTGACGAGACCCTGCTGGAGCATTGCTTCGAAGAGGGCCTGTAGAGGGTCTTGCTTAGTGTTTTCCTGGGCTTGAGTCGGGACGTCTTCTTATACAGCCGGAAGAGGTACTTGAGGGTGTCTTTATGGGATGCGATGAACTTTTTAGCACTGATGGATCTTCTTTACCAAGAGTTCATGGAAGCCAGTCCATTTGTTGACGTCATGGCCTCGTATCTGGTGATTTGTGCACCAGAGGTTCTCAGTCCATGGAGGTAGGAACTTAGGTTGTCTTGTCGGCTTGGAAGTGATGAGTCCTTCTTTGAGCATTATGGAGAAAAATGCACAGAGGATATCAGGTACTCTTCACCCTCTTGGATTGTTACTATGTGAGAAGCCTCAGTTGCCCCAAATTCTTTCTTCAACTCTTCGAGCTTTATCTGACCCTTGTTGATAAGGGCTTCGATAGTGTCGTTAAGCTTATAACAGTCATGAGTGGGTTGGGGTACTCTCCTGTGATAGGCGTTGTACCTCTCATTTGTCTCCTGTCCAGAAGGCTCTGCGGTACTGACCTCTGGCAATTGGATCATGTTCTATTCTAGCAGCAGTCATAGCAGTGCAAGAGTGCACCCCTTGTCGAAGGAGTAAACCTCATTCTGGTGTTGGATCCAGAAGTCATTTCACTTAGCCTTTTTGGGGGTGGGACATTATTGTAAGACTGCTACTTGCCCCCAGCCTGAGGCGTCTATTCCTTGAAGAAGTCTAGAGCCTGAGGGACAGCTTTGATGGTGTCAGTCACGGTGACAGTCGTGTTGATCACCGCTTTTTGCTGGTTGCCCCGACTATTGCAGCAGGAGTTTGAGCTGGAGGGTTACCGATGAGAGCTGCCATGGTCCATGAACAATCCCTCAATATGAACTACCTTAGAGATGAGCTCTGACATGGAGGGTTGATTGGATTCCTAGACATGCAGGGCGATCTCGAGAAGCATATTCCGTATGCAGGTCTGGACCGCTTCCTTCTTAGTCATGGGAGTGACATGAAAGGTTGCTAATTCTCTCCATCGGGTGATGAACTTGTCAACCGGCTCACAAGGGTCTTACATCAGAGTGAGGAGCTCGATGGTTTCCGTGTTCCTTTAGACTTTGTAGAAGCGTTGGTAAAACAACTGCTCCATTTCTTGTCACGTGTGCACTGAGTTTGGAGGCAGCCAAGCATACCACTGGAAGGATAGCCCTTCGAGAGTATCGACAAACTGATGGAGGAGGAGGAGTCCGATAGGCCCCGTCTCCCAACAGGCTGCTTGGAAGTGAGCAGTATGCTGGTGAGGGGACGTAGTACCATTGAACAGGGGAAGTTTCCCGTTTTGGTAGTTTGGGGAAATGACGCCTGGTCAATGTACTAAGGGTACAGCTTCTGGTAGTGCAGCGCCTCCTACATGCCTGGGACCTTTTTCTTGAGACTATGAGCCACCACAAAATCTATGTTAGTTTGGGAAACCTCGCAAGAGGCTGAGATGTCTTGGGAGGCCGATGGGGGAGTTTGTCTCGGAACTGTGTTCTCACCGGTCAGGGAGTCAGTCTCATGGTGAGGAGAAGAGGACATGGAGGCTTCTAGGCATTCCATCTTTTCGAGGATGGACTACATCATTACTTCAAACCGGTTCATTTGCTCTTCTTGGGCATCATCACGCTCGTTAATCACCATGACACTGACTGTTTCTTCTGGGAGGTCAAAGCCAGGTGGAGCAGTGGACTGTCAAGGTTGGCAAGTCGTGCGTGGCAAGTCAGTCTGCAGGGCTCGGCGTGCCCCAACTGTACTCGAGCCTTGTATGCCAAATCTTGTGCAAACCGACTCTCGACAGTCTTAGGACTGTGGCTTCTGGGCAGTGATGACCGAGCAATATTCTTGGACCTGCTTGGGTTTTAGAGTTTGAAGAGCGAAAAAGGGATTATTGGGCAGGAGGTCGTCAAGGTGGTGACTTCAATTGTCTTGGAGGCTTCCTTGATCATGATTTGCGGGCCTCTCTTCTGCTTAATTCTGAGGCTGCTGTAGACTTCACTCAAGAACCGAGCCTGAGCTTCAGGCTGCCCTATTGTTCTTGAGCATGTCAGGGCCGCGTCTATTAGCTGGTGGAGGGAGAGGGGCCCATAGACAAAGGTCAACTTGGGTTTCTTCCTTGAAGGATGGAGGCCTCTGTCTGACATCAGACCGCTGCCCCAAATTCCTTTGTGGGGCCCAAGTGCACGGCTGACCTGAGGCTGGCTCAAGATAGTACCGTTAGGGAAGACCTTTGAGTACTAGGGCTCAAGGTGCTTGCCTCGTGTCGAAATTACGACAGAAGATGGAGCTGGTCCATAACTCCGCCTGAGTCGAGGTCGGGGACGAACATGTAAACATGGTGCGTGTGCACCTTTAGGTTAGTTGTCCCAGTGACTTGGGGGGAAGCTCGGGCTCGGTCAAAGGGTTCAACCTGAGGAGGCTGAGACCTGCGAGTTTGTGTTTGTGAGGGATCGGGTAATAGCCTATCTCTCATGGGGTGCTGCTATGTGCACCGGGAGGGAGGACGGAGTGGTCAACCCTCATGTACTCGAGGAGGCATAGAGCTAGCACTGCCCTGAGTTGTGGAAAGCAAATTCTTGGCGCATGCAGGGTTCAGCCCGAAAAGGCCTAAACCTGGATGCGAGCTCAAGGCAATGTGAAGGTTTCTCTGAGGTGTGACTTGAGTGAATGGACCACGAGCCCTTGGGTGTGTGCAAGAGGTGGAGGTCACATGATCTCTGCTTCGGTGTGTCGAGCCTCTATATGTAGACGTTTAAAGTGGTGAAGGAATATGGGGGGTTTCCTTACAGCCAACCTCAGGAGCGATGGCAATATGCTTTCCTCTCACAAAAGTGGTCGGGGCAGCCTTGCGGCGTACGTCCACAATAGGACCAGCAAAGGACTTTCCAGTTGCAAGGTGCGTGCTGTGTGTGGTGGTAGATATGCCACCGATGCAAGGGGCCTTATTGGGAGATACACCAGAACGAGGAAGTAGGGAGTCAGGGACCTTTAAGTCCCCTCGCACCAACCCAGGAAAGAACCTGGGAGCCGAACCTTGAATCCAGAATCAGAAGGAGAGTAGGGAAGGATACTTGAGCAGTTCGCTTCCCTAGGACAGTCACGAGTGCGGGGACAAGAAAGTCCCCGACTCGGATGAACGGGTTGAACAACCCAAATGCCATAGAAAGCAAAGCAGAAAGTAAAAGAGGATTCTGAACAAACAAGAGCAAACCAACTAAGGGGTAATATGTCCCCAGTGGAGTCGCCAAGCTGGTTTGGTGCCTCGATCTCGCCTCCTCGAAACTAGGTGATAGGGTGACACTATCTCAGGTTCGGAAGACCTAGAACCCGAGATCACTCTCTTGGGAACCTTGTCCAAGGACAAGGGTAGATATCCAACTAGTGACAGAGGAATTTTCGGTGTGAGGTGGGGACCAACTTCACCGGGGTCTGTGACTTACTCGGACTGACTCACGTAGGCACCCTCTTAGATCACATAAGAAAGCCCCTCAGCTGCTTTAGCTGGTTCGAAATCGTCCCTTGACATGCAATCTTCTTGTTTTTTGCACAACACTACTATGGTTGATTTGAAAGACAAGTGGGTTAAGGCATTGTACATTCATATGAGAGAATGATGAAATAAAAACTTCAAATAAGGATAGAAAAGAGAAGAGACCTTGATGAAGGGAAAAAACTAGCATGACGGCTAGAAAGTTACCGACTCGGAGTGGTAGCAAGACGGGCATGGTTCTCAGGACCAGCACGGCGGCAATACTACTCGAAACCGAGGCCGATATGATGGTGCTAGGCTAAGTCTACCCTCAGTCTAGTGAAAAAGGAAAAGAGTGAGGAGAAGAAAACGAGACGAAGAGAAAGAGAACGAGACGGCAGAGGAAGGAAGAACCCAAACGGCAATTGGCATCGCCGTTGGCATCACGAGAAGACGCCGCATCCCTTGCAGGCGGCGATGGCTTCTGGTGAGGCTTACGGCAATAGCTCCCCATGAGCCACACGGTGCTAGATGAGGAACACGAGAGAAGCTCGCGGACAGCATCAAGCATCGCCGTTGGTAATGCGAGAATGCAAGACATCCCTTGCAGACAGCGATAGCTTCTGACGAGGCGCACAACGATAAATTCTCATGAGTCGCACGCCAATGACCGCTCATGAAGTGCACAACAATGGGTGCAGAGACGCGCGGAGGGAGCCTGCGAGTGGCGATGAGTATTGTCACGACCCGTTGCGGATGGCGATGGAAATCGCCGCATGCAATAGTCATGCTACAGAGTGAAGCCCCAGCGGACGACAATAAGCTTCGCTACCCGTGTTCCTCTCTGAGACGTCGAGGATACGTTTGTGGACGGCGTTGAGCAGTGCCGTCTACAGGCCTCGTTGGGAGATAGGACAGAAGAAGACAGAAGCTCGCGCCTGGCACCGC
Source organism: Amborella trichopoda (assembly GCF_054954075.1). Lineage (NCBI taxonomy): Eukaryota > Viridiplantae > Streptophyta > Magnoliopsida > Amborellales > Amborellaceae > Amborella > Amborella trichopoda. Next base: position 27,873,866 of record NC_142346.1, read on the forward strand.
GATCGCCATGAGCAGCCTGTGAGACTATCGAAGAGGCATGCACGGTACTGCCACTACCATGCATGGCCTCTGAGAGTAGCTCAAACGAAGAAGATGCAGAAGAACAAGAAGAGGAGAGAGAAGAAGAAAAGAAAATGAAGAGAGAACATTTACCTTAAGCCTAGGGGTACCGGTCCAAAAGTTTCTCTCACCTTACTCTCTCTCCAAACGTGGCCCAATAATGAGAAGAAAGAGGAACTTTATTTAGTAGAAACTCTTTCTTTTACAAAGGATTGATTCCTCTCTGATGTTTTTTTTCATACAATGATGGTACGTGGTATATAAAGAATTTGCCCCAACCATCGGTGGATGGTCAAAAGTAACCTTAATTGCTGAAAATTAAGATTAAATTGAATTAAAAGAAATTAGAAAATGGGGTGCAAAATGACAGATTGTCCAACACAATTTGTTGAATTCCAAAACAATTCCTGTGTTGCCCTAGAACGTACATGATTTTTAATGGATGATCCGGGGTTGTTCTGATGCGCGATTGATCGAAAGATGATTGTTTTCTTGTAGAGCTCGACATGGCAATCGGTTTGATACCAACTTCGAGCCATAGATCATGCTTTTAGGCCACGATCATTTGTTTGGAAATTTGAATGAATCATGAAACTTTGAATCGATAGTGTGCTCGTTCCTTGATGTTTTTTTGTGATTTCTTTGCTGGATCACACTGAGCATGCCGTTACAATCGTGGGGCAATAAACGCAGCTCGAATCCGTGCCCGAGCAAAGAATTTACAACTTTGGAATTTTGGCCAGAATTTGAAATTTCGATGACAGAATTTACAGTCGCTTCGTCGACTTCTTGTGCGGAATCCGACCGTTCATATACAGGGTTCGCGTTAGTATAGCCCGAGACCTTACGCTCGTGATGGAGTTGATCTCGCATTGATCGGGCTCATGAGCGTCGTGATTTTGCTGCTCGAGCAAGGCGCGATGCTGCTGATTTTCCTGCACTTGATTCACGGATCAACAACTTCTCTCTAGCTTTTCTTAGTACCCGGGCGTCATCGCGAGGCGTGCCACATATCGAAACGCTCGTCTTGACGAGACGAACATTCTCACCAAATTTGAGCACGATCCGACTTAGGACGGGTAGATATGAGCATCAAAGTTCACTGTTCGTGACTGTCTCTTCAATGGTGCGGAGTTGCAGAGTGGCCGCACGAGAATAGTGTGCGGCTCCTCTTGTTTCACTCTTTCGCCCATATCGTTTTCCTAGAGTGTCCATCTAAGCTGTAGATTGCCCCAGGGTTTTCAACCATTTCGGATCCAATGGCTGTGGTCTCACAGCAAATTGAGACATCGAAAATGTAGATCTAGTTATAGGGGTCCGTTTCAAGTTGTTAGAGGCCGATTCTGCTGGTAATGTTTCTCAGTTTGCACTGCCTTAGACATGTCAGAATGAGACAAAACTTGGTAGGAGACTTTTGAGAGACCTCGTGAATATCTTGGCCAGTTCTTGGGCTATTCTGAGACTGTTAGAATTTCCACTATTTGCTCGGCTTTTATTGAGCGGGGGCCCCATGACGATGAAAAATATCTTCCAACAATGACATCAAGTAGTATTTACTCAACCCTCTAGTTCTCTCTACACTGGTGTTGGGAAAACCTCTCATCCTGTATGTGACCGCTCTTGACGAATCACTCGGGGCACTATTGGCACAGAACAATGATGAGGGGATAGAGACTGCCTTTTATTAACTTAGCCCTTGGATGCAAGGGCCGAAAATAATTATCCACCCATTGAGAAGATGTGTCTGGAGTTAATTTTCACAGTACAAAAGCTTCATCACTATCTGCTCGGTCACGAAGTCAAGCTCATATCAAAAGCAGACCTTGTCAAATTCCTTATGACATCCCGCTATCAGTCGGGACGCCTTGCTAAGTGGGCATTATTGTTGGAGTTCAACATCACATATGTTCCACAAAAGGGCGTCAAGGGTCAAGCCTTGGCTGATTTCCTAGCAGCACATCCCGTCCTCGCAAGATCTCCTTTATCAAGCAATCTCCATGATGAAGAGGTGTTCTGTGCAGCGCTTGCCCACACATGGGAGATGTACTTCGATGGATCCTTCCAGTCTGATTGAGGAGGCGTCGGAGTGGTGTTCTTGACTCCACGTGGGGGTATGATCCCTCTGTCCTTCTCTCTCATGAAATCTGATTCTCATAACGAGGCAGAGTAGCAGGCTCTCATAATTAGGTTAGAGATCGCCCTGGATTTGGACTTGGAATAGCTCGCCATCTTTGACAACTCTGAATTAGTCATTCAATAGCTAAAAGGGATCTATGATGTGAGGAAAGATACTCTTAAGCCTTATCACAACACCGTGAAATCATACATGGTTCAATTTGAAGATGTATCCTTGAGTTACGTCCCCAGGAGGTTAAACTCGCAAGCTAATGCACTCACAAAACTCGGAGCTAACATTCAATTGTCCTCACCAGGGCCTATGCTCAATTGGATAGCAGAGTGGAGACACATCTAACGAAGAACTGAAGTGGACTCAAATGATGAGAGAGTCCTCTCCCCCGAGGGCCACTTACTCATTCGGGGTACTTTTGGCAACCACGGACGTCATTAAAGTCGAGCTGGAAATGACATAGAGTCAAGGAGCTGGTGCTCATAAATAGGTACTAGAGTACCTCGATTCAATATGTGCAAAAATTGAGCAGGTGGAAGATTGGAGAGAGCTCATCATTAACTTTATAAATAACGGTAGACTGCTTGAAGATTGTGTCGAGCGCAATAATGTGTGTCGAATGTCTACCAAGTACACCCTCCTTGATGGAGCTGCTCTCTTCAGATGGTCTTTTGACAGTATTCCTCTCATATGTGTAAACGCACAAGAGGAATATAAGGTGTTGGAAGAAGTACACTCAGGCATCTGTGGACTCCATCAGTCCGGCCCTAGGCTCTGTGAACGGATACGTAGATTGGAGTATTATTGGCCTTCGATGACTGCTGATTCCTTAAACTACGCCAAGAGGTGCTAGATGTGTCAAATGCACTCGAGCCTTATTCAACAGCCTCTAGAGCCTCTACACCCTATAGTGGCATCATGGCCCTTTTCACAATGGGGTATGGATATTGTAGGATGTATTTGACCCTTCTTCTGCGATGGGTCATGTCTTCATTCTGACGGCAACTGATTATTTCTCCAACTGGTTGAGCGGTTCCCAAGAAGCAAGTTCTTGGGACCAAGGTTGCCAACTTCATGCGGCATCACATCATACACCGCTTTGGGGCGCCTGACCGGATTATAACGGACAATTGTCCTCAGTTCACGAGTAATCACATTGATCGCTTGGCTAACCAATTTTGTTTCAAGTGGAAGTACTCAACTATGTACCACCCTCGGGCTAATGGTTTAGCTAAGGCTTTCAATAAGACCTTCTGCAGTGTCTTAAGAAAGTCGATATAATAAACAAAGAAAAACTGGCATGAGAAACTTCTTGAAGCCTTGTGGGCCTATCGTACAACCACACGAAATGCTATCGACTCTACCCCCCTATTCCTTGGTCTATAGAGGCGAAGCAGTCCTACCCCTTGAGATTCAACTCCCCTCGCTTCATGTTGCCATACATCAAGGACTGACGGAGAATGAGAGGGTCAAGCTTTGCTATCAAGAATTGGATGTGCTCAATGAAAAGAGACTAGAAGCTCAACAGAATCTTGAACTCAATCAGTGGAGAATGAAGGGCCTTCGACAAGTCAGTCAATGTCTGCTTGTTCACTCGTGGAGACTTAGTACTAGCAGTTGAAAGGCCGATAGTTATGCATGAGTGGCGTAAAGGAAAGTTTGAACAGAAGTGGGAAGGCCCTTTCGTAATCAAGAAAGTCTTGTCAAATGGGGCTTATATATTGGCACATCCTGATGGAGGAGAAGCAATGCCCACCATTAACTGGTGACACCTAAAGAAGTATTATCTCTGATACGCGCTCAAAAGACTAAACGTGCAACAAAAAAGGGTTAAGGATAAAAGAACAGAAAAGACGATAAAAACAAAACAAGCAAGACAATTCAGCAAAGCTTAACTCTTTATTGAAAAAGTTATAAGTTACAATCAGAAACCCATTACTAGGGAGGTTACAAGGATATATTATCAAAGGTCGCTCTTTCTTCCGAGGAAAAGAGAATTGTTCAAGTGTTTCTCTTGCTTCATAGGAAAAGAAAGCAGTTGACCCCTAGCGCTGCCCTTGCATCAGAGGAAGGCAGAAGGGTTTTGGATAGTGTTTACCAGACATACAAAGCAGGCCCTTCTGGCAAGGAATTGGCCTATGATGGAGAGAACGCCCTTTTCACAGTGAGTACCCTTCCACAAAACAACATGGAGTTCACAATTGTGTTGAAGAATTTGGCTTCCAACAGACTTCACGAGCCAGGCTGTACCATTGGTCACCACCCTTTGCCTGCCCAAGTCATTGTCGTGTATGTTCACTGCCATGCATAACTTGCTGTCGTGCATGAAAAGATCGCTAGGTGAGCAACCATCATTGTGCACGACTAACGCCGCACGCGTTGTGATGCCAGCCATATGTGACTGTCGCTGTTGGTGACTATCGTTTACGAGAATTATCAACGTACACGACTATAGTCACGCACATTCACCCACGACTCTTTAGCTGCTCGCAGCATTTCGGTTCCATGTGCTCCTTCGATTACTCGTATCCCTTCAGCCGCTGATGATCTTTTCAACTCCCCGAGACCCCTCAACCACTGTGCACCTACTTAAGACCCTTCATCTCCACCACCACCATTATTATTCCCCTGACCATTCGACTTCCCACCAGGAAAACTCCTCCTACTCACCGGGGAACTCCTCCACTCGTCGGAAACCCACTGACGGACCTTTTCCCTTCCTCCACTCCACTGAAAAACTGCCAAAAGCCTGCGATAGGCCTTTGCTACACCCTCAGTCCTTGTTTTCTCACTTCTCCAGTATCCCAGAACCCTTGCTGGAACTTCTATAGCCTTGCCAACAAGACACCGACAACTTCCCTGAGCGAGGAGATGACTGCAACTACCCTATGTACCCCATGTCGAGGTTGAAGTTCTCATAGGAAACATCTCACCGCCTTCTTGCAAAACCCCCTGAGTGGCCCGCGTTCTCACCGGAGTCCTCACCAGAAAGTCTCTCTCTCTCTCGATTACTGTTAAAACCTCACTATCATTTTACCTTCGTTAAAACGGTAAAAAGGGGTTTGCCCCCCTTATATAGCAAAAGCGTTCTCGAAGTACCCCTCACAAAGAAGAAATGACATACCAATTTAGAAGGCCAAACGACAATGGAATGGACTGGGTCGGGCTCAGTCAGAGGCCCGAACTCAGACAAACACCTCGTGTGGCTAACGTTGTCTGTGACTAACGCCGTGCGTGAAATTCACTGACTAATGCAGCGCGCGACCAACACCGCATGTGATCACTGTTCAGCGCCGTTCGTGCAACTATCACTTAGGCTAGCGCCGCATGTGTTACTGCTGCCCATGCTAGCGTCGTGCGTGTCTGAGCCTGACCACTGTCATGAGGGTTTTGCTACTAACCCCAGTGTAGTTACACCTATGCTCTGGCTTATCATCCCACCAGAGCTACAAGCATGCCACAACCCTTCATCCTTAGGGAGTCTTACTAGCTTTTAATCCCCAGGGGTCCATACCAAAAACATTCCTCATCATTATATCCCCAGTGAGGCAGGCTCCATTCACAGCCATATCCTTCACCCTAGGGAGTCATACTCATCCTCTAATCCTCAGTGAAGTCTGCTTCCGTATACCATCCCTCGTCAGGCCACCATCTCCATCTGCGCCCTCTGCTTGTGTATGGCCTTAACAATTTTATCCCCTGGGAGTCAATTGTTATCGATGGACCTATTCCCCATGGAGCTTCACCTATATGGAGACCCACACAGTGGTTTAGATGTACGACCCTAAACTGAATGGTCCAAACTATGCAACCTTAAATTATAACGGAGGTCTAGTTGCACGACCTTAAACTGCATGGTCCTAGTTGCATGAACTTAAACTGCATAGCAATGGTCTAGATACATGACCCTAAACTGCATGGTGCAAATTATATGACCTTAAACTGTAGCGGAGGTCTAGTGGCACTGCATGGCCCATGCTTCATGGTCGTAAACTGGACAACCATGGTCCAAACTGTATGACCTTAAACTGTAGTAGAGGTCTAGTTGCATGACCTTAAAGTGCACTGTCTTAGTTGCATGGCTATGCAATCTAAGCCATATAACCTTAAACTATATTCCACATCCTGAGCACATGATGTTAAACTGCTTTGCTCAGTTCCCGGTGGCAGGACTTTAAAAACACCTCCACATACATGCACAATACCTTTTGGGTGTACCACCTTCATCAACTACCAAATGAATCCATTCGCTTCATTCCCACTCATCATGCCACAGTGAGTTTCACCCGTGCTTACAAACCGCGAGCCATTCCGCCTTCCATACTCGCCGTCAGCTAGTGGGTCACCACTGTCCATCTTCCATACCAACACCATCCATCTTTCATAGGCAGCCTTGAGCCATTTCCCTAAGTGAGTCAAATCGCCATCATGCTCACTCCATGGCCTCTAAAGGCTACCATCCGTCTTCACCATGGTCTAGCTGTATGACCTTAAACTATAGTACACGTCCTGGCCCCATGACGTTAAAAGGCTTCGCACAGGTCCCTAAGGCAGTACCCTAAACACGCCTTAATAAGAAAATAATAATAATGGGCATGGTGTAAACCTAAAAAGGGAGCGCCATGAGTAAAAATGACGGACGAGCATGGTCACGAAACCATGAGTAAAAGAGTTCCGTGAATAAAACCCTGGGCACAGTGAAAACGTAAAACGACACCGTGAGTAAAAATGGAAGAATAAGGGAGGACATGGCCGTAAGATCATGGGTAAAAGTGCCCCAAAAAAAAAGGGGTTGGTGAAAACCGTCTTTACGACGCCACTTCCCAAGTCCAATTGAAAACCTACAAAGGGCGCTCGAACCAAGAGAGCAGGTTGACGCAACACTCACCTCTGAAGATGGCTTCAGCCAGCACTCCAAAAGAAAAATCCCCGTTATCAGAATCATCTGACGCTGAGACCTAAAAAGAAGAGCCCTCATCATCAAAAATATCATCCAACAAGGTGAGAAGATTTTAAAAGTAGCCCATTCAACATCCTTCTTTAATGCCGGGTGAACATGTAGCGCAATCGACATCCTTCTTCAATGCTAGGTGAACACATAGCCCAGTCAATATCCTTCTTTAATGTTGGGTGAACATGTAGCCCAATCAACATCCTTCGTAAATACTGAGTGAACACGTAGACCAGTTAACATCTTTCTTCAGTGCTGGGTGAACACGTAGCCCAGTCGTTATCACAATGTCGTCACAGGTACCATCCTACAGGGTGAGGACTTAAAATACTAATCCTTCCAAATCACAAGTAGTCCCTTGAGGGTGAGGACTTCGACAAGATCCCTCAAACAAACAAAATAGTCCCTTGAGGGTGAGGACTTCGTCAGGATCCCTCAAAACTTTCTATCTCTCTTCCTCACTATTTCTCTATCTCTTTCTCTATCTCTCTCTCTATTCATCTCACTTTCTCTCCTTATTGCTCTATATCTTTCTCTACCTTGCTATATCTTTCTTTCCCTTTCTCTCTCTATTCTTCTACCTCTACCTCTCTATTTCTCTTTCTCTATCCCCCATCTCTCTTTCCCTTCTTTTTTTCTCTTGATAAGTATGGTAGTAGCAGTGTCGTGCATGCCTATCTTTCTTTCTCTTCTTCTCTTCCCGTGACATGCACAATAGTGGCAGCGCTGTGTGTGCTCATCTCTCTTTCTCTTCTTCTCTCTCCTGACATGCACGACAGTGGCAGCGCTGTGCGTGTCCCTATTCCTCTCTTTTCATTTTTCCTTCTCTCTCTTGATATAAGTAGCAGTGGCAGCGCTGTGTGTGTCCCTCTTCCTCTCTCTCTTTCTTTCTCCTTCTCTCTCCTAACATGCACAACAGTGGTAGTGTTGTCTGTGTCCGTCTTCCTCTCTCTCTTTCTTTCTCCTTCCCTCTCCTATCATGCACGGCAGTGGCAGTGCTGTACGTGTCCCTATTCCTCTCTCTTTCTTTCTCCTTCTATCTCTTGACATGCACGATAGTGGCAGTGCCATACGTGTTACTCTTCCTCTCTTTCTTTCTTTCTCCTTCTCTCTCCTGACACGCACAACAGTGGCAGTGCCATGCATGTCCCTCTTCCTCTCTTTCTTTCTTTTCCCTTCTCTCTCCAAACATGCACGGCAGTGGCAACACCCTTCATGCCTCTCTTTTTCTCTCACCTTTTCTATCTCTTCTTCTCTCTATTTATCTCGCTCTCTCTTCCTCTATTCTTCTCTCTTTCTTCTTCATCTCTTTCTCCCTTCTTCGATACTGGGTGAACACGAAGCACAGTCATCATCTTTCTTTGGTGCTGGGTGAGCACGTATCCCAGTCATCATCCTTCTTCGGTGTTGGGTGAACATGTAGCCTAGTCATCATCCATCTTCGATGCTGGGTGAACATGTAGCCCAGTCATCCTCATAAGGTCGTCATAGGTACCGTCTGACAGGGTAAGGACATCAAAAACTAATCCCTCCCAATCTCAAACATTCCCTTGAGGGCTTCGATAGGATCCCTCAAAAGTGTCTTCTCCCCCAAAGTCTCCAAAAATGGATCTGCAGCAAATGCATCCAAACGTCTATGATCCTAGTTACAACATTACGTGGATATCTTCTCAGCACTCACGTGGTTCTATGGCTAGGAAGAAAAAAGTAATAAAGCTGAAGGAAATTTTTTGAATTTTGTCCTTCTTGCTTCTCTCGAAGGACAACAATGGATGGGGCAAACTGTTTGAAGACATTTTCAGCACCTTGGGTCCCCGATGCGGAATAAAAGAGAAGCCGATCAATAAAGGCCTGATATCCAAAAAAAAAGTTTACATTCTCATAATTTCCCTAGGGTGGGTTAGAATCTTCTCAAGGATTTCAAAAGGACCCCTGCTAAGTTTCATCGCAATTTGACATGTATAAGGTAGCACAAACAAAGAAACAATTTCGAAAGAAATAACCTCTCACACTCTCAAACTGACCCTATAACTAGAACCATATTTTCAGAGTGTCAAATGGCTATGGGACCACCGCTATTGGTTTTGGCACGATCGACGCGAAACTAGTTGCATTGACTACGTAAGGTCCGAAGCTATGTCTGGTCCGAACTCCAAACGTGATGAATAGTTAGATTTCACGTACGATGACATTAAAGTTGCTACAGAATTTTGGCTGCCAGAATTCAAGTTTTGACAAAAAACCCAAGATTGTAAAATCTTTGTTTGGGCACGAAATCAATCTGCGTTTGTTGCAATGAGATCATGACGACAAGCTTAGTTTGATTCAGCAAAGAACTCATGAAAATACATCCAAAAAAAAAGTACAATATCGATCCAAACTTTACAAGTTTCTTACCAATTTCAAGTCACATGATCATGACTTAAAATCATGATCCGTGGTTCGAAGTTGTTACCAAATCGATCATCAGGTCAAGCCCAACGAGAAAGTAATCATCTTTTGGCCATGCAGGGGCTGGGGCACCCCCTGTGGAGAAAATAAAGGAGGGGGGAAGAGAAGAGAAGTTAGAACGTTTCGAGCATCTTTCTACATCGTCGTCGGTATTGGACGTTTGTCGGGGGTATTTAAGGTCTTGCCTTGGCTTTGACCATTGTGGGGTGCTTTTAACGTCATCACCCATTTTGGTTGACTCTTGAGATATTGATGACTTAAGGATGTCTGTCTGATAAGACGAAAGGATAAGGTGAGCTGTGCTTGGGACCATCACATTTGGGTAGTGACAACCGAACAGTACTCCTAGACTTGCTCAAGTTCTGGAGTTTGAAGAGGGAAAATGGATTACGAGGCAGGAGGTCGTCAAGGGTGGTGACCTCGACTGCCTTGGAGGCTTCCCAAGATAGGATATGTAGGCCTCCTTTCTACTTAATCGTGAGGCGGTTGTGGACTTCATTCCATAATCGAGCTTGGGACCTAGACTGCCCCGTTTTCTTCGAACAGGTGAGGGCCATGTCTATGAGGTGGAGCAGGGAGTGGGTCCCAAGGATGGAGGGCAGCTTAGGTTCTTGTCTTGGAGGCTGGAGTCCTGTGTCTGACATCAAGCCATTGCCCTGAATTCCTTTGTGAGGCCCGGGTGTTTGGCTGACCGCGCTGGCTCAAGATGGTACTCTTAGGGAAGACCGTTGAGTATTAGGAATCAAGGTGCTTACCTGGCTTCGGGAGAGCAGCAAAGGAAAGAGGGGCCGCCTAGTGACTCCACCTGAGTCTGGATCCGAGAGGGACCTACAAAGATGGTGCGTGTGCACCTTTAGGGTTAGCCGTCGGGGTGACTTGGGGGTCAGCCCAGGCTCGGTCAATGGGTTCGACCTGAGAAGGGCTAGACCCACAAGCTTGTGTTTATGAGGGACGAGGCGGGAGCTCATCTCTCATAAGGTGGAGCTGTGTGTGTTGGGAGGGAAGACGGAGCTGTCGACCTGCCTGTGCTCAAGGTGGCATATATGTAGCGCTGCCCCAAGCTGTGGTAAGCGAATGCCTGACGCATGTAGGGTTCGGCCCGAGAAGGCCTAGCCCTGGATGCGAGCTCAAGGCAACGTGAGGGTTGCCCCGAGGTGTGGCTCGAGTGGATAGACCACGAGCCTTTGAGTGTGTATGAGGCGTGAAGACCTCATGACCCTCTAGTTATTGAGGCTCGGAGTGGTAAAGGAGCACAGGGGGTTGCCTTGCTGTGAACCTCAAGAGCAACCGTAGTTTTCTTGCCTTTCGCAGGGATGGACGGGGTAGCCTTCCGTACCGCAGCAGTATGATTGGCAGGAGATTTGCCAGTAGCAGGGTGTACGGCATCAGACGTGTTACCCATGCGAGGGGCCTTGGTGGAGAGTCCACCAGGGTGAGAAAGCGGTGAGGCAGGGACCTTTAAGTCTCCTCTCGCACCGATCCAGGTGGGAACCTGAGAGTCAGACGGTGAGTCCTGACTCAGAAGGGGAGTAGGGAAGGAGGCTAGAGAGGCTCGCTTCCCTGAGACAGCCATGAGTGCAGGGATAAGGAAGTCCCCCACCTGGATGAATAGGTTGAACAACCCAGGTGCCATAGAAATAGGTGTAGAAAGTAACGAAGGAAACTAGTTAAACAAGATCGAACCGACTAAGGGGTAGTAAGTCCCCAGTGGAGTCGCCAAACTGGTTAGGTGCCTTGATGTCACCCTCCAGATCTAGGTGATCTGGTGGCACGTGTCTCGGGTTTCTGGTGAACCCGAGGGATCGCTCTCTCGGAACCTTTCTCGAGGTCAAGGGCAGGTATACCTACCAATGAGAGAGGAATTTTCGGGGGGTTCAGGACCTACTCGAGCTGGCTCACATGCGCTTCCTCTTAGATCACGAAGAAAGCCCCCCAGTTGCTTGAGCTGGTTCGAAATCGCCTCCCTTAACCAGTAACCCTCTTGTTGTTCTGCACAACATTTCGATGGTTAATTTTTAAGACAAGTGGGTCGAAGGGACCCACCATTGTCTTAGGGCAATACACATTCATATGAGAAGGAGATGAAGTGCAAGGTTCGGTGAAAAATAAAAAAGGGAAGAGAGATTGACGAAGGGGTGAGACTAGTATGACTGCTAGAAGTCACCGACTCGGAGTAATAGCAAGATGGGCATGGCTCACAAGACCAGCACAGCGGCAATACTACTCGAAACTGAGGTCGGTGCGATGGTGGTAAGCTAAGTCTACCCTCAATCAAGTGAGAAGAGAAAGGGCTAAAGAGAAGAGGGCGAGACAGTGAAGAGAACAGAAGTCCAGATGCCAATAGGCATCACCATTAGCAACACAAGGAGACGACACATCCGTTGCGGATGGCGCTAACTCCTGACAAGGCACATGTTGATCGTTTTTCCTAGGTCGCACAGCGACAGGCGTGGGATGCAGGGAGAATGGCGATGGGCACCAGACGTGAGGAGGAAGCTCACGAAAGGCGATGGGTGTTGCTAAAGCCTCTAAGGGGTGGCGATAGGTATCGTCGTCCATACTTGGTGCACAACAAAGGAAGACCCTTGCAGGTGGCAACAAACTTCGCTGTCTGGGTTCTTCATCGAGACGTCATAGCTACATCTGTGGGTGACGATGGGCAGCGTTGTCTACAGACTTCATTGAAAGAAAGAGACAAACGAATAAAAGGGGAGGGGAACTCGTGCATGACACTGCCATCACCATGCACGACCTGTGAAACCAAGGGAGAGGCATGCACCGCACTGTCACTGTCGTGCACAACCTTTGTGAGGAACTCAGACAAATAAGAAGGAGAAGAGAGGGGAGAAGAGAGAGAGAAGAAGAAAGGAAAAAGAAGATATAGAAGGTTTACCTCAACCCTAGGGGTACCAATCAAAACTTTCTCTCACTTCACTCTCTCTCTCAAGCGTGACACAACAATGGTAAGAAAGAGAAACATGTATTTAGTGAAAACTCTCTCTTGTGTGTGTCTGTCTCTCTTTTTTTGTGTACAACGATGGTACGTATATATAGAAGTGTGCCCCAAACATGGGTGGATGATCAAAAGTAACCCTAATTGCTAGAAATTAAGATTAAATTGAATTAAAAGAAATTAGAAAATAGGGTGAAAAACGACATATTTGCCCCTTCCTAACAAGTTGTCGAATTCCAGAACAGTCCCTATGTTGTCCTAGAACTTGCGTGATCTTGTATGGCTGATCCGAGGATGTTCTGATGTCCGGTTGATCGTAAGATGAATGTTTTCTTCTAGGGCTTAGCATGGCAATCGAGTTGATACCAACTTCGAACCATGGATCATGTTTTTGGTGCACGATCATGTGACTTGAAATTGAATAGATCTTGAAACTTTGGTTCGATAGTGTGCTCGTTCCTTGATGCTTTTTTGTGTTTTCTTCACTGAATCACACTGAGCATGCCGTAACGATCATGAGGCATCAAACATAGCTAGATTTTGTGCCCAAATGAAGATTTTACAAGTTTGGAATTTTGGCCTGAATCAAGGATTCCAACGATGGAATTTGCAGTCTGTTCTTCGCGTTCGTGTAAAGAATCCGACCGTTCATCATGTATGGCGTTCGGGTCAGAGATGGCCAGAGACCTTATGCCCACGATGGAATTGGTCTCGCGTCGATCGGGCTCACGAGTGATATGATTTGGGTGCTCAGGTGAGGCACGATGCTGTTGAAGTTTCTGCACTTTCTTCACAAATCAGCAACTGCTCTCTAGACTCGACAAACATGCTCACCAAATTTTGGTATGATCCGAATTGGGATGAGTGAGATATAAGCGTCAAAATTCACTGCTAGTGATTGTCCCTTCAATGGTGTGGTGTTGCAGGATGGCCACACGGGAATAGCGTGCGGCTTCTTTTGTTTCACTCTTTTGCGTATAATTTCTTCCTAAGACGTCCGTTTCAGCTTAAACTTGACCCGTAAGGTTTTCAACCATGCTAGATCCAATGGCGATGGTCCCACAATAATTTGGGATGCTGAAAATGTAGCTCTAGTTATAGGGGTCCATTTTAGGGTGCTAGAGGCCGATTTTGGCGGAACTATTTCTCAGTCTGCACTGCCTTTGACATGTCGAAATGTGAAAAAAGTTGGCAGTGGACTTTTGAGAGACCTCATGAAAATCTTGGCCAATTCTAGGGTTGTTCTGAGACTGTCAGAATTTCCACTACTTGCTGGGCCTTTTTGAGCGGGGGCCCCATGTTGATGAAAAATACCTTCCAACACTAGGACTTTGAGATCACTCTCTCGGGAACCTCGTTCGAGAACAAGGACAGGTACTACGAACCGAGGAGAGAGGAATTTAAGGTGGGTTCGAGACTTACTCGGGCTGGCTCATGTGGGCGCCCCCTTAGATCACGAAAAAATCCCCCTAGTAATAACACTGGTTCGGAATTGCCTCCCTTGGCATATATTTTTCTGTTTTCTGTAATCACACACATATGGAAAAGGATATAAGACAGGTTGGTTAACAGACCTCACCTTTCCTTTTTGATGAATACATACAAGTGTAAACATTAAAAAAGAGGAAAAGAATAATGAGGGAAGAAAGATGGGGGAAAGAATAATTTGACTAGGCCAAGAGATCAACACATTGACTAAGCTGGTAAATAATTGACCGGACGTGGCAGTAAAATGGGCTCGATAACTCAGATCGGCTCAACAAAATTACTACTAGACGACAATATTAATACTAACTAGGTAGACACGATGGTTAGTCTATCGTTGCAGTAAAGCAAGCACAATAACTATGATTGGCACAACAACAATACGGCTAAACGATAGTGGTTACCAAAGAAGGCTACTCTCGACCCCTCTTAATCAAATGAAATAATAGAAAATATAGTGATCATAAAGAGAGAATAATAAGTAAAATAAGAGGAGAATAAGAGAATATCAAGAATGGAGAAAGAGAAGGAAGGAGAAGAAGACGGTGGGGGAAGATGGGTAGAAGGGAGAGAGAGGACACAGTCAGTGCTAGGCATGGCCGACTGGGTTGAAAGAAGAAGAAAGAGAGGACACAATCGGCAGTAAACATCACCGGCAATGTTAGAAAGAGAGGGGGAAAGAAGAAAGCAATCGGTGGTAAGCATCGTCGATTGTGTTAGAAAGAGAGGGGGAAAGAAGGACACAATCGGCGCAAAGCATCATAGGTTGTGCGAGAAGAAGAAGATGAAAGAGAAGACACAGTCGGCGCAAGGCATCGATGGCTGTGCTAGAAGAAGAAGAGGAAAAAGAGGACACAGTCGGCACTAGGCATCGCCAGTTGTACTAGAAGAAGAAGAGGAAAGAGAGGACACAGTCGGTGTTAGGCATCACTAGCTGTGCTAAAACAAGAAGAGGAAAGAGAGGACATAGACGGCACTAGGCATCGTCGGCTGTGCTAGAAGAAGAAGAGGAAAGAGAAGACACAGTCGGCGCTGGGCATCGCAAGTTGTGCTAGAAAAAGAAGGAAAATAGAACATAGTCAGCGCTAGACAACGCCGGCTGTGTAAGAAGAAGGGGAGGGAGGACACAATCAACGATAAGCCTCCGCCGACTGGGTTTAGACAAAGAAGTGAGAGAAGACACAAGCAGCGCTAGGCATTGTCGGCTGTGTTTAAGTAAAGAAGAGAGAGAAAGAAAGATAGAGATGAGAAGAAGAGAGAGAGAGAGAAAGAGATGAGAAAAAGAGAGAGAAAGAGAGATAGAGGTGTGAAGAAGAGAGAAAGAGAGATAGAGGTGAGAAGAAGAGAGAGAAAGAGATACAGAGATGAGAAGAGAGAGACGATAAAAGAGGGGAGGAGAGAGAAAGAGCGGAGGAGGGAGAAAGAGGAGAGGAGAGAGAAAGAGATGAGAAGAAGAAAGAGAAAGAGGGGAGGAGAGAAAGATGGGAGGAGAGAGAAAATTACCTTATCGAAGGGTACTGGCCCTTTTCTTCTCTCTCCTCTCTCTCTCTCTCAAAGACGCACCCATGGGCTTAAGCAAAAATTAAGTCTTTATTGAATCTTTAAGAATGAACCCAAGGGGATTTTACAATTTGGCTTTACATGTTTATATAGAATTGGGCTAAAACATGGGTGTACACCTAAAAAATTCCTAGAATTGAAGATAATTACAATTTAATTGAATTAAAAGAAATTCTAAAAAAGGGTGCAGAAGGACTGTTTTTCCCCTTCCTAACAATGTATGGAATTTTAAAACAGTCCCTACTGTTTCCCGAGAACTTGCGTGATCTTCCATGACTGATCCAGGGTTGCTTTGTTGCCCGTTTGATCAAAAGATGAGTGCTTTCTTATGGGGCTCGGCATGGCGATCGATTTGATACCAACTTCAAGCCATGAATCATGGTTTTAAGCCATGAATCATGGTTTTAAGCCATGATCATGAAACTTGAAATGTGCTTGAATCTTGAAAAATTTGGATCTATTAGGTGCTCGTTACTTGATGTTTTTCTTTAGTTTTTTCGTTGATTCACACTGAGCATGCCGTCATGATCACGTTGCAACATACGCAGCTCAATTTTGTGTCCGAACGAATATTTCTTCGTCTTGAGTTTTTGGTCGGAATCTTCAAATTAGACATTTGAAATTTACAGCAGCTTCGATGCCTTCGTCTGTGAAATCCAACCGTTCATCGTATGTAGGATTAAGACCAGAGATGGTCACAGACCTTATGCATATAATACAATTGGTTTCGTGCCCATCAGGTATACGAGCATTGTGATTTCTTCATGGATCACCAATTTTTCTATAGTTTTTCTCCCTGCTCAAGCATCGTCACGAGGCATACCACATATCGAATCGCTCGTCTTGAAGAGACGAACACACTCACAAATTTGAGTGTGATCCGACTTGGAACGAGTGAGATATGGGCCCCAAAATTCACTGCCCGTGACTGTAAAAACAACCACCTTTATGGTATTTTGGTGCAAGGTGGCCATACTGGAATAATGTACGGCCTTCCCGTTTTTGGTATTTTACCCATAACTTTGTCTTGGAATACCTAAATAAGCCGAAACTTGACCCATAGGGGGTTTCAATCGTGACAAATCTAATAGTGGTGGTTCCACAACAATTTTATATGCCAAAAATATAGTTCTAGTTACAGGGTCCATTTCAGGGTGCTAAGGGCTAATTTTTTTGAAATTGTTTCTTTATGTTCATGGCCTTAGACATGTCTGATCATGATGAAACTTCGCAGGTTGCCTTCTAGAGTGATGATGAAGGTCTTGACCAATTTTAGGGAAATTATGAGATTGTCGAAATTTCCACTTTTTATGTAAGCTTTATTGACCAGCTTCCTTTATTCCTCATCGGGGACCAAGGTGCTGAAAAATACGTTCAAACAGCTTGCCCCGCCGAATGTTGTGCTTTGAGAGAAGAGAGAAGGACAACATTCAAAAAATTTCCTTCGGCTTTATTCCCTTTTTTCTTCCTACCCACAGGACCACATGAACGCCAAGGAGATTCACATAATGGTGCTATCAAGATGCTCAGACGTAGGGATGCACTGTTCATGGGTCCATCTGTGGAGACTTTAAGGGCAGAAGAGACCTTTTTTAAGGATCTTATCGAATTCCTCACCCTTGTGCGGACTATTTGTAATTCTGAAGCTGAGGATTTTGTATGGACCTCGTCAGTCAGAATTAGGCCGGTCTGGCAATTGAGTGCCATGTCAAAGGGCATTGTTCCCATTTGGTCTGGGTTTCTTTGTCTTGGATAGATAACAAAAGAGCCTTTGGTTGGTGCTCATTTGCGTAGTGCACCAGGTTTTCCTTAGCCAGTAGGGTACCCCAGTTTATTGACGTGCCCAGCTTTGGGTATAACCCCTACCCATTATTGTGCAGGTCGTTACATAGTATGTCCAAAGTCATGGTTGACTTAGCCTTCTTGGAGAATCTTTTGGTTTGTCATAATGATTTCCATGTTTGTTTGTTCTGAATGGTTTGCTGAAGAACCTTTGGTCAGTGTTGTTTGCTGCTACACCAGGTTTGCTTTTAAAAATCAGGATACCACTACAGGTCCCGTTTGCCAGGTTCTGTCGAGGGCAGTTTTGTTAGCTGGTCCCAAAGGTATGGGCCCATTGGCAAGGCGGGCTAAAATCTCTGACAAGTTCGCCCTAGCTTTGTCAGTTTCTTACCTTCGCAGTGGTCTTTAGCATTTTTAAAGTGTGTTTGTGACCTCGTGAGAATTATGCTCTCCTTCATGAGACTTGTCTTGCTTTCTTGACGAATCTTCCATCCTTGTAGTCTTTTTGTAAATAGACTCAGGCTATCCGAATCTTTTTCCTTAAAAAAGAAATAGACTGCATCAACCTGCTTATTGGTCCAAGCGTCCTTTACGAATTTTCACTTGAACCTAGGAAACGACACTGTAGAGACGGTTTTCACCAACTTCCTTTTATTTGGGGTTCTTTTACCCATAACCTTTCGATCATGTCCACCCTTATTCTTCCATTTTCACTCACGATGCCCTTTCGAGTTTTCATTGGGTCCAGTTTTTATTCACAAAACTCTTTTACTCATGGTTTCATGACCATGCCCGTCCGTCATTTTTACTCATGGCGTTCCCTTAGTAAGGTAAACACCATGCCCGTTATTTCACATGAAGGAGTGTTTTAGGGTCGGGCCTTCGGGGCCTGTGCGAAGCCTTTTATGGTCATGCAGCTAGGACGTGCACTACAGTTTAAGGTCATACAGTTGAACCGCAATGGAGATGGATAGTAATCTGTAGAGGCCATGGAGTGAGTGCGGTAGTGGTTTTAGCTCACTTTTGTGGAGACGGCATGAGACTACCTATGACATATGGATGATGTATAAAAAGGTGAAAAGTGGTGACCCACTAGCTTACGACGAGTATGAGTAGCGAGATAGTTCGCCGCTTTGTAAGCACGAGTGAGACTCACTGGGGAATGATGGAGGATGATGAAATGAATGGATTCACTAGAGAGGCAGAGAAGGTGGTGCACGCATACAAACAGGTCAGTTAGGGAAGGCGTGCTTGAAGATGCATGTAAAAGGGGTGTCCATGTATGTAGGGGCGAGTTTTAAGGTCATGCCTCCTGGACTTGTGCAAAGCAGTTTATCATCATGCTGCCAGGACGTGCACTATGGTTTAGGGTCATATAGCTTGGATTGTGGTTATGCCATTTAAAGTCATGCAACCAGGACCATGCAGTTTAAGGTCGTGCAACGAGACCTCCGCTACAGTTTATGGTCTTATAGTTTGGACTGTAGTGCGAAGCCTTTTAACGTCATACAGTCAGGACGTGTACTTATAGGTTAGAGTCATATAGCTTGGACCGTGTAGTTTAGGGTTGTGCAGCTGACCTCCGCTACAATTTTTGTTCTTATAGTTTGGACCGTAGTGCGGTTTAGTCGTCATGTAAGTGAGACTTCATGGGGAATAGGTCTACGGGCAACAGTCTAACTCCTTGAGGATAAGATAGGTAGAACCGATGAGGGGTTCAAATATGAAAGCTGACTTTACTTGGGACAAATGTGGGTGTTTTATATCCTTGAGTACTGAACAAATAAGTATGAGGCAAACCATTGGGGTTGCAGCAATAAAAACGACCCTAACTCCACTGGGGGTAATAAGTTGTAGTACGAGTATGAATCTCCTACTGGGGATGAGAAGTCATGACCTGAGTTTGATCGACCTAGGTTCCTCTTTGCTGAGGATAATAGGTCAGGGTCAAGGAGCAACTTCACTGGGGATAATAATAATAGGACACACATAGCTTTGGCCTGGAGTACGTGATAATAGGTTGTTAAAATACAGTCGGTGCCAGGTGCAACAACCATTATTTATTGAGCACTCAACCGGCGATGAGTCTTCGAAAATACAACTAGCACTGAAGACGGCCAATAATGCTTCTTAACCACTCAAGCGACGCTGAATTGTTAAAAACACAGTCGGCACTAAGAGCCGCCCGTGCTATCACTTGAACATAGTCGGCGTTGAGTTGCTGAGCACACAGCCAGCACCAGGGTTGTTGAAACATAGCCGGCGCTGGGTAACATCAGCTGCATAGCTAGCACTAGGTATGGATTGATGTTCGAGCCATGACCCGAGCCCGACCCGGTCTTGATCTGTGTCACATGGAATTTGATGAGGCGGCGAAGAAACTTCACTCAGGCCTCGAGTTAAAGCCCGATCCGGTTTTGGCTTCTTTGTTGAGATTTTACAGGCGGTGATGAGAGTTGCCTCGGGTCAAAGCCCGACCCAGCCCACTGTCGTTTGGCCTTTTAGGATGCAGTTGAGATTCCCAGTTTGTGAGTGGCATTTGGGAATAGTGTTGGCTATATAAAGGGGGTAAAACCCCATTTCTCTACTTTCACATAAGGTAAAAATACTTATGAAAAATTTTTCAACGTTGAGAAGAGGTGGAAGCTCCGGCAAGTGGTGATTCCGGCAAGAGATAGCAGGAGGTTTTTCAGCAAGCAAGGGAGGTTCCGGTCAAATAAGGAGATGCCCGCAGAGAAGGAGGCAAGATCTCATTTGAGTTGCAGGAGTTTTTTGGTTTGCACAGGGGGTTTTTGGGGAAGCAGGAGAACTCCGGCCGTGGTCTTCGAGGGTAGACGAGGCGGGAACTGTAGCAGTGGGCATTTTGGCTAGTTTTGGGAGTTTTTGGAGGGAGGTTTGGAGAGGTTTTTCGGCCGCAGAAGGGGAGTTCCGGTGGGAAACCAAAGGGTCAGGGAAACATACTGTCGTTGGAGGTGGATTATTGCAAGGAAGGTTGACGATTGCATGAATTTTTTGTTAGGGGTTAGGAGCACAGCCAACGCTGGCATTTGGAGGACACAGTCAGCGTTGGAGTCAGTCGGCGCTTATCAATTCATGTGGCACGTCATGAAGCGCACAGTGCTACTCGCATGTGGCAGTGAGTTACATGCGAGAATCGCTGCGCTCGATGATGAACTACGTGCGGTGGTGTTCATGCACGACACTGACTTGGGTCGGCACAGGGTGGTGAATGATGGTAAGGCCTGGCTTGTGGTACCTGTTAGAAGCCAAGTCCTCCAGCACAACAGTGAAGTCCATGTTGTTCTGCAAGGGCATCCACCGTGAACAGGGTATGCTCTCCATCATAGGCCAATTCTTTGCCAGAGAAGTCTGCCTTGTATGTTTGATATATATGTCGGATGAATTGAAGCTGACTCGAAAATGGTTGGCTTCTTCTTTTGGCATGTAACCACTCGTCGAATGAATCGAAGCTAACTTCTCCAAGTGGTTTCACTTCTTCTTCATGAGGAGAGAATTTCTTGGGTGGGTTTGCTTCTTCTTCATGTGGATGGCGTTTTTTTTTGTTGGTTTGCTTCTTCTTCATGAGGAAGGCCTTTCTTTAGTGGTTTTGCTTCTTCTTCATGCGAAAAGCATTTTCTTCTGGCCTGTAACTGTCCTCTTATCCTCAGATGCTAGAGCAACACTACAAGTTTTGGTTTGTAACCGTCCTCTTATCCTCAGAAGCAAGAGCAACACTTTTGTTGTCAAATGTTCGCTTTTCCTCAAATGCAAGAGACTTGTAACCTCCCTAATAAAGGGCTTTTTGACTTGTAATTTGTGCTTCATTTTTACTGCAATAAAAGAGTCAGGATTTATTTAGATTATATTACATACTTTGCGTTGAGTCTCTTTCTTTTGAATATGCATCATAAATAGTACTTCTTTAGGTATCGCCCATTGATAGGGGGCATTGCCTCCTCTCCCTCAGGATGTGTCGGTAGGTAGGCTCCATTTAGCAAGACCTTTCTTACTATAAAGGGACCTTCCCACTTAGATTCAAACTTCCCTTTACACCGGCCATGCATAACAATAGGCCTCTTGACAGTTAGAACTAGATCGCCACGGGCGAATGAGCGGACCTTGACGGACTTGTCAAAAGCCCTCTTCATTCTCCCTTGGTTGAGTTCAAAGTTCTGATGACCCACTAGCCTCTTTTCATTGAGTGCATCTAATTCTTGATAGCGGAGCTTGACTCTCTCATCTTCGGTTAACCATTGATGTATCGTGACGTGCAATGAAGGGATTTGGATTTCAAGGGATAAAACTGCTTCACCCACATAAACCAGAGAATATAGAGTGGAATCAGTAGCATTTCGAGTGGTAGTATGATAATCCCATAGTCTTCAGGAAGCTTTTCATTCCAGTTCTTTTTTCGTCTTTGATACTGATTTTCATAAAACATTACATAGGGTCTTATTGAAGGCCTCAACCAAACCATTCGCCTGAGAGTGGTACATTGTCGAGTACTTCCACTCAAAACCAAACTGGTTAACCAATCGATCAATGTGGTGACTTCTAAATTGAGGACCGTTGTCAGATATAATCCGGTCGGGCACTCCGAACCGATATATGATGTGTTGTCGAACGAAGTTGGCCACTGTTGTCCCAAGAGCTTGCTTAAGGGGGACCACTTCAGCCCACTTGGAGAAATAATCTGTTGCAGCTAGAATAAAGACGTGACCCATTGTCGAAGGAGGGCCAATAGGCCCTACAATGTCCATGCCCCATTGTGAGATGGGCCATGATGCTACTGTAGGGTGTAAGGGTTATGGAGGCCGGTGAACAAGGCTTGAATGTATTTGGCACACTTGGAACTATTTAGCATAGTTTAAGGAATCATCAATCATGGTTAAGGAATCATCAATCATGGAAGGCTCAATAGTACCCCAATCTACGTATTCGTTCATAGAGCTTGAGACTAGAGTGATGCAATCCACAAATGCCTGAGTGTACTTCTTCGAACACCTTATTTGCTTCTTGCGCGTCCACACATCTAAGAGGAATACCATCAAATGTCCGCCTAAAGAGAGCATCTCCTTCAAGGAGGATATACTTGGTAGACATTTGATGTATGCTGTTGCATTCAGCATGATCCTCCGGGAGCCTGCCATGTTTTAAGAAACTAGTGATGGGCTCTCTCCAATCCTCTGCCTGCTCAATTTCCATGCATATTGGGTAAAGAATTCTGGTTCTTTGTTTCGACCCTTAGTTCCTTGACTCCGTGCCATTTCTTGTTCAGTCTTGAATACTTCTTTAGCTGATAGAAGTGCTCCGAATGGATAAGGAGGGCACTCAGGGAAAATATTTCTCTCATCATCCACATCGACCTCGGTTCTTAGTTCAATGTGTCTCCATTCTTCCACCCAAACAAGCGTGGGTCCTAATGAGAACAATTGAATTATAGCCCCGAGTTTCGCAAGTGCGTCAGCCTGCGAGTTTAACCTGCTGGGATGTGACTTAAGGATACGTCATCAAACTGAGCCATGTACGAGTATCGTGACAAGGATTGAGCATGTCTTTTCTCACATCATAGATCCCTTTGAGCTGCTAGATAACCAACTCAGAGTCACCATAGATCTTGAGCTACTCCAAGTCTAGGTTAAAGGCTATCTCCAACCCAATTATAAGGGCCTGGTATTTTGCCTCTTTATGAGAACCGGCTTCGGCAAGAGAGAAATAAAGTGGTAGTACTCCTCCTTTCTGAGTTAGAAATACCACTCTAGCTCCTCCTCGGTCAGATTAAAAGGCTCTATCGAAGTACATTTCCCAAGAATGAATAAGCTCTACACATAATACTTCTTCATCGAGGAGGTTGCTTGATAACGAAGACTCCGCAGATACAGGGTGTGCTGCGAGAAAATCAGTCAGAGCTTGGTCCTTGATGGCCTTTTATGGGACATATGTAATATCAAATTCCATCAGCAGTAATGCCCATTTAGCAAGACGTCCTGACAAGCACGAGTGTGTCATGAGAAACTTTACAGGATCTAAGTGTCATGAGAAACTTTACAGGATCTACTTTTGATATAAGTTTCACTTCATGACCAAGTAAGTAGTGGTAGAGTATTTGTACTGCAAAGATCAGGGCCAATCACATCTTCTCAATAAGAGGATAATTCTTCTCGACCTCTTGCATCCTACAGCTGAGGTAGTTTAATGCAGTCTCTTTTCCCTCGTCACTGTTTTGTACCAACAATGCCTCGAGTGACTCGTCTAGAGTGGTCATGTATAGGATAAGGGGTTTTCCCAACACAGGTGTGGAGAGCACTGAAGGGTTGAGTAAACATTGTTTGATGTCATTAAGAGCTATCTGACATGCTGCATCCTAGATGAATGGTGTATCCTTCTTTAACAGGTGTGTAAAGGGTTTACAACGACCTGAAAGATTTGAAATGAATCGGTGAATGTACGTCAACTACCCTTGAAGAGAGCGCAGTTCTCGCAATGTAGTTGGTGGAGGCATTTCTTGGATCGCCTTGATCTTGATTGGCTCAATTTCAAGTCTTCGATGTCTGACGATGAACCCCAAGAACTTTCTCGAATGTGTGCCGAAAGTGCATTTCAGCAGGTTCATTTTAAGTTGATGAAGACGTAGTCTCTCAAATACCTTTTCAAGGTTTCTCATGTGAGTATCTTTCTCTTCGGATTTTACCACCAATTCATCTACATAGCACTCCACCTCTTTGTGCATCATGTCTTTGAAGATGATCGTCATTGCGCTTTGGTATGTGGCACCAGCATTCTCTAATCTAAAAGGCATCATTGTGTAACAGAAGACCCCTTTTGGCGTTAGGAACGCAGTGGCGTCCGCATCTTCGGTCGCCATCTGTATCTGATTATACCCGAAGTATCCATCCATGAATAAAAAGTTTTGACAATGAGCCATGGAATCGATGAGCATCTCGGTGAATGGCAACGGGAAGTCATCCTTGGGGCAGGAGGTATTGAGGTCGCGAAAGTCAATACAAACCCTGATTTGGTCATTCTTCTTCTTAACTGGAACAACATTTCCTAGCCATTTCGGGTACTTGACTTCACGAATGAAGCCTGTTTGTTTGAGTTTAGTCACCTCAATGTCTATCTGCACCTCAAGGTCAAGCCTGAACCTTCTCGATTTTTATTTGATGGGTTTGACAGTCGGGTCAATGCCGAGACGGTGAACAACCACTTGCAGGTCTAAACCAGGCATCTCATGGTAATGTCAAACAAAGACATCTCAGTTTGCTAGATGGAAAGTAGTGAAATTTTCTTTCTCTTCTGGAGACATATTTGCTGAGATGAAAGTAGGCCTAGAGTCAGTTTCATCTCCTAGATTTATTTCTTTGAGCTCATCAGTAATAGCTTGACCGCCTTCTCCCATTCTTCTAGAGGTTCTTGCAACTCTTCCTCGATGTTTTCAGAGATCTTTTCATCGACTTCAAGTGCAGAGACCCATGATCCTGACATCTCTGCTTCAATAGAGTTCCAGGTTAGATCATGGTTCCTATAGCTTTCTCGAAGCGAGGGATAGAAGGGTCAACCTCAAATGCGGAAAGCATATAAGGCTGCGAGAGCCCATCTTGAAACTTATAGGGAAATTGAGATTCAGTGATTGTGGGCCAAGAAGCGTCCTCATATGAATCACACAATCTTTGCACGAGTGTGTGCCATGTTTTCTCCGCACTGGCTGGCGCTTCATAGACTTGCACCATATGGCAAGTTTCTTGAAAAAAAAAACTCTGCCCCCTTGATTCTCTCAGTCTGTTCTCAAAGTAGGGCTCAAGGGGCCATTGCGGTTTCTTTAGCTTTTACTTTTAGTTCTTCCTTGAAGAGGATGCTTGTGCTTTAGCTCGAGCTACCAGCGCATTAGCAACTATTAAGAATCCTGTTGTCTGAGCGAGTGTATTTGTCAACCGCTTCCATTGCATCCTGGTTATATTGGATCCTTCAAGTTCTCTGTTGAGAGCCTCGATGTCCGGACATATCAGGGTTGTACCTGCAGGAGACATAAAAGAGGAAGAATGAGAAGCAAAAGAAGAAAAAGGAGAAGGGTTAAAAGGTGGGGGACTTTTAAGGTCGCTCCCCTCATCAAACAGATCTGGGCAGCGTTTTACGTCATCAACAGGGTTGGACGTGTGCAGGGGGCCTTTTAGGTCTTTCCCTAACTTAGACCGTTGGGGAGTGCTTTTAACGTCGTCACCCTCATTGGACGTGCTTTGAGTGGAAGATGACTCTGAGAAGTCCTCTCGATGAGACGGGGAAGGAAGAAGGATCGTGACAGGGATAAAGTCTAATAAAGTTGGCAGTGGGGGAAGGGGCCCGAGAAATTCATGCTCAACTGGTGGTTGAGCCGTCTTATTTCTTTGGTAAGCAGCCCTTGGTGTCCGTCTCCTTCTGGTTTCCCGTGGTGGTGGTTGATTCGTGTCACTAGGCTTGTGAACAACTCTAGCTTAACGAACTACTTCTCATCTTAAGGACTTGAGTCTGCTTCGCCTGTGGTGGACTATCCATGGATGAGAAGTCGAGGGAATCATTATTAGGAAGGTCTTGTGTTAGAAGGCCCTCTTACACCGATGGTGTAGTGGCTTGGGGCTCACTTACAGGAGCGATGTAAAACTCCTGACATTCCCACATTTTCTTTGTGAATATATCATGGAAACTGGTGCACTCCCACAGGTAGTGGCCCCATATCTGGTGATACGGGCACCAACGGTCTGCAGTCCCTCGAGCAAGGCGTCGGGGCTGCCTTGCCAGTTTTTGTGTGATTAGGCCTTCCTAAAGCATTATAACAAAGAAGGCGTGAAGGATACCAGGGGCTTCATCTTCCTCTTGGACTGTTACTGCATGGGAGGCTTCTGCTGCTTCGAATGCCTTCTTTAAGTCCTCAAGCTTTATCTGACCCTTCTGAATAAGGGCCTTGATAATATCTTTTAATGTGTAGCAGTCATCTATGGGATGATTGATCCATCTATGGTAGGCACAGTAATTTTCCTGAGTATCGAGTCCAACTTGCTCAGGGAACTTGGTTTCTGAAAGCTCAATCAAATTCTGTTCCAATAATAACCGGAACAGTGCAGGGACCCATTCCTTCTCAAAGGGGTAGACCTTGTTCCTATGCATTGTGAAATAATCATCCTGATTTAGATTCTCCGGTGGGGGTACTTGATTGTATGACTGTTGTTGTTTGCCCGCTTAGAGAATCGGCTTTGCTGTGCTTGCCCCTTTGGAGAGGTCCAAAGTTTAGGAGGGAGCCTTCTTTGGATCACTGACCATGACGGTTGCACTGATTACTCCCTTCTGTTGGCTGCCTCGAGTGTTGTTTCGAGAGCTACCATTGCCCCAGTTATTCAATGAGCTTACAGACGGTTGTCGTGACCCGCCGTGGTGGCGTGATAGACTTTATATGAGGACTGATTTAGAGATCAATTCTGACATGTAGAGCAATCTCTGGTCGCATGTTCCGCATGCAGTTTTGAACAGCTTCCTTCTCGGGCATAGGATTGGGATGGCGAGCAGCCAAATTTCTCCATCTTGATATGAACTGGTCCACGGGCTCATCAGGTTCTTGAGTCAAGGTGAAAAACTCGATGGTTTGAACTTCTCTTTCGACCTCATAGAAACGCTGGTCGAACAATTTCTCCATTTCTTCCCAAGTATATACTGAGTTTGGAGGGAGTAGAGAATACCATTGAAAAGTTGGGCCGTCAAGGGTTTCAATGAACTGACGGAGAAGGAGTCTCCCATCAGCTGTTGTTTCTCGACATGCTGCTTGGAAGTGGGTGATATGCTAGTTCGGGACATGGTTCCGTTAAATAGATGAAACTATCCTTTCTTGTAATTTGAGAAAATGGGACCTGGTCAATATATGAAGGGTACGGCCTTTGATAAGGCATCGCACCCTGTATCCCTGGGATCTGTTTGTTCTTTAGGCTATGGGTCAAAATAGCATCAATGTCTACCTGAGAGATAGGGTGAGGAACAAAATTATCCTGTGAGGCAGAAGGAAGGGGCTGCCTTGGAGGTGCACCATCAGAGTGATGGGAATTGACCTCATGGTTAGCTGAATGGCGTGTGGCGTCTATACGATCGATCGTTTCCATCACCATGCACCATATCCTGAAACTTGTTCATGCGCTCTTCCTGGGCATCACCAGGCTCGCTTACAACCATTACACTAACTATTTCTCTATGGAGGTCAGCGTTAGTTGCAGCTGAGGGCTTGCAAACTTGACGAGTCGTGCACGGTAGATCGGTCAGCAGGGGGCAGCGTGCCGCGATTAAACCCGAATCTTGTATACTTACCATGTGAGGACCGGCTCTCGAGGGTGCTGGGACCGTGGCTGCTGAGAGGCTGGGTCATCTTCTACGACACTAACCATAGTGCAGGGTTCATGGCCTTCTTCTTCAGGCTTCATCCTCTGAAGCGGGTAGAAGAAATTTAGGCAAAGAGCGTCATCAGAGCTGATTGTCTTGATCGCCTTGGTCACTTCCTTGGTCTGAATTCACAGACCTCTATCTTGCTTAACTCTGAGGCTTTGATGGACCTCGAGCCAAAACTATGATCGGGACTGTGGTTGATCGGCTCTTCTTACATAAGAGAGAGTTGTCTCCATCAAGTGCAACAAAGGATGAGGTCTAGGGACTAGAGTCATCTTAGGCCGGGGAGGATGAAGGACTTGATCTTTCATTAGGTCATTGCCCCGAGCTCTCTTGTGGGCACCAGAGACATGACCGAAATGAGAGGGCTGGTTCAGGATGGTACCCTTGGGAAAGGTCTTCGAGTACCAAGGCTGGAGGTGCTTTCTCAAAGAAGAAGGAGCAGGCAGGGGCAGGGTTGACTCACAAGGAGGCCTGAGTCGAGGGAAAGGGGTGGTCAATGATGGCGATGCGTGTGCACCCCATGAAGAACGATCACGAGTAACCAAGGGGTCAACCCAGGCTCGAGCAAGTGGTCTTTCCTTAAGAGGCCAAGAATTGTGAGCAGGTGTCTATAAGAGAACAGGTGGAGGCCTGCCCCTTACAGGGTGCCCTTGTGTGTGTTGAGTAGAAGGACGAGGAGTTCGTCTCCTGTATACTTAGGTTGGCGCAGTAATGGTGTTGGCCTGAGCGGTGAGATGCATATAAGTAGCGTGTGTAAGACCTCGCCTTGGAAGGTCTGATCCTGGACGCTGACTCGAAGTGACATAAGGGTTGCCCTGAGGTGTGGCTCGAGTGGGTGACCCACGAGCCTTGTGGTGTGTGTGAGAGGGGAGGAGGCCACAAGACCCCCACCTTGATGTGTCGAGACTCTAAGGGTAAAGACTCATGATGGTGCAGAAATGTGGGGGGAAGCCTTGCAGCGACCCACAGAAGCAATGGCAACTTGCTTGCCTTTTGTAAAGAGAGGTTGGGCAGCCATTCGGTGTACCTTGGCAATACAACCAACATGTGACTTGCCGGTGGCTGGGTGCATGCTGCGCGTGGCAACAATCCTCACATCGATCCAAGTTAAGACCTGGGAGCTCGACGTGGGGTCTTTGCTCAAAAGGGTGGTTGGGAATGAAGTTGAAGGAACTTGTTCCCTAAGGACACTCACGAATGCAGGGATAAGAAAATCCTCGATCCGGATAAATGGGTTACAGAACCCGCAAGCCATAAGTAATGTGTGAAAAGATAATAAAAGCAAATAATAAAAGGAGAAACTAGCCAAACAAAAAGAATCCAACTAAGGGGTAGTAAGTCCCCAGTGGAGTCGCCACGCTGGTTAGGTGCCTCGATCTCTCCCTTCGGATCTGGATGATCGGGCAGCACACGTCTCGGGTTTCAAGGAGACCCGAGACTTTGAGATCGCTCTCTTGGGAACCTCGTTCGAGAACAAGGGTAGGTATTGCCAACCGGTGAGAGAGGAATTTATGGTGGGTTCGGGACTTACGCATGCTGGCTCGTGTGGGCGTCCTCTTAAATCACGAAGAAAGCCCCTTAGTAATAACACTGGTTCGGAATCGCCTCCCTTGGCTTGTATTTTCCTGTTTTTTGTAATTACACACATATGGTAAAGGCTATAACACAGGTGGGTCAACAGACCTCCCCTTGCCTTTTTGATGAATACATACGAGCATACCCATTCAAAAAGAGGACAAGAATAATGAGAGAAGAAAGATGGGGGAGAGAAGAATTTGACCAGGTGGGGAGATCAGCACAATGATGAAGCTGGTAAATAATTGACCTAACATGGCAGTAAAATGGGCTTGATAACTCAGACTAGCTCAACAGAATTACTTCTAGACGACAGTATCAATACTGACTAGCTAGACACGATGGTTAGTGTATCGTTGTAGTAAAGCAAGCACAGTAACTATGACTAGCACAACAACATTACAACTAAATGACAGTTGTTACCACGGAAGGTTAATCTCGACCCCTCTTAATCAAATTAAACAACAGAAAATATAGAGGTCACAAAGAGAGAATAAGAAGTAAAAGAAGAGGAGAAGAAGAGAATAGCAAGAATGGGAGAAAGAGAAGGAAGGGAGAAGAGGAGGGTGGGAGAAGATGGATAGAAGGCAGGGAGAGGACATAGTCGGTGCTAGGCATCGTTGGCTGTGTTGAAAGAAGAGGAAAAAGACAACACAGTCAGCACTAGGCAGCGTCGGCTGTGTTAAAAAGAGACGAGAAAAGAAGGACACAGTCGGCGTTAAGCATCGCCGGCTGTGCTAGAAAGAGAGGGGAAAATAAGGACACTGTCGTCGGTAAGCATCGCCGGCTGTGTAAGAAGAAGAAGAGGAAAGAGAGGACATAGTCGGCGCTAGGCATCGCCGGCTGTGCTAGAAGAAGAAGAGGAAAGAGAGGACACAATCGGCGCTAGGCTTTGCCAGGGGTGCTAGAAGAAGAAGAGGAAAGAGAGGACACAGCCGGTGCTAGTCATCGCTAGTTGTGCTAGAAGAAGAAGAGGAAAAAGATGACACAGTTGACGCTAGCCATCGACGGTTATGCTAGTAGAATAAGAGGAAAGAGAGGACACAGTCGACGCTAGGTATCTCTGGCTGTGCTAACAAAAGAAGGAAAATAGGACACGGTCGATGCTAGGCATCACCATCTGTGTTAGAAGAAGTAGAATAAGGACACAGTCGACGTTAAGCCTCCACCGACTGGGTTTAAACAAAGAAGAGAGAGAAGATACAGGTGGCGCTGGGCATTACCAGCTGTTTTTAAGAAAAGAGGAAAGAGAAAGAAAGACAGAGATGAGAAGAAGAGAGAGATAGAGAGATAGAGATGAGAAGAGAGAGAAAGAGAGATAAAGATGAGAAAAGGAGAGAGAAAGAGATAAAGGTAAGAAGAAGAGAGAGAAAGAGAGATAAAGGTGAGAAGAAGAGAGAAAGAGAGATAGAGATGAGAAGAAGAGAGATGATAAAAGAGGGGAGGAGAGAGAAAGAGAGGAGGAGAGAGAAACAGGGAAGGAGAGAGAAAGAGAGATAAAAATGAGAAGAAGAGAGAGAAAGAGGGGAGGAGAGAGAAAGTTACCTTATTGAAGGGTATCAACCATTGTCTTCTCTCTCCTCTCTCTCTCCAAGATGCACCCACGAGCTTAAGCAAAAATGAAGTCTTTATTGATTCTTTAAGAAAGAACCCAAGGGAATTTTACAATTTGGCTTTACATGTTTATATAGAATTGGGCTAAAACATGGCTGTATGATCAAAACTTCCTAGAATTGAAAGTAATTACAATGTAATTGAATTAAAAGAAATTATAAAAATAGGTGGAAAATGATGTTTTTTCCCCTGCCTAACAATGTGTGGAATTCCATAACAGTCCCTGCTACTGCCCGAGAACTTATGTGATCTTCCACGACCGATCCGGGGTTGTTTTGATGCCTGTTTGATCAAAAGATGAGTGTTTTCATGTGGGGCTCAACATGGCAATCAATTTGATACCAACTTCGAGCCATGAATCATGTTTTTATGCCATGATCACAAAACTTTAAATTTTCTTGAATCTTGAAAACTTTGGATCGATTGGGTGCTCGTTCCTTGATTTTTTTCTTCAGTTTCTTCACTTAATCACACTCAGCATTCCTTCATAATCACGTTGCAACAAACGCAGCTCGATTTCGTGTCCGGACGAAGATTTCCTCGTCTTGAGTTTTGGCCGGAATCTTGAAATCCAGCAACCAAAATTTACAGAAGATTTGATGCCTTCGTGTGTGAAATCCAACCATTCATCATATGCGGGTCTCGGACTAAAGATGCTAATGGACCTTACGCACATAATGCAACTGTTTCGTATTGATCGGGTATGCGAGCGTCGTGATTTGGCCACCTGAGTGAGGCGTGCTGCTATTGAATTTTCTATAAATTTATTTATAGATAAGCAACTTCTCTCAAGTTTTTCTATTTGCTAGGGCATCATCACGGGGTTTACCACATATTGAATCGCTCGTCTTGAAGAGACAAATATGCTCACAAAATTTAAGCATGATCTGACTTGGAACGAGTGAGACATGGGCCCCGAAAATCACTGCCCGTGATTGTAAAAACAACCACCTCTAATGGTGTTTTGGTGCAAGGTGGCCACAGGAGAATAGTGTGCGTCCTACCTCTTTTTTTTATTTTACCCATAACTTTGTCCTGGAGTACCCGATTAAGCTGAAACTTGACCCATAGGGGTTTTCAACTGTGTCGGATCCAATGGTCCCACAACAATTTGACACACCAAAAATATAGCTCTAGTTACGAGGTCCATTTCATGATGCTAAAGGCCAATTATTTCAAAATTATTTCTTTGTGGTCACTGCCTTAAACTTATCGATCGCGATAAACCTTGACAAGTGGCCTTCTGGAGTGATGATGAAGATCTTGACCAATTCTAGGGTAATTATGAGACTGTCAAAATTTCCACTTATTTTGTAGGCTCTATTGACCTGCTTCCTCTTTATTCCGCATCAGAAATGAAGGTGCTAAAAAATACGTTCAAACAGATACATAAATTATATGCACATGATTCATATCAAGATGAACAATAATCTAAATTTAGTAGTTCAAAACATTACTGCAATTAAGTATCAGATATGATCAAATAATCATGCAACATGCAGTAGAAATGCCAACACCGAGGTAGTTCGATGTGTAGCGCTCCTATCTTACACTCACAGAAGAGACGCCACCACCGGTGTAGTCCGATGCGTAGCGCCTCATATACGCACACCACCCCAACATGCTCAAGGTGTTTGATATGCACTGGCCTTGCAAGACACAGCCCTCTCATGTGCCCTTCTAGGGAGAGAGCGCTACACTACCAAAGAGGTCTCAATGAGTAGTGCCTCACTTAAGTTTTTAGGGGTGCGACCACCTAAACACACACACTCCTAACTCTCATCCTATCATAGAGAGTAGAGAAAAATCACAACTACCGGCGCAAATATATCATCAGATCATGACAATAACATGTTCCAATGTGCACATATCTTATCAGAAGCATGTTACTACGCATCGATCATATAACATAAGCATTCTTCATCACACATATCTTATCATAAGCATGTTACCATGCCTAAATCATATAACAGAAGCACGTCTCCATACACACATATCTTATCAGAAGCATGTCTCCATACACACATATCTTATAAAAAGCATGTTACCATGCATCGATCATATAACAGAAGCATGTCTCCATGAACGCATAGCTTATTACAAGCATGTTACCATGCATGTATCATATAACAAAAGTATATCTCCATGCACACATATCTTATCAGACGCATGTCATACATATAAACACTAGAAACATCAACATGTCCAGAGCATGCTATACATATAACCACAAGAGACATCACTATGTCATTTTATCATGCTTATCAATTCATGAGACATTATCTTGTCAATAGCATGCTACATATCAATGTAATATAACAAAAAACAGATTGCATAACAAGTAGTGGGGTAACAATCATGAACTTGTCTCATAACAGGACGCGTGTCCTCAAGTTCTCAAATTACACTCGTGTCTGAGTAAGTGATCAGTGTACATAAAGATTTTATAGGCCACTGCTCAACAATACAAGTTCACGGATGGAGTCCGAGAGCTTTCACTCAAGATGGGACAAGTTTAGAGTTTGAAAATACTTCTTCTTCTTTTTTTTTCTGATTTTCTAGGTTGACCTTTGCCCACTAAAAGGAACTTAGCTTAAAAAATACACAACATTAAGTCGTGGGACCTATTTTCAGAGAAGATAGACCTAAAAAAGCACAACTTTCATTTAGAAAGTGGCACCAAATAAAAAACCCAAGTTGATCAAACTGCTTGGTTCTCTAAGGGTAACTTATGTCTTATGCAGCAGAAAATACGGACTGACACTCGATTAGAAAAACGACTATAAATTTTAAACTACATAGAATATTATCATGAGACCAAAACAAAATTTAAACTAGACTCATTTTTTCTGACATTACAAAGTGGTTTCATCTTGTTCTAATGAGTTTTGGTTAGTCAAAAGCACCACGTAAAAACATGTAAAATCCCTGAAATTCAATTATCAGATCCATCATACTCATATACATGGTAAAAGACGCTCCAATAATACTAAAGAATTTTGGAAATTCTTAATCAAGATTATGATGTTTTTAACATTATTAATCATCAAATCAAGGTCCATATTTCGACTTACTTTCGAAAGAGACCGCCGAACACCACCACGCGAGAACACCGTCCAAGGAAGAGGAGAAGCGAGCCAAAAGGGTTAGAGGGGGAGCCTAAGACAAGGAAGGGGTGATCACCTAGTGCACTAAGGGGGAGAGAATGAGCTAGCCAAGGCTCAAAGGTGATGGTGAGATTGATTAAAAGAGAGATAAGACTAAATGAAGGGGTTTAAATACAATTGAGGATTACCATGCCCACTTTTAAGGGAGAAATTGCCACATGTCAATCGTGCATATGGGGTGGTGTTTATGTGCATGCATGTGTTCATAGCATGAATGTATGAGGGTTCATGTAAATATGCATGAAATGGGTATGAGTGTGCCTCATGGCACCCATGCAAATAGTGTAGAGATTTTATTATGTATGCATGCATGTGGACAGGGGTATGAATGCATATGAATATCATGGTGCATGTGGGTGCATGTTGGCAAGTGTGTAATGATGATGCATGGGTGTGTGTGTGCATGAGTGTAATGATGGTGCATGGTTGTGTGTGGGCATGAGTCTAATGATGGTGTATGGGTGTTGATTGACTAATCATACATGTTGAAATGCATTTCCCCACCCTAAGGATGCACGCTTGCACGATGCGGGGGTTGGAAGTTTTGGTTCGTAGGGCTAGCGGGCCGGTCGTGACAGTTGATAACAATTATCAATTCAAGAGACATAAATTTCTCATATGAGAATTTTATGTGTGCTTGTCATACATATAATCACCAGAAACATCAATATGTCTAGAGAGCTTTGGATTTAAATACAACTTTGCATCGATATGTAGAAGGTCATCCTGGAAAACCGGAAAATCACCTTCCCCGTCAATAGTGTTATCAATTGTCATGCTTATTTGAAGAGTCATTGATCAAAGACACGTCATTAAACCTCATGCTTTAGTAATTATATGTACATATCAATTCTTATGTTTGTTTATCATACATATAATCACCAGAAACAACAACATCTCTTGAGCGTTTAAGGTTTAAATACAACTTTGCATCGATATGTAGAAGGTCATCCTAGAAAACCAAAAAATTACCTTCCCTGTCAATAATGTTATCAATTGTCATGCTCATGTCTCATGATTATTTGAAGAGACATGCTTCTGATAAGATATGTACGATTGACATGTGGCAATTTCTCCATTAAAAAGGGGTATGATCATCCTCAATTGTATGTAAACCCCTTCATTTAGTCTCATCTCTCTTTTAATCAATCTCATCCTCACCCTTGAGCCTTGGCTAGCTCATTCTCTCCCCTTAGTGCACTAGGTGATCAACCCTTTGTTGTCTTGGGCTCTCCCTCTCTCCCTCTTGGCTCGCTTCTCCTCTTCCTTGGATGGCGTTCTTGTATGGTGATGTTCAGCGGTCTCTTTCGTAAGTAAGTAGATTTAGTTTTTCATGGTTTCATGCTTATGTTAATACATGTTTCCATCACACATATCTTATCAGAAGCATGTTACCATACATAGATCATATAACAGAAGCATGTCTCCATGCACATATCTAGAAGCATGTTACCATAAATAGATCATATAACAGAAGCATGTCTCTATGCACACATATCTTATAAAAAGCATGTTACCATGCATAGATCATATAACAGAAGCATGTCTCCATGCACACATATATTATCAGAAGCATATCATGCATATAATCACCAGAAACATCAACATGTCCAGATCATGCTATACATATAATCACAAAAAACACCAACATGTCCAAAGAATGCTATACATATAATTACAAGAAACATCACTATATCATTTTATCATGCTTATCAATTCAAGAGACATTATCATGTCAATAGCATGCTACATATCGATGTAATATAATAAGAAATAGATTACATAACAAGCAGTGGAGTAACAATCATGAACTTAAATCATAATAGGACGTGTATCCTCATGTTCTCAAATTATACTCATGACTGAGTAAGTGATCAAAGTAGATAAGGAAATTATAGGCCACCATTCTACAATACAAGTTCATGGATTGAGTCAGAGAGCTTTCGCTAGAGACGGGACAAGTTTAGGGTCTGAAAACACTACTTTTTTTGTTTTCCAAGGTGACTTTTGCCCAGAAAAATGACATTAACTTAAAAAATACACAACATTATGTCATGGGATCTATTTTCAGATAAGCTAGACCCAAAAATGCACAACTTTCATTTAGAAAGTGGCGCCAAATAAAAGACCCAAGTTGGTCAAACTGCCTGATTCCCCAGGGGTAACTTTTGTTTTATGCAATAGAAAATATGGACTGTCACTCCTTTAGAAAAATGATATAACTTTCAAACCATATGGAATTTTATCATGAGGCGAAAATCAAATTTAAATTAGACTTATTTTTCTGACATTAAAAGGTAGTTTCATCCGGTTCTAATGAGTTTTGGTCAGTCAAAAGAACTACGTAAAAACATGTAAAATCCCTGGAATTCAATTCTCAGATCCATCATACTCTTATACAAGGTACAAGACGCTCTAATAATTCATTCAAAACACTAAAGAATTCTGGAAATTTTCAGTCAATATTGTGATGTTTTTAATAATATTAATCATCAAATCAAGGTCATATATCTGTGTATCTGTGTACACTGTAAATATCTGGTGAAACCAATATCAAAACTGCCACTTTCTCGCTCTAAACCCAAAAGCCCAACATCGAAACTACCACTTTCTTGCTATAAGCCAAAGGACCTAGTTCAAAACTACTGACGTCTTTATCTAAACTCGTTAAATCCAAGCCTCCAGTCCATGACTTCACACATATACGAGGAATACCTGATAAAGCAACCTCATGTATCATAATTCCATGTCTAAGCATTTCTAAACATCATGAACGCCTACTCTAAGCGAACAGTTAGCACTAGTCCTGCCATTATGGCAATGTAGGAGAACTCATTTGGCACTTTCATCTCTCTAAACAACTGCAAAGCATGTGTCATAGAACCAGACTTAGAAAACCTAGAAACAAGAGAATTCTCCACATATGTCTTAAGCTCAATATTCGGCCACGGAACTGAATTCCTTTGCCACGTGTCTTACAAATTACCACAAGCACTTGCACCGGCAAAAGTGAAATGGGTAGGCTTAATTCCCTCTGAATTCATCTCAGAACAGGTGTTAAGCCTTTTGATCGAATCCATTTTGAACTAAGCCACCAATCGAAGTGTTCCATGGAACTGTGTTTTCCTCAGGCCCTTCAGCGAGAGAGAGAGAGTTTTATCGAAATGAGAGGTAGATGGAGATAAAAGAGTGACGGGTACAACGGTTATCGACTTGTGTTCTAGGTCCAAAATCCCAAATAAGGGAATTACGTGATGCTCCCGTTGGACCAAATTGTATGTTTGGTCCCATGCTGATAACACCATGTTAGGTGTCACGGGGACAAATTTTCACTTAGGGCAAAGTTGTGAAGCCTTAAGTTAAAGTTTAACCTTGATTAAGGCAACGTTGGCCTTCTAAAAATCCACAAATAGGAATTGAGGAAACAAATTATACAAGGTAGGCACAAGTTTTACAAGGACATCAGCCTACCTTGATTTCTTTGTAGGGATTGTATACAATGGAATCATTTACCTTTGATAGCATTATTTCCAGGGTGACTTTTGCCTACTAAAATGAAATTAACTTAAAAAATACGCAACATTATGTCATGGGATCTATTTCCTAAGAAGCTAGACCCAGAAATGCACAACTTTCATTTAGAAAGTGACACCAAATAAAAGACCCAAGTTGGTCAAACTGCCTGATTCCCCAGGGGTAACTTTTGTTTTATGCAGTAGAAAATATGGACAGTCACTCTTTTAGAAAAACAATATAACTTTCAAACTATATGGAATTTTGTCATGAGGCGAAATCAAATTTAAATTAGACTTATTTTTCTGACATTAAAAGGTGGTTTCATCCGGTTCTAATGAGTGTTGGTCAGTCAAAAGCACTACGTAAAAACATGTAAAATCCTGGGAATTCAATTCTCAGATCCATCATACTCTTATACAAGGTACAAGACGCTCTAATAATTCATTCAAAACACTAAAGAATTTTAGAAATTTTCCCTCAATATTGTGATGTTTTTAATATTATTAATCATCAAATCAAGGTCACATATCTGTGTATCTGTGTACACTGTAAATATCTGGTGAAACCAATATCAAAACTGCCACTTTCTCGCTCTAAACCCAAAAGCCCAACATCGAAACCACCACTTTCTTGCTATAAGCCAGAGGACCTAGTTCAAAACTAAGGACTTCTCTATCTCAACTCGTTAAATCCAAGCCTCCAGTCCATGACTTCACACATATACGAAGAATACCTGATAAAGCAACCTCAAGTATCATAATTCCATGTCTAAGCATTTCTAAACATCATGAACGCCTACTCTAAGCGAACAGTTAGCACTAGTCATGCCATTATGGCAATGCAGGAGAACTCATTTGGCACTTTCATCTCTCTAAACAACTGCAAAGCATGTGTCATAGAACCAGACTTAGAAAACCTAAAAACGAGAGAATTCTCCACATATGTCTTAAGCTCAATATTCGGCCACAAAACTGAACTCCTTTACCACGTGTCTTGCAAATTACCACAAGCACTTGCACCGGCAAAAGTGAAATGGGTAGGCTTAATTCCCTCTGAATTCATCTCAGAACAGGTGTTAAGCCTTTTGATCGAATCCATTTTGAACTAAGCCAACAATCGAAGTGTTCCATGGAACTGTGTTTTCCTCGGGCCCTTCAGCGAGAGAGAGAGAGTTTAATCGAAATGAGAGGTAGATGGAGATAAAAGAGTGACGGGTACAATGGTTATCGACTTG
Source organism: Amborella trichopoda (assembly GCF_054954075.1). Taxonomy (NCBI): domain Eukaryota; kingdom Viridiplantae; phylum Streptophyta; class Magnoliopsida; order Amborellales; family Amborellaceae; genus Amborella; species Amborella trichopoda. The sequence goes on from NC_142346.1 coordinate 27,912,740, forward strand.
TGTTTTACGTCCAAAATCCCAAATAAGGGAATTATGTGATGCTCCTGTTGGACCAAATTGTATGCTTGGTCCCATGCTGAAAACACCATGTTAGGTGTCACGGGGGCAAATTTTCACTTAGGGCAAAGTTGTGAAGCCTTAAGTTAAAGTTTAACCTTGATTAAGGCAACGTTGGCATTCGAAAAATCCACAAATAGGAATTGAGGAAACAAATTATACAAGGTAGGCACAAGTTCTACAAGGACATCAGCCTACCTTGATTTCTTTGTAGGGATTGTATACAATGGAATCATTTACCTTTGATAGTGGAGTTCACAATTACATACAACTATCCGATATGAAATCTGATAGCTTGGGAGTGCCACAAAATTCGAAAAAAAAAATTTACAGTTTGAGCTTGACCAACAGAATAAATGTAACCATCTAACTTTGCTCAAGATTAATTGGGCCAACTTGTACTAAAGATAAACAATCTCATTGCATACTTTTCTTTTTTTGTACACTTGGTTGTACATAGTCATAGAGATACTTCATGATATGGGAAAATGGTTTATATGGCCCTGAATGTGCACCTACACACTCATCCTCATTTACATTGATCATGACACTTGACACTACTATTGGTCTCCATTGTTGGAACAACCCATGTGCGGTTGCCTATATGACTCATTCAGGGGGTTTTGCTAGTTTAGTGAAACCAGCACATGAGTCATTACTTCACATTCGCGCATATTCAAATATGCACAGTTGTTTGTGTCCGCTTAGGGGAGCACATGCGCACTCACCCATTCTCACATGCCCTATAGTTGTTATCCAGGCTCATACCTGAGGCAGTTATACATTTCAAATTTAAATTTTGCGACTATCATGATCAACACATACGCCTGACAGTCATGAACCCCCCTAGCATTAGTCTATTGATCTAGTTGTCCACCAAGTTCTACCAACTTAACCATGGGTTCGTAAAAATTTTTATCGCTAATGGGTTCGCGTGCTCCACTTAGCCCCGTGGAATAGTGCTAAGGAAACGGTTCCGCTAGTTGGGGCCTTGTTTATTCTCAAGATTCTATTATCGGATCATATTTATTCATCTTTGAGAAGGGATTATTTAGATCATATTTATTCATCATTTATAATGTTTTAAAAAATGGACCAATAACCTAAATCGCTAATCTAGAAAAGCAGTCCATATTGACCGCATCTGACATAACAACATTTTAAAAAAAATTCACTAATTTTTTTAAAAAAATCTAGTTTCTTATGTTTTCTATGAAAATTAGGGCATTACATTTTAGATTTTATTATTTCAACGAAAATATGTAAATATTGAGAATTGTTTCATGTTTAAGTGTTTGTTGACTTGTACATCTATTTCATAGCCAAAATGAAGTTTAGCCATAAAATGGATTTTTCTAACTAAATTGGTTTTGTTTTTTTTTTTTTTTTTTTGTCATCTGTTTTTCGTGGAACTCCCCATTTGCTATATTACTCTGTTAATGTTTTTTTTCAAATTTTGTTTTACTTTATTGTAACAATATTTCTTATCTCAGAGTCGCCAGTTAAGATGAAACATAACAAATTGGTGTTTTTTTTTATTTTTTTAACCAACTAATAAACACCACCTCCATAACATGATTTGTTTTCCTTTTGCTTCGATTAACTTAATCTTTTAATTTAAATTACTCTCTCTCACCAAAAAAAAAAAATGTAAATTTTTGAGAAAAAACATTTGAGTATAAATGTAAATTTATACTAAAAAAAAAAAGAGTATAAATGTAAATTTTTGGGAAAAAAACATTTGAGTATTTTGGATTACTCTGTGAATATTATATCTGTTATGGTTTTAAATATAGTGTAGTGAATATTTTGACTAAAAGGGCTAATCCATTGTTACGAGCTCCTGAGCTAACATTCAACAGACAAAAGAAACTTTTGATGAAGCTTAGACATAAGAAAAAAATTTGCTTAGGTTGTAAGAATTGCCCCTTCCTTTTATTAGTTGCAGATCGGGGACTACAAAAAGAGCATGCGGCCGCAAGGTTATAAAAAGGGTTCACAGGATAGGAACGATGATGCATATGTTGCTTCCACTTACAAGGAGAGGGGTGGGCCCTTTGCTAAAACCGAGTGATGTATGCGGACCCAACAATTTTATGGCAATGTTGGGTGAAAAATATAAGGAAGGTAGATCCCTTTTATTTTATTTTTTTTCTTTATTTTTTTTTTATTTTTTTTTTTCCCAAAATTTGCTTGTGGTCTGCTATCCTCATAATGCATTTTAATTTTTAAGTTTTTTTTGTTAGTAGTGCAGTGCCTATGCGGTTCAAGGTTTGAATCTTCGGACCGCCTTTTGGATTGAGCGGGCTTTTTCAAAGCGGTCCGAGGTCCCCATCCTTAGACGGCTCTTTCTTTCTTATTTTTTTGAAAAAAAAACAGCAGTCCGAGGTCCCCATCCTTTGACCGCGTTTTATTTCTTATTTTTAAGAAAAACAGCGGTTTGAGGATGGGAACCTTGGCCAGCTTTATGGAATAAGCAAAATTTAGTGAGGTCCCCATCCTCGAACCGCGCTTTATTTCTTATTTTTTGAGAAAAACAAAGTTCGACAATGGGTACCTCGGACCGCTCTACTGGGTTTTGCTGTGTTCATAGGGCAGTTTGAAGATTCTAACCTCTGACCGCCTAAACACTGCCCCTAAAACCTAAGGCATTGCCCTACTGACAAAAAAATAAAATTAAAACTAAAATGCGGTCCGAGGATGGATTCCTCAAACCAAGGGGTAGTTTTGAAACAAATAAAAAAAGTGGGCTGACTCACCTTCCTCATAATTTCACTTACAATCAAATCATTTCACATTTTACGTAATTATATCAGATCCATATGTAATTTAGTCATGAAAAATATTAAAGAAAATGTTTAAAAATTAATAAAAAATAAAGAGATGGCCAGTTGGCTAGTTCCCTGAAAGAACGTAATCAGCCAATTCTATTAGGGCCAGTTTTGCTAACTGAATTCGAATTTCCAAGAATCACTTTTTTTGGAAAGCTGGGCCACTCGTATTTGGTTCGCTTAGAATTGACATTTCTGTAGGATTCCAGAATGTTGGAGAGGAATAGAAAAATATTAAAATTTTGGAGCCAGAAACTATATCAAATTTTAAAGAGAGAAAAATTTTAAAAAGGGAAACTATATCAAATTTTAGAGAAGAAAAGTATATGAAATTTTTTAGAGAGAAAATATACAAATTTTTTTTAGAGAGCGAAACTATCTCAAAATTTTAGAGAGGAACTATCTCAAATTTAAAGTTTTAGGGAGACCATATTAAAAGTTTAGAGAGAGAAACTATCTCAAATCTTAAATTTTAGAGAGAGAAAGTATCTTAACATTTTAGAGGGAGAAACTACATTAAATTTTATAGAGAGGAACTACTTAAAATGTTTTAGAAAAAAATATCTTAAAAAATTTAAAAAGAGAAATGATCTCAAGTTTTAAGCTTTAAAGAGAGAGCATATTAAAATTTGAGAGATCATAAACTATATCTAATTTTAGATAGAGAAACTACCTGAAAGTTTTTAGAGAGAGAAATTATCTCAAGATTTATGTTTAAGAGAGAGAAAATATCTTAAAACTTTAAAGAGATAAACCATATTTTAGATAGGGGAAGTACCTAAATATTTAGAGAGAGAAACTGTTGGAAAAGAAATAGATAGAGAAACTATCTCAAATTTTAAGTTTTAGAGAGAAAGTATATTAAATTTTAGAGAGAGAAACTACCAAAAAAATAGAGAGAGAAGCTATCTTAAAATTGAAGTTTTAGAGAGAGAAAGTGTGATAACCTAAACTTTTCCCGACTGAGTTGTGTGCAGTGCCAGCTATGAAGAGGAGAAAGTACCAGCACCGACTGAGTTGTCCAGCATCGACGGGGTTGTGTGTAGCACTGACTGTGAAGAGGAGAAAGTACCAGCGCCGACTGAGTTGTGCAGCACCGGTTGGGTTGTGTGCATCGCTGGCTGTGAAGAGGAGAAAGTACCAGCGTCGGCTGAGTTGTGGGTAGCGCCGGCTGCATAGAGGACCAGCGCCGGCTGTGCATTTGACATGCATGAGTTGAGTATGCCACTTGTTGAATGCATGCTGATGTGAGTGCCACCTGTCCAGATTTTAAATCTTTTGATGACACTTGGACCACCACCCCAAGCATAAGAGTCCTTAAGCCTCTTCTTCACCTGCGCCACTCATTCTTACCTCATTTCTCTCTCTCTCTCTAGGACACAAGATTAGAAGAAGTAACTATTGGAGGGCAGCTATTGTTGGGTGGGTGAGAGCCGTGAGAAGAGGAGTGGAGAAGGCACCATTGTTATATAAGTAAGTGGATCCATCACCATTGCATGGTAGTCGTAAGGATGCATGAGAATTTATGTATTTTTCACTAAAATTTGGGGGTTTTATTCTATAATTAAAGTGGATACTAAGGCTGAATGTATGATTCTTAGATCATGTGAGAAACACATATTATGTGTGTGCATTGTGAGTGAATAGTTGTTATCATGTTTCTCACCATGAAATGAAGGCCATGGAATGTGTTCTTGAGATATGTTATATGCCACTGTGAAATTCCAGGAACATGTGTGTTCTGGAAAGAGATTTTAGACAGTCAAATGGGGTCTGATTGACCTCAAGCCACCACCATTTAAAAGATATACGAGTCTAGTAAAATGGTTGTTTTTGCCACTATTAAAATTCCTTACAAAAATGAAGTTATGTTTCAAAATGTGAAAGTATATCATTCTTGACTGTTTTCCTGAATTTTGACTAATACCACTGTGGTCACGGATTTTAACTAACCAAACGAAGTTCACTTTTCGCTAAACCATAGCCATTTAAAGGATCTTTTAATGGGCTAAAACTTCCATGCAGAAACTATTTTCCAATTCTTTCTAGATTGATAGTTATACGTCATTTTATGAGGTATGTCATTGTGGGAAGTGTTGATAAAATTCAGAACTATCACCTTGTTTGGCATGAGTCTTTGATCCACTAAACGGATTCCAAATGCTTTGAAATTTTATTTTTTAGAAAGATATATGTCTTTCCTTAAACGTTGTTTTTGAAACCGTCCCAAGTTGCCTCATAGTTTGAAAGTTATAGTGGTATGAAGCAAGGTATATCACTGCCCCCTCTATACAGCAAGGCGCAGCTTGCCAACTCATACCTCTTGGAACCTTTGAGAGGTCAAACAGGATCCAATTGTCTCAAGCCTCCCCCATTTGAAAGATTTATGTGTTTGGTACAAATGGGTTTTGGAACCATCTTCAAACTCGAAAAGGTCCAAAAGTTACTACACGAATGGTATGTACATGTTATTGCACTTGATGGCAAGAAATTAAGCAGTAGGGCTTGATTGATATAATGTTATTGTTACTTTGATACTGCCATTGAGATATTGTTAAATGTGATTTGCCACTATTTATGTGATATGTGAATAGATATCTACTATGTGAATGATGGTATCATGCTGCTTATGTGATATGTGAATAGATATCTACTGTGTGAATGATGATATCATGTTGCTTATGTGATATGTGAATGGATACCTACTGTGTGAATGATGGTATCATGCTGCTTATGTGATATGTGAATGGGCACCTGCTGTGTGAATGATGATATTGGTAGCTGCCTGTTGGGAAGGGTACCTACTGTGTGAATGATGGTGTCGACAGCTGCAATGCTTTTGTGTTATGTGAATGCGCACCTACTGTGTGAATGATGGTATCGACAGCTGCGATGCTTATGTGTTATGTGAATGCGTACCTACTGCGTAAATGATGGTGCTGGTAGCTGCCTATTGGGAAGGGCACCTACTGTGTGAATGATGGTGCCGGCAGCCGCGATCTTCCCCTGATTCCCCATGAAAGGATTGGACTCAAGATGTGAGTAGTTGGGAAGGTCGCGCCCCCCAGATCTATGTAAGCATTACGCATTGAGTCATTTAATGGTAGTGTAACGCTCTCTCACCAAAAGAGCATAAGGAGAGGGTCGTGTCTTACAAGGCCACTGCCTATCGAAACTCCTAACCGCGATGGGGATTGTGTGCGTGAGTAAGGACATTATGAAGTGGATTTACCCACTTGTCATTGTCCACCCTCCTGAGCGAGGGTAAAAGTCCAAGTTCAGGATTGGCTTAGCTTGACAGATGTGGCTTCTACTTCAGAAGTAATTAGATCTTTTGCCTGTCTTATTTAAGCTTTCTGCATAAACTTTTAACTGTATATGTGATATGTTGTCCTTATTTCTCTACTTTAAGTAATGTGATTGTGACTTATGCATTATATATTGAATTTCCTTTATCACATTATTGTTAGAGTGTTGAAAAGCATATTAAAGGACTTCATTTGATATATATGTATATGTATACGTATATATGTGCATTGCATATTGTTATCACTATCATGCTAGTTGGAATGCAATAGTGCAGATTTGCTTACTGGGCTTTTAGCTCATTCCATCTTATTTTCATAACTATAGAGTGAAGGTGGGTGGAAGTTTGGTGGTTTGAAGCTCGAGATTAAGAAGTTTTGAGAATTCCTCCTTCGCAAACGTTCACAGTATGTTTTGGTGGTTTTAGCAACATGATGTATACTTCCTTTTATGTTTTTTGGCCAGTAGTGCCTTTAAGAAATTGTAAAGACTTTTGAAAATGAATGAATGAAATGGTTGTACCTTTTGGATTGATATTTGTTGATTAATGGATTTATTTTAGTTTTCTTTTGTGGTTTGCTCTGATTCCGTATTTTTATGCGTTGAGCCACTCACACCTGAGTGATGTTCATGACCTCCGGTCGCGATCCCGTGCTTTGTTGCCCTCTAACAGGGATCAGGGAGCAGGGTCGTGACATAAAGAATCTTAAAATTTTAGATAGAGTAACTATATCAAATTTTAGAGTGAGAAAGTACCTAAAATGTCTTAAAGAGATAACCTATCTTAAAAATCTTTAAAAGAAACTATCTCAAATTTTAAGTTTTAGAGAGAGAAAGATCCTTAAAAGTTTAGAGAGAGAAACTACCTCAAAATTTTAGAGAGGGAAACTATCTCAAAATTTAAGTTTTAGGGAGCGAAAGCATCTTAAAATTTGAGAGAGAAACTATATGAAATTTTAGAGTGAGATAGTACCTAAAATTTCTTAGAGAGATAAACTATCTTAAAATTTTTAGAAAAAAACTATCTCAACTTTTAAGTTTTAGAAATAGAAAGTAACTTAAAATTTTAGAGAGAGAAACTATATCATATTTTCGAGAGAGAAACTGCTTAAAATTATTTATAGAGAGAAACTAGCTCAAAATTTTTATAGAAAGAAACTATATCAAATTTTAAGTTTTAGAGAGAAAAAGTATCTCAAATTTTTTGAGAGAGAAACTGTATCAAATTTTAGAGAGAGAAAGTATATAACATTTTTAGAGAGAGAAACTATCTCAAACATTTTAGAGAGAGAAACTATTTCAAATTTAAATTTTTCGAAAGAGAGTATATTAAAATTTTAGAGAGAGAAAGTATCTCAAAAAATTTAGAGAGAGAAAGAGAGGATTTGCATTTCCAAGAAAAATATATTCCAGGCAATCCAAACAGGGAATTTACATTTCGTTGATTTCTACCAGATGCAATCCAAACAGCATACACCTTATTCTAGGAAATGTCAATTCCAGTAAATCCCAATCCCAAGATTGACTTTTCCTAAGATTTAAAAATCCTGAGATCCAAACAAGCCCTTAGAGAACCGGTTGGTTCCCTATATGTGTGGGGAACTGGACCGGCCCCACCGATTCCTTATTCGAATTGGGCCATTCTGATCCAATTGGTAATTTTTAAAACCCTAATATTTTTTATTAATTTTAAGAAGGATAACCTAATAAAACCAATTTAAAAAGCGAAAATCTTTATATGTTATCCCACACACATATAAATTATATATAACCTCACTTCTCTGTCATTCAATCTGAATGGATCGCTATGATTGCTCATGTCACAATGTGATGCTAAACACTATTTGATTTTTAATTTTTCTGAATCTTTTTATTGAAATTTCAGCAATCCCATCTTCTTATTGGGGCATGTTTAGCAAAAGTAAAAATAAAAATATTTTTATGAAAATAAATAGTGAAAATGCCATAAAAATTCCAAGGGTATTGCTCAATCACATGAAATAAATTTTATTATTTTTATCATGTACGCCCTTGTCAGATGTAAACGTGCCCCAAAGTTTGTTATAAAATTTTTAATGAGTAGATATAAAAAATAAAACACTCTAAGTTATCAAATCAAGATTTGACACTCAAGAGCCAACTTGTAACACGAGCCATCGCAGCCATCTAATTCCATTAAGTATTTTGAGATGGTTTCAAAACCAAAGTTTGAGTGAAAACACGTATCTTTCCAACAAGGGGCATTTAAAAGCATTTGAAATCCATTTAGTTTTTCAGAAGTTCATGAAAACAAAATGACAGTTCTAGAAATCTAGTAAATTCTGCCAACAGTAACATATTCTCACAAATTAAGGCATAACTTTTAATCTAGGAGGAATTTCGAAATACTGTCAACATGCAACTTTAGACATACTCAAAGATCTTTCACATGGTAGTAGTTTGAAAACAACTGGACTTTATTTGATTAGTCAAAACCCATGGCAATAGTAGTAACAGTTATGAAACTTAGTAGAATCTGTCAACGATGATATGCTTGCACATATTGAGGCATAACTTCCCATTTATAAGGGATTTGAACAATGTTTAAACATGAACATTATAATAGACTCACATATCTTTCTAATGGCAGTGATTTGAAGTCATTTGGACCTAATTGGCTGTTCAAAATCTTGTCACAAAGACATGAATATTCTTAAAAGTTCACAGTGTGCACAGTACATGTCTTAAAGGATACTTAATGATTTTAAATTCACTGTGGATAACAGCATGAAGTCTCTACCATCTTGCCTTAGACATACATGGACATTGTTCTACAAATTTTTAAGAGAAATATAGACATTATCAACATTAAACCCATCATGCATTAGAGGCATTAACTCTATGAAACTGTGCATAAACACACCCAGTTTCTATCACCCATTCATTCTTCCAAGTATTTTCGTTTCATGCCTCTACGAAATTAGGTGCAATGGTGGTGTGATCCACTTACCTACTCAGCAATGGTGTCCTCAAATCCCCTTTTCACAATCCTCCTCAAGCTCCTCACCATGGCTCTAACAGTGAGATAGCAGTGAGCTTCCAAAGGCTCTAAGTATTGTCTCTTAGAGAGAGAGAGAGAGGGAAAAAATGAATGGTGAGAGAGAGAGGGCTTAAGTACCTTGTTGGCTGGGGTGGCAGTCCCAAGGTAGACAAGTGGCAAGCACCACACATGCACGAAGATAAGTGACGTGTGTGGCAGCATACATCTGTCAGGTGGCAATCAAGTTCATGCACGAGATGACCAGCACGGCGCTACACGCATGGTGTTGCACTCACGACGGTAGCCTATTTGCTCCTTTTTACTACTGTTCATGAAAATTTCTTCTTCTTCTTCTTGCACTCATGGTACTTCCTCTTTCTTTTCCTTTTTCAAGCGTGGCGTTATACCCGCGAAGCTGCTCTTCTCTCTTCACAAACGGCGTTGCTCCTTCTCTCTCCACGGATGACACGTTGCTCCTTCTCTCTCTTCACAGACGGCGTTGCTCCTTTGACATGCATAACGGTAAGCTTTCTCCCTTACTGTTACGTGTGCTTCTTTTTCTCTAACAAATTCCTGCCGCTGCGTGTGTTTCTATAGCCGAGAAATCTTGGTCCTTACTTCATCCCCCTTAAAAAGATTTTGTCGCCAAAATAATCAGTCAATCAAATAGATGGGGCTATTTATCCCGGATTTCATCTTCTCATTCCCATGTCGATTCTTCTCGTGAATAATACTACCATAGAACCCGAACAAAGGGAATTTCTTTATTATGCAAAACCTGTACTCTCTTTTCCAATATTTCAATTGGTTGCTCGGCATAAGTCAAATCTTCCCTGATTGGGATCTGTTCATACTTCAATACATGGGACTGATCAGGTCGACTTCCTCAATAGTGAAACATGAAAAACATCTTAAATATTGGCCAACTCGGATAGTAGGGCCAGTCAGTATGCCACGACTCCAATCCTTTCTAAAAGTTCAAAGGGTCCAATAATCGTGAACTCAGTTTCTCTTCCTTGTCAAACCTCATAATGCCCTTAGTTGATGATACTTTCAAAAAGACCAGATTACCTACTTCAAATTCGAGGTCTTTTATGCGATTATCGACATAACTCTTCTACCGACTTTGGGCGTCTTGAGCCGTTCTCGGATTAAAGAAATCTTTTTAAACGTCACTTGAACAATTTCTGGCCTTAACAGTCTTCTTTCCCCAACTTCATCCCAGCATACAGGTGACCTACCCTTCCTCCCGTACAGGGCCTCGAAAGGTACCATCTGGATACTGGCTTGGAAACTATTATTATATGCAAATTCTACCGGAGGCAAATGATCATCCTAGCTTCCTTTAAAATCCGTAACACAGGCCCTGAGCATATCTTCCAAGGTTTGAATCGACTGCCCATTAGTTTGGGGGTGAAAAGTAGTACTAAAAGGGATTTTTGTCCCTAAGGATGATTGCGGACAGTTCCAAAATCTTGAAGTAAATCTAGAGTCCCTGCTAGACATAATGCTAACAAGTACTCTATGCAGCCTTACTATCTCTTTAATGTATAACTGGGCTAAATTATCCAAAGAATAGGTTGTGCGGACCGTAAAAAATGGGTAGATTTCATTAATTGGTCCATAATGACCTAAATACTATCATGCTTAGTACCTGATCTAGGTAGGCCAGACACAAAATCAATGATGATGTGTCCCATTTCCACTTTCGCACAGGTAAGGGCTGTAACAAACGGGCTGGTTTCTGATGTTCAGCCTTCTCTTGCTATCAGGTTAAGCACTTGAAAACAAATTGTGCTATTTCTTTCTTCATATTATTCCATCAGAGGACTCTCCTTAAGTCCTGATATATTTTCGTACTCCTTGGATGCACTGTATAACGGGAGTGGTGTGCTTCTTCCAAATGGCCTTTTTTACATTCTTGTAATTAGGAACATATACCCGACCCCTAAATCTCAACATTCCATCACTGCCCACAGCGGAATCCTCCTTTCCTTCCAACTTCATGTCCTCAAGAAATTTTCATGAATTGAAGATCTTCCTTTTGTGTCACTCGGATCTGCTGAAAGAGTTGGGGTTCCACCCTTATACATGAAATTGTTCCCATCATCTCTAAGGGGTAGAGTTGGGTGTCACTCCACTGCATTTCCTGACAATTTCATCTCTCAGACTATCATATGAGCTACTGATACCACGGGCTTCCTACTTAGGGCGTCTGCTACGATGTTGGTCTTACCCGAGTGGTAACTGCTTGTACAGTCATAATCATTTAACAAGTCCATCCATCTTCTTTACCTCATATTCAAATCTTTTTGAGAAAACAAATACTTGAGGATCTTATGGTCAGTGAATACTTTAAATGGGGTCCCCTACAGATAGTGTCTTCCAAATTTTCAGGGCGAATACCGGGTCTTGAAATCGGTCTTAGGAACATCCTCTTATTTAACCTGCAGCTAATGATAACCCAACCGGAGGTCAATCTTAGGAAATACTTGGGCCCCTTTAAGTTAATCAAACAAGTTGCCAATCCTGAGCAAGGAGTACTTGTTCTTTTAGATCCTTTTTAATTCTGTTGGGGTCATCCTGTAAGGGGTTTTAGAAATGGAAGCAGTACCAGGGGCTATTTCTATTTTCAAATTCTATCTCCCTTACTGGGGGTTGAGAGGTTAACTCTTCAGGAAAAACTTCTGCATATTCTATCGCCACTGGTATCTCCTCTAACTTAGATTGGACATCCCTATTTTCCACCACATAAGCCAAGTGCCCAACAAATATTTTGGTCATTAGGTGGGAAGCCCGAAGGGCCGAGATAAGGTATACAGGGGAACATTCTTAATTCCCATAAAGCTCAATGTAGGCTGATTTGGGCACCTAAAGGTTACAATTTTATCGTAACAATTCACCATAGCATGGTATGTGGACAACCAGTCCATGCTCAAAATACTATCAAACACTTGGATTTCTAGAAGTATCAAGTCCATAAGTAAAATATGCCCCTCAAACACAACCCCACAATGATTATATAAAATATTAGTTTCTAAAGATTCTCCCATGGGTGAGTATGGTGCGACCAAAAGACTAAGAGGGAACAAGATCAAAACTCTAACTTCTACGTCACAATCAAAATCTTACCTCTGGTTACTGCAGTTGAGGCCAAAGCTTCCTCTCCTCGAAGTGCAAAAGCCCATCCCTGGGTTCTTAGCTTAGACTTGATCCTGATTACTGGGCAGTCCCTAATCAGGTGGCCTAACTTGCCACACTTGAAGTATGCCTTTGTCTTTACTCGACACTCAGAAGCTACATGACCAGGCTTCCCATAGGTGTCACAATGTACCAGCTGGTTTTGCTTGACGTCACCACTGAAGCTCTTCAGAGCCGTACCACTTCTCTGATCTCCTTTCCTTGAGAATATCTTGAAGGTGGAGGTAGTACCTTGAGCTTTTATGGTTTCATTACTGAGCAGCCCTTGATTTGGTGGCCAAGTCCGCCACAACCATAACACACTCCCGACCTCCGAAGGCACTCGATCACAAGATGGTTGTTCAACCTTCAGTATGAGCATGACGGGCGCTAGTTTTCCCTCACGTCCCCCGAAAAAATCTTTTGGACCTTAACAGCACCTAGTTGAGTCCTTCTCATACAGTCTCCCCTAGGGGGCTGTCGAACCCTCCTTCCGAGTTTTCTAGATGGTGGAGACCTTATTCTACCTTATATTCTTAGTTGAAACTCCTCACAATCTTCCACAACTTGGGCCATGGCCCCTAAAGTCTTGAAAATTCCCATGAGGGCCTTTGTTTTCTCATTGCTAGAACCCTCGTTATTGGTACGAGTCCTCATCATCTTTGATCTAAGATACAAGCACCCAGTTACTAACCTACATAAAACTATTCTAAAGACACTTTTAAAATTTCCTAGGCCAGGAATCCTATCTTGTCTGCACTGATACCATAAACTATCACGACCCCGCCCTTTGACCCCATACCGTACGAGCCGGCGGTAGCATAGTGCAGGACCGCAACGGGAGGTGGCGAATGCCACTCTGGTGGGAGTGGCTTAATGCATATAACAGGCGGAATAAAGAGCAAACCACGAAATGAAACTAAAATCCATGCATCAGACAGATATCAATCCAAAAGCAGAATCATTTCCATTAATAATCATTCTCCAACATCCGTTTACAAGCAGTTTAAGGCACTAACGGCCCACAAGGTACAAGGTAAACAACAACAAACAAACAGTTGCGCAGCCACCCAAACATCTACTATAGCAAGCTCCAGAAAGATCGCTTCTTCAACTTCAAGCTTTAAGCGCCCCAAAAACCCAAACCATTGCCCTCTCAACTGGGCCAGAAACAATCACTCTACAAGATGGAAAATGAGGGGAATGAGCTAACAGCCCAGTAAGTAGATCTACACCATTGCGTCCCGGTCTAAAATCAATAATAGTAGATGACAATATTTCCATGTACACAACTATCATGAAAATTTTAATTATTCAAACCCATTCAGTACTTTAACAGTATAAGAGTATATAAGTTCAATTATAGAATAACATGCAGTGTGTAAGACATCAGTCATTTACTCTCTAGCTAATCAATAAAACTGACAGATCACAAGCTCTCACAATAGAAACTAGAGAAGCCTACTCATGAAGTTGACGTTCAATTGATTAGACCAAGCCAATCCTGTAGCTTGGAACTTCTACCCTTGCTCAGGAGGGAAGACAATGACAAGTGGGTGCCCCACTTCATAATGTCCTCACACACACACACATCCCCAATGCGTTTTGGGGCTTTTTGATAGGCAGAGGCCTTGCAAGACACGACCCTCCCATAAGCCATTATGGCGAGAGGGTGACCCAATACATAGTGCCAATAAAGATTTGGAGGGAGCGACCACCCTGTCGTTCAGTTTCACCACCTACCCGAGTCCCATCATTGGGGTCGGGGCACGGTCAGTAATTTTTGGCATAGTAGCATTCAACTACCGATGGGTGTCCTTTTGCATAGTGGTCAATGTCACAGTATATCATAGTGTAAAGTAGTATCACAGTACCCACTACAAATGGGTGGTCCATTGCATAGTGGTCAGCATCAGTATCACAGTATAAAACAGTATCACAGTATATCACAGTGTCTCAGGCAGGAGGTATACACAATATTTCAAGATAATTAATTTCACCTCCTTTGATCAGATTACTCATTACATCATTTGTATACTGTATGCACAATTTGAGGATATACCGCTTATTTCATTAGTGGTATACATATATACACATCGAGGCATGGTGTTTAATTCACAAAGAACCCCAATTAAATCTTAGTATTAACTTAATACAGGCCTGGCAATTCATGCAATTTCAGACAGTGACGTCCTATCATAAATAGGGACGTAACTTTCGATCTATTCAGAATTTAGAGACGATTCCAAAAACGTTTTTACAATAGACACATATATCTTTCAAATGGGGATAGTTTGGAAGCGTTTGGACCCCCGTTTGGCCCTTCAAAAGCTCCGTACAACGAAGCATGCTATCTGAAATTTTCTACATATATACGACAATGACATGTCCCTCTTTGAGGAATTATAACTTTCAAAACCAAAGTTCAAGTGCAAACATGCATCTTTCCAACATGGGCCACTTGAAAGCATTTAAACTCCATTTGGTCGTCCAAAAGTTCGTGACAACAAAATGACAGTTATGGAAAACTAGTAATTTCTGTCAACAGTAGTATATTCTCATAAATTAATGCATAACTGTTAATCTAGAAGGAATTTTAAAATACTTTCAACATGCAAATTTAAACATTTTCAGAGATCTTTCACATGGTAGTAGTTTGAGAACAACTAGACTTCATTTGATTAGTCAAAACCCATGGCAATAATAGTAACAGTTATGAAACTTAGTAGAATCTGTTAACATTGACATTCTTGCTCATATTGAGGCATAACTTCCCATTGATAAGGCATTTGAACAATGTTTAAACATGAACATTATAATAGACTCACATATCTTTCTAATGGCAGTGATTCGAAGTCATTTGGACCTCATTTATCTGTTCAAAAGGTTGTCACAAAAACATGAATATTCTTAGAAATTCACAATATGCATAGTACATGTCTCAAAGGATACTTAATGATTTTAAATTCAGTGGATAACATCATGAAGTCTCTACCATCTTGACTTAGACATACATGGACACTGTTCTACAGATTTTTAAGAGCAATATAGACATTATCAACATTAAACCCATCATGCATTAGAGGCATTAACTCTATGAAACAATGCATAAACACACCCAGTTTCTATCACCCATTCATGCTGGCAAGTATTTTGGTTTCATGCCTCTACAAAATCAGGTGCAATGGTGGTGTGATCCACTTACCTACTCAGCAATGGTGTCCTCAAATCCCCTTTTGACAGTCCTCCTCGAGCTCTTCAGCAAGGCTCTAATAGTGAGGTGGAAGTGAGCTTCCAAAGGCTCTAAGTATTGCCTCTTAGAGAGAGAGAGAGGGAAAAAATGAATGGCATGAGAGAGAGAGGGCTTAAGTACCCTATTGACTGGGGCGGCAGTCCCAAGGTGGACAAATGGCAAGCACCACACATGCACAAAGACAAGGGACGTATGTGGCATCATACATTTGTCAGGTGGCAATTTAGTTCACGCGCGATGATGACTCGCATAGCGCTACACGCACAGCGTTGCACTCACGGTGGTAGCCTATTTGCTACTTCTTACTATCTTTCGTAAAAATTTCTTCTTCTTCTTCTTCTTATACTCACGATACTACCTTTTCTTTTCCCTTTTCACGTGCAGTGTTACACCCACAGAGTTTCTCTTCTCTCTCTTCATAGACGACTTTGCTTCTTCTCTCTCTTAACAGATGGTGTTGCTCCTTCTCTCTCTTCACTGACGGAGTTACTCCTTCTCTCTCTTCATAGACGACATTGCTCCTTCTCTCTCTTCTCAGATAGCATTGTTCCTTCTCTATCTCCACAGATGGCGTTGCTCCTTCTCTCTCTTCATAGACGATGTTTCTCCTTTGACACACAGCGGTAAGCTTCCTCCCTTACTGCTGCGCGTGCTTATTTTTTTCAAACAGAGTCCTACCGTTGTGTTTGTTTCTATGGCCTGAAAATCTTGGTCCTTACAGATGGTGCCTGCGGGGGGTGAATGAAAATGGGACCCGCGGGGGATGAATGAAGATGGTACTCGCAAGGGGTGAATGGAGTGAGACATGCCCCGAGGGGGTGAAGTTTATAGAAGGTGTTCGGCTGACGAGACGCTTGCTTGCTGAGCGATGTCAGATGGAGAACATCATGTGGCGACGGGGTGCAAGATCCGCTTCAGTGATCTGTTGATACGCCAGGCTAGTAGTGTGGCGGTGTGAGATTTGACAGTGACAATTCATGAGTAACGCCTGGTAGGTGAGGCGTGAGAAGGTTTAAACGTCGCGGTCAACAAGGCACTGTTGTGGTGACACCTGGCTGAGCAACTGAGAGGCAGGGCACTCGTGAAGCAGCGAGGTTTGATGAGCGTAGGCTTTTAAAAAGGGGCTAGGCAGGAGAGCATGATTGCAACTTTTCCCCTTTGCGACAAAGTACCTTTTTGGATGCTCCTTTTTCTTTGAAGAGCTTGGCCGGTGAGCGATGCCTACAGCAGGGGCTGACTGCTTGACATAAACCTTTGGGGTGTGCACGGGCGTTGAGCGTCCTTGTGAAGATGTTTGCCAGTGCAGAGGCGATGATGAACCAGTGACAGAGGTGAGCTTGTTGTTGCGGAGCTCCTTTGTTTGTGTGGGACCCATGGCATGATGTTTGAGGCAGTATATGAGGCGTTGAGGGCTTGTTACCGCTGTTGGTAGGGGTGGTGCGCCAAGGCTTGGCGCTTGTACTGCCCCTATAAAAGAGCGCACAGCACTTCACCTTCTTCATCAAACGAAAAGGGGGGTGCCCCCTGGTTCTCGGAAGGCAGGAAACCCACTTCAGAATGGGAATACTTCCTTGTAGCTACTGTTTATTATAACTATGATTCTATAATCTTTTACATTGTTGAAATAAATTTCCTATTTGAGCTAGCTGTTTGTGGTTGCCTTGCACGCCTTTGTTTGCTGCTTCTTTTTCTCTCCTTTTTGTGGGTTGGTGCAGTCCTTATCCTTGCTGATGGTGGGGATAAGGAATGGCCGATGGAAATCGTTCCCATGGGGCGGTTTCTGCTTGCTGCTTGATGATGGTTGGGATGCCTTTGCGGGTTCGCCCATCATCACTGATTTTTGCAAGACCCCGTTTTGTTTTGTTTTTTTTATTGCAAGGGCTCCCGTAAGTGGGCAAGACAAGGAACGAGGTTCGCTTGTCCACAAAGCACAATGGTGTAGCGGAGGCTAAACATGTGAAATTGGAGGACCTGCCTGTTTCAACCTTCTTCCTTGTAATGACACCGCCGCTTATCACCTGGAGTTAAGGAGAGAGCTTTGTGACAAACGCGGGGGCGTCTGTTCTGGTCGTACCTGGTCCGCCACTGGGGACAGGGTCAAGCTTGGTAGCCCTTCCTCTAGGACTGTCGGGCCTTGAGGGGCTCATGCTAAGGGTGCATGTGGGAGAGTCTTCCTTCGAGCGCAATACCTCCCATCCAACGACTCTAGTCCTTGTTGGTGGGGCCCCCCTACCCAATGCTTAGCCCCATGTTTTCGCTGGCCACATGGTTCTGGCCTCTTTCATGCCCGACGTTGTGGACTTAACCGTGAGGTGTATGGTCCGAGTAGGCCTCCAGGGACTGAGAGAGTGTGCTCCCCTTGACCTGAAGAGAGGAATCAAAGTCCTCAGGGTTTGCGTGGGGAGTTTAGAAGTCATGCACCTGGAGGGGGAAATCTCAGCTCAGCTGAGGCAGTTATCGGAGGACCTTGCTAGTTGGAGGTCTGCGGTTGTCCTGAGTGGGACTGGTATGTCACATGCCCTGGATGCATGCATTGCTTCCTTTCAAGAGAAGTTGGCGAGGGAGCACACCTCCCTACGATCGTGCGAGGAGGAGAGGAATCGCCTTTTTGCCATCAATGCTTGTTCCCTCGAGGAGGAGGTTAGTTACTCCCGTCAGATGGCGGCGATAAGGAATGAGATTTCATCCCTACAGGCCCACACAACTGACTTAGGGGTTTGTCAGCTATAGAATAACAAGGCTATGACCGAGAGATCACGGCGATTGAGACATCTGATATCCAAAATGAGGAAATGCCTCGGGACATCAGAAAGGATTGCAAAGAGCGTCTCTCTCTTCGAGGTGCAGAAGCATGCAGAACTAGATGACATACTGACACTAAGGGAGAAAATATGATGCACACTTGACCGCTTTTGATTGTTGCCTTCTCCCCCTTTTTCCTTGTACGGTCAATGGCCCATTCAAACTTTGTAACGTCATCTATATGTGAATAAGACATAAATTTTTCTTATCCTTTTGCATTTGATGCATTGTAGGTTTCTTCTTTTTGCACCCTTTCATTTCGAATTTCGCTTGTCGCCTTCTCTTGGAAAGGGGAAGTGATGGCGACAATTCATACGCCTACTGAGAGGGTGTTTGGATCCTTCCCCGGAGGTTCCACGAACTCCTAATAGCACTTGGTTGCATTAGGAGGAGGTTTTAGAGCCGTACCCCCATGACTGTGGTAAGGTTTGTTTAAAGTCCCACCCTTGGGATTGGTAGTAGCGTGCGACTTTACGTTCTTGTGCCTACGTAGGGGGGATCCTGAGGGGTTCTTACGGTGATGCACCAAATTCCCCTGGCCTTTAGGGCCTGCCCCAGGGTAAAGTCACACAGCATAGGTCGAGGGGATGAGGGCAAGGGCTAGCATGGTGAAGGCTCAGTCTCGAGGACCTCGTCACCCAGTTCCTCAATGAGCGTGGAGGTAGGACTGGCTTCGGGTGTTCCGAAATATTTTTCTAGATCCTCCAAATTGATATGCCCTTTTCAGATCAGCGCTTCGATATGGTTTCTCAACTGGAGCCAGTCTCCGATGGGGTGCAACAACATCAGATGAAGAGTGCAGTAATTGGGGTGATCAGCCCATTTTGCGTGATCAGGCCGTTTACTGGGAGGGAGGACCACCATGTCCTGCTCAATCATGATTCTGAGGAGGGTTGGCACCCACGCTCTACTGATGGTGTGCCACTGGTTAGGCTGCCGTTTAGACCCTTCGGCCTACTAATAGCTTTTCGATGGGGGCACCCAACTGTAGTCCTGACTTAGGGGCAGCTGTTGCTGCACTGCCCCTTGACCGTGCGCCCTTGAGTTCTGGGGGACGTCCATCACAAGCAAAGGGGTTGCCTAAGGCTGGGCTTGGTAGGTGATAGACGTCGTCTCTGTTGTATGGAAGTGAAGCTCCATTTTCGTAGCCTGTTCGAGCCATATGCCATCCCCCTGATCTGGTGGTGGGGCGGGTCCCCTTCTTGACAGGCCCATTCTATTGACGAGTTGATATTTACGATGAGGTTGGGTAGCATGAAACACCTGAGAGTGGGTGTTTCTACCGTTGGTGACGCGAATTCGGAGCCGGCGGTGGGAGGGTGAAGGTGGCTGGCAAGTGAGATAATCACCGTCCGTCTTTCTCTGCCTCCGAAGATTTCTTTGATCCTGCATGCGTGAGTGTGATTCATAGTGGTATTCGAGGGGCCATAGGGCCAACCCCTTGTGTGATGAGGGGAGGAGTGCGTGTGACAGCCTCCCTTTAGCCGGTGAGGCCGTTGGGCCTCCGTATGTGTGTAGGTTTGCTCGGAGAGCTTCCAATCGTCTCGAAAGTCTTGTGTCAGTCTAGGGCCAGCCTTTGGGTTGCCCCGAGCTGTAGAACTGTTATACATGGAACGGGAGGCCTTCGGGTCACCAGAGTCTTTTTGAGGGACCGGGGTAGGCTGCCACCCGGCAGGGAGTTTATGGACATGGGTGTGCACAGTGGAGTAACTGCGCAGGCTGGCATGGTGCTCGCCAGGGAGTGGTGTGTGCGTGGGGGTGCCAGTGTTGGTGACGCCCCTTTGTGAAGCAGGCGAGGTTGGCTTCTAGCTACCCGAGGCAACGGTGCTCATATCGGGGCTAGCCGGGTGAGGGGGAGTGGCAAAGTCACCTGTGCAACGGGCATTAAGGGACTCCCCCTTAACACCAGAAGAGGCGGGGCACGGTACTTCAGGGTTCGTGCCCCGAACTTTCCCTATCAAGTCCGAGCTAGCTGGGTCAGCATGGCTGCAAAGAGGACATGTAGGGGAGGGAGGACCGACCGGTCGAGCCTCTCCATGAGCAGCCATGGGTATGGGGATGTAGAACTCCCCAACTTGGAGGAAGGAGGGATAAAAGGATCCCATAGCAAGAGTGGAAAGAGGGGACATAAGGATTGGTACCTGGAGATATCTCGAGCCATCGATAGGGTGACGCGTCCCGATTGGAGTCGCCAGTTGATATAGGTGGGGTCCTGGTTTCCCTTCACGTGGGGGTGAGGAAACCCTCTCTTGAACAACTGTGGAGGTCCAACACGAGGTTGACGTATGGGACCTCTTACTTGCGGATAGAAAGTCAACGATGAGAGAGATTTTTGCAACTAGACCGTGGATCGCTCTTACACTCCTCAAGCGTTCGGGGACGTGCCCGAGTAGATGGCCCTCTTAGAACAATTACGAAGCCCTCCGGCTGCTTGTCGGCACAGTTTGGATGGGAGCCCTTCTCAGGTTCTCAATCTCTCTCTCTCCTTTCACTCTCTCCATTCTCTAGGGACAGGATCCTGATGTCCCTCCTACCTAGATGCCCTTTCTGAAAGGGCTTGCTGACCATTAAAAGGGGACATGGGTAAAAGTTGAGGGAAGAGTTCCATGGGTTAGGACACGTCTGCAGGCTCGTGGACGGACGGGGGCTTCCACACAGACAGGGTCACGCACGTAGAAGAGGGCGGATGAGGGAGAGAGAGAGAGAGAGAGAGAGAGAGAAGGAATGACATGGCTCGGGGGGGGGGGGGGAGGGGAGGGGAATGGGATGACTCGTGTGACCAGGGTGTCTGCAAGACCGCACACTCAGGGGTATCCTCCCTCTCAATTTTTTCTCTCTCTTCCTCTCTTCTCTCCTGAATGGGCTAGGGGCTCATAGAATAAGACAAAGCAAGAATGAACTAGTCTCGATTCTTCCCAGTCTTTGAGGGTATTGGAGCTTCTAAAAAGGGAACCTTTTGGAGCGATTTTCTGGACCTTTTTACAATTGAGTTAAACCTGCTTATATAGGGGATTCACCAAACAGGGAGAACACTAAAAATTCAAGATTAATTACAATTAAAGTAACTGAAAACAAATCCAAAATTAGATGTAAATGACTAAAATGCCCCTACGATCTTTTGCTCAAATGACGAGACCATCCATGCATGCAGGCTGCTCTGTCATGGGAAGACCTTGGAAGCTGGTTTTGCAACTTGCAATTGTTCAACTTTTTCAGCAACATATCTTCGTTCTTCTTTCGATTGCAAGCATTTTGATGCCCTTCAATCGTGTTGTGGTGGCCTTCTTCCTTGGGGTGAAAGTTTGGTCAGTTTTGTGAACTGTGTTTGCCAACGCATCTTCGAGCTACGTCGTTTTAGCTCTTGTCTGTGCTTGCAAGTCAGAGAGGAGGTCGCTGTAGTCATTTTGCACCAAGTTGGGACCAATTTGGTGCAGATTTGTGTCTTCTTTGGTGAACTGAGGACTCACATTCATCGAACAAGGGATTGAATGCAAGAGTCATACCAAAATGTAGCTCTCTGCGAGGTGGTTCTTTTGAACTCTTCGTCGCGCGAAGCCATGGACTGGATTTTGAGCTATGCTTCACCAAATCCAAAGCCTGTTGGACCTCTATTTTTTTTTCCTGGTGTCTCTGACGGCTTTCCTCTTCAGAGCAATAGGGGTTCCCAGTCATGCCACAATGAGTGCCTTAGGTCAAAATTATGGGGATGGCATGATCTAGAACATGTCAACATTTGAGTTCGGTTTGATTTCAGAGAAAGGCACCATAGGTTGGAGAAGTTGTTGTCGAAAAACCTTGACACAATCCCATTTCCGGGATTGGTTCGGTGAGGAGAGAGAAAGAAAGAAGACAAAAAGTGCACACACATGGAGGGGTCCACGTGCGTGTGAAAGAGGGTGGCACATGTGGGGGAAAAGTGTGCGAGGTGTGAAGAGGAGAGAGAAAGAAAAACGAGAGATTTTGTCGTGCAAGAGTGTGGGGCACACATGTGAGTGAGGGAGAGAAAAAGGGTCAAACGCATGTGGGGGAGAAGCGTGTGCAAGCTCGCGTGTGAGAGGGCGAGAGAATGGGAGACACATGCACGTAAGAGAGAGAGAGAGAGAGAGAGACACGCATGCGCATGGGTGAGAGGGGGAGAGGGCGGTGGCATGGGCTGGAGTCCGGCTCGGCCTTTGCACAAAGAGGGGGAGAAAGACACGCGCACATTAGAGAGAGAGATTGAGCTCGGGTTTGAGTAGAAGGCCCACCCCGACCCATTTGCAGAGAGGGAGAGGAGAGAGAGAGAGAAAGAAGTATGTCGGGCCTTAAATGGGCCCGCCCTAGAAGCCCGATTATGACAACGAATGTGGCCCTTCCTGCTTGGCCAATTTTTCCGCATGTCCCGCGCCGGTTTCATGCGATTCTGATGTCGTTTGACCCCCAGTTGACCATTTTTTCCCCTCTCCAAATTTTGGTTTTAAAGAAGCACCTTCAAGGGCAAAGGTGTCTTTTGGCTTAATCTCTTCCTTAAGTGCCCCTTTTCTTTTTTTGAAATGATTAAAAAGTGCTCATGGACTAGGATGGAATACATGAATTGTGAGGGGTTATGGGGGAAAGGTTTAAAAGCACATTTTAGAAAGGGGTATGCAAGAGTGGAAGGGGACTCATTTTTTATTCTCACTCTTTTTTAAAATTATAGTGAGAGAAAGCGGGGGAGCCTTCTAGAGTGAGAAAGTGGGCTTTCAAGAGGTTTTCAACGGGGTTTTCTTCTTTTGAGGTGAGGTCGGGTGGTGAGGGCATCTGGTATTCGGGAATTTGGTAAGCCCACTCCTTCCCATGCTTCTTTTGTTCTTCTCATGCTCCTTTAGCACTTTATATACTTATTTTAGTACATTAATGCCTCTCTTTTAGCACTTGACAATTTCTATGCTCATTAAGCACCTTAGCATTCTCTTGAGCATTTCTTAACACTTAATTAGCACTTTTAATGGTTTTTAAGAATTTTAAGTGCTTTTTAAGCATTTGAGTGCTCTTCAAGTATTTTAAGCACTTTTTAAACATTTTAAGCACTTTTTAAGCGCTTTAAATTTTTTTTAGGCATTTTTTATGCTTTCGAAATACTTTTAATACTTTTTTAACATTTTCAATGCTTTTTAAGCAGTTTTAATGCTTTGTAAATATTTTTAATGCCTTTTAAGTATTTTTACCACTTTTTGAGCATGTCTGCATGGATTTCATTTGAATGAAAAGAAGCTCGATCGGGCTTCGCCCGGCTTGGGTACATCCCACAGCTCAGTTCCCTGAGCATCCCTCGAGGTGCATTGGATTGTTTGGGCACCCTTTTTTTCAAAAGTCTGGTTTATAAGGGAGATGCTGGCGAATTTTTGCCAGGCCCGATGTTTTCCTTCTTTTGCTTTTACTACAGGCTTTTTATGTATCCATGAGTTATTTGAGACTTTGTTTTTCCTTGTGCCTCTTTAGATGATGTGCTTCCTAGTTTGGCGAGCCTGTGACTGACTTTTTCACAGGTGTCAGTCTTATGAGAGGGGAGGCTATGTGGCTTACAAAGCCTACACACGCTTTGCAATGCCGTTGTGCGTCACTTTTTAAAGTGAGAGTGCTCGTTTTCACATCTGAGAGACTTAAGACAGGGAATCGATAGTCTGGGAGGAGAGAATTCTGATATTCCATTTCTTGCATCAAGATTTGGCTTCCATCGAGGATCTTTGTAGCCTCGAGAAGTGGATGGCCAAAATGAAGGGATTAATTTTGTCCCCCGATGGACTTCGAATGCAGGGAGAACATCAATTTATGAAGGGCTATATCCCTTGGACCCTTGAGATTCTCCAGGCCTATGAAGATGACCTCAAGCTTGCTTCCTTGTTAGCAGCAGTACAGAGTTCTGCAGGGTATTTCGACCGCTTTTCGAACATCATGCGGGCCCTTTTGGAGACCTGGAGCCGTGTCAGCAATTCATGGCTTTTTGGTCATGGATAGAGCAGCTACTCCTTATTGGTGCTGCTCTTTGTTGGTGGCCTCCCAATGATGGGGGCTATGTATGACGAGTTTGTTGCATACAACTCAATCATCTTTGGAGGGGAACCATTGGGGGGTGAAACACCTCCTCCAGGAGATATTTGAGATCTATCAGCTACTCAGGTCGCAAGCCAATGATGGTCAAGTGAACTTTTCTGCTAGATCAAATTCTTCTATGGCCAGCGCCTAAATGCAGTCGAGCTCGAATACTGCGTTCTGGGCGGTAAGGGCAAAGAGAGAGTAGAAATCATTTATGCGACCTTTGTACACCGGTCTACGTGAGATGACATTTATCTTGCAACATACTTGATTGTTTTTCAATGCAAGTTTGCCCTCCCCAGGTCCAACGACATGATCTGACCAAGATGTTTCTTTGTGGTCTGTGACATTGTGCGAGGATGCCAGAATGCCTTGGCACAACCGATGCTTGTTGTACGTCCTTTTTTATGTACTTTCATGAGCCCATGCAAAGAAGGAGAGAGTAGGTGATAGTCTGGTCTCGTGGGTTCATGAAACACCCGCAGGCAAGGATTGTGCCGAGAAATAAAGCCTTCAGCCTAGTGACCGCGAAGCGGTGCCTCAACACCAAAGAAGGACTTTCCACTTTAGCCTTATGAGAGAGCCTACAGCAGGGCACCAGACCATCGTCATTGTGCTCAGAACATTAAAAAAACCCCGAGGACTAAATTTGGGCTCAATCAGACCCCTCTAAAAGGGTCTATGCTCATGTAGCCACACAACTCATGGGTTTTACGATAGCGTGATGTGGCTTCACAACAGTCGTTAGGCTTCGTCGACTGGCTTCAAAAGAGAAGGAGAGAGAGAAATCCAACTGGCACTAGACTTCACCAACTAGCTTCATACGAGAAGGAGAGAGAGAAATCCAACAAGCGCTAGGCTTCATCGACTGGCTTCAGAACAGAAGGAGAGAGAGAAATCCAACCGGTGCTAGGCTTCACCGAATGGTTTCAGAAGAGAAGGAGTGAGAGAAATCCAACCGGTGCTAGGCTTCGTTGACTGGTTTCAAAAGAGAAAAAGAGAGAGAAATTCAACCAGCCCTAGGCTTCGTCGACTGGTTTCAAAAGAGGAGAGAGATAAATTCAACAGGCGCTAGGCTTCGCCGACTTGTTTCAGAAGAGAATGAGAGAGAGAAATCCAATGGGGGCTAGGCTTCACCGACTGGTTTCAAAAGTGAAGGAGAGAGAGAAATCCAACTGGTGCTAGGCTTCACCGACAGATTTTAAAAGAGAAGGAGATAGAGACAAGAATACGAGTGATAGAGATAAGAACGAGAAACAAGGGAGGAGAGAGAAAGAGGGGAGGAGAGAGAAAGAGATAGAGATGAGATAGAGGGGAGGAGACAGAAAGAGATAGAGACGAGATAGAGGGGATGAGAGAGAAAGAGGAAGGAAATAGAAAGAGGGGAGGAGAGAGAAAGTTATCAACTTGAAGGGTATTTACCCTTTTCTTCTCTCTCCTCTCTCTCTCTCTAATACGTACCCAAGAACTTCAGAAAGAATGGAAATTTTTATTGAATCGATGCAAAATGAACCGAAGGTATCTACAATTTAGCTTTGCATGTTTATATAGAGTTGGGCTAAAACGTGGGTGTACACCAAAAAACTAGCTAGAATTGAAGATAATTACAATTTAATTGAATTTAAAGAAATTCTAAAAATTGGTGCAAAAGGACTGTTTTGCCCCTACCTAACAATGTGTGGAATATCAAAACAGTCTCTACTGTTGCTCGAGAACTTGCGTGATCTTTTGAGCCTGACTCGAGGTCGTTTTGATGCCCGTTTGATCGAAAGATTATTGTTTTTTTGTAGGGCTCGAGATGGCGATCCTTTTGATAAGAGCCATGAATCATGTTTTTGAGCCATGATCATAAGACTTGAATTTTGGATGAATCTTAAAAACTTCAGATCCATCATGTGCTCGTTTCTTGATGTTTCTTCATGATTTCTTCATTGAATCACACAGGTCATGCCGTCACGATCATGTTGCAACAAACGTAGCTTGATTTCATGTCTGGATGAAGATTTTGTCGTATTGAGTTTTTTACTGGAATCTTGAAATCCAGTGGCAAAAATTTACAGAAGCTTTGACACCTTCGTGTGTAAAATCCAACCATTCATTTTTTGAGACGTTTGGATCAGAGATAGCCTCGGATCTCACGCACATAATGTAATTGGTTTCATGCCGATCGGGCATGCGAGCGTCGTGATCTGGCTGTTCGAACGAGGCGTGCTGCTGCTGAATTTTCTGCAACTTCCTTCACGGATCGGTGACTTTCATTTAGTTTTTCTCTCTGCTCGGGCATCGTCACTGGGACGTCCCATATATCGAATTGCTTGTCTTAATGAGACGAACACACTCACCAAATTTGAGAGCGATTCGACTTGAAACGTTGAGATATAGGCCCCAAAAGTAACTGCTCGTGATTGTGAAAACAACCACCTTTAATGTTGTTTTGATGCAGGGTAGCCACACGAGGATAGTGTGCGGCCTACCCCTTTTTAGTCTTGTATCCATAACTTTGTCTTGGAGTGCCCGATTAAGCCGAAACTTGACCATAAAGGTTTTCGATCATGCCAGATCTAATGTCGATGGTCCCACAGTTGTTTGATGCTCCAAAAGTATGGATCTAGTCACAGGGTCTATTTCAGGATACTGGAGACCGATTTCGTTGAAATTGTTTCTATATGTTCACTGCATTAGACATGTCTGATCATGATGAAACTTGGCACGTGGTATTTTGAAGTGCTGATGAAGATCTTTGACGAATTCAAGGGCCATTCTGAGACTGTTGGGAATTTTCACTGTTTTGTTGGCTTTATTGACCTACTTCCTATCAGGGACCAAGGTGCTGAAAAATGTTCAAACAGTCTTCAGCATCTTTAAGTGCGTTAGCGACCTCGTGGGAGTAGTGCTCTTCTTCTTGAGGCTTGTCTTGCCTTCTTAGCAAGTCTTCTATCCTCCGAGTCATTTTTGCGAATGGACTCAGGCTGTTGGAATCTTTCCTTGAAGCTCGTATTTTTGGGTCCTAGTATTGTGACACCAGGGATTTTTCGCTTTGAATGTGGGCTGAAGCCTCATATAGAGGCGAATGCTGCATCAGCTTTCTTATTGGTCCAAGCACTCTTTGTGGGTTTTCACTTGAACTTGGGAAGTGGCGTTGTAGAGACGGTTTTTACCAACTTCCTTTTATTAAGGGCTCTTTTACTCATGACCTTTCGGCCATGTCCACCCTTATTCTTCCATTTTTACTCACGGTGTCCTTTTTGGGTTTTCACCGTGCTCAGGTTTTCATTTTCATGGAACTCTTTTACTCATGGTTTCGTGACCATGCCCCTCCATCATTTTTACTCATGGCGTTCCCTTGTCTAGGTATATATCCTGCCCATTCTTCACTTTTTTTTTGTGACGGCGTGTTTAGGGTCATGCCTTCGGGACCTATGTGAAGCCTTTTAACATCATTCAGCCATGACGTGCACTACAATTTAAAGTAATACAGCTGGACCGTGGTGGTGATGGATGACAATCTTGTGGAGGCCACAAAGTGAGTATGGTGGTGGTTTGACTCACTTTGGGGAGATGGCACGAGGCTACCTATGAAAGATGGATAATGTATGAATGGTGGGTGAAAAGTGGTGACCCACTAGCTGACGGTGAGTATGGATGGCGGGATGGCTCGCCGTTTTGTGAGCACGAGTGAAACTCACTGAGAAATGATGAATGGCAATGAAACGATTCACTGGGGAGTTATGAAGGTGGTGCGTGCACATGGACAGGTCGGTTAGGGAAGACGTACACGAAAATGCACGTAATGGGGGTGTGCGCGAGTGTGGAGGCGGGTTTAAGGTCATGCCTTCGGGACCTTGTGCAAAGCAGTTTATCATCATGCGGCCAGGACGTGTACTATGGTTTAAGGTCATATAGCTTGGACCATGGTTATGCAGTTTTAGAGTGATGCAACTAGGACCATGCAGTTTAAGGTCATGCAACTAGACCTCAGCTACAGTTTAAGACCATGATGCTAAGCCTTTTAACGTCATGCTGTCAGGACGTATCTAGAGTGGGTAGAAGGTCAACGAGGCTGGTTGCCCTTGTTGTCTTAGTCACTTACCTGGTGAGGATTCGAAGATCTCCGTTATGTTTGGCCCTGAGACTCTGATGCACTTTTCTCTAAAACTGGGATTGGGACTGCGATTGGTCCACTTTTCTTGTGCATGAGAGGGTCGTCTCCATGAGATGAGGCAATGGGTGCGGACCTTGAACAAGGGTTAGCTTGGACCTTTGTCTCAGCTTGGTGGAGGACAGGGGATGAAGGATCTTGTCGCCCATCAGGTCTTTACCCCGAGCTCTTCTGTGAGCTCCAGAGACATGATTGACCTGAAGGGGTTGGCTCAAGAGGGTACTCTTGGGGAAAACTTTCGAGTACCAAGTCTTGAGGTGCTTGCCCAGAGGAGAAGGTTTGAATGGGGGAGAGATCAGCTCACGACAATCTTCTGTTGGGAGCCGAGGACGATCTGTCAAAGGGGCGCGTGCATGCCTCTTGAAGCAGAGTTTCGAGTGACTTGGGCGTCAACCCTGGCTCGAGCAACCGGTCTGGCCTTAGGAGGCCGAGAACCGCGAGCACGTGTTTGTAAGGGAACAGTCGGTAGCCTGCCTCTTACAAGGTGCACAAGTGTGTGCTGAGAGGGACGACGAGGGGGTTGTCTCCCGTGTACTCGAGTTGGCACAGGTGTTGCCCCAAGTGGTGGGATGCTCATGCAGAGTATGTTCAGGATCTGGCCCAAAGAGACCTAATCCTGGACAATGACTCGAGAAAATGCGTTGCCCCTAGATGTGACTCGAGTGGATGGCCCACGCGCCTTAGTACGTGTGTGAGAGGTGGAGGCCTCAAGGTCTCCTCCTCGACATGTTGGGTCTCTGAGTATAGGGGCCCAAAGTGGAGTTCGAACATGGGGAGTAGCCTTATGGCGACCCACAAGCGTAAGCATAGTTTGTTTGCCGGTTGCAGCAAGGGACAGAGCAGCCTTTCAGAAAACCTCAGCAATATGACCGGCAAGTGATTTGCCGGTGATGGGGTGCGTGGTGTGAGTGGGTGCGGTTGAGCCACCCATGCAAAGCGCTTTGGTGGGAGATCCACCAGCGCTACAGGTACACTTGTGGTCTGCTGACTACAAAATTGCCCTATTTCTTCATGCTAGTAATAATGGCCTATTATAAAATTGACCACTATACTATATTGTAGTCCACAGGCTACAAAGACTGACTCTCCCTCTCTCAGCGTATGGCGTGTTGGGTTTGGATATATAACCCCTTCCCAAATTTCCATGTCAAAAATTCTTATGGAGAGAGAACGTTGTTGGCATGGTGCTTTAAACCAAAATCAAAATATCTCTCTCTCTCTCTCTCTCTCCATAGACATGGTTTCAGTTAATACTTTCATAACCCATACATGCGTCGCTGGAAGTAATTTCCAACCTCTTAATGAAACCCTAGAAAGAGAAACCTGCCAAAACAAGTTAAAAGACAAAACCTTAATGGAGTGTTGGCCAAAACAAGTTAAAAGACAGAAAACCGTAATGGGGTGTTGGCCAAAACAAGTTACGAGACATAAAATTGTCTGACCTACTTAGACTACTCTGCAGACAATTTAGAGCTCTCTCGCTCTAGCAGTATCATCCTCTCTCTCTCCATTATCCAATTCTTCAGGAACTATAAGCAGGGGACTCGTTTGGCAACAAATAAACATGGGTCTATTTAAATATCAAAATGTCATATTTGCATAATGAAAACAAGATACTGCTTAAGCAAATCCAAGTATTCGACCTCACCTTGAATTCCTAGCTACTTTAACCTTTAGTTGTCACGGAATATCTCTTATGCTCTTTATAATGATACTTTGTTTTTTTAAAAAAAAAAAAAAAAAAAAATTATTGGGTTATTCTTCCTCTAACTGTAACTATGATTTTGAGATATATAGTTGTTTTGATGGATTATTCTTTTGGGAAATATAATGTATCGTTATTTATGAAATTTATTGTTAATCCTAGATTCTTGATTTACAATGTACTTATCTATAAACCAAAATTCTTAATTCTAAAGTTATTCTTTTTGAAAAGTTTTTTGAAAAAATATGAAATATGGATGTATCAGTTTCATTAAAAAAATGTTATTTTTTTTAGATCTTTAAAAACTCACAGTTCTTAACGAATTTCAAAAAATCAGATTTTTTGAAACAAAATCGTCATGTAATTTGAGACTTACTAAATATGGTATAAAAAATAGGAAAAAAATAGTAGCAAAATAAAAGAGAGAGAAGAAAAAGCTAACCTATGCCACAAGGCTTATGGTATAAAAAATAGGAAAAAAATAGTAGCAAAATAAAAGAGAGAGAAGAAAAAGCTAACCTATGCCACAAGGTTAATTGTCATAATAATAGGCTAAATCTAACATTGGGCTATTCACATCTCTAATTACGGTTATACTCTAGGGCAAGCTTTCTATGGTTCCCCTACAAACATAAAACTTATACATTTTCCTTTATCCAACCATCCATTTTGAATGGAGGGCTAAGATTGTCCCAATCATAATGTCACGTCTCTATACTATTTTATTTGTAATTTTTTTGTATAAACTATTTTGATACCAAATTTTCGACGTCCAATCCTCTATTAAACGTGCACTTGTAAAAAATATAAAAACATATTTCTAATAAAATAAAATGATCAAAATACTCTAAAAGATTCAAGGGGTATTTTTGTCATTATATTTTACCAAAAAATTATATTTTAATATTTTTTGTAGGTATGCCTCAATGAGAGGATGGTACATACCAAATTTCATAATCATACAATTATTATAAAAAAATTAAAAATAAAATATTTTAAAGCGTCCGATCTAAGATCAAATGGAGAGCGATTCACTTGATCAAAATTGAACAGCTGGATGGTAGAAAAAATATAGATCTTCCATGTTATAGGAGAAATATAAAAGTCTTTCGCTATAGTTAATTTTTTCTGTGAGATAATAAAGGCAAAACAAGCCCAACTTAGTGCTAAACCTTTCCTAGTTCGAACTGAGGATATTTTAAAAAAATATAAAATTGTCAGAGGTGTTTTGGTAATATAGGTTCTCTTATAAACGGCTACTCAGAATAGAACACATGACCTCTTGTATGAGAGGAACGACCAGGTTCATAATGTGGACTTTGGAAACGTTCTCTTTTATAGAAACTCACTTATTTCCATTTCTTATTATATTTGAATAAAAATAATAATGACACCTTAATCTGGTAACCAAAATTTATTGCTCTTTTTCTTCCTCTTTTCCATTGTTTTCTTGCGAACTTAGTGTCGGCTACATGCCTTATTCCTAAACAAGAAAGATGTCGCCAATTAATCTTCTAAAACATTAGACCCAACATTGATTTTTCCGTAAGATTAGCCTATGTATGATAGTATAAGTTAGGGAAAAGCGGGACTTAACCCACGGGCTAATAGCGTAGTCTTAGCTCACGGTTCAGATTGTATATGAGTCAATCTAATGGTCACGATCTCATTTCGTACGTGAATTTTTATTTTTTTGTATAAATTCAAAACACTTGAAATTTTATGCGTTCATTCTTCTCATCAAGTAGCACTTAATAAAAATATTAAAATATAATTTGCAATATATAAATTGATCAAAACACCCCTAAAAATCTTTGGAGCTATTTTGGTCAATTTATTTCTTGTATATTATTTTTTAAATTTTTTTTCGATACTCCTATTTTTAAATAATAGACACTCAAAATTTCAAGTGATTTGTAATTATAGAAAAAAATAAAAATTTAAATACGAAATACGATCGTGATCATTGGATCAGTCTCATATTCATTCTGAGTCGTTGGTTAACACTGTAGTTGTTAGCTTGTAGGCTAACACCAACCTTTCCCTATAAGTTAATTAGGATCGAACTGCAAACTATTTATGATATGTGTGTGTGTTTGTGTATGTGTGTGTGGGAAAAGGCCTAAGGGCATACTACTATAGTAAACGCCAATGGCCCATATTGGATCTGGGCCGATCTGACGATCTCGAATGTCCAGTAGTGTTTTGGATTTTAATTTTCTTTCTACAAATCGGATTGATTTGAAATATGGGACGTATGTACATAAAAAATAGGTGAATCTTAGAAAAAATATAAAAAAAAATATTTTATATATATATATATATATATATATATTGGAAAAGTTTATATAGAGCCTAGGCTCTAAACAATCAAATTAGAGCGTACCCCAAAACTTTCACTTGAAGAGGTTGTTTTGATGCTCAAATTGATCATCTCGACAACGAGATGCATGGACATTAGAAAAATATAGATTTCAAGTTTTGGAAATAGTGCATCTTGCGATGTGTTTTTCGACCGTCAATTTTCAAGATTTTCAAGTTTTCATAAATCTGCTTGATTTACACTATGTTTTATGCTTTAATTTTTATAACTAAAGATGAAAATGTAATTTAAGGCTATCACAAAACTTTCTAGCATTGAAACTATATTTTTTTATACTATCTAAATTTTATTTCTTTTTTAGCATTATTAATCTAATGATGATAACGCTATATTAAAATTTTGGGAATAAAAAAATCCTTCTGAGGCCTATATCTAACCATCTCAATAAAATGAACGGCTTATATTAATTAGGCTAAAATGAAAACTTTCTAGAGTATTTTTTCAAAATTTTCTTTTTGGTGATTGTTTTTCATAATGAAAAGAGTGTACATTTAAAAATTAAAGTCAAACAAATGTCTTTAACATGACTTTTGAAGATGATTACATTATACTACTATACAACCGTTGCATGAAATCATTCCTATATATATATATATATAAGAAAACTACCTTTCTTACCAATATATGATTAGTCTACCGATATGTTTTTTTCGAAAATTTCTTACGCACTTAGCCACCAATTTACTTACGCACTTAGCCACCAAACCCTCTAGGATCCAATAAATGAAGTAGACCTCAGTCCCACTGCACTATAAAAAGTCCAGCCTCCAGGGCAAAAGGACATTCAGAGAAGGTAGAGAGATAAATAGGACGCATATAGTTGTTTGTGATAACGAGAGAGAGAGAGGAAATGGGTTTTTCTCTGCATAAACTCGTGCTGGTAATTTTGGTTGTTCATGCACTCCGGTGCACCATTGAGGCCAAGGTGCAGCGACCCCGCTGGTGTGTTGTTCGCAGTGGTGTCCCTCGACCCGAATTGTACGCAGTCAAGATGTATTGCTGCGAAAGGATGGAGTGCCCAATCGCCTTTCCGGAGGATCCATGTAACCGTGACATTCATCTCAAAGTTAACCATTTATCAGTATGGGTTTCACTCGCAGCTGTGATTTCAATGGCACAGCCACTATCACAACTACGAACCCCAGTAGGTTTATTCTCTCTTTTTGCTTTCTCTGTTTTCACTGTTGGTTTTGTTTTCCTCTTTTACTGCTTTTATTTTTCTAAGAAACACTAATCCAATTGCACTTTCTTATGCTTGCAGGTGCGACCGTCTGCATGATCAAGCCCATCGGGCACTAGGAAGCACCACATAGATGCTTGTGCCGCTTTCTTAGGATGTACACTTATGAATTGGATTACTTACAAGTATGTAAAATGTTAAATAGTGGATCCGTCATGAATATTTTCATAACGTTTCTCTAAAATTGGCAAAACACTCCTGAGAAGGGAATTCGAGACACTGGGAGCACATACGTATTTCTTTTGGATTAATAGGAGTTCTTCCTCTCTTATTGTTAAAAGGATTTATTCTGCTCTTCTAATGTGTTTCATTTGCACTCACGGTTGTTTCATTTATCAGCCGAACCCAGTTAATTAGGAAAAGGCTTTGAATATGATGATGATGATGATAATGATGGTTTATTCATTTATTTCGGATATGTGGTTGGTCATTCGTTCTAGATGTCTTTTATGTGATTGTTGTCTAAAAGAAGAAATTGTCAACTGATGATATGGTACAAGGATGTACAACAATAAGAAAACAGGCAATAAATAGACCACGAATCACAAAATATGATCTATTCTCCACTTCTGAATGCGTTAACTTGCATAAAAAGAGGTTCTCTTTTCGCCTTCCTTTACTTTTTGCTTTTTTGATGCCCATCCAATAAGTAAGATATTTCTTTGTCACACTATATGGATATACTCTTTAAGCTAGGGTTAATGATTTTTCTTTTTATGTTTGGGTGAGTCAATAGGGAGAGGCCCTGCTTTTGGTAGGAATTGAGTTTAAAATGTAGCGTTGCAAGTCATCAAGCACTAACCAATTAAGCCTGAGCTCTTTTACTAGGGTTAGTGATTTCTTTACAGCTTGTTTATTTCATGGAAGAAGGGGGTCCTCAAAGACCCCTCTTCCATCAACATTGAAAGTTGTCTTCCATACATCAGCATGGAAGTCGTGGCTTCAACAGAACAATGTCAAAATGATATTGTTGTTGAAAGCACTGGAAACAAGGGCTTCAAAACAAAACCCCCTTCCCATATTATAAACGCAAAAAATACTACAGTTTTAGAAACGATGGCTTCTAAAGATCGTGGCTTCCATAAAACAAACATGCATCACCTAGAGTTTTAAGATTATTATGTCCTTTGGGATCCGAAGCTCTTGTCACAATGTCTCTCCATCTTTGTTGAGCTAAAAACCAAAGTTAAATATATGGGCAAGCTTTCTATACTTTTTTTTTTTGCATAAAATTTTTATACTTCTTCCTATTCAACCATACATTTTGAGTGGACGGCTGAGATGAACCCAATCACAATGTCATCTCTCAACACTATCTTATTTTTAATTTTTTATATAAAATACTTTTACATCAAATTTTGGGCATCCACTCCTCTCTTGAACTCACACCTCTAAAAAAATATAAAATAATATTCTCAATAAACATAGATGGCCAAAATACCCCTAAAAAATTCAAGAGTATTTTGGTCATGGTATTTTATCGAAAATATCTGTTTTAATAATTTTTTTTGGTGCGTCCCATTGAGAAGATGATACATAACAAATTTCATAATCATATAATTTGTAAAAAAAATAAAAAGTTCATAATCATGTAATTTGTTAAAAAAAAAAAAAAAAAAAAGGGACTTTGAGGCGTCGGATCTAAGATCAAATGATCAGTGGCTCACTTGATCTACATTGGACAGACGGATTGGGAACGGGGAGTATATATCTTCTATGCAATAAGATAAGTATCGAAACCTTTCCCTAAAGATATCGGTTGGCTTTATTGTTGCCTATAGTGAACTTTAAGAAGAATTATTACAAGAGAAGTTAGTCCTCAGTGAATTGTGTACTTAAAATCAATTTAAAAAAATCTCGGTCAAAAAAACCAGTCCGAGTTTCCGAATCTCCAATCCGGATCCATTATCCTGTCAAGCATTGACCAATAAAAAAAATAATAAAATATGCATTAAAAAAAGGGAAAATTACAAAAAAACCCCCAAAATATGCTATCTATACAACTGACCCCCATCCAAAGCTTTTCTCTAACTTATTTCCCCACAATAAACTTTCTATGCAAAAAATCCCCCAAAGTAAAAAGTTCATTTTTTCTAGATGAAAATATCATTTTTTTTAGATGAAAATACTCTTTCCATACAAAAAAATCAATTTGGTGAGATTTGACGTCTCACAAGTTCTACTTCCGGAGCGCCCTTTGCCACTGCCGAAGCGCTACCGTTGGAGCGCCCTTTGCTACTACTAGAGCGTTGTGTCTCTCAAGTTCTACTACCGTAACGCCCTTTGCAGCTGCCGGAGTGCCCTTTGCTTCTGCCAAAGTGTTGTCTCACAAGTTCTATTGTCAGAGCGTCCTTTGCAACTGTCGAAGCGCTACTGCTGGAGTGCCCTTTGCTACTACCGGAGTACTGTGTCTCACAGGTTCTACTGCCGAAGAGAGAGGTGTGTGCAATAGTGTTAAGGATAGTTTAGTTTTTTTCTTTATTTTTTTTGGGTTGGGGGTGTTATTTGCATAGAAAGTTTGTTGTAGGGAAAAAACTGAGAGAAAAAATTGGGTTGGAGGTAAGTTGCATAGATAGTATAGTCTTGGGTTTTTTTTGTAATTTTCCTTTAAAAAAACTAAAAATATAGGGAGAACCAGCTGCTTCTTAGTGGAAACCATCCATTTCCCCATATACATAAAGAACTAAGACGGTCTTATCAATTCCCAAGTTGAATCAAGCAAATCTAATCTTATCCAGCTTTTTAAAATATTAGTCGGAATCACACACAAAAGAGGAGGTTCCCCACAATCCTTTTCCACCTTTATGCTTCATTAAATGTTTGCCTCTGTGTGTTTATCTAAACCATGATGACAACAACAGTGGTGACACCACCTCCATATCTTGAGCACCTGCATGAGGATAAGGATACGTCAGGTAATTTCTTAAAAATATACGGATTCATGCATTATTCTCACTCCTCAAGTCCCGCCGGCGACATGGAACATGTGTTCTAGAGAGAAGCGAGTCAGAAGAAGTGGCAACCACACTAGTATATGCCAAAATGCTCTACTTTTGTCAAAAAATCAGAAGAATGACTGATTGGAGGCCTACTACAACATGTGACTTGCATTCATTGAATGGAACACTACGCCTCACCTTGGTTAGGTAAGCCCTCGATACCGCTCTTTTGTTTTTGACAAAAAAAGGGGTACGACAAAAGGACTTCCTAGACGTCTCATTATACCGCTCTTTAAACACGTTCCCATGAGCAACTCTTATATCCTTTATGTAGCAAGTCTATCCTATGAGGGTTAGGAAACATTTATAGCATTAAGAGAGAAAAAAAAGGGTAAGTCAGTGGGATTTAGGTCCTACCCTTTGGTGAGAATGGAGTTAGAGACTTCATAGCATTCAGAGTAGGTAACGGTCAGACAACATATATAACGGAATGGAACTAGGCTAAACCGCTTCCATTTATAATTTCAGAGGGTGTCATAAATGAAAAGAACATGCATTATCGGGATAAATAGTTAAAAAGATGAAAATAAAAATAAAGAAAATAATGGCACCAAATAGAATAAAAATAGAGAACATAATGAGCAAATATTTAAAAGAAAGACTACTTTATTTTTTTATTAAATCGGATTCTTTTTCATATTAATTTATACTATTTTGTTATTTTCCTTGTCATCTTCATGAGTTAAAAATTACCCTCCCCATTGCAATTCCATTCATCAGCTTAAACATTATAAAAAATTATCCTAAACACCCTTTACTTGGGCTTCACTTAAGAACTCCATTATCCCCATAGAGCCATACCAAACATATCCTACTCATTTCAGCCTTCATAAGACCCCATGAGTAATATTATGCTTGAAGAGTCACAGGAACCCCTGGTGGTCCATCACCTCCAGTGGATCACTACTTCCAATAGACCATCACCCTAGTGTCCATCACTGCCAGTGGATCACTACTTCCAGTAGTCCATCACCCCAGGGGTTCATCACCCCAATGGTCTATCACTCCATTGATCTATAATCCTCAGTGATTGGTCATCATCTCTAGTGAGTCACTACCCTCAGTGGTACGGATACACAATGACCAGTGTCTAGAACATGTTGTACCATGATCACCCAAGGGAGACTTGCAACCCCCGAGAGGTAACCATTTCTTTACCTTGGAGATACATATTATCCCTAGGGAGTTTTCATGAACCAGTCATCTATTGGTTAATCTAAAACCTCTATATCCTAGACAAGTGTGAGTCATTCATCACCTTGCAAAAACCAGAAAAAATCTCCAGTGGTGCTCACCTTCATAATAGAAGCCTCACCATGGTATCCATTACCCCAATGAGCCTTGTATAGTTATAACCCTTATGCATCATTAGGGAGGAGGTTTTTCTCTTAAAAAGAAAGAAGTCGGGCATGATGAGCAGCATCTGTTGAGGATCGTCATGAGTAAAAGTGAGAGCTTCAGGCGGACATAGCCATGAAACTATGGGTAAGATTGCCAAAAATAAAAAAATTGGGCATGGTGAAAACTTGAAAGGGCACCATGAGTAAAAAAGAAAGACAGGGGTGGCCATGAAGCCACAAGTAAAAGTGTTCTAAAAATAGGAAACTGGACATGATGAAAACCCGAAAGGGTGCCATGAGTAAAAATGAAAATAAAAGGTGGACGTGACCTCAAAGTCCTGGGTAAAAGAGCCTCAATAAAAGAAGAAGTTGGTGAATACCGTTCTGCGGTGCCACTTCTATCCAGTTCAGGTGAAATCTTGAAAGGGCACCTAGAATAATAAATAAGTTGATGTAGCATTCGACCAAGGCAACTTTAGCCAATTACAACAAAAGTTTGGTGGTTTGGGAATCAATACCCCTCATGTGTACCTTACCATCAAGACCAAAAAGAGCTTAAGAAAATCCAACAACTCGGGCAAGCCTTGTTTAAGGGCCCCTAAAGATGAAAAGAATTATCAAGATGGCAAGTTAGGATAGCCATTTATTGAAGAGATTCTCCAATCCAAGACGTCAACCAAAAACAGGAAGAGCATGTTGGCAATTTGAGATAGAAGTTCTTATAAGGCAATTGATTGCCTAACCTAGATTGATATCCTAGTTCCGAGGGTAACCGTCTTAACAAGGTTCCCATCTACTGGTAGACCACTAAAACTCCCTCAACTAAGCCCATTATGATCGGGGTTCCAAGCCCCAAACAGACCGTCTTACTAAGGCCCTAGATGCCGACAGTTTTAGACGTTCAGGATGGCCACCAAAAAGCCCTTGACTAATCCTGGTATATTTGGTGTAAGCCCCCAAAACAACACTCCATCAGTTCAGGTCCTGGTAAAGCAGTTCATACACCCCTTTATGGGTTCCCCCTCGATTGTCTATCTAAAGAAAAATAGACAAATCAAAGGTTCAGTGTAAAATGGGAAGGAAACCCTTAAACAAGGTCCCCCGCCTCTAGCCTTTCAAAGAAAGATCAAAGGTTCAGTGTAAAAAGGGAAGGAAGCCCTTAAGCAAGGCCCCCACCGCTAGCCTTTTTAAAGAAAAATTTGATGGATTGGGAAGGAAGTCTCCAAGCAAGTTCCCCGACTGCCAAACACATATGGATTCTGATAATACTGGGTTATCAAGCCCTTAAGCAAGGCCCCCAATTGTTGGAACAAAAAATGCCAGTGGATTGGGATCAAGCCCCAAAGGCACGCACTAGTTGGCTCATTTAGGAAGTATTGTTGAGTTGGGAAAGTAAGACCTTAAGCAAAGCACCCGATCAACATGCTCCTTAGAAAATGGATTCTAGCAGTATTGGGTTTATCAAGCCCTTAAAAGTCCTCCAATCGTTAAAATCCACTTCAGTCATCCCTCAAGGAAGAAGCTTGGCAAGGTTTTCACCTCAAGGATCGTGTTGATTCCGATGATCGAGAAGGAAAATATTGTTGAGAGATAATAAAAGTACCGTAGTAAGGATTCAAAAGATGAACTTTGATGAGGTTTTGTTCTAAATGTTACACTTCTCGCTTCTCTCGAAGAGTAGCATTCGACGGGACAAGTTGTTATATCTCATTTTTGATGTACTTGTATCCTCGGGGTGAATAAGGAGAGAGCTGGTAATAACCTGGTCCCGCCGGTGCCCAAAATGCTGCCAAACCACTGGAACACTATAGCAATAAGCCTAATATTGGACGACCTCGGAATAAGTGTCAAATGGTCTTAAATTACACGAGAGAGTAGTTTTGTATACCCTAAGGATACTAACAAAATTCCGTTGCATTCTGACGAGTTTTGAGATGATCAGGATGAAACTCGGTTTGTAAATCTAGTTCCTAACATAATGAAAATGGACCCTATAATTATAGCCCTATTTTATGAGTCACAAAACAATATCCGACCATGGCCATTAAATTCAGAATGTTTAAAAACCCCCAGCTACTTACCATTGAGCCATATTTTTGGCTCAATCAGATCCTGTGGGATCATTTTGGGCTTAACTTATCATAAAGGGTGGGTTCTACACTATTGCAGTGTAGCCTCGGTAAACCAGTTTTCATTTATGGAAACTGTGTTTTCTCATTTCAGGATTATTTTCAAACGCTCATAATTTTCTCTTTTTGGGTCCATTTAAGGTCAAATTCGGACACGAGCTAGATCTCTACGATACACTCGTTTTGACATATTGCACGCATCATGGTGTGGCTCGAAACGAGAGAATTTCTATAGAGAAGATAGGCTCGAAACATGAAAATTCATATTTTAAAAAAGAAGAACATCAATTTCTTTGAGAGGCCATAGCTCAAGATCCCTAAGTCAGATCATAAGTATGGGTCTATTGCGACCGTGCTTTGAAGAGCTACAATTTGATAAAAAATTTATGTACGATCAGAGGCCGGATGACACTGGATTTTGAGGTTGAAGATAGCATACTTTTTCAGTCCCCAAAATCCCATTTTTTGATGACTTCCCAAAATTGGAACATGCTCAAATGGGGACCAAAATAGAAGAGATTTATCACAAAATAATCCTAATAGTATTCTCTTCAATTTGTGATCGAAATAAAGGCTTGGAATGTCATGAATCATTCTAGATTGGTGGTCAAAGAATCACAAAGTTTATGGACTTTGTCAGATTTTGGGTTCTTCCTTAAAAATATGTTTTAAGACGATCAAAGGGTATCAAAATGTGTGCAATAGTTGAAGCATCTATGCTACAATGATTGATCACCCAAATTACTACCGTGAGTGTCCGAAAAAGCTCCTGAGGCCTAGCAATAGCAAGAAGCCCATCATGGAGGGATGGTTTTGTCATTTGTTGAAAAGTATTAAGGGTATTTTGATCATTTGGTCCAAAAAAGGGATTAATATTTTAATTCATAAAATGCGTATTGTTTTACAATTTTGGTAGTTTGCAATCTACCCTTTTTTTGCGGTTCTTCTATATAAGGAACTCAAGTCATTTGTAATAACTCTCTTGAAAAACTCTTGAACTCTTGAACATTCGGAGTAAATTCTTAAATTCTTAGTCATTTCTCTGGCTTGTTTCTTTGCTTTGCTTTCAAGTTCAAGACTCAAGATGAGAGGAGAGGGAAACATTTCTTAAAGAGAGAAAATACCTCTAAGAACCCTTCACTCCCAAGAACCCCAAAATTCCAATTTTCTTAGAATTTCCAACCCCAATTCCATACACCATAGAATTCTTAGCTTCCATACACCTTAAAACCCCTAGCTTTCAATCCTAATCCATGCATATTACACCCTACCTTAGCTAGCCTATACCCTACCCTACACCATACACCATAGTATCCTATACATTATAGCATCCTATACACTTAGTTATCATATACCTTACCTAATCCCATACACCCTAGTTTCTATACACCATACCTCAACTCAACCCAACCCACATAAGCTAGACCCCTAGACCCTAACCTTGACCCAAGGCTTAGGCCTATCTCTCTCTCATGTGCATGCAAAGGGATCGACGAAGTTACAACTAGTGTTTGAGGGTATTTTTCATCACGTTGTATCCCCGATGCGGAATAAAGAGAAGTCAGGACAATAAAACCTTGATTCACAAGTGGAATTTTTTACAGTCTCATAATAGCCCAAGAATGAGAAAAAATGATCCTAAGGACTTCATAAGGCCACCAGCCAGGCTTCGTCGTGATCTAACAAGTCTTGGGCAGTGCAAACAAAGAAACAGTTCTGGAAAAATCGGCTTCTAGCACCCTGAATGGACTTCATAACTGTAGCCCTATTTTCGGGGTGTGAAATGATTGTGGAACCACCTCCATCGGATTCGAAAAACTCGAAAACCCTTGTGGGTCAAGTTTAGGCTCGATCGGACGCTCCAGGACAAAGTTATGGCCAAATAACCCAAAATAGATAAGCCTCACACTATTCCCGTGCACCCTCAGTGAACCAAATTCCATTAATGGAAACTGAGTTTCATAGCTTCGAGATGAATTTTGAAAGGTCGTATCTCGCTCGTCTTGAGTCAGATCGAGCTCAAATTTTGGGAGCATGTTCGTCTCATCATTCTGAGCATTTTGATATGTGGCATGATCAATATCAATGCTCGAGCGGGGAGAAAAACTAAAGAGAAGTTTCCGATTCATGGTCAAGTTGCAGAAAAATTAAGCAGGGGCACATCTTGAGCGAGCGGCTATATCACGGTGCTCGTGTATCCAATCAACCTGAAACTAGTTCCATTATGTGCTCGAGGTCCAAGGCTTCATCTGAGTCGAACCTCGCACGTGATGAACTATCGGATTCGATACACAAGGACGACAAATTTGCTGCAAATTTCGGTGACTAGAATTCAAATTCCGGCCAAAAGTTCAAAAGTGGAAAATGGTCGTTTGGACACAAAATCGAGCTGCGTTTGTTGCCAAGCGTTCGTAATAGCGTGCTCGTCCCAATTCAACAAAGAAATCATGAAAACATGCTAAGAGACCAGTGTAATCTTGATCCAAATATCGCAAGTTTCTCCTAAATTTTACATCGCATGATCGTGGCCCAAAAACCCGATCCATGGCTCAAAATGGGTATCAAAACGATCGTCATTCTGAGCCAAGCAAGAAAGTAATCGTCTTTTGGCCAAACGAGCGCTGAGGTAACCCCGAATCAACCTTAGAAGATAGATCGAATTCTAGGGCAAAAACAAAGACTGAAATAGAATTTCATGAATTGTGGGTGCAGAGGTAAAATCATCATTTTGCCCCCATTTTTAGAATTTTTTTTAATTCAATTAAATCTTAATTTTCAATAATTAAATTTAATTTTGATTAATCTACCTTTGAGCAAAAATCTATATATATCACATGCTATCATTGTATCAAGTACCCCACTTCAACTTAGTAAAAATCTCATCTTTTGTTCACCGTTGGGTCACACTTGAGAGAGAAAAAAGAGAAGATTTTTTAGAATACCCCTATAAGCAGCAAAAAGGTAACTTTCTCTCTCCTCTATTCTTTCTCTCTTCTTTTTCTCTCTTGTCTCTCTCTCTTCTCGCTTCTTTCTCTCTCTTCTCTCTTTTTTCCCTTTTTTCTCTCTCCTTTCTCTCACTTCTCTCTTTTTTCTCGCTTTTTCTCTCTCTTCTCTCTTCCTCTCTATTCTTTATTCTCTCTCTCCTCTCTTCCTCTCTATTCTTTATTCTCTCTCTCCTCTCTTCCTCTCTATTCTTTATTCTCTCTCTCCTCTCTTTGTTTGGCTCGCGACTACCAACTACCGAGCACCACACTTCTTTTTCCCTTCTTTTTCTCTCTCTTTCCTGGTGCTCCTTCGTGTCCATTCTTTCCTTCTCGCTTTTTATGCTCCCTCGAGTCCACCTACCCCACTCTGTTTTCCTCAAAAACAAAAAAAAGGCAAGCCTTCTCTTCCGTCCTGCCGAACACGTCCAAACACCCTCACGTCCACCTCTGACGTGCTCCCTCGCGACCAAACCTCCCTTTCACTGCCGCGCGCGACCAAACCTCCATCGCTCTATCGCGCGCGACCAACCCTCCTCCCATCGCCGTGAACCACTACCGCACTCCCTCACCATTCACTGCAGTGCGCCCCTTTCCTCACCCCACTGCCGTGCACATCCCACACCTCACTGGTGTGCCCTAAGCTCAGCAACCATACTCTTCACTGTCGTGTCCTTAACCCCTGCCGAGCCATGCCTGACTCTGCCGTGAGCACCACCATTGTCGTGCGCCCATCTCACGGCTTCATCTCAGTCGCCATCCTCTTCTTCACCACCTACTGCTCCTCTCTCACTACTCCCTGCTATTTGGCTGCAGCCCCAACTCTCTTCACCTACAATCGCACCCATAACCAGGCAGCCACCTTCTTCTCGTCACCTACCTGCAACCTCCGTCTCCCCCAATCTCAGCCCTTTCTTCCATCCACCTCACAGCCAACCTCCCTTCTTTCTTTGCTGTAACCACTTTAGCCATCTCCCCCTCTCTCGCACACCCCATCTCCGCCAACCACCGCTCTCTCTCCCATCCTCTGCAATTCCCATCCACTCTGCTTCTCTCTCTCTAACCTCCTGCAACCAGCAGCCTCCACCTCACTCTCTTCTTTCGGCAACTACCACCTGCAGCCACCTCCGCCTCTCTATCATCTCTCACCCACTCCTCTTTCCGCTCCCCTGTCTTCCACTTCACCCGTATCTCTGCCCCTGTTCTCTGCCATCTCTGCCACCTCACGCAGCCATCTCCAACCCAACCTGCAAGCATTCGCCCACCTCTTCTTTCCTACCTGCAACCCCCACCAGCCATGACCTCATGCTGCCGCCTCTCTGCTCTTTCCCTCCAATTCCCCACAACTAGCTGCAACCCACTGCTGCGCCATCTCTGCGTTTCTTCCACACTGCCTCTCTCTCCACCTGCTTGCTATCTCAGTTATCCCCTCTCGCTCTACTCTCCACGATCTTCACAACTTCTTGCAAA
Source organism: Amborella trichopoda (assembly GCF_054954075.1). Classification (NCBI taxonomy): domain Eukaryota; kingdom Viridiplantae; phylum Streptophyta; class Magnoliopsida; order Amborellales; family Amborellaceae; genus Amborella; species Amborella trichopoda. Next base: position 27,957,648 of record NC_142346.1, read on the forward strand.
CTCTTCCGTCCCATCGCTGCGTTTAAAAAACCCACAAACGAAACAATCCCTATTCCTTTCGTGTTATTGTGTTGTTTTTGTTTTCGTTCTCTTCCTTTTGTTGCGTTCCTTCTAATTGTTCTATTTCAAAACACTCTCTCTCTCTATCTAAACTTAAAAACCCATTACCCCAAGCCTCTCTCAACTAATCTCCTTTTTTTTTTATATTATCTAAGGTTACCTTCCCTTCTTCACATAAAACCCAATGCACCACTCTTTCTCTCACTCAAACAAATCCCCTCTTATTATTATTATCCTTTGTTTTTACTTTACCTTCTTTCCTTCATTTTCTTTCATTTCATTACTTATTTCATCTTGCTCTATTTTCGTTTTATCTTACTCTAATTTATTTTACTTTTATTTATTTTACTTCATCTCATTCTATTTTATTTTAGTTACCTATTTTACTTTATTCCTATGTAGTCCTTTTATTTTATTTACCTCATCTAATTTTATTTTATTTTCTTTTATCCCTTTTATTTTATTTTACTTCACTCTATTTTATTTAATTTATTCCTTTACCTATTTATTTTATTTCATTCTAATTTCATTTTCTAATTTAATTTTATTTAATTCATCTCTTTCATTCCAATTCATCACATTTTCCCTCACTCTTATTTCATTGTCACTTTTTTTCACTTTCATCTCTTTTGGAAGATCTAACGAGAGCCAAGCTAGTCTTCACCTCTCCTCTTTTTCTCCTTTTGCACTTTTGACCAGAGGGCTGGTTGAGCGTTGCGCTGCCGTGCCAGTCTTGACATCGAGTAGTTTAGCCATTGTGTCAGACTATCTACTGTGCTCGTCTAGCTACCGCGCCTGACTAACCATCGTGCCAGGACAGTCGTCGTGCCAATCTTTGTCGTTGAGTAGCTTAGCCGTTGTGCCCGTCTTGTTATTGTGCCTGTCTAGCTGCCGCGTAAGACCAGCTACTGTGTCAGATTAGTCACCGCACCTAGTTTAGCCGTTATGCCGGTCCAGTTACTGTGCTTGTCTAGCTGCCGTGCCAGACCAGTCGTCGTGCTAGTCTTGTTACTGTGCCTGTCTAGCCGTCGGGTCAAATGGCTTCATTCTTTTTTTTGAAGGTTCAGCGAGAGCCAAGCTGACCTTCATCATTTTTCTCTCTTTCACTTCTCTTCTCTCTTTTCTTCTCTTCTCTTCTCTCATTCTTTTCGTCTCTTCTCCCTCTTTGGATGGATCAACGAGAGCCAAGCTAACTGTCACCCCTCATCTCTCTTATTTCATTCTTGTCACTTCTCCCTCTTTGGAAGGTCTAGCGAGAGCCAAGCTGACCTTCACCTTGTCTCTTATTCTTTTTTCTTCTCTCTCTTATTCCTTTTCTTCTCTCTCTCAAAAACAAATACTTCCTTTTTCTTCTTTCTCATCTTTGAAGAGCTGGGTGAGAATCAAACCAGTCTTCATCTCTCTCTTCCATCGTTTTTTTTTGTGATCCATTTAAAAGCTAGCTGAAAATCAAACTAACTTCCTCTCTCTTTATTCTTCTTTATTCACTTGCATTATGAGTGACTAGGTGAAAAGTAGACTAGCCCTCATTCTCTTTCAAAAATACATTTTCTCTGAAGAGCTAGTTGAAAGACATACTAGCCTTCATTCTTTTCTAAAACACGCATTACCTTTGAAGTAATGGGTGAGAATCAAACTAGTCTTCAATTTCTTCTTTCTTTATTACCTTTGAAGTACTGGGTGAGAATCAAACCAAACTTCAATTTCTTATTCCTTTATTTGTTTGAAGTATTAGGTGAAAAGCAGACTAGTCTTCAAACTCTTCTTTCTTTCTTCTTTTGCTCTTTCTATCTCACCCTTTTTCTTTCTTTCTTTACTGTAAAATATGTAGTAGAAGCCCTCGTCAACAAGACTCCATGAGGCTTTCGGATTGCCATGGATTCTTCTATGTTATTTTTCAATTCTTCTTTGAGTACACACGCACATGTGTTCTAACTCTATAACAAGGTGGGGTCCCATGACCCACATCTCTGTACTTTTAATATGTGTGCGTGCTTGCAGGAAAGGAGAAAACAGGTAAAGGGAGGTGATTCCAAACCAGCCACATGCTAGGGGGCATTCTTCGTGATCTAAGAGGGTGTCCACACGAACAGCCTGAGCACATCACAGACCCACGCGAGGTAAGTCCCCGCTTATAACCCTAATTCATCTCTTATCGGTTGGTATTTCTGCCCGTGTCTTCTTCACATGATTCCCGAGAGAGCGATCTCAGGTCCCAGGTCCATCTCGATCCCGAAACCACGCCACCAGGTCAACCTAACCTGAAGGGCGAGATCAAGGAACCTAACCACCTAGGTTCAGGCCCATTCTATGTCAACTCTCTTCTCTCTCTTCTCTCCCTCTTTCTTCTCTCTCTCTTATTTTTCTCTTTCTTCTCTCTTCTCTCTCTTCTTTTCGCTTCTCTCATCTTTCTCTCTCTCTCTTCCCTCTCCCCACTCTCTCTCTCTCGACTTCCCTCCCTCTATCTATCTCTCGTCTCTCTCTCACTCCCCCATTCTCTCTATCCGCCCCTCTCACTCCCCCACTCTCTCTGTCTGCCCCGCTCACTCCCTCACTCTCTCTGTCTGCTCTCTCACTCCCCCACTCTTTCTATGGGCCCCTCTCACTCTCCCACTCTCTTTGTATGCCCCTCTCAGTCTCCCACTCTCTTTATTTGCCCCTCTCACTCCCCCACTCTCTCTGTCCGCTCCTCTCTCTACACCCTCCTATCCGCCCCTCTCCCAGCACCTTCTCATGCACCCCTCTCCTTGCACCTTCTCATGCACCCCTCTCCCTGCACCTTCTCATTCGGCCCTCCCTACACCCTTTCATCCACCTATCTCTCTCTCCACACCTTCTCATTTGCCCCTCTTTGTACATTTTCTCATCCGCCCCTCTCGCTACATTCTCTCATATGCCCCTCTTTCTACTCTCCCTTATCTCACCCCTCAAAGCTTGGACTCGCACCTTAGGTGGGTCTATCCTCCATTAGCCCCTCTCACCTATTTTTCTTTCACTTTAAACACTATCATCTCTCTCTAAAACATATCTTAACTTCTCATTCATATTTTATTTTGTTTTTATTTCATCATTATTTTTTTTATCTCTTTACTCATGCCTTCTTTTACCTCTTGAGAACTCGATTAGGGGTCGTCCTGAGATAGTATCCTAGGGATCTAACTCTTGGACTTCTACTCTAACCATCTGTTAGTACAGTGTAGTCGAGTCAATAGAGATGCTGATTTTCTTATACTCGGTCACTCGGCTTGGGATCATCTTGAGTCATCTTTCTTTAGAGATCTAACCCTTTCACTACTCTCACGGAGTCACATAGTGTTCGGGTTGTGAAGGGCTTCTATCTCTCTCTCTCTTTTTGTCTCTATATATCTCTCTCTCTCTCTCACTTTCTTCTAGGGGACTCTTTGGGTTAGTGACATAGTTAGAGGCTCAGCCCTGTAACTCCACTTTCCAAATCCTCCGAGTACCAAGGCTTCAAGCCTGGTGCTTTTTTTATTCTCCGATAATACCTCTTAGGAGAGGTTACACCGAGAGGCTGCCCAATTTTATTCTGCTCATCCCTTCACGTCTTCAACTTCATCTTCTTCTTCTCATTTCTAAACCTAGTTCTCATCAACTCATTCTTATTCTCTTCTTGCTTCTCTTTCTTACTTATTGCCCTTACCACTCTACCCCCAAAACTAGGACCATTAACCCACAAAGCACAACAGAGAGGAGTTAACATTAAGTGGATTCCATTATCAGATTTTCAATGAGAGTTTATGTGAGGTGTTGAGTGTAGAGGGGGGGCCGAATTCAAACCGCATTGTTGAACAGCCGGCATCTTGGGCTTATCCAAAGAACTCAATCACGGTGAGGTAGGTGTTTGAGTCCACCTCTTCATCATTTTAAAATTCTCTTATAGTTGGACATACTTATTCGCACATGATACCCGAGTCACACATGCACTTGCGAGATCAAGAGATTGTTCGAGAGGGGGTGAATCGAACTTGGATCCCCGAGGGAGCCCGAGCAAGGTAGATCTAGGCCCGACCATGGAGGTCAACAAAATCACTTTTCCACATCTCTTCTCTTCTTGAAACATATCATTAAGTGATCCTGCAATATCTTCCACATCTTCATGAGAGGGTTTAGCAGTGTCTCTCATGCTAGGGTTCGTACTGGTTTTCATAGGCAACATTAACTCTTGATATCACATAGGATCCGTGAAATAGTACTTTGCATCAGCATAATACAGCTCAACAATGGGAAACAATCTCTTACCAGCATAGACTGTGTGTTGCCTTCCATCTCAGCTATATTTGAAGCACTAAAGTATGGATGGAACCACTCCATGGTCATGTAGCCAGGGACGACCCAGAAAGATGTTGTAGGAAGTGTCTATCTCAATCACGTGAAACAATGTGGAAGCATTCAAATCCCCAATTTTGAGCTTGAGACGGATAACACCAGCTGGTTTCTCCCCCGACTGGTTGAAACCCTAAACTATCAAGCTTGTTGGCTCATGTTGTTCAACACCTATCCCGATTCGAGTAAGTATTCTCTTGGGCATGAGGTTCACTGCAAATCCCCCATCCAACATGATTCGATTGATGAGACAAGCATGCAGTTCAACAGTTACGAAGAGATGTCAGTTATAAAACTTCTCACCTAACTGAAGGTCATCATCAGAGAAAATGATAGCCATGCAACTGTTAATGATAGCAGGGTCTACCTCAATACACTCAATCTCCGTCTCATACACTTCAGGCTTGGAGAGAGATTGACAAAAGTCATTTATAACATGAGGGCATCATAGACACTCGAGAGTGCTCGGAGTCTCTTCAAGTGCCCAATCACATCGTATTTGACTTTGTCAGCTTTAGGAAAGACAACTCCTTGGTTCACCACTGGTTTTGGAGGAACAAGTGGTAATTGAGCGGTGTTTGAAGGGGAAGGGTTTACTACAGCCGCTAAGGAAGGGTCAGCTGTACTTGTGGGAGGAAGAAGGGAAGGTTAGCTGGGTTGCACAGTTGGGGTAGGTGTTGGTATGACAGGGCAAGATGAAGGTGGTGATTGTTCGAGATTTTTAAAGAAAGAGGGTGAAGGATTTGGGTAAGGAATTAATGGTGGTCCCTGGTATTTTAGAAGAGGAGATGGCTCCTGAACAGGAATAGGTGAGTTTGGATAGGGAACCAGTGGTGGTTCGGGGTATTTCTGGAGTTTAGGTGGAGCTAGTCTTTGAATTGGGTTGAATCTCTTTCTTGACCTCAACCTCATCTGGTCAATTGCAGCTACCATTCTTTTCGCATGAAAAACCGACATGTGGCATGCTTCATAATTTGAAGAACTTTCTCCCTTCAAGTTCTTTCATAATTCCTCCAAATCAAGCTCTACAGGCCATTGAGACTTCTTCTTAGGATTTAGGTTTAGAAGCCGATCGAACACCTCTTTTGGAGTAAGACAAGCCTTGTCCTTTTTGGTGGCAAAGGTCATAACATCTCCAAAATTTAAGAATCTGGTCTTTTGAGCTACCATCTTCCTTAATTGTTTGCTATGTCATTTACTGGTATTGTAGAGTTTGAGCTCTTCATTAAGAGCCACAAAATCTAGGCACTCCAAAGTGAGTTCAGAGAGAGGTTTTGAAAGAGAAGAATGGATAGATCTTTAAGGTCATCACTTAAATTGGACTGAACCAGGTAGATTTTGGAGTCATCACCTGAATTGGACTCAAAGAGGCTTTTAACGTCTTCACTCTCATTAGATGTAATCGAGGACCTTTTAATGTCGTAACCCTTGTTGGGCAATTGTTGGGGATCTTTAAGGTCTTTATCCTGCATGGATAGTTGAGGGGTGCTTTTAAATTCTTCACCTTTGTTAGACCACTCTAGGGTATTTTTAATGTCCTTACCCATTTTGGACGGGTTTTGAATTGCTTGCGTAGATATGTATTAACCTCCCTTAGCAAAAAAGACTTGCTTTGGGATGAAGTCATATAAAGTATGAAGAGGGGGAATATGGGGAAGGAATGACGCTTCAACTAGTAATTAGGGCAGTTTTGCTCTTCAATGCTGAGCTTTCAAAGGCTATTTTATCTTATTCTTTTTCTTAACAGGTACGGTCTTCCGAGTTTGTGGCATAAATACCACATTGGCTTGCTGAATTGCCTCCCTCCAGAGGCTTTTCATCTTACCACGACCATGATGCTCCTGCCATGACTCGGGTACTTTGACAGGGGCTTGGGAAACAGGAGCTTCCAAGGTTTCATGACTAAGAGCATGAAACTATTCAACTATCTTATGTAGCAAGGCTTCAAATTCTTGAGCAGCCTTTTGATGTGGAGGTGGTGTGTTATCTATGAACACCTCACCATTTCTAATAAACTCATCTAAGATGGCTTGGAATCCCCAACAGTGGAACAAGTCATGTCCCTTCATCTGATGATACTGACACCACAAGTCCTTACGCTCCTCCTTCAAGTACTTTGGCTTCTTAGGCAAGCAATGTCGAATCATTTCATATTGCACAAGCATATCGAAGATGATGGGAAACATGTCAGGGGACACTTATCCATAGGGACATTGTGAGGTTGTTCCTCTTGAACTGTGATCATGTGCAAAGCCTCCATTATTTCACCTGCCTTCTTGGACTCATCTAATTGAACTCTCTCTTCTTCCTTTTCACTGTGGGAAGTAGAGGGTGTCTTAGTGGCAATTTTATGGGTTACTGAAGTTAGTGGTTCATTAGTTCTGATAGATATATTCACAATAATTTGTCCTTCAGCTATGGACTCTTGTATAAATGTCATGAAACTCGAACATTGCGATATCTCGTGGCCCCACACCTGGTGGAATGGACACCAAAGATTTTCAGTTTCTTGAATCAAGTGCTTGGGTTGTCTTGATGAGAGCAGAATAATCACCCTTATAATTCCATCATTGCAAAAAGGTCTAGAAGAAAGTTAGATGGTACTTCTTCTGGTTGCAGGGTCTACACCTGTTCTTATTCAATGGTGACTACATGTGAAGCTTCTGCAGTCTCCAATGCTTTTCTGAGACTGTCTAAATGAATGTGTCTTTTCTAAGTCAGGGCTTCGATGTGAGCTTTAAGCTGGAAGCAGTCTTGCATAGGATGACCCAACATCCAATTATAGGCACAACAATTCCTGTTATTGTTGAGTCCCACCTGGTCTGGTCTCTTCTGCTCAGGAAGAACTATCATACCTTATTCCAACAACATTTTCAACAAGACAGGTACCCAAGCTTTGTTAAGCTATACTGCTTGTTCAACCTTTGCTCAGAGTAATTAGGCTGGTACAGGTTTGGTGGTGGAGGCACCCTGTTATAAGCATGAGGTTGTTGTTGTCGTTGTTGGGGTTCCCCTTGACCCCTGAATTGTGTTATTCCCCACAAAGTATCCAATGTTTTAAGATTTGCATTGAAAGTAGGAGGTTTGGGAAGAATGGGTGTGGCAGTAACCGCTGCACTGACTGTATCTCTTTATTGTCAGACCTGTTATTATTGAAGGTCTGACCTTGAAACCCCCCCCCCCCCCCCCCCCCCCCCGGAGGTCTGAGCTTGAGTTCCACCATGGTGCTTAAGTAAGCTTTCAATCTTTACTGCCTTTGAAATCATGTCTGAAAAAGTGGTAGGGTAAGAATCTTCCACATGAAGGGAGATTTCCTTCTTCATGTTCCTAATGCATGTTTGCACAGCATCAATCTCGGGCATGGGATGACTCTGGTACACCGCGAGATCCCTCCATCTTTGGATGTATTTGTTCACTGGTTCGTTCACCCTTTGAGTCATAGTAAGAACTTCTATAAATTGAACTTCTCGCTCAACTTCATAAAAGTTCTTGTAGAACAGTTGTGCCCTCTCTTCCCAAGAGTGAACAGAATTCGGAGGTAAACACGCATATCAATTGAAGGCAGAACCAACTAGTGGTTCCATAAACTGTCAAAGAAGCAGTCTAGGATCGGAAGCTGACTCTTGACATGCTGACACCAAGTGTGCCAGATGTTGTTGGGGTGAGCCGATGCTGTCAAAGATAGGCAACCTTTCTTTTTGATAACTCGGGGGAAAATGGACTTGATCAATGAAGGGTGGGTAAGGCTTCCTATAATGAGCATTTTCATGGACCTTTTGAAACTTGTAAGCATTGAATGCTTCGATTGATCATGTTCTGAATGTCTTCCTAAGTAACTGTTGGGAAAATAGCTTGAGAAGTTATATTGGGTGACCATCAGGAAAGACTGGGGGAATTGGAGGTCTTGAAGTTTGAGATAAAGGAGGAGATGGAGGTCTTCAAACTGACGTTCAAGAGGAGAATTTGCTCCCTGATGTGAGGATACACTGATTAGTCAAGCATTTTCTAGCTCTTTGAGCCTGTAGAAGATATGTTCCAGGGTTTTGTTAAAGCGTGCCATCGATTTTCTGGGATCATCACCATCTTGATTGACTACCATCACATCAGCTCGTTCTTCAGAGTTGAGTGACGCAAGGGTAGAAGCAGTCCTAGTTTGCTTCTATGAAGACCCAGTCTTTCCCTGCCTAATAGAGTGCACGACAGGATAAGGAGAATGTGCACACGGTAGTGAGTGCGTGCAGCAGACTGAATGCACACGACAGTGAGTGCGCGCGGCAGTGGGAATGTGCACGACAGTGTGTGCGCACGACAGTGGGAATACGTGCGGTAGTGGGAGAGCACGCAACAGAGAATGTGTGCACGGAACTGAGTGCGTGTGGTAGTGAGAATGCATGCAGTAGTGGGAATGCGTGCGGCAGTGGGAGAGCGTGTGGAAGAGAATGTGCGCACGACAGTGAATGCGCATGGCAAGAGTGAATGCATGTGGCAGTGAGTGCGCGTGGCAGTGGGAATGCATGCGGCAGTGGGAGAGCGCATGGCAGAGAAAGTGCATGTGGTAGTGAGAGCACGCGATAGTGTGAATGCGCAAGGTAGTGAGTGCACGCGGCAATGGGAACACGCACTGTGGAGAGAGAAGACGAAAATCAGTGCCATGAGTGTGATTGGTCAAACTTATACTACTGCCGTACCTGTCAACGCCGCACACAACAATGGTCATCCACAGTGATTTCCACATACCCAGTTAGCCACAGTGTTTCCCACCTACCTAGGGTACTTAAACCCCTCTCCCCATCCTTTTCACTGTCGTTTCCCTTTCTTGCTCTCACACACAATCTCTCTCCAGAACCAGGAGAGTGAACTGCTGCCCTTGGTGAGAGTCGGTGCTAGGAGCTTAAAGTGGCCTGCGAGTGGGAGTTTTGGAGGCACCGTTGAGCACAGGTAAGTAGGTTTAGCATCTATGCACCAAAAAATATTGTAGAAATCAATTTTAAGTATTGAAATGGGGTAAAATGGTAGGATGAGAGGTATGGATGCGAATGGGTTAAGATGAGCATGAGATTCCAGATTTGTGCCTTTGCATGCCATGATTATTTGAGCAATGTAAATGATCTTGCTAGTGGTGGAAATTTGTGAAATAAATTACTTGTAAGATTATTTTTTTGTGAGCAAGGTTTTGTATTAAGATTTGTACTGGTTTTTGAAACATTGAGTGTTCTTTAAAGCATGTTAAACTTGAGAATGAAAATTTCCAGAACTGTGACTGTTCTTGCATCGAATGTTTGAGTAGTCAAACGACGTCCATAAGGACCCAAACCGGTTTTGAATGAATGATATGGCTACGAATTCAACGTTTCTTTTTATATCATCTTGAAATTCCCCATGGATTGAAACTATGCTTCAAAATGTGTGGGTATGTCAATGTTAAAGGATCGCAGAAAATTCTTGGATTGTCACTCTTTTGTGCCAAGCTTTTGACCTATCGAATGATATCCAAATGCTCTCAAATCACCACCATTTGGTAATACATGTTTCTACTACGATGCTTATGTTTTAACCTCGTCCGAATTCTTCATAAATGATGAGCTATACTTTAAATTGGTCTCATATGTCACTATTAGCGATTTCACTGGATTTCACAACTATTACCTTTGTTGTCACAAGTTTTGACTAACCAAATTGAGTCCAAATACTTCTAACCACTTCCATTTGAAATATATGTGTGTGTCCTAACACTTTCATGTTGAACTTATTTTGAAATTCCCTGTAGATTGAGAGTTATGCCCTAGAATGTGAGGGTATATCACTGTTCATAGTTGTAGGAATTCTAGCAACTGTCACCCACATTGTTTCGAGATTTTGACTGATAAAAAGATGTCCAACTGCCTTAAAATCCCATCCATGTTAAATATCCATGTTTAAAATTAAAGTTTCATGTCTAAATAATGTTGAAATTCTCCTTAGATTGGGAGATATGCCCCCGAGAAGAGGGGTATGTCACTACTATGCACTATCGAGATTTTCAGATTTGTGCCTGTTTCAAAAGCAAATAGTTTTGCACTCAAACTCTACCCAAATGTGTTCAAAACATTTTTATATGAATCGTGAGTAATTCTATTTAGAAATTGGTTTGAAACCATTCTATAATGCTTTATGAATTGAGAGTTACGACCGTGCCAAGTAGGACATGCCAGTGTCTCAACTGCATAGTAGGTTTCAGATGGTATGCCTCCACCCTACCGAGCTTTCGCAGGGTCAAACGAGATCCAATCTCTTTCAAACTACCTCCACCTGAAAGATGTGCATGTATATTGTAAAAATTGGTTTTGGAACCATCTCCAAATTTTGAACGGATCGAAAGTTATGCCCTATTTATGACAAGACGTCGCTGCCTGAAATTACAGAAAATGTGAATTTTGATACTGTGATACTGAATACTGATACTGTGATACGGAATACTGATACTGTGATACTAAATATTGATACTGTCATATTGTGATACTAAATATTGATATTGTGATACTATGATACTAATACTGAGATAATGTGAATATTGATACTGTGATACTGACCACTACACAATGGACCACCCATTGGTAGTGGGTACTGTTCTTTTATGATATTGTGATATTCACCACTATGTAATGACCACCCATTGGTAGTGGGTACTGTTCTGTTATGATAATGTGATATTGACCACTACTCAATGGGCCACCCATTGATAGTGGGTATTGTTATATTATGGTACTATGAATTTGAGTACTACGTAATGGGACACCCCTTGGTAGTGTGACTGAAGTGATATATGCTATGAGATCGCATGACTAAACATTGATGATTAGTGGGTGCCTGCTTTGAGAGTATTGCAGAGCCTGCCTGTGTGATTGATACCATTGAGGTACATGCTTTGCGTGTATTGCATGTCCAAGATTGATATGAGTGGGTGCTTGCTTTCAGAGTATTGCAGGGCCTGCTTGTGTGATTGATACCAATGAGGTGCATGCCTTGGGTGCATTACATAACCTGACTTAGTGAGTGCCATGGAATGGAAATATGCTCTATTGTGAAATGAAATTATTCTCCATCGGGATAAGAATGTATACTGTGATACATGTTCAATTATAGATGAATGAGTGATGTTGAGGAATGCATAGCATGAGGAATAGCAATGGTACTCGTAATGAAAAGGCTTTCTGAGCTGCTAATTTATATGATATCGAATATCTGAACTATGATTTATGATTATGTATATGACTCCTGCATTGTGATTGTAGTGATTGAATGATAACTGATTTTGAATTGATGCCTGTAATTGAAGCATTAATCTGATTTCTGATTTACATGACTATTGCATTATGGCTTCTTATAATTGGAAGAGCTGCTTATGATGCATGAATAGACTCATTAATGATGCTTAGTACCTAGATCTACTTACTGAGCTTTATATCTCATTCCATTGTATCTCCCGTCCTTGTAGATTTCTAGTGGCAGGTTTAGGGCCAAGAGTACGTGTTTTGCACCTAGATGTTGAAGTCTTATTCCTAGAAGAAGAAGAAGAAGAATCCAGAACTTGTATGTAATTGGGCAGTTTAGCCCTAAGTTTTGTTCATTTTGGAAATGTGTAATATTGGGCCCTGATGCCTCAAACTGAAGTGTAAAATTTAGAAGAAATTTTATATAGTGGATTTTCAGTGTATGGGACTTTCTCTTTAGATTTTCATCTGTGCTTAGAATTTTTACTTTAGTTATTTTCATGGTTTGCTTTGATCACCGATATTAAAGCCGTTGAGTCTACTCCGACTTGAGTGACATACGTTACATTAGGATCACGAGCCCGCACCTAGTCACCTCCGTCGAGTACGTTATAGGGTTCAGGGGCGCGGCCATGACAGTTATGGTATCAAAGCAGCCAGGATAGGATCTTTGGCTTAGGGAGTTTTAGAAGTGTCCTTAGAATAGTTTTAGGGTAGATTAGTGACTAAGTGCTCCTATGCTAGGATGGAGATGTCGAAGGCTCATGCTAACCATGTAAGCTTTAGCAACGAGAATACTAAGGCCCTCGGTGAACTTTGTAGCACTCTGGGGGCCATGACCCAAATGATGAAAGAGTCAATGTCGGCCCCATCTACCCCTACCCCAAAGTAAATGATAGTAACCTAATAGAGTGATTTAAGAGGTTAGCACGTCCAACTTTCTTAGGGCAGGGAGGAGTAGAGAAAGGTCAGAGATGGCTAATGCAAGTCGAAAAGACCTTTGGAGTCTTATAGTGCTCGGATGAGCAGAAGTTGAGACTAGGTACCTTCATGCTAGAAGGGGACGTCGAACTTTGGTGGCGTTCGATCCAACAGGCATGGAAATAAGAAGAGAGTATCTACTTGGGTTTTCATTGGTGGCGTTTGGAGTTTTACCCGTGATGCCTTTTCAGGTTTTCATCACGTCCATTTTTTTCTTTTCTTTTTTTTTTTTTTGTGACGCCTTTTCAGGTTTTTACCACACTTTTGAGCCCGTTACAGGTAGTATTTTCTGAGATACATCACATTAATGGGATCGTTGAGTTCGGACCCCTCTTGATTTTTTATCTCGTAGAATTGCCTGCGTGCACTTGGGTAACCACGAATGGCCCCTCCCAATTAGGTTTGAACTTGCCTAAAGGGTGTGGAAGACTTTCTTGAGTACCATGTCTCCTTCTTTGAATTTTTGAGGAACGACTTTTCTTTGGTATGCCCTCTTGATTCTACACTGGTAACCAATGATATTTTGTGTTTCTCATAGTCGTCTCTCATCTAAAGTAACGAGCGCAGCGATTCGTGCTTCGATCTTTTGTTCCTCATTTGAATTTTTGTGAATAAGCACTTGGAGAGACGGTATCTCAACTTCAATGGGTAGCACTGCTTCCATACCATACACTAATGAATATGGGATCATGTCAGTCGGAGTCTTCCCAGTAGTCTGGTAGGCCCATAGCACGTCATTTAGCATTTCGTGCCAATCCTTGCCACCTTCTATTATTCTGTCTATAATTCTGAGAAATCCTTTGCTTGTCCATTTCCTTGAGGATAGTAAGGTGTGGAGAATTTTTATGTTATCCCGAAATTTTTGCACACCTTAGTGACCTTTTCATTTTTTAGATTGGATCTGTTGTCAGTAATGATTAACTCAGGAACACCAAATCTGAATACAATATTGTTCTTTATGAAACAGACAGCATGTTGTCCTTTAAGTTTGACAAATGATGCAGCTTTTATCCATTTGGTGAAGTACTCTATACTTATTAATATTAAAAGGTGGTCGTTTGAGGCTTTCAATGAGATCACTCCAATGATATCCATACCCCACATGGCAAAGGGCCATACGGGCGGTGTTGAGTTGAGTGGTATGGACGGTGCATGGATAAGGTCTCTATAAAGTTGACATTTCCTCTTAACTAACTTCCAACAATCTTCGGCCATGGTGGTCCAATAATAGCTTTGGTGCCTGATTTTCTGAGCTAAGGTGGCTTCCCCAGAATGACCTCCTTCATTGTGTAACTCTGTCAGTACTTGGTAGATTTCTGGCTGATCGAGACACTGTAGAATGATGCCATCGAAGGATTTCTTAAACAAAAGATCACCTCTTACGAAGAATCCCATAGAAAACCTTTGAAGGGACTCTTTATCCTTTTTGGTGGCTCCTTCGGGGTATAACCCATCTTTCAACAGGGACAGAACATCGTGGAACCATGGTTTTGCCTTAACTAGCGCATCTGAAGCTACGAGAGACACTTCCCCATTGTTCTCATTTTCTTGCTCTATTTCGTCTTTGATCCTTGATAGGGAAGGATCATGTTTGTTCCTGATGTAGAATGGCAGCGTGGTGATTTCTGGAGGAATACCAACCATTGAAGCAAAGGTTGCAAGTGTGTCGACGAACCGATTATTTTCCTTAGTTACTTTATGAGAGGTGATTTTCTTAAAATATGGGATCATCTTTTTCACTTTTCCTGGTTTAAGCTTTTCTTTTTTCACCTTCCAAATCCCTTGAACTTGGTTTATGATGAGTAAGGAGTCACCAAATACTTGTATTTGCTGGATTTTCATTCCCATGGCATTCTCGAGCCCGGCTATCAATGCTTCATATTCAGCAATATTATTGGTACATGGAAAATTCAATCTGATGGCTGTTGGTATTAGAATCTTCTCAAGTGGGCATAGTATGACTCCTATACCTAACCCGTATTCGTTCTTTTCACCGTCGAAGTATAGCTCCCAAATTGAGTCCTCAATTGTGAAGAGATTCTCATCAGGGAGATTTGTGTTGACGAGAGTGTTATCTGACAGTGCGTATTCTGCTAAGTGGTCAGCAATGACTTGTCCTTTGATCAATTTTTTAGTAACATATTCTATTTCGAACTCTCTCAATAGCATTCTCCACTTCGTCAATCGTCCGTTAAGGACTGGTCTCTCCAATAGGTACTTGAGTGGGTCTATTATTGATATGAGCTTGACTGTATGAGATAAGACATAATGTCTTAATTTATGCATAGACCACACAAGTGTTAAGCAATGCTTCGCCACATCTGTGTATCTTGTCTCATAGTTGACCATGGTTTCGCTGATACAGTGTTTGCTCTTTTCCATGATCGTCGTATTGTTCAAGCATTGCCCCCATTGTCTTGTCTTTCACAATATGTATAGGAATAGGGTTTTGTCTGGATTAGGAAGGCTAAGGACAGGAGGTTTGGTGAGGTACTCCTTGATTTGATCGAACACTTCTTGGCATTCATTATCCCATATGAATGGGGTATCTTTCTTAAAGAGTCTATTGAATGGTATACACTTGTCTGCCAGTTGTGAAATAAAACACCTTATGGCGTGTATGAGACCTTGAAGCCCACAGATTTCTCTGATCTTCTGGGGAGAGAGAATTTCAGTGATGGATCGTATTTTGGACGGGTCCACTTCGATGCCCCTTTGGCTTACTATAAAGCCTAATAATTTTTCGGATTCAACTCTAAAGGCACATTTCAGTGGATTGAGTTTTAGTGGATTTTTTCAGAGTCTTTTGAAAATGGTTCTCAAGTTGGTGAGATGATCAGACCAAGTCTTCGACTTGACCAGAATGTCGTCGAAAGAATCTTCCATGATGGTATGCATTAAGTCATGGAAGATGCTAGTAATTGCCCGTTGATAAGTTGCCCCTGCATTTTTTAGGCCAAAGGGCATGACACAATAGCAGTAGGTTCCCCATTACGTTATGAATGAAGTCTTGGTCTGGTCTTCTTCTGCTATGAGGATTTGGTTGTAATCTGAGAAGCTGTCTATGAATGACAACATCTCAAGCGCCGCAGTGTTGTCGACCAAGGAATCCATATTTGGTAATGGAAAATTGTCCTTTGGGCATGCCTTATTGAGGTCTCTGTAGTCGACACACACTCGGATCCTCCCATCTTTCTTGGGTACAACCACTATGTTGGCCAACCATTCTGAGTAATCAACGAGGATAATGAACTTTACCTTGAGCAGTTTGTCGATTTCTTCCTTAATTTGAGCTCAAGGTGGGTCTTTTGACGTCAGAGTTTCTGCCTTACAGACTTTGCTCATTCGTTGAATATTAGGTGATATTGCACCAATGTGAGATCTATCTCTGACATATCATCGTATGATCAGGCGAAGACATCACGATATTCCTTCAGAAAGGAAATCATATTTTCCCACTCCTTAGGAGTTATAGAGGTTCCAATCTTGGTTAACCTTGGTTCCTTCTCAGTTCTTAGATTTACATCAATCATCTCTTCGATGATAACCGTTGGGTCACCATCGAACCTCTTTTTTAATTGCTCAACATGGGAAGTGAACTCCTCATGTTGAGGGATTTTTTTTTAGCGATTCTCGAGATAGAAGAATGATCGACCAATTACGTTCCTCGGTTTGAATAAGTGGGTGAGCACGCTTGGCTGTGTTGGAGCCAATTGTGCATACCATCAAATCCAGGTCAGTAAAAAGGTCTTCAATCCCTAGTTCCTGTGTGTGATGAGATGTGGAAGAAGAATTCCCGACTGTTGGGTAATCAAGGATCACCTTTGGCCATTTTGAGGGATGGGCATCGAGAGGATCGAGGCTTTGAGTGCCTCTAGATACAAAGCCCGGATAGCTTGAAGGCTTCATCTGGCTTTGAAATAAAGTGAGAGTACACCCGAGGCTTCTTCAATCCCCGTTTTCAATTTTGTCTTGGGGTGATGCAGAAATTGACTTCGTTATGCCTTGCCCTTGACTCCCTAAGCCTTGGCCTGGTTGGAAGGCTTGGGAGAAGAGCATGTACCAAGCCTCGAGGGACCCAAAGCCGTATCGATGTTGACATTGGATAATCTCTTCCATCGATGTGGAGGTTTGTAAAATTTGAGGAACAAGGTTGCCGGCCTCTAGACGTAAGGTGGCACAATTAGCTTGTTCGAAGGAAGCGAGTGGGATATCTCCTCGCTCGACACCTACGGTTAGCTTCCCATTATGCATACTAGGATTGAGAAAAGCAGGGGGTTCAGCACATACCTTCACGACATCGTTTTTAGTAGGAAATTTGAGGCATTGATGGAGCGTAGAGGCGACCACGAGGTTTTCATGCAGCCATGGTCTTCCTAGCAGCATGTTGAACGAAGATTAGACCGATCTTGAGTGTGAGAGGCAGTATGCCTTTAGCTTGTCTCTTGGTCCCATCGTATGAATAGTTGTTTATGATAAAAATCTGACAAATCTTTCGATGAAGATTTCTCAGATTTTGACACCTTAAACTAAATAAAAATTCAATAAAAGAGTGGTAAAGAAAGTGTTACAAATCGAATTCAGATCTGAGTCCAGATATGCTCGAAAACGAGCAGATCTACTCTTAGATCCGTGGTAGAGCTATCATAATCCATGACACGAAAATATGATTTTAAAGCAAATAAGCAAATCAAAATGAAATTAAAACAATAAAATAATAATAAAAGAAAGAAAGAAATGATACCGGACTGGGCCAGATGGCTAGGGACTCTCGAGCCTTCTGGGGCTCGCTCGTATCAAAACCGGTCCTCTTTTGTCTCTCTGAGTCGGATGTTCACCAGAAAGTCTCTGGTTGACTTTCTCCTGTTGAAGAAGGGTGGTTGTGCCCTAAGGGTAGATCTAGGGTGGTTGTGCCCTAGATCTAGGTTTTCTCAGACTTAGGTTTTCTCTCAGGAGGCTCGAGTTCTTGAAGCAGTTTCTAGCGATTTATCTTCTCTCGTGTAACTCACTCTGGTTTTTTTTATCTCTGATCTCTATCAGTTCTCTTCCCTAGGGTTCTCTTCTCTCGTGTAACTCTCTCTGGTTTATTTTATCTCTAATCTCTATCTGTTCTCTTCCCTAGGGTTCTGGTCTCTCATATTTTTTATCTCTATCTTCTCTCCCCTGGGATTTTATCTCTCTCCTCCCTCCAAATGACCATGAAAAGAGGGTTTATAAGGGTCAAAATCTGCTAGGGAGGATATACTCACATAACCAACACGTACTTATCCAAAAAAATGGGTTTACTAGGTTAAGTGTGATCCTAAGGGTTCAGCAAACCATGGAATTTGTCAGATTTAAAATGAGGTGTCTACAGTTGCCTCTCTTTGGCACTCCTTGTTCTTCGAAGGACAGGTGAGTGGCAAAGAAGTAGATACTCTGGCATTCCCTTTCCTTCGAGGGGTAGGTGAACGTCAAAGATTTCTTCCTGAGGTCACATGGTCAGAGGGTACACCAACTATCCCTCCAAGTCATTACGCTCATTGAGCTCACCCACCTAGGGCATTTTTCCTCCTAGGGTTTTCAGCATGAGATGTCGATGAGTTATACAAGCTTGAAACTCGAGTTGGATTTTCTGGCCATGCTACTTAACTTCAAGGGTTTTGCAGTTCGAAAATTTTTAACCTTGGCATCTTCTTTGATCTCCATAGGGTTTCCTAAGGCTATCTATAGAAAAGGCTTTCAATAGGAAGAGACTTGTCTGACCAAATCCGAAGTGAGAGATGAGGCAGCAACGCGGCAATCGTGACAAATGCGGTACTCATCATGTACGGGTGTCCAAGCTCATTCGTTTTAGAAGACGTTTTAGAAATTTTGAAGATAGGGGGAGATTTGAAATAGAACGCAATGCAGGGATAGGTTACGATTTTAACAAAGAAATTGAAGTTTTTGAAAACACAAGACATATAGTGAAAATTTTGAAAACGGGAAGATATTTCAAAAAACAAGGTTGGTTAGCAGTTTAAACTTCTACAACCATAGATCCCTCTAAGCAGTTTAACGTCATGTAGCGATGGACGGTGTTGTCGGCAATTATACTCATATCACTGTGGAGTTATTATTATTATTATTTTCTTGCTGCCCCTGTTGGGGGGTGGTTTTCTTTCAATGTAAGTCTTATAGTTTAACCACTTGTGACCCCATTGGTGGACCCTATGTGAGTGTATCAGGTCCTTGCTTGAATCTTCGGGACGAGGAATCATCTACTATCTCTTTACCTTCCAACCTCAGCTCTTGTGTTGTAATTCAATGAGAGTTCTCTAGAGTTTTGAGCGAAACAGAGTCTTGAAAATACAGGATATTGTCCTTGAGTTTTCAGAATCTATTTGGATTTTTTATTTCATTCTTCCATCACTCACCTTTTGAAGTTGCAGATGATCTAGGTCCTTAAAATTGCTCCGTCGGGCTAATGCTTATTAATTTTCTTTTAACGCCACTTTGACTCAGGGGGAGGAAGAGAAGATGCTTAGAGAGAAGAGACTTTGGAGAGTAGAAGAAAGGAGAGAATTTCTTCTTTTTCATCGCCCTGGGGTCCCTTTAGGGTGTTCAGCCCGGTATCCTTTTTTCCAACACTTGGGGTTCCTTTCAGATTTTCAGCCCAGCGGATTTTTTTTTTTTTTTTTCTCGCTTCGGGGTCCCATTTGAGTGTTCAGCCCGGTAGCCTTTTGTCCAGCGCTTGGGGTTCCTTTCGGATTTTCAGCCCAGCGGATTTTTTTATTATTATTTTAAAGAAGAGAACAATGACAAAGGAAGAGGAGGAACAAGGAGAAGAGTCAAAGCTGCCCCTCTTTTTTTTAGCAATTCGCCTTAAGACCATGTAAGAATTTGATCATCTTTCCTTCCTTCAAGAGGCAGGGAGGTTCTAATATCAGTCTTCCTTTGGTTTCCCTAGACCCAGGTTGGCATCCAAAATCTACCATTGTCAAATTTCTGTTGACCATTTCCTTTAAACTGCTCCATTTAAACCTCTATTTTGGGACTAAAAATCACTCTCAGTTTCTTGATCCCTCAGTCTTTTGTATGGACGGATAGGCTCATCAGGGTTTTCTTGTTAATAGAGTACTTGATGTTGTACATCAGGCGTTAATGCCTTTTGAAGTGTGAGGCATGAATGCCTCATTTGGTTATTTGCAAGGGGTGGCTGATCACTCGACTCCTTTTCAATAATCTTTTTCATTGCAAATTTCGAATTGCTTTTCGGACGTTAACTCCATGATAGACTCCTTCTTAGTGCTCGAGCTTAGGTGAGACTCTCGCACAAGAGGAGTGGTTGAGTTGGCCTTACGACATGTTGGGAGTCAACAAAGAAGGGTTCAATCTCATTAATTACCCTCGTTGTATTAAACGGCCTTATGATGTGCTGAGAATCAACAAACAAGGGTTCTATCTCATTAGTTGTCCATATTGTATCGTCTTCATGAGAGGAGTTTGCCCCTATTGAATATTGTGATGGGGTTGTCCCTACTGGGCTTTCTGTTTCATTAGGAACTTGTTCTTCACAGGATACGTTCTCTTAACATGGTGGTGCTCCAGTTATCGAAGTTGTGCTCATGTCGTTAATGACTTTTAGGGTGCTTGCTTCTTGAGCAGGTAACATAGTCGAATTTTCAATATCCAATTCTTGATCCCAGATTGGTGGATCATTCAAGAAGTCTTGTGAAAGTGGCCCAGGTGGGCCCCTTAAAATTTTCAAAGGTTCGAGCTCTATCAACTCTAGTAAAGATGCAAAATCTTTGGGAATAGTCAAATTTGAGCTCTTTGCTTTTCCATCATCTATAACTAGGTTCACCTCGAGAGGTGACTCGATTGAATCTTCTGAGCTTGGCTCTTCATCCCATATAGGTGAGTTGGCCAAGAAGTCTAGTTAAGGTGGACCAGGTAGGCCCCTCAGAATTTCTAAAGGTTTATCTTCTTTCGATGTTTGAGGTGTTGGCCCCTTATTTGGAAATGTAATGGGAGACTTTGGGGTGTTGACCCCTTATTTGGAAGATGATCCCTTCTCATTGATCTGGATCACATCAATTTCTAACACGTCATCCTCATCATATTGATCCCTCTTAGGTGGGTCGTCAAGGTTTTGAGGTGAAGGGCTTCCTTTTAGCACTTGCTCATTTGCCCCCTCACGAGTTGTTGTCCAAGAATTAAGGTTTTTCCTGTTGTCATGGGCTTGAGAATCCATAGCTTTGAAACCTTGGTTGAGTTTATTCTCGAGTTCATATTTCTCTTGCGAGTTTGATTTTTTGCCACACACGTATGAACCATTTATTGTGTTAACTTGGAAGTACGAGTTGAAGGGTTCATATGCCTTAGTGTGGCTCTTGACGATGGGAATTTCTTGTGTCACATTTGGGAGCGTATCTTGAAGTGGAATCCCATATGCGATACCTTGTTTTTCGGTTATGGGCTAGGAGCTAAGATCATCCTCGCTTCTTTAATCTTGAGTATCCTTAGTCATTAACTCATGGGTGAGGTTATGCTCGCTTTGTTCTTCATCTGCTGGACTTTCCAATTGATTTCTTCTTGTGCTACAAGGCCTTTGTGGATGCTCTTCGGGTTTGAGCACAGCTTGTGATTCTCCTGAGTTAATCAGATTGACATCAGTATTCTTTATCGAGACATCTAGAGTTTCTTATTCTTCTTTGCTGTAAATATATTCCTTTATGGCACTTATCATGCCGTTTTCGATGAGATCTTAAACTCTATGCCTGAAACCTAGACATTCTTCAATGCTATGGGCATAGTTTTGATGCCGATCTCACCATCGAGATGTATCACCTCTATGGAAAGGAGGAATATTGGCTACTGTCGGTAATTTTATGAGCCTTGCCTTAAGCAATTTCTTCATGACATAGGTAATAGGCTCATCAATGGGACTGAATTCCCTTGGTGTGGAATTCTGCATTCTCCATATGGTATAATGAATTTTGATCTTTTCTTGTGAATGATTTGCAGAAGGGTTGCTTTTCTTGATCATGTTTACCTCTCCTTAATTTTTCAACTGTGACTTTATCTTCCTTGGCTCGCTCGTATCGCGACACTCTTTCAAGAATAACATCAAATGAGTAAGAGACTGTCCCCATACTGAAGAACATGGTATATTCTGGAGTCATGTTTTCTAATGCTAAGTTTACCCACGCAACTTCAGGGAGTGGAGTTTCAGTGATTCGCATAGCGGCCTCTCTGAATCTAGTTATAAACAGGGAAGGAGATTTTCTTGATTTCTGTTTGATGGAAGTTAACTCACCAAGGGTGATGGGTCTTAGCCTTCTTCCACTATAGAGGGAGGAAAATTGCCTGAACATTTCATCAGGAGTTGCTTGAGGATTATCGTTCATGAATCTTCGATGCCACATCAAGGGTTCTTCTGATACCCTATGCGAGAACATGACCTTAAGTTGGTTGGGTCGGTCTCGCAATGTCCATCAATAAGTAAGCGTTGATGTGTGCCTCATGATTCCCTTTCCCTGAAAATCTGCTTCTGAACTGTGGCATCATAAACCCCATTGGTAGATCTTCTAGGTGTCCTATAACTTCTTGTAAATAAGATTTAGGAGTTGAGAAATCCCATATTCCCATTTCCTCTAAAGAGTCTTGGAGGTGTTTTATACAAGCGAATTGAGCCATCGTTGTAGCTGTGAGTTGGCTCGGTTGTATGGTTTGTTGAACCTGATTTTGTGATATGTGACTCGTATAAACTGGAGGTTGGGCCCATGTAGCAGGTTGCCCCAAGGACTAAGCCTGAGGAATGTGTTGAACTTAATGTGCCGATTGTTGGCTAGTAGACTCACCCGAGTTGAATTGGATCAGAATATACCCATTACTCAGAAGTTGCACAACTTGGCCATGCAAGGAGGCCTGCAGGATAGAATCACCACTTAATTGGGATAGACGATTCAAGCTGCTATGACAACTAGACTGTTGACTTTGGGCGGCTAGGTCTACCTGACACTGACCTTGATTGGATGATCTATCCCTAGGGTTAAGCTACTCTCTTGCCCCAACATTGGACTGAAAGAGTGAAGGAATGCCATAGCTACTGCCAGATAAAGTCTGCCCTCAAGGTAGACTTGGGCTTGAGTTATGTTTGGAACTAGACCCCTGGCCTGTAGTGGGTTGGATTGGTAGGCTAACAGCCCTAGGATTATCCTACTTTGAGCCAAAATGTTGGGCTTGGCCTATGGCTTGAGCTTTTGACCTGACTTTCATAGATTGAGTGCGCTAGATGATGTATCCTCTATTGAGCAAGTCTTGAAAGTAAGCACGCACCTTAAGATTGTCTTTATATCAAGTTAGGTCAAAACCCAAATCTTTACTGGTGATGGGTTGCTTGGGTAGACTTTCCCTAGTTGTATGTGAACCCATTCTCCCACTAATTGGCTGATTGCCAAGACTAAAATGTTGGGCTGCTAATTGACCATTGGGGTTCACACGGCTGAGATCGGCTGACTCAGAGATTTGGACTGGGGCCTTATTCTTGTTGTACCGACTTGATTTGCGGCTAACCCCTATGTCTTGGAGGATTGCCCCCGGCTTGACCCCTTGCTTATTCAAGGTGTTACAAACCTTATCAACTTGTTGGCTCATGACTTCTAAATGGTGGCCTTGAAGGTGGCTTGGACCTCCAGGTTTGGTTCCATGTTGGTCGAGAGTCGGCTTATTGACACGAGTGCTATGGACGATTTGTGAGGGAACACTGTGACGGTGCCTCTCGGATTGACTAGGTTCTCTAGATCTAGACTGAGCTGGGGCCACAGGGTTGGACCTTGCTCTACTATGATCGTGGGCCATGATTCATAGACTCTGTGAGATCTAGACTCGATGCCTCAGGATAGATCTAGTCCGACTCTTGGGGCAAAACCCTAAATAAGATCTAGGCTAGGACTAAACTGGATGAAACCTGCTAGACTCAATGGGTTTTGGTTCAGACTCTGAACTAGGGTAAGCCTAGTCTAGCTCTCGAGGCAACTGTAAGCTTAGACGTATATTAGAATTTAGACTAAGATCTAGACTAGGTGGGTACGAGTCTGGTTCGGACCTAGGTGTGAGCCTAGTTAAGACCTGGACTGAGCTGGGTGCAAGCCTACTCTTGGAACTAAAGGGTTTTGAAGATCAGGCCGGGTGTGGACCCGAACTGGATCAAGGTTTAGACAGGCACCAAAAGGGGGCCTAGGTTCGGACCTGGGTGTGAACCTGGTTCGAACCTAGTCTAGGCTAGGTATAAGCCTGAACTTGGACCCAGAGAATTTTGATGATCAAAGTAGGTATGGACCTGGACTAGATCAAAGATGAACTAGGAACGAGCCCTCGGCTCGGACCGAGAGGGGGCCTAAGTTCGGACCAAGGTGAAACCTGGTTCGGACCTAGGCTAAGCTGGGTATGAGCCTAGACTTGGACCCAAAGGGTTCAACTCGGATTAAAAGCAGGCTCGGTCTGAGATCTAAGATTACTCAACAAAAATAAGCAAGCACAACACACGCAAACGTTTGACCTAGATTATAGGTAGGCTTGGCTTGAGAGTGGGTTCCTAACTATTGAAATGCGGCTAAGCTGATATAGGTCTCCACATAGGTCCTGACCTCCTGTTATAGGATGTTCACCATGTCCTACTATACTTGGAGTTACTTTGAGGCAAAGGATAATGGAGGGGCGCTCACAGTTAAAGTTACGTGAATATCAACCACCTTGACTCTTAAAGCTAGGTTCCCTTCACACCGTTAACGTGGATTTTGGGGGTTTTCAAAAATATTTGTTAGTTTTCCGGGCATTCCCATTCCGGTGTGTGCAAGAGTGTGTAAAGAAGCACGCAAGAAAAAATAAAGTAGCAAGCAAGCAAACACACAATGCAAGAAAAATGTCAGCAATTGGTGTAAATTGAGCCACGTGAGGTGTGCTTCAGGTCGCGTTTTTGATTGACCAAAAGCACAGTTCAGATGTGGGGGTAAGCAACCCATAAGAAGGTATACAGTAAATGAATGTGGAACCAGGCACAACTTGTGCCTAGTTGAGTGCGCCCCGAGTCGAGGGTGACTCGGTCATGGCACAATTAGAGAGAGAGTGCAAGTGGTGACCTTGGAATTTTTTTTTTTTTAACCCTTTTTTGTTTAATGAGGCGAGAAAGAAGTGGTAAATACCCTTCTTTTTTTTTCTTTATTTCAAAGGAATTTTTCTTTTTCTTTTTTTTCAAAAATGAGAAAGGCCTTAATTTTTTTTAAAAAAAAACAAAAAAACAAGATGGCCTTAAAATAAATTTTCTTTTTTTTGAAAAGACTAGTAACTTTTTAATTTATTTTTTTTTTTGTTTTTTCTCTCTCCCACGCCCTAAAAATATCTCTCTCACGATCTTTTATTCCTATTTTCTCTCAATCTCCTTTCCCTAATTCTTCTCCCTATTTTCTCTCAATCTCCCTTCCCTATTTTCTCTCCCTATTTTCTCTCAATCTCCGTTCCCTATTTTCTCTCTATCTAAATCTTCCACAAATGGCGAAGCTTGTTGCCACTTGTGGAGTCTTCCTCTGCTATACGCCTAACGTAGAAGGTGATGCATGTCGCCACCCACTAGAGGCTCTAACAACAACTATCGTCGTCCGCGAACTTCCTCTGCGCATCTTCGGTGCTCGTCGTCGCTCTCCCTGCGTCCCACGCCTATCGCCATGCAACTTGAGAGGAACCATCGTCGTGTGCTTCGTCAGGAGCTAGCGACATCCGCAAGGGATGGGCCGCCTCCTTGCATTACCCATTGCGATGCCTATCGACTTACAAATCTCCCCCTTCTTTACCGTCTCGTCTTCTTCTCTCTCTCACTCCCCCACCCCCCGCCTTTCTCTTCTCGCTTGATTGAGGGTAGACCTAGCTTAAATTGCCATGCCGACCTCAGTTTCGGGTAGTATTGTCGCTGTACTGGTCCTGTGAACCATGCCTTTCTTGCTGCCATTCCGAGTTGGTGACTTCTGGCCATCGTGCTAGTCTCGCCCCTTTGTCGACTTCTCTCCCCCTTTCTATCTTTCATCTAACTTTGCACTTCATCTCCTTCTCATATGAATGTGTGTTGCCCTAAGACAAGGGTGGGTCCCTCAACCCACTTGTGTTGCAAATTAATCATAAAAGTGTTGTGCAGAAAAACAAGAGGACTACAGGTCAAGGGAGGCGATTCCGAACTAGCTCAAACAGTTGGGGGGCTTTCTTTGTGATCTAAGAGGGCGCCCATGCGGGCCAGCCCGAGTAAGTCATGAACCCACCTAAAATTACTCTCTCATCGGTTGGTATACCTGCCCTTGCCCTCAAGCAAGGT
Source organism: Amborella trichopoda (assembly GCF_054954075.1). Taxonomy (NCBI): domain Eukaryota; kingdom Viridiplantae; phylum Streptophyta; class Magnoliopsida; order Amborellales; family Amborellaceae; genus Amborella; species Amborella trichopoda. The sequence goes on from NC_142346.1 coordinate 27,983,610, forward strand.
TCCGAGAGAGAGATCTCAAATCCTGGGGTTCACCATAAACCCGAGACACATGCCACGAGATCACCTAGATCCGGAGGACAAGCTCACTTAGTTCTAGAGGGCAAGCTCGAGGCTCCTAACCAGCTTGGCGACTCCACTAGGGACTTACTACCCCTTCATCGGTTCACTCTTGTTTGACTAGTTTCCTTCTTTACTTTCTCCACCTATTTCTATGGCACCTGGGTTGTTCAACCCATTCATCCGAGTCGAGGACTTCGTTATCCCTACACTCGTGGCTGTCTTAGGGAAGCGAGCCGCTCAAGTCTCCTTCCATACTCTCCTTCTGAGTCAAGACTCACGATCTGCCTCCCCAGTTCTCACCTGAATCAGTGCAAGAGGGGACTTAAAAGTCTCTGCCTCCCTGCATTCTCGCCCTAGTGGCCTCTCCAACAAGGCCGCTTGCATGGGTAGCACTTCTGCTGCCGCACACCCTGCTACTGGCAAATTTCCTGCCAGTCATACTACTGCACTACGCCAGACGGCTGCCCCATCCATCCCTGGGAGAGGCAAGCAAACTTTCATTGCTCCCGAGGTTCGTCGCAAGACAACCCCCTGTGCTCCTTCACTACTCCGAGTATCCACACCTGAATGGTCGATACATGGAGGCGGAGGACTTTAGGTCTTCACCCCTTGCACACACTCTAGGGCTCGTGGTCTATCCAGTTGAGCAACACCTCGAGGAAACCCTCACATTGCCTTGAGTTTGCATCCAGGGCTAGGTCTTCTCGAGTCGAACCCTATATGCATCATGCATTCACTTTCCACAGCTCGGGGCAGCGCTAGCTCTATGCCACCTCGAGCACAAGAGGGTCGATCGCTCCGTCTTCCCTCCTGGCACACACAACTTTATCTTGTGAAGGACAAGCTTCCACCTCATCCCCTATAAACACAAGCTCGTGGGTCTCGGTCTCCTCAGGCAGAACCCCACAACCGAGCCCGGGCTGACCCCCAAGTCACCCGGGCTGACCCCCAAGTGCACACGCCCCATCTTTGCAAGTCCCTCTTGGAGCCAGACTCAGTCAGAGTCACGAGCCGGACCCTCTTCCCTCTGCCACTCTTCTGACACCAGACATGCACCTCACCCTTGGTACTCAAAGGTCTTCCCTAAAAGTACCATCTTGAGCCAGCCCCGAGTCAGCCGAACGTCCTGGCCACACAAAGGAGTTTGAGGCAATGGCTCGATGACAGACAAAGGTCTCCAGCCTCCAAAGTAGGAGCCCAAGCTGCCCTCCATCCATGGGCCCCATTCCCTACTCCAGGTCATAGACATGGCCCTCGTCTTCTTGAAGAAAATGGGGCAGTCCAGGTCCTAGGCTCAGTTCTGGAATGAGCTCCACAACCGCCTCAGGATCAAGCAACAAAGAGGCCTACAGATCCTAACCACAAAAGTCTCCAAGGCAATCGAGGTCAGTACCCTTGACGACCTCCTGCCTTATAATCCCTCCATCCCTCTTCAAACTCCGGAACTTGAGCAAGTCCAAGAGTACCGTTCAGTGATCACCCCCCAGAAGCCACGGTCCCAAGACTATCAAGAACGGGTCCTCACAAGATTGGCATACAAAGCACCGGTCCAGTCGGGGCAACCTGAGCCCCTCCAGACTGACTTGCCATGCATGACTCGCTAACCTCAACAGTCCGCTGCATTACCTGACTCTAAGCCTCTAGAGGAAACGGCCATTATCATGGTGATCAATGACCTGAACGACATTCAAGAGGAACAGATGAACAAGTTCAAGGAAATTATGCAAGCCATCCTTGGAAAGATGGATCGCCTAGAGGCCGTTAGGTCCCCTTATTCGTCCAACTCCCCGACTTGTGAGGACACAGCCCTTGGACATACTCCCCCACTGGTCTCTCAAGACAGCTCACCTTCTCACGGAGTTTCCCAAACTGACATAAATGCTCTGCTGGCTCATAGCCACAAGAATAAGGTCCCAGACATGTAGGAGACGCCACTCTACCAAATCCTTCGTACATCGACCAAGTGTCGTTTCCCCCAAACTACCAAAAAGGGAAAATCCCCCTGTTCAATGGTACTACGTCTCCTCATCAACATACTACCCACTTCCAAGCAGCCTGTTGGGAGATGGCAACTGACAGACAACTTCTCCACCAGTTCATCGAGACTCTCAAAGGACCAGCTTTTCAGTGGTATGCTCGATTGCCCCCGCACTCGATGCGCACTTGACAAGAAATTGAGCAGTTGTTCTACCATTTCTTCTACGAAGTTCAAAGGAATGTGGAGATCATCAAGCTCCTCACTCTGATGCAAGACCCTGGTGAGCCGATTGACAAGTTCATCACTCGGTGGAGAGAAATGGTAACTTTTCATGCCACCCCCTTGATCGAGAAAGAAGCAGTCCAAACCTGCATACGGAACATGCTTCCCGAGATCGCCCTACATGTCGAGGCATCCAATCCATCCTCCATGTCAGAGCTCATCTCTAAAGCAATCTGCATTGAGGGATTGTTCAAGCACGACATCTCTCGTCAGCAACCCTTCTCCTAAAACTGTGGAGACGTGGGGCAAGAGGTGAATGAGAAGTATTGCGCCTATCACAAGAGAGTAGCCCACCCCACTCACGACTGCTGTAAGCTCAAGGACACTATCAAAGCCCTTATCAACAAGGGTCAGATAAAGTTCGAAGGGTTAAAAAAGGCATTCGAGGCAATTAAGGCATCACACATCGTCATGATCCAAGAGGATGACGGGGCACCCGCTATCCTTTGTGCATTTTTCTCGATAATTCTGGAAGAAGGAATCGTCGCCCCAAAGCCGACAAGGCAACTCAAGTTCTTGCCTCCAGGGGCCGAGAACCTCTAGTGCGCATACCACCTGATACAAGGCCATGACATTAGCGAGTGCACTGGCTTTCATAAACTCTTGGCCGAAAAGATGCAACAGTGCCAGGAAGTTCAAGGCAACCCAGCAAGACACCCTCAGGTCTCTCCCGCCTGCATAAGAAGACCTCCCAATGCAAGTCGAGGGAAATGCCGGACAAGATCCTCTCCAAGCCCTCTTCGAACCAATGCTCCGCCAGGGTCTCGTCACCCCTAAGTCTGTCAGACAGCCTAAGCATCTTGCTCGAGGCACGAAAAAACTCTGGTGCCCATACCATCAAGTGTGGGGCCACGAACTCAAAGACTGCTCTAGGTTCGAGGCCAAAGTTGCGGAGAAAGTCAAAGCCTTCGCTCTCGACTGAGAAGAAGCCACGCTGCAGGTCCCTCATGAGCATGTACTTGAACCCTCAGAGCCCTCGACCTCCCAACCCTGGGAAGTCTACCATGGGCGAAGCAAGCTCAAGTCCCTAAGACGCGAGGCTATCCGCCAGGCTACTGCCTCTCACCAGCCTAATAAGGCAGTCCAAACACCCCCTCAGGGATCCTGGAGGAGACGACGATCACCTAGATTAGCCCGTCGAAAGAGTCATCCTCCTCAACCAGCAGTCAAGGAAGTATTCCTCAGGCTCCTCCCTTTGCTGCCAGCCTTGCGAAACATCATCCCACGCTCAGCTTGCCTCATCTTATCATCCAAACAGGTGGACGACCCTGAGTCATCAATATCTCAGGAGTCGGCCAAAATGGGTGACAACATTAAAAGCACCCCACAATGGTACCTTAAATACCCCCTGCAAATGTCCAATATCAACGGTGACGTAAAACGTTGCCCGACACGTTTTAACTCTCCTTCCCCCTCCTCTATTTTCTTTACAAGTACCGCTCGGTGATGCCCAGACTTGGACTCTCTAAACCAAGAGCTCGAAGACACCAGCCTCACCATGCCGCAACAAGAACGCCTCAGAGAAATGCTGGCCCAGGTGACAGAATTCTCGATGACTGCCGACGCCCTGGCAACCCGGCCAAAACCAGTCCATCTTCGAGGTCTTGCTCCCACGAGGCCTGCCACATGATCCAAGTGCATGAGGTGTCCCCCGATTCGAGGCAAGCACCGAATGAGCCCAATCACGAGATCTTGGGCTCCCTGCTTGAAGCCGACCCCTCTATCGCTTAGACCAATTAGTGACAAGTCCTCTCCCACACTAAGCCCCTTCTAAAGGCCAAAATGTCGGGATCATGGGTGGCTACCCTCGAGATCAAAGAAAACCCTTCTGAGTCCCCCGATGAGGAACTCTAGGAAGCCCCTGAAGAATGAGAAGAAGGCGGTTAGGCCACAATTGATGAGCTTGAAGAAATCAACTTGGGGGATGAGGTTAACCTAAGGCCAACCTTCATCTCAACGAAGATGTCCCCGAAGAGAAAGAAAGTTATTTCTCCCTCGCCCAAGCAAATAGAGATGTCTTTGCCTGGCATTATCATGAGATGCCCAGTCTAGACCCTCAAATTGCTGTCCACCACCACGGCATCGATCTTGCTATCAAACCCATGAAGGATCAATCGAGAAGGTTCAGACCTGACCTGGAGATGTAGATCAACGCTGAGGCGAACAAGCTCAGAATAGATGGATTCATACGTGAATACCCAAGATGGCTAGCGAATGTCATCCTAGTCAAGAAGAAAAACGGTCAAATCAGGGTCTGCATCTACTTTCGTGACTTGAAAACTGCTTGTCCCAAGGATGATTTCCCCTTGTCATTCATCGAGATGCTAGTTGACTCCACGACCCATTTCCAAATGTTCTCCTTTATGGACCTTTATTCTAGTTACAGTCAAATTAGGATGGCGCTAGAGGATGAGGAGGCCACTGCGTTCTTGACTCCAAATGGTGTCTTTTGCTACATTGTGATGCCTTTTGGGTTAAAGAATGCCGGCGCCACGTACCAGCGTGCCATGACAACCATCTTCTAGGACATGATTCAAAAGGAGGTCAAGTGCTATGTGGATGACCTGGTGGTAAAGTCTGAAACAAAAGCCACTCACGTGCAAGGCCTTAAAAAGGTGTTTGAGCGGTTGCGACATCACCAACTCAAGATGAACCCCTTGAAATTCACCTTTGGTGTATGCTCGGGAAAATTAGGGTTCATTGTGAGGGACCATGGAATTGAGATCGAGCCTGTCAAAATCAAGGCAATTCAGGACATGTCGCCGCCAATAACCCTCCATGAATTGTGGTCTCTCCAAGGGCAGTCGCCTACATTTGAAGGTTCATTTAGAACCTCTCAGGGCTATGCAGACCCTTTTCACACCTCTTGAAGAAGGACACTCCCTTCATATGGGGTGAAGCATGTCAAGCGGCACTCGAGGACATCAAGCAGTACCTGTTGAATCCACCAGTATTCTCTAACTCAGTGTTGGGAAGTCCCCTCATCCTATACGTGACCGCCCTTGACAAGTCACTCAAGGAACTCCTGGCATAGAACAGAGATGGAGGGAAGGAGACAGCTCTCTATTATCTCAGCCGTAGAATGCAAGGGGCTGAGAAGAACTACCCTCCCATTGAAAGCATGTGCCTGTCCCTGATCTTCACGATGCAGAAGCCCTGCCACTACTTGCTCTGCCACGAGATCAGGCTAATCTCCAAGGTAGACCCGGTCAAGTTTCTTATGACCCAGCCATGGACGTTTGGCCAAGTGGGTATTATTGCTAATGGAGTTCGACATCACGTATGTACCACAGAAGGCAGTTAAGGGTCAAGCCCTAGCAGACTTCCTTGCGGCTCACCCAGACCCTTCTGAATCTCCCATGTCAAGTGATCTCCTAGATGAAGAAGTCTTCATCACGGCTCTAGCTCAGCCATGGGAGATGTACTTTGACAGAGCATTCCAGTCTGATAGAGGGGGCGCTAGAGTTGTGTTCCTAACTCCCAACGGTGGAATCATTCCCATGTCCTTCTCACTTGCAGAGGCATTTTCTCATAGCGAAGCTGAGTATCAAGCTCTCATAATCGGGCTTGAGATTGCCCAAGTGCTAGACCTAGAGCAGCTAAACATCTTCGGTGACTCTGAGATGGTCATTTGGAGCCTCAAGGGGATTTATGACGCAAGTAAGGATACTCTCAAGCCTTATCATGACATGGCCATATTTGATGACTTCTCCCTAAGTCATATCCCTTGAAGGTTGAACTCGCAGGCTGATGCACTCTCAAAGCTCAGTGCCACCATCCAATTGTCTTCACCGAGGCTTACTCCAATATGGCTAACCGAATGGAGACACGTTGACTTGAGAACCGAAGTTGACACAGATGATGAGAGGAATGTCTTCCCTGACTGCCCGCCTTACCCATTCGGGGCACTCCTCGCTGCTAGGGATGTCCTCAAGGTGGAATAGGAAATGCTTCAAGAAAAAGAAGCCAAGGCCGAGCAGTAGGAGCCCGAATTCTTGGACCCAATGTGCGCAAAGGTTGAAAAAATAGAAGACAGGAGGGAGCCCATCATGGACTTCATAAAGCATGGAAGGCTACCTCAAGATCGAGTGGAGCACAAAAATATACGACGGATGTCCACCAAGTACACCCTTCTCGATGGGGATGTCCTCTCCCGTTGGTCATTTAAGGGAATCCTCCTCAGATGCGTCGATGCACAAGAGGTAAGCAAGGTACTTGAGGAAGTACACTAGTGCATCTACGAGCTGCATCAGTCCAGCCTCAAGTTCTAGGAGCGCATACGTAGACTCGGCTATTACTGGCCTTCCATGGTAGCTGATGCCCAAAATTATGCCAAAAGATGCCAGGTGTGCCAAATCCACTCAAGCCTCATTCATCAACCTCCAGAACCTCTCCATCCTACAGTGACATCATGGCCCTTTTCCCAATGGAGTATGGACATTGTAGGACCCATCGACCCTCCTTCTACCTTGAGTCATGCCTTCATCTTAGAGGTGACGGACTGCTTTTCGAATGGATCGAGGCAATCCCTCTTAGACATGTTCTAAGGGCCGCCATGGCTAACTTCGTGCAGCACCACATCATATATCGGTTCGGGGTCCCGAACCAAATAATTTCTCATAATGGCCCCCAGTTCAGGAGCAGCACGTTGATCGCCTAGTCAACCAGTTTGGCTTTGAGTGGAAGTACTCGACTATGTACTACCCTCGAGCTAATGGGTTAGCTTAGGCATTCAAGAAGTCTTTGTGCGAGGTGCTCCGGAAGTCTGTGTCAAAGTCAAGGAAAAACTAGCACGAGAAGATGCCTGAGGCTCTATGGGCCTATCTCACCACCACTCGCAATGCTACAAACTCCACCCCTTATTCCATGATCTATGGGGGTGAGGTGGTCCTAGCCCTTGAAATTCAAATACCCTCACTCCGTGTCGCCATACATCAAAGACTAACTGAGGACGAGAGCGTCAGGCTTCGCTTCCAAGAGCTGGATACCCTTGATGAAAAGAGACTAGAGGCCCAACAGAACCTCGAGCTCAATCAAGGAAGAATGAAGATAGACTCTGACAAGTCTGTCAAGGGTCATTCATTCGCTCATGGAGACCTAGCCGTAGCAGTCAAGAGACCAATTGTCATGCACGGATAGTGCAAAGGAAAGTTCGAGCCTAAGTGGGAGGGCCCATTCATAGTCAAGAAGGTTACACTAAATGGGGCCTATTTATTAGCAAACTCATGTGGAGAAGAGACGATGCCCCCTATCAACGGGCGGTATTTAAGGAAATACTATCCCTGACATGGCCATAAAGTGCAGCGTGTGCAGTAAAAAGATAGAAATGAAGAGGAGAAGCATAAAGCCAATTCAAAAAAAGTTCATTCTTTTATTGCACTGAAAAAGGTTACAAGTTACAATCAAAATCCCATTATCAGGGAGGTTACAAAACTCTTGCATCTGAGGATACGAGGACAGTTACAAACCAAAACTAGTCGTGTTTCTCTTGCATCTGAGGATAAGAGGACAGTTACAGGCCAAGAGAAACGCCCTCCTCGTGCAAAAGAAGTAAACCCACCAAAGAAATTCTTGCCTCATGAAGAAGTGGTAAAACCACTCAATGAATTTAGCCTCGGTCCTGACAAGGAGAATGGTTACAGACCAAAAGAAAAAGCCAACCACTTTTGAGTCAGCTTCAATTCATCTGCAAGTATATCAAATATACAAGGCAAACTTCTCTGACAAGGAACGAGCCCATAATGGAGAGCATACCCTGTTCACAGTGGGCACCCTTCCACAAAACAATATGCAGTTCACGGTTGTGCTGGAGGACTTGGCTCCAAACACACCGCAAAGGCAAGGCCTCCCCGTTTTCCATCACTTTTAACTGCGCAAGACATCGTCATTAGAGGTCATCACAGTGTGCAACCCAATGCCACGTCCTATCATCACCACGTGTAGGCTAACGCCACGCGAGACTATCGTCGTGAACCTCATGCCCCCAGACGTGGCTTTTGTGGTTGTTGGAAGGTATTTTTCATCAATATGGGGCCCCTACTTAATATGCCTAGCAAGTAGTAGAAGTTTTGACAGTCCCATAACCGCCCTAGAACTGGCCAAGATATTCATGAGGTCTCTCAAGAGTCTCTTTTCAAGTTTTGTTGCATTCCGACATGTCTAATGCAGTGTAGGCTGAGAAATAGTTCTGGCAGAATCAGCCTCTAGTATCCCGAAACAAACCCCTATAACAAAAGCTACATCTTTGGCATCTCAAATTACTGTGGGACCACCACCATTGGGTTCGGCAAGGTTGAAAACTCCCAAGGGTCAAGTTTCAACTCAAACGAAAGTTCCAACAAGAATTCATAGGTCAAAGAGTGAAACAGGTGGAGCCACACGCTATTCCCGTGCGGCCACCCTGCAATGCTACACCATTGAAAGGGCAGTCACGATCAGTGACTTTCGACACTCATATCTTGGTCGTCCCATGTTGGATTGCTCTCAAATTTGGTGAGCATGTTCGTCTAGTCAAGAGGAGCGATTTGATATGTGGCATGTCCCGTGACGATTATCGAACGTGAACAAAAGCTAGAGAAAAGTTGCTCATCCGTGAAGAAAGTGCAGAAAATTCAGCAGCATCATGCTTCACGTGAGTAGCCAAATCACGCCGCTCGCGAGCCCGATCGACGTGAGACCAGTTTCATTACGAGTATAAGATCTCGAGGCATCTTTTACCTGAACCCTGTACATGATGAACCACTGGATTCTGCACACGAAGCTGACAAACATACTACATATTCCGTCGATGGAATCCTCAATTCCGACCAAAATTCCAGACTCTCAAATCTTCGTTTGGTCACTGAATCGAGCTGCGTTTGGTGCCCTATGATTGTAGTGGCCTACTCAGTGTGATTCAGTGAAGAAAACACAGAAAAACATCAAGGGACGAACACACTATGGATCCAAAGTTTCAACATCTACTCAAAATTCAAGTCACATGATCATGCACTAAAAACACGATCCATGGCTCGAAGTAGGCATCAAATCGATCTCCATGCCGAGACCTACAAGAAAACAATCATCTTACGATCAATCGGGCATCAGAACGACTCCAAATCAGCCATGTAAGAACACGCAAGTCTTAAGGTAACACAGATCTGTTTTCGAATTCCACAACTTGTTAGGAAGGGGCAAATCTATCATTTTTCACCCTATTTTGTAATTTCTTTTAAATCAATTTAATCTTCCTTTCTAGCAATTAGGGTTACTTTTGATCATCCACCCATGTTTGGGGCACACTTCTATCTATATATGTACCATCATTGTACATTGAAAGGGAGAGACAAGATATAAAGAGAGGATAAAAAAGACAGACACACACACACAAGAGAGATTTTTCACTTAATACAACTTTCTCTTTCTTACCATTGTGGTGTTACACTTGAGAGAGAGAGTGAGGTGAGAGAAACTTCTGATCGGTACCCCAAGGGTTGAGGTAAACCTTCTCACTCTTCTTTTTTTATTATTTTTATATCTCTCCTCTCCCCTCTCTTCTTCCTCTTCTTTGACTAAGTTCCTCGAAGAGGCTATGCGCAACAGTGACAGTGTCGTGCATGCCACTCCCTTAGTCTCACAGACCACACATGGTGATGGCAGTACCATGCGCGAGTCTTCTTCCCCTTCTCCTCGTATGTCGCTTTCTCCCAGTGAAGTCTATAGATGGCGCTACCCATATCTGCCCTCAGATGTAACTATGACATCTCGGTGATGAACCCAGACGACAAAGCTTGTTGCCACTTGTGGGGGTCTTCCTCTGCTGCACGCCTAACGTAGAAGGTGATGGCTATCGCCACCTACTAGAGGCTCTGGTCACAACTATACCTTGGAGGAACCATACCCTGTGCGTACCTGGTGCTTGTCGTCACTCTCCCTGCATCCCACGCCTATACCTTGGAGGAACCATCGTCGTGTGTTTCGTCAAGAGCTAGCGTCGTCCACAAGGGATGAGCCGCCTCCTTGTATTGCCCACTGTGACGCCTATCGACATCGAACCTCCCCTTTCTTTGCCGTCTCACCTTCTTTTCTTCTCCCCCCTTTCTGTCTTTCATCTAACTCTTCTTTTCTTCTCCGTCGAGTTCTCTCCCCCGTTCTGTCTTTCATCTAACTTTGCACTTCATCGCCTTCTCATATGAACGTGCATTGCCCTAAGATAAGGGTGGATCCCTCAACCCACTTGTCTTACAAATTAACCATAAATGTATTGTGCAGAAAAACAAGGGGACTACAGGTCAAGGGAGGTGATTCCAAACTAGCTCAAGCAGCTGGGGGGCTTTCTTTGTCGTCTAAGAGGGTGCCCACGCAAACCAGCCTAAGTAACCCACCTAAAATTCCTCTTTCATCGGTTGATATACCTGCCCTTGCCCTCGAACAAGGTTCTGAGAGAGCGATCACAAATCTTGGGTTCACTAGAAACCCGAGACACGTGCCGCCAGATCACCTAGATCTGGAGGGAGAGATCGAGGCTCCTAACCAGTGGCTATCGCCATGTGTGATCTAGAAACATTCGAAGGTGGCACTGCATGCGACTTAATGGCATGCGTGACTTTGAAGCACCCCAGCTCCCACTGTTCTCAATTCTTAGGGGGCATTCACTCCTACACCGCTTCGGTTCCCCCAAACGACACTCTTATCAATGGTCAACCTTCCCGAGACCCTTCACCTTCCTCACAATCCTTGGGGTTTCACCTGAAACACAGTTCTGACCGTCGAAATCCTTGTGTGGCCTTGTTCTTTCCCTTATGGGCACTAAAAGAAAGGACTGCTCCATCAATAGGAACCTCCTGTCTGACCCTGTTCTTTCCCCTTTTCCAATGACTAGATATATCGTGGAAAACAACGAAAATACCCTTCCCACCTGCTGCTTGTCACTGGAGTCAATGAAACCACCTGAAGTCCCCATACAAGGTGCCCTTAAGTCCCTGAGACCCTGCGGATGGCCCCTCTCCCTGGTTTTCCCACTTCAGCAGTTCACCAAAGCTGATCGGAATTCTGTTAAGTATCAAGTGAGCTCAATGCAGCCTCTTCTCCTTTTTCCCCAACAACTAGAAAGTTGACTGAGCACTCTAAACTCTTTGTGACCTTCCCTTCAGCAGCAGAATGACCGGAAGAGCACTCGAACTCCTGTAGGGCACCCCTGCGAACTCTGCTAGGGCTCAGAGACACCCTTCCCCTTGCTCAAAAAGCTTCAGCACTTGCTGGAAAAGATTCGCAATCACACTGCGAAGCTTCGCACCTCTTGAAACTTGCCAGAAAAATCTTCTTAGGGCATGTCTATGCAAGTTTTGGCAGAGAAGTGCTCGCCAGAAAACATGCCGCAGAAGCTTTGGCTCTCTGTCTCTCTAAAAACCCTTCTTTTTTTACCCTTCGATAAAACAATAAAGTGGGGTCTCTCCCCCTTTTATACCCCACAGTGCCGAGGACTGTCCCTGATAGACTCTTAATGACACTCCAGTCCCTAGCTCTCAATGGCGATAAGACCAGGCTCGAGGCCCGAAGCATCATCACCGCATGCCTCGCCAAGACTTGCACCGCACGCCTCATCAACACTTTTGTCGAGCACTTAGCCCAGGAGATTACCGCCCCATGCTTCGTTCAGGCAATCATCGCTACGTGCCCAGTCAAGACCTTTACCGAGCGCGTCTCGTCCAGAGGCTATTGTCGCGTGCCTCTTCAAAGAGTTATCAGCGCATGTTTTTTACAAGGGCTTGCCGTGTGCTTCACCAAGGGACTTAATGTACCACCGAGACTTGTTGATGCATACGCCACTCTACACGTGGTGCCGAGTGCATGCCTGGGCACTCCCCTTTGAACCATCATCCCACATCCTCAGGAAGTTCATTCCCTGCACCACAATCTCACTCCTCAGCAAGCCTATTTTTTAGTGATGGCTCTATTCCCCTTGAAGTCGCTTCCCTCACGACTACACGGTCCGTGCTGGATGACCTTAAACTGCACTACCACAGTCCTAGCCGTATGACTTTACATTGCATAGCCACGGTCCATGCTGCATGACCCAAAATTGTACAGCCATAGACCTTGTCTCACGACTTAAAACTGTGTAACCGTGGTCCAAACTATATGACTTAGCAGAGGTCTAGTTGCATGACCTCAAACTGCAAAGTCCTCGTCACATGACTTTAAACTTAGGACCAGGGTCCAGCTGTGTGACCTTAAACCATAGTGCACGTCCTGGCCGCATGACGTTAAAAGGCTTAGCATCATGGTCCAAACTATACGACACTAAACCATAGCGGAGGTCTAGTTGCACGACCACAAACTGCATGGTCTTAGCTGTATGACTTTAAACTACATATCCATGGTCCGGGCTACAAGACCTTAAAACTGTAATACGCAGTGCGACAAATGGTCCATATGCATAACTCCAACTAGACCCTCAGCGGAGTGAGATGTATACTAGGGGCGTAGTTACCCCATCATCCCTAGAGAGTCAAAGCATTTTCCCTTCAACCCACGATGGGATTCATCTATGCTCTGGCCTGTTATAGTTTCATGCAAACTGATATTCATCATCCCCATGGAGTCACACTGACCTTCGTAATCCCCAGTGAAGCCTTTCCCGTTTATTACTCCTCGTAGGGTCACCACCTTCATCTACATCTTTGTGCATGTGTATAGCCTCAACTATCTTTATCCTTACGAAGTTAGATTGCTATCTACATACCCACCCCATGCAGCCCTACTGACATGGCAACTTGAACTCGTTTCGTGCTGCATGACCTTAAACTGCACAACCATGGTCCAAGACCATAAACTGTAGCGGAGGTCTGGTTGCATGACCTTAAACTGCATGGTCCTAGTTGCATGACTTTAAACTGCATAACCGCAGTCTAGCTGCATGACCTTAAAGCATAGTGCACGTCCTAGCTGCATGACGATAAACTGCTTCGCCTAAGTCCAGGAAGTATGACCTTAAAGATGCCCCATATGCATCCACACCTCCCTTTTTATGTGCATCTTCACTCACGCCCTCCTTAACTGACCTGTTCGTCAGCACACACCACTCCCATTGCCTCCCCAGTGAGTCTACGTGCGCACACATGCCCTTTATGTGCATCTTCACGCACTCCTTCCTTAGCCGGCGTATTCACGTGTGCATATCACCTTCACCATCATCGCTGTCTTTCACCATTCCCCAGTGAATCTTACCCATGTTCACAAAATGGAGAGTCGTCTCGCCACCTAGTTAGTGGGTGGGTCACTATCATTCACTCACTCATCATCAACTCTCTTCAGGCAACTCTATGCCATCTTCCCAAGTGGGTTAAAGTCATCACCAGACTCACTCTATGACCTCTTCATATTGCCATTCCTTACCGCTACGGTCCAGTTGTATGGCATTAAACTATAGTGCACGTCCTGGACGCATGACGTTAAAGGCTTCACACAAGTCTCGAAGGCACAACCTTAAAACAAGCCTTCTCTAAAAAAAAACGGGCATGGTGTACACCTGACAAGGGAACGCCATGAGTAAAAATGATGGACGGGTATGGTCACAAAACCATGAGTACGAGAGTTACATGGAAAAAGAAACCCAGGCACCTTGGGCAAAAATGGATGAAAAGGGTGGACATGACCATAAGGTCATGGGTAAAAGAGCCCAGACATAATAGAAGTTGGTGAAAAGAGTCCTCATGGTGCCACTTCCCCAGTTCAAGTGAAAACCCGCAAAAGAACAATAAGATCGACAAGACAGGTTGACGCACTTTTACAGCCTCAACCGACACTTCAGTTTCGTGGCTCATTAGGGAGTGAGAGCACATAAGATCTCCCCAGTTTCAATGACTCATCAGGGGGTGAGAGTCGCATAAGATCGCCTATGATAAGGCAAGTTGATGAACTTCCACAACCTCAGTCGGCACTCTGGTTTCAAGGTTCATCAGGGAGTGGGAGCACACAAGATCTGCCTAGTTTTAAGGCTCATCAGGGAGTGAGACCACATAAGATCTCCTCGGTTTCAATGGCTCATGAAGGGGTGAGAGCTGCATAAGATCCCCCGTGACAAGGCAAGTTGGCACACTTCCACAGCCTCAGTCGGAACTCCAGTTTCAAGGCTCATCAAGGAGTGAGAGCATATAAGATCTTCCCAGTTTCAAGGCTCATCAGGGAGTGAGAGCACATAAGATCTCCCTGGTTTCAAGGCTCAGCAGGGAGTGAGAGCACATAAGATCTCCCTAGTTTCAAGGCTCATCAAGGGGTGAGAGCCGCATAAGATCCCCCACGACATGGCACATCAGGGAGTGAGAGCTGCATAAGATCTCCCAACGACAACAAGAGTCATTGAGGGTGAGGATGATGACTAAAAGATCCACCCAAAAATGTTAAGAACCATCGTGAAGGCAACAAACTGATGAAGCCAGGGTCTAACCTGCCACAGGCTTCAAGGTACGTCTTCGCCAAACCCCTTAGCATACTTGGGACCAGACTTTCGGGTTGGGTCGAAGTCCCCCGACTGGACCCTGCTAGAGTGGACCTATAGGAGATACCTTGAGCATCAAAAGAAAACTTGGTGTAGCAAAAAACAACACCGAGTGAAGATTCGTAGCATTTGGTCTTCAAGAAAGGCCTGGTTCTATACGAGGAGGTCTTGACAAAGGCCTCATGCTCCGAAACTGGAGATAGTCACTTGAGGGTGTGGACTCCGGCAAATATCCCTTGAATTTCTTGAACGATTGCACTTCTTGATTCTCTCGAAGAACAACATTCGGTGGGGTATGCCATTGGAAGGTATTTTTCTTCATCATGGGGCCCCCGCTCAATCAAGGCCTAGCAAGTACCAGAACAGACCTAGAACTGGCAAAGATCTTCATGAGGTCTCTCAAGAGTCTCCTACCAAGTTTCATCGCATTCTGACATGTCTAAGGCGATGCAGACTGAGAACCAGTTCGGCAGAATCGACCTCTAGCACCTCAAAACGGACCCCTATAACTTAAGCTACATCTTCAGCAACTCAAATTGTTATGAGACTACCACCATTGGATCCGACACAGTTGAAAACCCCTCAGGGTCCAGTTTCAACTCAAACAGATATTCCAAGAAAACGTTATAGACAAAAGAGTGAAACAGGTGGAGGGAGCTGCACGTTTTTCCCGTGCGGCCACCCTGCAACACTACACCATTGAAGGGGCAGTCATGACTAGTGACTTTCAATACTCATATCTCGTCCGTCCCACGTCGGATCGTGCTTAAAATTTGGTGAGCATGTTTGTCTAGTCAAGATGAGCGATTCGATATGTTTCACGCCCCGTGACGATACCCGAACATGAAGAAAAGCTAGAGAGAAATTGTTGATCCATGACAAAAGTACAGAAAATTCAGCAGTGTCGTGCTTCGCTCGAGTGGCTAAATCATGAAGCTTGTGAGCCCAATCGACATGAGACTAATTCCATTGCAGGCATGAGGTCTCGGGCCATCTCTGACCCGATCCCTGTACATGATGAACAGTCGGATTCTGCACACGAAGCCAATGAACAGACTGCAAATTTCGTCGATGAAATCCTTGATTCCAGCCAAAATTCCAAACTTGCAAAATTTTCATTCGGCCAAGGAATCGAGCTGGGTTTGGTGCCTCGCGATCGTAGCAGCATGCTCAATTTGATTCAGCGAAGAAAACACAGAAATATTAAGGAACGAACGCACTATCGATCCAAAGTTTTAAGATCTACTCAAAATTCAAGTTACATGATCGTGCACCAAAAACACAATCCATGACTCGAAGTTGGTAGCAAATCGATCGCCATGCCAAGCCCTACAAGAAAACAATCATCTTACGATCAATCGGGCATCAAAACGACCCCGGATCAGCCATGCAAGAACACACAAGTCCTAGGGCCACACAAAGGCTGTTCTGAAATTCCACAACTTGTTAGGAAGGGGCAAATCTGTCATTTTGTGCCTTATTTTCTAATTTCTTTTGATTCAATTTAATCTTAATTTCCAGCAATTAGAGTTACTTTTGATCATCCACCCATGTTTGGGGCACACTTCTATATATACGTACCATCATTGTACACAGAAAGAGATAGAGAGAGAGGATACAGAAGATAGACACACACACAAAAGAGAGAGTTTTCACTTAATACGAGTTTCTCTTTCTTACCATTGTGGTGTTACACTTGAGAGAAAGTGAGGTGAGAGAAACTTCAGACTGATACCTCTAGGGTTGAGATAAACCTTCTCTCTATTCTTTTTTCTTTTTTTTCTCCCTCTCTCCTCTCTCCTCTCTTCTCCCTCTTCTTCATCTGAGTCCCTCGAAGAGGCTGTGCACAGCAGTGGAAATGTCATGCATGCCTCTCCCTTTGTCTCACAGGTCACGCATGGTGATTATAATACCATGCGCGAGTCTTCTTCCCCTTCTCCTCGTCTGTCGCTTTCTCCTAGTGCAGTCTCTAGATGGCACTGCCCATCGCTGCCCAAAGATGTAACTACAACGTCTCGGTGAAGAACCCAGACGGCAAAGCTTATTGCCACTTGCAGGGGTCTTCCTCTGATGCACGCCTAGCATAAAAGGTGATTCCTATCGTCGCCTGCTAGGGGCTCTGACAACAACTATCTCCGTCCGTGAGCTTCCTCTACACGTACCCGGTGCTTGTCGTCGCTCTCCTTGCATCCCATGCTTATCATCGTGCGACCTGGGAAGAACTATCGCCGTGTGCTTCGTCAGGAGCTAGCGCCATCTGCAAGGGATGCACCGCCTCCTTGCATTGCCCACTACGATTCCTATCGATGTCCGGACCTTCCCCTTCTTTTTCGTCTCGCCTTCTTCTCTTCCTCCCCCCCCCCCCCCCCCCCCCTTTCTCTTCTCGCTTGACTGAGAGTAAACCTAGCTTACACCACTGCACCGACCTCGATTTTGACGAGTAGCTGTCGTGCTGGTCCTATGAACCATGCCCATCTTGTTGCTATTCCGAGTCGGTGACTTCTGGCCGTCATGCTAGTCTCGCCCCTCCATCGAGTTCTCTCCCCGTTTTTATCTTTCATCTAACTTTACACTTCATCGCCTTCTCATATGAACATGCATTGCCCTAAGACAAGGATGGGTCCCTCGACCCACATGTCTTACAAATTAACCATAAAAGTGTTGTGCAGAAAAACAAGAGGATTACATGTCAAGGGAATTTTGAACCAGCTCGAGCAGTTGGGGGGCTTTCTTTATTATCTAAGAGGGCGCCCACACGAGTCAGTCCATGTAAGTCCCGGACCCACCTAAAATTCCTGTCTCATCGGTTGATATACCTGCCCTTGCCTTCGAGCAAGGTTCCTATAGAGCGATCTCAAATCCCGTGTTCACCAGAAACCCGAGACACGTGCCGCCAGATCACTAAGATCCGGAGGGCGAGATCGAGGCTCCTAACCATCACAGAATTGACAGATAAAATCCTCGAAGGATTCTCCTGGATTTTGATTCGTTGCACTAAGCTTGCCTAGGGAGAGAGATCTTGGTGATGACCCACGATAGTAAGAGACGAATAGGTTGAACATCTCATCTGGAGTGATGTGTGGTTGAGAAAAAATTGTTCTCTGATGTCAATTCAAGGCTGCCGGTCAATGTTTCTGAAAATATGGCCCTCAGTTGATTAGGCATGTCTCGCAAAGCTCTCACAGAGAGGAGATACGCGTTGATGTGAGCATCTGAATCTCTCTTCCTATTAAACTTGTTTCTAAATTCTGGGACAACAAATCCTAGGGGAAGGTTCTCCATGCCTCCAAGGGTCTCCTGAACATAGGCCTTTGGGGGTAGAATTTCATGCATGTCCATTCTTACGAGCATATCCTGCATCGCTTTTAAGGTGCCTTCTTGTTGAGTATTTGGTGTGACAGTAGGCCCAGCTGTTGATGGGATCCCAAGTGTCGGTGGGCTCAGGCTATACCATCGGGCAAGCCATATATCAAAACAGTTGAGCCGACGAGATGAACATCCTCCAAAAATTTGTGCTCGTTCCTACTCAGAATGGACGAGATACGACCATGAAAAGTTCAACCCGAAATTGGGAAGCACTGGTTCTCCAAGAGTGCACCAGAATTGCGTGCGGCCTACCCATTTTTGGTAAGTTGGCCGCAAATTTGTCCAGGAGTGTCCGAATGATCCGAAACTTGGTACTCGAGGGTTTTTGAACTTTTTGAATCCAATAGAAGCAATCTAGTGATTGTTTGAAGCTTTGACAATAGGGTTGTAGTTGTAGGGGCTTTTTTAGAATGATAAAGGCAGAATTCTGAAAACGGATTTGGCATTTGATCCACCTTAATCTCGTTGGAATGCGACAAGACTTATCGGGCATTCTTAAGGGACCCTTAGCCACGTTTTTTATCATTTTGGAGCCATTCTGGGACAACCTGGAATTATACTCAGAATCAGAGCTTATTGGCCTACTGCCTCCGTAGTCCACAGACATTTTGGTTCATGTGGTCTTAGGTCACAAACTGCTCTTTTCTTATGCGAACAAGGGGTAACAAGTATCAAAAAATACACTTCAACAACGTCGGATCTAAGATCAAACGGTGAGTGGCTCTCTTGATCAAAATTGGATGGCTAGATGATAGGGGAAGCGTAGATCTTCTATGTTGTAGGGGAAGTATAAAAACCTTTCCCATTTATTTATTGGAACATTATTTGTTTAGTTGGATTTTAGTTGGATAATATGTAAAGATTGAGGCAATATTATAGCTCTTGTTCAATTTTATGCGACTGAATTCCTTAGGATTGAATTTTCTTTCTATGAATTATATGAAAAAACACATTCTCTTGACATAATTTGTTATTGTGTTTCTCGCTTCTTTTTTCGGGCTATGCAATCTTCTCTTCCCATTCCCTTTTTCCATTTTTGCAGTTTGCAAGTACTCTCCCCTTTTCTGGCTTCTTCGAAGTCAAAATAATCCATTTCTCTCTCTTAGGCTCTCTTCTTATGTGTGGTTTTTCCCTTAATATAGTAATTTTTATTGCCAATAAACAATCCAATCCCAGCTGTTTTGGCGTGTTCATGGGCACGATTTCATCTGGGTTTTGCTTGAATGCTGGATTCTGTTATGGGTTGACTGGTAACGCTTCTTGGGTATCAATTGGTAGTTGGGGGGATCAATTAAATCATGCTCTGTGGTCTGGACCCCCAAAGTGAGGATGGCCTCTGCTGATTGAGTTTCTCTTTCTTCTTCCTTGTTGCGTCAATTTTATGTCACTGAATTCCTTATGATTTTTTTTTTTGCTTACAATTCATAACTCAGTATATGTTAGCCGGAAATTTGACGTAACTGTTGTTTCATCGATGAGTTTCATTCGTTCGAAGTTAGATAAGAATAAACTCAAAATTATGTTTTTACTTGAACTGAGAGAAAACAATTTGTAGCAGTCTTCTCCAGTGTAAGTCTCTCTTACAAACTCGTGATTTCCTGCCCATAATTGAAAACCTCAGTGCTTTTGTGGGTTTCATACTAGTATTCATTCCATTATTAGGTTGTAAGATTTTGGTTCGATATGTCAGGTAATTTGTATAGCAAATAGGAAATAAGTATCGCACATGAAAGCCCAAAGATATGGAAAGGGAGATGGGGATGATCATGGATTAATGGAAATCGAGATTGTGAAGAAGAAACATATGCTTGTTTTGAATTCTTCATCATGGGCATGACAAACATTTGAAATAAGTGTTGCATTTATATTCAATATTATGAATCTATATTTGGAAAACTGCAGTAGAATTGAGAGTGTGGCCATGTTCATATTCCGGCATTATAGAATATCCTATTTATAATCCAGTAAAAGAAAAGTTCATACACGTATCCTCTTAATTTTTTTGTTTAGAAATAAAAATTTAGACATAGAAAGCTAAAATTTGGCTGAGAAGTTGCTGCCTACCTTGATCAAAACTGTGTCATCAATCAATCTATTTTTGATAGTGCAAGCTAACCGCTTGAATCCTTTCTTGCTATCTTTAAATATGGGCTAAGTCTTTTATTATTATTATTATTATTTACTCTGTTGTTATTTAATATGTGCTGCGTCTTTCTTTTTTATTATTATTTATTTTTTATTGTTGCTTCCTTGAATTCTTTCTTGCTATCTTTGAATATGTACTAAGTCTATTTTTTTACTATTATTATTTACTCTGTTGTTATTGGTATGTCCAGGCTTTCAGATTCTATCATATCCAGCCTTTCAGATTCTACGCTAGAGAGAAAAGTAACACTGTTAATGCTTATACACCTTTGGCCCATTATATAATACTTGACATCTATAGGACAATACTAGAAACCCTTTAACGTTTCAGCACGTAATCAAATACAGGTACCCATAATTTCTTTAACATTCCAATAGGTTATCAAACACTGTACCCATAAGTTTTTTAAACCTTCCAGATGATAATGTTCCACTTCTTAGCGAAGAGGAACTTATTTTTTTAAGTAAACATTTATAATCCAACAAACAAATGCACCCTTACTAATTTTTCAACTCCAAAATAGAACCAAACCTAGGCAGGGCTTGCATTTTGGTCTGGTTGACCCGACATGGTGGTCTAGACCCAAATATTGTACCTTGTAGTCTCATCTGTGTCCAAATGTCCTGGACCAGACTTAAGTTAGGTTTGGGTCTGAGTCGACACTAGACCTTAAAGGGTCCAGGTCGATGTTGACCCGATCCTGCCTTGAACCTGATCCGAGGTGATGGGTTGGTTCTAGGTCCAATGACCTCAACCAAGCACAGGTTAGGGATGAATATGGGCCAGCTAAAACAAATGTCTAGGCTGGCCTGAAACTCCCGAAACCGCTAGGCCCAGGTCCATCAAAATATCACACTAATTTTTTTTTTAACAAAGCCCATGCCTATGCAACTCATATAACACGCCGTGTTCAAAGCCCCGAAATATCATATTAATATCTTGTATCATCCCCAGGCCCAAACAGAGAAGTATAACATTTCTCTATCAAAGTCCTTGAAAATACCGTACTAAATTATTTCAACTTTTAAGAAATCAAGCCCGAGCCCATGAGGACATAGAAATGTCCGTTGAAGTAGCCTAGCCCAAGCCCATGAGAGACCTACAAAATGTCCATGTCGAAGTCCATGAATATTGTACTATCTCGAATAAAGAGAGGTATCCTCATATCTGAATATTGCATTAAATGAAGGGAATGCATACTGTGAAACTATTTATTTTTATTACAAAGAGGGTATAATTGCTACTAGTCATTAGGCATCAAATTTTAGAGTGTGCGACACTCTCACAACCACCCTACTTACAATTTGACAAACAAAAGTTCTTGGGGTCTCCATGTATTTAATGGACTCTTTGTATACTTTTCTTTAAATGATATCAAGAGATTCCTTTGTTTTTTTTAGTGACTAGAGATTGTCATACTACTCACGTGTTCCTACTATTTTTCTTTTTTGTTTTTGACTTCTTATGTTCATGGGAAAGAACTTTGCATGTTCTTGTATTGTTGTTAAAATAGGGCTGAATTTTCCAGTTCAACCTTTTCAACTGAAAATTTGGGATCAACACAATCACAAAAAAAAAAAAAAAAAACGAATTGAACTCCTTGTTCAATGGACGAGCCACTTCTAATCGGCTGATCAAGTCTTTATAAATATATTTATTCTAGGTTATTAGTAAAATATATTAGGAATGGTCTTCAGGCTAATTGAGCCGCAACAAGTTCTATTCCTACACAGGTAAGATACTCCTCTCCACCACCGTCCACTGAGGAATCCAGAAAAAGATTATTAGTAAAACATTGCAACAGTAACACAAAGTAGAAAGAAGCTTTGGTCCAAGCCATATCATAACCTTTTGTCTCACAAATTTAAATCTTTGGACAGAACAATGGGGATGGGGCTCCTCACATGGTACTTCGAGCCTGAATGCCAGATTATGTGACCTTGAGAGTGGGACGAAGGTCCATTTTCTTTAAGCAAGAAAGTCACTGTATATTCCTGCTTCTCATTAGCCTTAGTAAAAGAAAGTTTAGTAGGCTTCACCTCCACACTTACACCAACTGGTTCGACCACCTCCACCACATAAAAAGACTCTACGTCTCCAACATTTGTTCCTGTCCTCTTAAAGGTAAAGGAAGAAGGCCCAGAAGGAGAGAAGACAACAGAGAAAGATGGATAGTTGAGATCCCCTTCAGTAATTATGGTTTTATTTGAACAATGAATCCTCTGTCTCGTAATGATTTGTATTTATGCTCATGTGTACTGCAAACGACATAAATAAGTATATAGTCATCAGCCTCAATGTCGTAGATGAGGCCAGGATCGATGGCCTTGTTAGGGTTTACATGACCTGCACCCAAGGCAAAGACATTGGCCAGATCATGTCATGCTCTTTTATGGGCTTCCCCTTATTGTCTAGAATGTCAGCTGTAGTCATCAAGGCCGATTTTTTGGCTGCTGGGGTCCAATCCGGATGGGCAGCCTTTAGTAGAGCCCCTATGCTGCTGAGATGGGGGGTTGACATTGAAGTTCCAATCTTCACGTTGAAAACAACTCTCCTTGGATCTTCGATTCCAGTTGGGCTTAAGTTTGATGGCCAGCCTGCTACAATGTTCACACCCGGCCCTATAATGTCCGACTTTAGAATGCCTGGGCTTACTATGTTTGGCCCTCTTGAGGTGAACACAGACACCATAGGAGCTGCTGTTTTCTCAAAGACTGATCCCATGAACACAACCCCTGCCTTTGGATTCTTGGTGGAGTTTAAGTAGGCCCTTATCTTATTACCATCATAGAAATTCACATTAGATACAGGCAATATATCTGCCGCGAGGAGTGTTTGAAATGGATCATCTTCAGGATTTGTAATTATCATGGCCGCACCCCCACCTTTTAGGAATGAGAAGTAGGTTTCCAATACCATTCCACAACCGTCCTCACACAGTAGCACTTTACCAGAGAGGGCTGTTGTACTTAGGTTGCCATTGCATTTCGGGTCAGAGAAGAGATGCACCAAAGGGAATAGTGTGGGCTTGAAATCTTTTGGTTGAAAGAGAGACTGGCCAGTAAAGATTTGCCCATTACCAAGCTTTGTGTCTGCCCAGAGTTCGCCGTCCATCGTGCTGGCACCAACTGTTAGGACCCAAGGTGCTGTACTCCGTACAGTACCCTCATCAGGTCCATCATTCGTTGCCGCACAACTCACAAGGATGCCTTTCTGCACAGCTTCAAACGCTCCAATGGCAATGATGTCACCAGTGAAGTTCTAGGTCATATCAAGTCCTATGGAGATGGATAAGACATCCACCCCATCCAAAATTGCTTTGTCGAAACAGGCCAAGATATCGGATGCATAACAGGCCATATTATTATAGCACACCTTGTAGATTGCAAGGTGCGCAAGGAGGGCTGTGCCTGACGCCGTGCCCCTGATGCTGTTGAACAACTCCACCCCAGGAACAAAATTGTCCCGCAGCAGTCGTGGCAGTGTGCGTGCCATGTCCTTCATCATCACGGGGTGAATCAGAGACATTAGCTTTTGCAGCAAGGGCACCCTTGGTGAATACTTGGGCACCTATTAGCTTCTTATTGCAGTGAGATGAGTTGAAGTCAGGGCCGGCATCCACGCACCACCCCTTCCACTTCTTGGGCGGTTGTGACATCCCAATGTCATTCAGAGATGGGTGCTCCGGCCATATACCAGTGTCTAAAACACCAATGATGGTTCCTTTTCCAAACCGAGTATTAGGCCAAATCCCATGCTTTGGGCTAAGCCCCAGGAATCGAGGGGAATGTGTGGTTTGTAAGGCTAGAAGTTCATCTGGGTAGGCATGCAGGAAGCCTTCTTTGGTCATCATCGATTCTACTTTCGTAGGGGTGAGTATTGCAGCAAAGCCATCGATCACCTCGCTAGACGCATACAGCATTCTGGAATCAGATTCACTTGCAGTGACGGTATCCGGTAAGAAGGATTTGTACCATCTGTCTCTGTCTGATGGTGAGCCAGTTAAGCCCATCTCTGGCTGACTTACATGTACTATTTAAGTCCTTGGCTGGTTTTGCAATGATCGCTGGAGCAGGGAAGCTGATGCTAAACCCGTAACAGATTGGGAAAATGCAGAAGCCAGAACGCACAGGATAGCAGAGAACATTGTGGTTCTGGTGCAGAGCATTCTTGCACCATAGCCCATCATCCTCCTCCTCCTCTGCTTCTTATTCTTCTTTCCTATCACTTAAGCACAATAAGACCAACTAAGAATTGCCTCTGAGATCGATGCTAGATTTCTAAAATCGAAAGAAATTTGTATCTGGAATGAATATGAAAAATGGAGAATATGAAATCCTAACGTGGATGGTGGAAGCCATTATGGTTATGTTCAGTAAAAGTTTCTAAAATTTGCAATTGGAGCTGGATTTTGTGGTTATACCATGTGGCGCACTACCAAAAGAGGCACTGAGAAATCAAAACAATTAAGAATTTAAGACGCATGAATATTGTACTTTGTAATTTAGCGTTACACTTTTAACGGACTTACCAGGCACCTCTCTCCCTCTATCTAACATGGAATTACCCATTTTTCCTGCCCACGGTAACTCAAGGCTAGTTACTCGGGTGCATAAGTGTACTTTGAGTCCAATACAAAGCCAAAAGCCCAAAAACAAATTAACAAAAAAGAAAATCGTAGCTTCCACAAAACAAGGGAAATTTCAAAGGATTTGCTTCAAAGATTGGATTTGGGGAATGAATTTGTGAACGGATTTCTAGATTGGATTTCTAGATAAGGAGAATGAGTTTTTAGAGATGGAAAGAGATTGGGTTTTAGAGAGAGAGAGATACTGGGTTTCTAGAGAGAGATATTGGGTTTTTAGAGAGAGAAATAGATATTGGGTTTTAGAGAGAGAATGGGTTTTAGAGATAGAGATTGAGTTTTTAGAGAAAGAGAGAGATTGATAGAGAGAATGATTTTTTAGAGAGAGAAAGAAAGAGATTGGGTTTTTATAGAGAATGATTTTTTAGAGAGAGAAAGAAAGAGATTGGATTTCTAGAGATAGAATGAGTTTTGTTTAGAGAAAAGAGAGATTGGGTTTCTAGAGAGAAAGAATGAGTTTTAAATTTTTTAAAAAATATTTTAGCATGTATTTATTTTTTCTTACTATAAACAATAAAATTTGAAGAGTGAAGATTAAAAAAGATAATAAAAAAATAAAAAGGCATGCTAAATGGGCTGGGCTGGGCCAAAACATGTTCGGCTTACCAGATCAACCGGCTTGTTGGGAAATCAGACATTTTCGGGTCGGTCTGTCTAAAGCTCGGCCCTGCCGGATAACCTTTCTTGTCCATACTAGACCGGCCCGGCCGGATAACCTTTCTTGTCCATACTAGACCGGCCCGGCTCAGAGCCTGATATAGGCCCGTTAGAGGGATGAAAACATGCCTAGTCCAGACACTCAAGACTCGACCCAGTCTATTAACACCCCTAGTTATGATATGCTCAAGGGTGCCTCTAGCCTAATTAGGAAATTTTAACCTAATTAAGCAGGTTTAGAGGGTATAGAAGCCTATTTGGAAGGTTTAGAGAGAGTTAGAGAAATTTTAATTTGCATAAAAGTGCAAGCTTTCTATGCTTCCCCTAATACATAAAAGTAATATGCTTCTCCCTATTCAATCTTCTATTATAAATGGACGGCTAAGATGGCCCTAATCACATTGTCATGTCTCTATACTATTTTATTTTTAATATTTTTTACAAATTATTTTGACACCAAATTTTGGGAGTCTACTCCTCTCTTAAAGTTGCACCTATAAAAAATATAAAAAAAATATTATCATTAAAATAAAATGATAAAAATACCCAGGAAAGATTCAAGGTGTATTTTGGTCATTATATTTTATCAACCAATTATTTTTAATTTTTTTTTTGGGTGCACCGCATTGAGATGATAGCATGTACCAAATTTTTTATTCATATTGTTTGAAGAAAAAAAATAAAAATAAGATTCTATAATTGGGGTGACAATAGACTTTTATGCCATATCAAGCATTTTTTACAACGAAACTGCATCTCTTGGCATTGTTCTGAATTGCGCCTTGCTTTGATTGTCTAAAGTTGGTGTATTATACAAACTCACCCAAAATTTAAATAGTGAAAGTTGCACTATATGATCAAGCACAGTGTATACAAATTAAAACTTTTCTTATTTTTCTTATTCTTAAACCGGCAAGATCACGTACAAAGTCCAATTGTAAACAAATAACTCTTGAAACAAATAAATAAAAGAAAAGAAACATGGTTCTCAGTTGCTGCCACTATTGAATACAATTCCTTAAATCAAAACTTTAGCTCATTGCTTTATGGGAAGAGAATATCAAACCATAAAGAAGTAAAATTTTCATAGATTACCTCAATCAGGCTTAGTACACCCCAAACCGAGTCTACTCCTTCCGATGGCACTCGAGACCTATGATTGGTCTCTTGATTCTCCTACATATGGTAAAATCCACTTAATGACATATGGATCTCAATCTAAAATCAACTACCTAAGGCCTCAATGCCTTAGTCTTGTTCGAGCCCATTTGGCTTGATCTTTGGAGTCATGGATTCCAATCTAGAGCCAACTACCTAACGCCTCAATACTTTAGTCTTGCTCAAGCCCTTTTGGCTTGATCTTTGGCAAGATAAGAGAGGGAGGGATCTACAAGCAAGGGGATTCTCCTTTTTGCTACCCAAAAATTAAACCACCACAAACTAACATTAGCTTGGGTGTGCTACTTAGAAACAAGAGAGAGAGAGAGAGAGAGAGAGAGAGAGAGATTACTTGGACATGCCCCCTTTGAAAAAACTTGGGAGATATATTGAATCCCTAAGTGGGGTGTGCTACCTATAGAGAAATCTTTAAGAGAGAGAGATAAACCCTTAGAGAGAGAAGAGAAAATAGTTGTATAGATTTTATGAAGTGAGAGAGTCTCTTTTTATATATTTTTTGTGCCTTGGGGTTTGCCTCAATTGGTACGGACAAATCTTGGACGTCGATATGAGGAGATTTGTGGGGTGAGTGATTTTAGTCATCTATCTCTTTTATCCACCATCACGATTCAAAAAGATGTGCTAGAGTTTTATCCTCTATTTCTTATATCTATTCCACTAAAATCTTTAAATAAAGAAAATATATATCTTACTTTCTACCTTATTTCTTGGATCGAGCAATCTTGATTCAAAAATTTACTAAATATTTCAAATATTCAACCTTATCATGTAAGTTGACTATACCCAAAAGATAAGCCAATAAACAAGGAGATAACTATCACCAAATCTTGGAGAACAAGTTAGTCCCTATGGGTGGAGCGTGCCACCATTTGGTGGCCACACATGGCCCCCACCCATTCCCACATGTTCTAAATGGGGTCCCCATATTTATGGAGCGTCCCCATATAATTTTAAAAAATATTTCATTTTGTATTTAGAATTTTATATTTTATTTAAAACAATGAAAAATTAATTTATCTTAATTTATAAATTCAAATAGCAAAACAAAATATCAGAAGAGTCACAAAAATTCAAATAAATATTCTAAAAATCATATGACATAAAATAAATTAAAATTAATTAATTTTGATGGGAATTAGATCTGTTAGATCTAGGAACTGATTAATATATGGCAGCACTCCACCTTCTACTACAGACCACGATCCACCTAGATTTCTCAAACTGACTGAACAATTCCCATGACGCACAATCTACTGCTGAGGCTCATGATTAGACCACCAAAGTCAGCCAATAGACTAGGGGAAACAATCGCAGTTTATGGATTTCAGGTTCTCCCCTAAAGATAAAAAAATCATTGTCCTATAGACCATGATGCAACCATGGCTCTATGGTGCATAGGGGTAATCTCTTGTAGGAGGAGTCGCCTGTCAGTCGCCGTCTCCCTACAGGCTGCTTGGAAGTGGGCAGTATGCTGGTGAGGGGACGTAGTACCATTGAACAGGGGGAGTTTCCCTTTTTGGTAGTTTGGGGGAAACGGCACCTGGTCAATGTACGAAGGGTACGGCTTCTGGTAGAGCGTAGCTTCCTGCATGCCTAGGACCATGTTCTTGAGACTGTGGGCCACCATGGCATCTATGTCGGTTTGGGAGACCCCACGAGAGGTAGAGCCGTCTTGGGAGACCGGTGGGGGAGTTGCTTGGGAACTGTGTCCTCGCCGAACAGGGAGTGGGTCTCGTGGTGAGAGGAAGGGGACCTGGAGGCTTCTAGGCGTTCCATCTTTTCAAGGAGGGACTGCATCATTACCTCAATCGGTTCATTAGCTCCTCCTAAGCGTCGTCCGATACATTGATCACCATGACACTGACTGCTTCCTCTGGAAGGTCAGATCCAGGTGGCGCAGTGGACTGTCGAGGTTGGCGCGTCGTGTATGGCAAGTCAATCTGTAGGGGTTCAGCTTGCCCCGACTGGACTCGAGCCTTGTATGCCGAGCTCTTGAGGACCGGTTCTTGGTATTGGGACCGTGACTTCTGGGTAATGTTGAACGAGCAATATTCTTGGACCTGCTCAAGTTCTGGAGTTTGGAGAGGAAAAAAGGGATTACAAAGTAGGAAGTCCTCAAGGGTGGTGATCCCAACTGCCTTAGAAGCTTCTTTGGTGAGGATCTGCAGACCCCTCTTTTGCTTAATCCTGAGGAAGATGTGGACTTTGATCCAAAACCGAGCTTGAGACATGGACTGCCTCGCTTTCTTTGAAAATGTCAGGGTGGTGTCTATGAGCTGGAGCAGAGAGTGAGGTCCAAATATAGAAGGTAACCTGGGTTTCCACCTTAGAGGCTGGAGGACTCTGTTTGACATCAGGTCATTGCCCCGAATTCCATTGTGGGGCCCGGGTGCACGGCTGACCTGCGGCTAGCTCAAGATGGTTCTCTTAGGGAAAACCTTTGAGTACCAGGGCTCGAGGTGCTGGCCTGACATTAGAAGAGCGACAGAGGAAGGAGCTGGTCCATGGCTCTACCTGAGTTGGGATTAGGGAGGAACCTGCAAGATTGATGTGTGTACACCTTTAGGGTTAGACTTAGGAGTCAGCCCGGGCTCGGTCAATGGGTTTCAACCTGAGGAGGCCGAGACCCACGAGCTTGTGTCTGTGAGGGACGAGGCGGGAACTTATCTCTCACAGGGGGAAGATATGTGTGCTGGGAGGGAGGACGGAGCGGTCGACCCTCATGTGCTCGAGGTGGCATAGAGCTAGCGTTGCCCCAAGCTATGGGATGCAAGTGTATGACACGTGTAGGGTTCGGCCCGAGAAGGCCTAGCCCGGGATGCGAGCTCGCAATGTGAAGGTTGCCCCGAGGTGTGCCTCAAGTGAACGAACCACAAGCCCTTGGGTGTGTGCCAGGGGTGGAGGCCATAGGGTCTCTGCCTTGGTGTGTCGAGCCTCTAGGTATATAGGTTCGGAGTGGTGAGAGAGCTTGGGGGGTTGCCTTACGGCGAACCTCAGAAGCGATGGCAACTTGCTTGCGTTTTGCAAAAGGGGTTGGGGCAGCCTTTTGGCGTACCTCTGCAATATGACCAGTCAAGGCCTTGCTGGTGCATGCTGTGTGCAGTGGCAGATGTGCCACCGATGCAAGGGCCCTTAGTGGAGGGTCCACCAGGGCAAGGAAGCAGGGAGTTAGGGACCTTTAAGTCCCCTCTCACACCAACCCAGGAAAGAACCTGAGCGTCGAATCGTGAGCCCCAACTAAGAAGGAGAGTAGGAAGGAAGCTTGAGCAGTTCGCTTCCCTGTGACATTCACGAGTGCAGGGACAAGGAAGTCCCTGACTCCAATGAAAGGGTTTAACAACCCAGATGCTATAGAAATTAATGCGGAAAGTAAAAGAGGATACTAGTCAAACAAAAGCGAATCGACTAAGGGGTAGTAAGTCCCCAGTGGAGTCGCCAAGCTGGTTAGGTGCCTCGATCTGGCCTTCTGGATCTAGATAATCTGGCAGCACGTATCTCGGGTTTCTAGTGAACTCGGGATTTGAGATCGCTCTCTCGGAACTTTGCTCAAGAGCAAGGGCAGGTATTCCAACCGATGAGAGAGGAATTTAAGGTGGGTTCGGGACTTACTCAGGCTGGCTTGCGTGGGCACCCTCTGAGACCACAAAGAAAGCCCCCCAACTGCTTTAGCTGGTTCGGAATCGTCTCCCTTGACCTACAATCCTCGTGTTTTCTACACAACACTTCTATAGTTAATTTGCAAGACAAGTGGGTCAAAGAGACCCACCCATGTTTGTGGGCATTGTACATTCATATGAGAAAGTGATGAAGTAAAAGGCTCAATTAAAGATAGAAAAGAGAATAGAACTTGATGAAGGGGTGAGACTAGCACGACGAGTGGAAAATTGCCGACTCGGAGTGGTAGCAAGATGGGCATGGTTCTCAGGACCAGGACGGCAATACTACTCGAAACCATGGCCGATTTAGCAGTGCTAGACTAAGTCTACCCTCAATCAAGTGAGAAGAGAAATGAGTGAAGAGAAGAAAAAGGGGATAAAGAGAAAGAGAGTGAGACGGCAGAGGGGAGAAGAATCCAGACGGCAATGGGCATCGACGTTGGCATCATGAGAAGACATCGCGTCCCTTGCGGACAGCGATGGCTTCTGGTGAGGCTTACGACGATAGCTTCCCATGAACCACACGGCGCTAGACGTGGAACACGAGAGAAGCCCACCGACGACAATAAGCATCACCTTTGGTAACACAAGGAGGCAACACATCCCCTGCGAACGGCAATAGCTCCTGACGTGGCACATAACGATAGCTTCTCATGAGTCACACGGCAATTACCTCTCATGAAACATGCGGCGCTAGGTGCAGAGAGGCGCGGAAGGAGCCTGCACACGGTGATGGGTATTGTCGCGACCTTTTGCGGATGGCGATGGACATCGCCGCCTGCAATAGTCACGCTACAGGGTGAAGCCCTCGCGGATGGCAATAGGCGTTGCTACCCGCGTTCCTCACTGAGACATCGAGGATACGTCTGCGGACGGCGATGAGCAGTGACGTCTGCAGGCCTCGTTATGGGGTAGAACAGAAGGAGAGCGGAGCTCGCGCATGGCATTGCCATCGTCATGCGCGACCTGTGAGGCCACCAGAGAGGCATGCACGACACCGCCACTGCCATGCATGGCTGCTGAGAGGAGCTCAGACGGAAAAGATGAAGAAGAATGAGAAGAAGAGAGAGAAAAAAGAAAAAGAAGAGAGAGAAGATTTACCTTGAGCCTAAGGGTACTGGTCCAAAAGTTTCTATCACCTTACTGTATCTCCAAATGTGACCCAACAATGAGAAGAAGGAGAAAATTTATTCAGTAAAAACTCTCTTTTGTGTGTTTTGTGTGTGTATTCTCTCCTTTTTGCGTAGAATGATGGTACGTGGTATATATCAAATTCACCCCAAACATGGGTGGATGATCAAAAGTAACCCTAATTGCTGAAAATTAAGATTAAATTGAATTAAAAGATATTCGAAAATAAGGTAAAAAATGACATATTTGCCCCTTCCTAACAATATGTGGAATTCCAAATCAGTCCTCGTGTTGCCTTAGAAGGTGCATGATTTTTCATGGATGATTCGGGGTCGTTCTGATGCCTGGTTGATCGAAAGATGATTATTTTCTTGTAGGGCTCGACATGGCAATCGAGTTGATACCAACTTCGAGTCATGGATCGTGTTTTTAGTGCACGATCATGTGACTTGAAATTTGAATAGATCTTGAAACTTCAGATTGATAGTGTGCTTATTCCTTGATGTTTTTCTGTGGTTTCTTCGCTGGATCACACTAAGTATGCCATTACGATCGTAGGGCACCAAACGCATCTTGATTTTGGCCGAAAATTGAAATTTCGGCAACGAAATTTGCAGTCGCTTCGTCAGCTTCATGTGCAGAATTTGATCGTTCATCTTGTACAAGGTTCAGGTCAGAGATAACCCGATACCTAACGCACGCGACGGAATTGGTCTAGCGTTGATTGGGCTTGCGAGCGGCGTGATTTGGTCGCTTGAGTGAGGCACGACGCTGCTGAGTTTCCTGCACTTTCTTCATGGATCAGCAACTTCTCTCTAGCTTTTCTTCGCGCTCGGGTGTCATCACGGGGCGTGCCACATATCGAATCGCTCGTCTTGATGAGACGAACATGCTCACCAAATTTGAGCGTAATTCGCTTAAGGATGGGCGAGATATAAGCGTCGAAATTCATTGTTCGTGACTATCCCTTTAATGGCATGGAGTTGGAGGGTGGCCGCACGGGAATAGTGTGCAGCTCCTCCTATTTCACTCTTTCGCCGATAACATCTTCTTGGAGTGTCCGTTCAAGCTAAAATTTGTCCCCTAGGGCTTTTTAACTATGTCGAATCTAATGGAGGTGGTCCCATAGCAATTTGAGACACTAAAAATATAGCTCTAGTTATAGGGTCCATTTCAGGGTTCTACAAGTCGATTCTACCGAAACTGTTTCTCAGTCTGCACTACCTTAGATATGTCAAAATGTGACGAAACTTGGCAGAAGACTTTTGATAGACCTCATAAATATCTTGGCCAGTTTTGGAGCTATTCTGGGACTGTCGAAATTTCCATTGTTTGCTAGGCTTTTATTTAGTGAGGACCCCATGATAATGATAAATATCTTCCAACAATCATGTCCCTTCATCTGATGATACTAGCACCACAAATTCTTACACTCCTCCTTCAGGTACTTTGGCTTCTTAAGCTAGAAATGTCGAGTCATTTCCTATTACACAAGCATATCGAAGACTATGAGAAACATGTCAGGGGGCACTTCATCCATAGGGACACTGCGAGGTTGTTCCTTTTGAGTTGTGATCATGTGCGAAGCCTCCATTGTTTCACCTGCCTTCTTGGACTCATCTAATTGAACTCTCCCTTCTTCCTTTTCACTGTGGGAAGTAGAGGGTGTCTTAGTGGCATTTTTAGGGGTTACTGAAGTCGGTGGTTCATGAGTTATGACTGGTATATTCTCCTTCAGCTATGGACTCTTGTATAAATGTCCTGAAACTCAAACATTGAGATATATCATGGCTGCACACCTAGTGGAATGGGAACCAAAGATTTTCAGTTCCTTGAATCAAATGCCTGGGTTGTCTTGATGAGAGTAGAATAATCCTTGTAATTCCATCATTGCAAAAAGGTCTAGAAGAAAGTTAGATGGTACTTCTTTTGGTTGCAAGGTCTGAACTTGTTCTTCTTCAATGGTGACTACATGCGAAGCTTCTGCAGTCTCGAAAGCTTTTCTGAGACTGTCTAAATGAATTTTTCCTTTCTGAGTCAGGGCTTCGATGTGATCTTGAAGATGGAAGCAGTCCTGCACAGGATGACTCGGCATCATAGGCACAACAATTCATGTTATTGGTGAGTCTCACCTGGTCTGGTCTCTTCGGCTCAAGAAGAACTACCATACCTTGTTCCAACAACATTTTCAACATGACAGGTACCCAAGCTATGTTAAGTTCTACTGCTTATTCAACCTTTTCTCAAAGTAATTAGGTTGGTACAGGTTTAATGGTGGAGGCACGAGGTTGTTGTTCTCGTTGTTGGGGTTCCCCTTGACCCCTGAATTGTGTTATTCCCCACGAAGCATCCAATGTTTTAAGAGGTGCATTGGAAGTAGGAGGTTTGGGAAGAATGGGTGTGGCAGTAACCGCTGCACTGACTGTATCTCTTTGTTGACCAGTGCGAGGGTCAAACCTGTTTTATTAAAGGTCCGACCTTGACGTCCCCCCGAGGTCTGAGCTTGAGTTCCACCATAGTGCTTAAGTAAGCTTTCAATTTTTACTGCCTTTGAAATCATTTCTAAAACAATGGTTGGGTTAGAAGCTTTGACATGAAGGGAGATTTCCGTCTTCATGTTCCTAATGCATGTTTGCACAGCATCAATCTCGGGCATGGGGTTACTCTAGTACACCGCGAGATCCCTCCATCTTTGGATGTATTTGTTTGCTAGTTCGTTCACCCTTTAAGTCATAGTAAGAACTTCTATAGCTTGAACTTCTTACTCAACTTCGTAAAAGTGCTTGTAGAACAGTTGTTCCCTCTCTTCCCAAGAGTGAACATAATTCGAAAAAAAACGAGCATACCATTTGAAGGTAGGACCAACTAGTGTTTCCACAAACTGTCGAAGAAGCAGTCTGGGATCAAAAGCTGACTCTTGACATGCTGACACAAAGTGTGCCAGATGTTGTTGGGGTGAGCCGGTGCTGTCAAAGATAGGCAACCTTCCTTTTTGATAACCTGGGGGCAAAGGGACTTGATCAATGAAGGGTGTGTAAGGCTTCCTATAATGAGCATTTTCATGGACCTTTTGAAACTTGTAAGCCTTGAATGCTTTGATTGATCATGTTCTGAATGTCTTCCTGGGTAACTGTTGTGGAAATAGCTTGAGAAGTTATATTGGGTTAACCATCAGGAAAGACTGGGGGAATTGGAGGTCGTGAAGTTTGAGCAATAGGAGGAGATGGAGCTCTTCGCTCTTCTTCTTCAAACTAAGGTTCAAGAGGAGAATTTTCTCCCTGATGTGAAGATACACCAATTGGCTGAGCATTTTCTAGCTCTTTGAGCCTATAGAAGATATGGTCCAGTGTTTCGTTAAAGCGTGCCTTCGATTTTTTGGATCAACACCATCTTGACTGACTACCATCATGTCAACTCGTTCTTTAGAGTTGAGTGACTCAAGGGTAGAAGTAGTCCTGGCTTGCTTTGATCTAGCAATCAAGGAAACATGGGTTCAGACTGCCTCGACTGGATCTGAGATTGCCTTGAAGATCGGATGAATACTGGCTCTTGATGGCCTTAGGGTTGTAGTTTAAGAAGATATGGCGCAAGATGACCCTGGGGTCATGGCTTGATCCGAATAGGCTCATGAATGCCTTGGGGCCATATTTCTTTCTGTTGCAGCTCAAGACGGCCTTAGGGCTGTAATTTAGTTTGATCGGGTTCCTTTTCTCGAACCTCAACAACTGAGCAATGAACAGTGATGCTCATTTCAGGTTCCACTGCAGTTCGCAATGGGTAAAACATATTTTTCTTCAATAAGTCTTCTGGGGTTGAAGACTCTGACTTCTTTCTTATGAGCGGCACTTTCATTCCTTTCTACTGCTTGATCCTTAAACTCCAGTAAATGCACTCCTGGAACTGGAATTGGGTGTGGCATCCTGCTTGATTGGCCTATCTCAAGGAGACTAAAGCGAAGTCAATCAATTCAGGTAAAGCATGGTGCCCCAGAAGTAAGGAGCTCGGGATCGCGCTTGGGAGTTTTGTTTTGTTTGAAGAAGGGAGGGACTGCTCCATTAGTTTTGGGGGCGTAATTTTGCCCCGAGTCCAGCCTCGAGGGCCAGCTCGTGCATGTTAAGTATAAGGATTTGACAAGAGCATACTCAAAGGGAACTTCTTTGAGTACCATGTCATCATGGGTTTTAGGGTAGAAGGAAGCGTGTACCGCTGGCCTTTCCCCTTGATTTCAAAAACAGCATTGGACCTGCAGGTGTGTACACAATCCATAGAAGAGTTGGGGGTGGCTTGGGAGCCAACCCTTAGTGAAGTGAAAGGTCTGCCATTTGGAATTCCGACCTTTGTAGTTGTAGTAGTCTTAGGACCACTTTGGGTCATAGGCATGCGCATATTTGTTTGTGACCTTTGACTGAGTCACTGGTCGTGTGCTCTTTGGATTACAACATTTGAGTTGCCACAAGCTGAGTGAGTATTATGCAATGCATGAATAGCTTGAGATCCACTTTTAGTGGGTCCGAGTCCCAAGGGACTCGAAACAGGTGAAGTGGTCGAGGGTAGATTTTGCTTGCCCCGATTCATCACGGCGATGATTGAGCCATTCATGATGACGGGAGTGAGAGTGTGTTTGATGGCTTCGGAGCCATTCAAGTTAGATGTTCTAGCATTGGAACCATCAGCATGAAGTGTGTGGGGCATTATATCAGTATGAGTAAGTAATACCCTTGTGGAATGGAGATGGGGTAACCTAGTGGTTACCCATTGAAGTGGTAGTCTTAGAAGAACCAACCATATGAGGAGAGGGAGTGGTTTTAGAACCACTCTTGAGCTTATAACTAGTGGAGATTCCACCAGTAACAGTGTGAGCATGAAGAGCTGCAGTTTTAGAACCGCTCATGCAATCGACACCAATCGACTTGCCATTGATGCTAGTAGAGAGGGAGCAAGGGGGTTTGAGTAACCTTTCTCAAGTTGTCATGGGCTTGAACCTAGATGTCAAGGTCTGAAAGACCACTAAAGAGATAATTAGGAGTAGTGGATTGAAGAACCTTACTTCCCATAGGTACATTAATGAATATGAGGATAATGAAATCCCCAATTTGGATGACAGAGGACTAATTGGACTCCTTAGTAGTTTTTAGGTGAAAGCGAGGTGGAATGTTGGTTTGACAGTGGATCGAACCAACTATAGCGTGGCATATCCCAAGTGGAGTCATCAATTGGTCGAGCTTGGATTTACCTCGCTTAGGCTCCCTCGGGGACGCGGGCTCTATGAACCCCCGCTCAAACAACTGCTTGACCTCTTGAGCGCGTGTGCGCCTCGCATGACATGTGAGGATACGTATTTCCAATGATGATAGGATTTTAAAGCGATGAAGAGGTGGACTCAAACACCTGCCTCACCGTGGTCGAGTTCGTGGGATACGCTTGGGTTATTGCCCTCTTAGATCAATAAAAGAAAGCCCTCCGGCTGTCCATTAGTGCGGTTTGAATTCGGCCCCCTCTCTAAACTCGACACTTCACTTGGACTCTCATAGGAAAACTGCTAATGAAACCTACTTAAAGTAAACCCCTCTTTGATGTGCTATATAGGTTAATGATTCTAGTTTTGGGGGTAGAGTGGTAAGAGAAATAGGTAAGAGAGAGAAGAAAGGATAGAATAAGAATGAGTTGATGAGATCTTGGTTTAGAGGTATTACTGGAGACAAGGAAAAAGCACCAGGCTCGAAGCCTTTGTACTCAGAGGATTTGGAAAGTGGAGTTACAGGGCTGAGCCTATAACTACGTCACTAACCCAAAGAGCCCCCTAAAAGTGATCAAGGGAGAGAGAGAGAGAGCAAAAGAGATGAAAGCCCTTACAACCCAAACAATGTATGACTCGGTGGTTAGAATAGTAAAAGGGTTAGAACTCAAAGAAAAATTGACTCGGGATGGCCCCAACCCTAGTGATCCAGTGTAAGAGAATCAGTGTCTCTTATAACGCAACTACACTGTACGAGCTGATGGTTAGAGTAGGTTTCCAAGAGTTAGAACATTAGGGCACTATATTAGGAAGACCCCCAATCGAGCGTTCAAGGGTAAAAAAAGTAATGAATAAGAGAGAGAATGAAGAAACAATGAAACAAAAATAAAATGAAATGAGTGAGAAGTCAAGATATGATTTAGAGAGAGAGAAAAATAGAGGGAAGTGTTTAAATTGAGGGAAAATTAGATGAAAGGGGTTAAGAGAGGATGGATCCGCCTATGGTGTGGGTTCGACTCTCTTGGGTTATTAGTTAGGGTAATAAAGGGTAAGAAGAGATGAGAGAGGGATGGACCCGCCTATGGTGCAGGTCCGGGCATCTTATGGGATAGATTGGGGTAGGAAAGGGTAAGAGTGTGGAGTGAGAGAGATGGGCCCGCCTAACATATGAGTCCGGACTTCTAAGGGGATGAGAGAGTTCTAGGAGATAAGAGAGTAGGATGAGAGACTTGGACCCGCCTATGGTGTGGATCTAGGCTTCGGATGGAAGAGGAAAGAGTAGGCAAGAGAAGAGGAGAGAGAGAAGGGCGGACCCACCTATGGTGCGGGTCCAGGCTCTAAATGAGAGAGTAAGAGAGAGAAAGGGGTGGACCTGTCTAAGGTGCAGGCCCATGACCCGAGTGAGAGAGATAAATAGAGTAAAGAAAGAGAGAGAGAGAGAGAGGGGAGAAGCCGGGCCCACCCTAGATGTGGGTCCGAGGCTTGGACAGGAGAGAGAGGGAGTGAGAGAAGAAGGGAGAAGGAGAGGGAGAATCTCAGACTCGCCCTGGGTTCAAGCAGAGAAGGAGAAAGAGAGAGGGGTAAGACAGAGAAAGAGAGAGAACGAAGAGAAAAAGAAAGAGAGAAAAAGAAAGAAGAGAGAGAAAGAGAGAGAAGAAGAGGAGAGAGCAAGAAAGGAAGAAGATAGAGAAAGATAGAAAGAAAGAGAGAGAGGAGAGAGTAGACCTCGAATGGGCTTGAGCCTAGGTGCACCTTCATCAGTCACTTTGCATGCATATGAGAGAGAACGGTCTTAGTCTTTGTGGGTCTAGGCTAGGGTTTAAAGTCTAGGTGTATGGCTTAGATGGCTTGAGGTATGTTGTATGGGAACTAGGGTGTATAAGGAATAAGATAACTAAAGGGTATGGATTACTATAGTGTATGGAGTCCTATGGTGTATAGAGTAGGGTAGGGTGAAGGATAGCTAAGGTAGGGTTTAGGGTGTATGGAGTAGGATTGGGCTAGGGGTTCTAAGTTGTATGGAAGCTAGGAGTTCTAGGGAGTATGGGATTGGGAGTTGGTAATCCTAAAGGAGCTGGAATTTTAGGGTTCTAGGGAACGAAGGATTCCTAGGGGTATTTTCTCTCTCTAGGAAATGTTTCTCGCTCCTCTCATCTTGAGTCTTGAGTTTGGAATCAAAACAAAAGAACAAGCCGAAGCCTTCAAGCTCTTCTCATTAATTCTCAAGAATTTTCGAGAGAGATTGATTACAAATGACTTAAGTTTATTATATAGAGCAACCCCAAAACAAGGGCAGATTGGTCAAAAACAATAAAAATTGTCAAAAAAGTACACATTTAATGAATTAAAATATTAATCATGTTTTTTTACCAAATGACCAAAATATCATTCAGCACTTTTCAACAAATGACAAAATCATCCCTCCATGAGGGGCCTCTTATCATTGCTAGGTCTAAGCAGCTTTTGCAGATGTTAATGGTAGGCGATCAAACGTCGTAGAATTGATGCTTAAACTATTATACATATTTTGATACCCTTTGCTCGTCTTGAAACAGATTTTTAAGGAAGAACCCAAAATCCGGCCTAATTCTATAAACTTATGATTCTTTAAGCACTAATTCTGCATGATTCATGATGTTCCAAGACTTCATTTTGATCACAAATTGAAGAGGATACTATCACAATCATTCTGTGATAAATTTCATCCATTTTGGTCTCCATTTGAGCACGTTCCAATTTTGGGAAGTCGCCGAAAAATGGGATTTCAGCATCCGAAAACATATGTCATCTTCGACCTCAAAATTCGATGTCATCCGGCCTCCGATCGTTTACAAAAATTATATCAAATTATAGCTCTTCGAAGCACGACCGCAATAGACCATACTTACAACGATCCTACAACAGGAAGTTGAGCTATGACCTCCAATTGGATGTTCTTCTTTTTAAAATCTGAATTTTCATGTTTCGAGCCCATCTCTTCTCTAAGAATTCTCTCGTTGACGCCTGTCATATGTAAAAACGAGCGTATCATCGAGATCTAGCTCTTGTCCCAATTTTACCTTAATTGAACCTAAAATGAGAAAGTTATGAGCATTTTAAGTTCATCCCAAAATGATAAAACATAGTTTCTATAAAAGGAAACTGCTTCATTGAGGCTACATCGCAATAATGTAAAACTCACCATTTTAGGGTAAGTTAGACCCAAAATGGTTCCTGGGGGAATGATTGAGCAGAAATTTGGTACCTAAGAGTTTTTGGATATTTTGGATCCAATGGCGATGGTCTATTACTCTTCTTGAGACCCAAAAAATAGGGCTATAGTTATATGGTATATTTTCAGCATGATAAGAATTGGATTTGCAAACTGAATTTCATCTCGATCATCTCAAAACTTGTTAGAACACAATGTAACTTTACGGGTGTCCTTAGGGTATCCAAAACTATCCTCTCATGAAATTTGAGGCCATACTAACACTTTCTTCAAGGTTCACCCAGTATGAGGCTTATTGCCATAGTGTTCCCATGGTCTGACGACGTATTGGGCACCGACGAGACCATGTTACTACCAGCCTCTCCTTATTCACCCCGAGGATAAAAGTATATAAAAAATGATGTATAACAATATGTTCTTTGCAAGACCTTCTATTATGACTCATTGTGTCGCATTGCTTGCACTTTAATGCCTTAATGGAGTGTACAGCCTTGTATTTTCTTAGTTGCGTCTTCAGCCTCTCAGGAAGGCGTGTCGTACTAGGTGGCAACATTGTCATGTTAAACACATCAGTCATCTCGATATTATCCAAGACAATCCCAAAGGGTATTTGGAATGCTCTTTTGAAGTATTCCACTATGAAATATAGGTTGCAAAACACAATGACATCCGTGCATGTGGTTAATAGCCACAATGGCATGACTACTCGGTATGCCACTAATTTGCCATTTCCTACAAGTGCATGTCCATTGAGTTAAATCGATAGTGAATTTCTCCCCTGCATAGTGGATCTCAAATTGTGTATCCGTGGCTGATATAGTTGTGTGTAAACATCTTAGAGTAGTTCTTGGGCTTTCGATACTAGGATGTCAGTCCACTTATTAGCTGATTCCCTCTTCCCTTCAAATCTGCACATCAACTTTACTCTTATGTCTTCACACATTATAATGATTGGCTTGTTCTAAGCATGTAAAATCCAATTGTTGATTGAGTCAGCCATGTTCGAGGTAAGCTGATTGAATCTAACGCTTGGAAAATGGCCATTTGTCCAATATTTTGGTGGGATATTCCTAATCCACTCGTATGCTTCTAGGTCGGCAGACAATAAAGCCGACATTTTTTTATCAAACTCTAGAATGGTCGTTTTGCAGGCAGCCTTCCAAAATAGGATCAGTAATATTGTTGTATTTGTTGCTTTCTTCATAAAGATCTTGAAGTTTTTTGGTAAATGTTGCATGCAAAATGCTAGAAAACATATCGAAAAATATTTTGTTATTGCTTTTGGTAGGTTTTTTTGTCAATCTAATACAATTGTCAAGGCAAATAGATTGACATGCTCATCAAGTACATCACTCAGAATATTCAACAACCAATATGAATTTTGGTAGTTCTCATTCTCGACCACTACAAATGTTATTGGGAAGATGACATCATGAACATCTATGACAATCACGCACAACACTATTCCTAAATATTTTCCTTTGAAGAATTTCCGATTAATACCCATTAGTGGCCTGCATCCATTAATAAAACCCATAATACATGGATGAAAAGTAATAAATAGTCATTTGAACCTGTCTTCATTTTTTGTGTGGATGCAAACTTTGGTTCTAGGGTTGATTCTTCAGAGCTTCTTCATATATAACAGGAGGTCTTGTATTGTTGGACATGTGGCCCATCTTACATTTCCCTAGCAACCTCTTTGCTTAGCTTGACACTGTGATCGCGTTAAATATCGTTTATAATATCTTTAGTTGCAATCTTATGCTGGTCATGAACATGTGCCGTAATGTTTTTGCCACCCAATCACTACGAGCTAGCGACTGATGAACCCTCCCCATTGGACCACTACATGTGTGCTCCTCCTTAACTATGAAATTCACTCGGAAGTCTGTTGTACTAGCAACTCTTAAGCATCACACTTGCCACGTACATCCCTCTGCTTTATAACTTGCCCAAACTCGGCCCTCCTCGCTTTTGACAAACTTCAAAAATAAATTATTATGGACAACAAAATCAACCAGACGATGCTAACATTCATTAAAATTTTTAAAATATTGGGCAGTTTTCAAAACAACTTCTTTACCAATTCCTCTACATGGTCTCTCAATCAGTTCAATATCATCCATATCACGCTCTGGTAAAAGCTCAAACTCAATTTATATTTGGACGGGTACCACTTAGTTGCGCTCTAAGTGATCAGGTAAAGGTGCATTAGACCAACTGTTAATAAAAGATAGAGTACAATAAGTTGAGTTGAGAAAATCACAAATATTTGTGCACTTTGACGATTCAAATAAAACAAATCAGAGATGAAAGTGTAAATTATACATGTACGTATTCCTTGTCCATCCATTACCGACAGGTTCTATCATTTGAAATTATATCGATCTCCACTCCGGCTCTATTACAAATGCAATGCAAATAACAATACTCGAAGATTTCCTCCCAACATATAAGATACATCTATATCATCACTTATGTCAATCGATTTAACGCCACTAGATAGACTTGTGTTGTGATATCTAATAGTCAACTTGTTTGGATCACATGACGTCAAATTCTCAAAATGACTTTTTAGTTGCTCCAAAGAACTAATTCTGTGGTACTTTGTAACCTTCAATTTTCCTACTTTGTAAAAAAGACGTATATCATTTAGGTTCGTCTCGAAATACCCACTATATCGAAATACCAGTTGTACTCCCTCGGTAACCATTGTCGATGTTATTGTATTAAATGAATACCAAAATTCAATTTATAGAGAAGAAATGAAACAAGCCATTAAAACAATGGGATATGTATAATACATAACGAAACATTCATTGATGGTTCGTAAAATATGAGTTTTACATAGATCAGGAAAATTGGCTTGGTCCATGGAGCAAGACTAAGTAATACAATGTACTAGTAGATCAATCCAATATTAAAACTAAGTCAATTATTCAATCCAATATTTAGCCGAAAAATATCTACTTCAAAGATAAATTACATCTATCAATACAAGCACAAAAAATTGCATTTATTAAATTAAATTTAATGAATAGTTAAAATAGAGCAACAGTAAGAAATGTATTGATCACGATGAGACAGAGAGCAAATACACTCAAGTTTGTGTGTTAAAGAGATAAACTATGAGAGGGTGAATGGTCGAGTAGGAGAGACAGATGGAGAGAGAGAGAAACTTTGTGGGAACCCTAAAAAACGGATTGTTTTAGCACAAAAATTTTTGTATATTCAATGACCAAAATATAATTTCGGATTTTAAAGAACCAAAAACTATAAAATTTTGGATTTCGAAAATAAAAAAATTTACTACTTTTTAGTACTTCAAAACCTTAAAAGGGCAACTGTGCTATTTTTAAAAAAAATGTTATGCAACAAAAACTTCATGGTATTTTCGTAATAATGCTAAAAATAACGGATATATACATTATTTTCTCTAAATTATAATTGAGCAATATCATAATTAATGAAAAAAATTAAATTTAAATCATAAATTTTAATTCATAAATAAAATTATTTTAGTGTACGTAAGATCACTCACATATTCATTTATTTACTTGACACTTTGGCGATCAAAACAATTACGAAACAAAAACACATGAGTTGATTGCTTTGTTGCTACAAATCGAACGTTCATTTTAATAATGTGGTTTTGAATTGGGTAATATGGCAATTTCACTTTTTGTGGAATTATTTTGTTATCTACGATGTAATGTACACCTCATATTGTTTTAGCACATTGTACAATATTGGGAAATTATCATAATTATACCTTAATTTTCGCTTAAATGGAAAAAACCATCAACTTTTATAGACCTCGTCCACACCCTTTTTCCTCATTTTAGAAATTTTTTACCAAAATAGCCTTTATGGTAGTCGTATTACCATAATAACTATCACATTTGTTTTTTAAAGAAAGGGTCTGGGGTCGTGGTGGAAGCATCTCCACACCCAGTTACCACATTGTGGTATCCATTCCTACCACTCACACCCCAAATTAATACCTTCAAAACGTAACTCCCTAATCTATAGAAAAAAAATGAGTAGGGGCATGTCTTCCCCACTGAATTACCCAAAAAACAATTATAACATTTTATACGGTACTTAATATGCCGTAATAACTTCAAGTACTATTATAGTACTCGAAAGACCGTAATGACTAGTGCATTTTAAAATGCCTCTCATTACGGTACTTTTACCGTAAAGCCTATCGCATCTTATACGATATTTTAAATACCGTAACAAATTGAAGCCTTATTACGGCACTCGAAATACCGTAATACTATCGTATCTTATAAACCCTGCATGAAACCCTTTTCTTCTTTACGATATTGTTTTTGCCTTTTTAGGGTGCCTCTATTCTTCTCCTCTCCTTCAAAATTTCTTGACGCTCTTACTATCTGGCACTCAGTCTCTCATTGGGTCTCTATTTCACTCATTGCCCTCATTTCATCATATTCTCCTTTGAGGTAATAAATCTTTCCCCAAATTATTTTTTTTGAGCAAGTTTCAAGAGTACTTTGTATCATTTCAACCAAGTTAGGGTAAGTACGATGTGGTCATATACTGATTTGGGCTCATATGTTCTCATAAATTGATTCAACATTGCCAATTTTAGTTTTTTTCTCTGCTTTGGACAAAATTGGGCGAGTTTTCCATTGTTTTTTAGCTTATTTTTTATTTGGATTTTCATGTTGCCATTGTTGAAATGAGTGCTCTGTACTATTTTAGGTTGATATGTCTTTGATTACCAGTGCTATTTGATTTCTATTGGTGTGATGGTGGTTATCAACTTGGTTTTGGGCTAGATGTTTTGAATCTGGTTGATGATGATTATGCGATGG
This sequence comes from Amborella trichopoda, assembly GCF_054954075.1. Taxonomy (NCBI): domain Eukaryota; kingdom Viridiplantae; phylum Streptophyta; class Magnoliopsida; order Amborellales; family Amborellaceae; genus Amborella; species Amborella trichopoda. The sequence goes on from NC_142346.1 coordinate 28,028,482, forward strand.
GGATTAGTGGTTTAGGAACTTGATTTTAGTTAGGTTTTAGCAGTCTGCAAAGAATTCCTCAAGGGTGGTTTGCGAGTTTGTGAGCATAATTTTAGACAAAAATGGTCTAATGTGAAGGTTGTGCTTTACAAGAACAAAGTTCAGTTCTGTTTTATTGCATGGCATTCTTCTCCTCCTTTGCTTCAAAAGGAAGGAATTCTTCAATTTTTTACTTAGGTCAAGTATTTCCTTTTCACGCCATTTCTTTATGAAGGTTTATTCAAGGCAATTTCTTGGAATTTTTGTTGGTTTTCACTTGAAATTCATATGTTTTTTGGGGTATATCAACAGTTGCACACAATTAAAGTGAAAAAGGATTACACATTCTAATTATAATGAACTTAAAATGGGTTAGCTTTTGGGCTGGTGGGTCAACTTTGAGCAAGGATATGCCATTTTGTCTTTTTGTTGTTTTGTTTGCTATAGTGGAAGATTGTCATGAAATTCCAACCTTGGTTGAAATAAGAGAAAGCATGCCTAAATTTGAGGAATATATTGGTGGTTTTGGATTCAAAATTTGGAAACACGCTCCATATATTCATAATGAAAGTAACTCTTGCCAATGTTATGTTTGTTTCAGTGAATTCATAATGCCAAGGCCCACTTGGATAGAAAAACTTGGCAAAATGTGATGAGATTTCATGGATCCATCCCTTCACATGGCTATTGTGTTGATCGAGAGTTTTGTTGGGATATGAGATGTTTCCCCCTAAAACAGTCATTTATTTATTATGGTTGTAAGTGCTGATCACAGGGTATTAAATATGGATTTTAGATGGATGATTGATGGTTTCATATGGTCTTTATAAGACTGTTATTTGTTCCCCCCTTCTCATGCTATGTATTCTTTCATTTTCTTTCACACCAACTTCACGATTACTTCCAAGTTGTGTTTGATTGAAAATGGATGATAATGGCTTTGTGAACAATGATCACGGCCAAAGGTGCACCTTACCCTGGAGGTCTTGAGATTCCTATATTGCTTACAAGACAAAGACAACATATATCATAGATGATTTGGGACGGAGATGTATGTACATGTGTTCCAAATTATATCATTTGCATATCATGTTGGTTAAGCAATTTATTTTATTTTAATATTTGAATTCATAAATTCCATTTCAGGATCAGAAAATCCCATCAGGCTTGATGAGAAGGCCAATGCACTTACTTTATGGCCTTTATCAAACAATGATCAAATTGACTTGGTCAGGATACCAGATGACTCACCATGACCATGGCACATTGCCTATTATGATCGACAGGTGGCACGCAAAGACGAACACCGGGCACTTCATTATAGACATCAAAGAAGATGATGCTGAATCTTGAAGATACATGGAAAATTCTCCGATTAAGGGTGATTAGTATAGCTGTAAGTCTTAGGAGAGTGGAGAAGTACGAGGATTTTATAGTCCGCATATGAAGACAGTTGCCACCAGGTACCAACCATTCTATTATCCGGGTGACATGGTTGAGGAACACATTTAGACAGTTGTCACATAACTATAACTGCAACACCCTGTTATGACATACCCATGCATACCTCATACATCTAGTCAGCTGCACAATCTTTGCATATTCCACAGATGGTATGGTGCCTATAATATATTCCTTGCTTTTTGAGGATATAGATGTAGTTGGTTATTATGCATGGGGTGCAACTGTCCTAGCTTATTTGTTTCGAGCCTTGTCAAAAGTTGTTCGTATTGATCACCAACACCTAAATGGATTAGCCACTATTTTGCTGGTAATGCTATTATGTTAATGTTTTGATAGTTTTTTTCTAAAGTTTTGATAGATATTTTGTTGCAATACTTATTTTTTATACATGGATTTCAGTGTTGGGTGTACGAGCACTTCAAATTGTGGCACCTAGATCCCTCAGGTGGGCCCTCCTAGAAAATGAGATAACTCTCATAAGACAGGAGACCAATAACGCACAGATAAGTGATGTTAGTATAGAATAGTTTCATTAACTTTATTTATTTATATTTTAATAATTTTTTTGTGCAAGTTATTTAGTATAATTTTTTCCTGTTTTTGTTATAGGTCATATGGACCCTATACAATGATTTCCTGGTGTAAGAGAAGAAACTGAAGTGGCCTTATTGTTTGTCAGACTGCTTTGTGTCATACATACCTCATATGTGGACACATTTGTGAGGGATACATGTCAGATCGTGTGCTCCAGTAGTTTGGACTTCACCAAAGAATACCGGGTGATCCCTTGCAGTAGAAGAGGAGGAAGAGAAAGGGGAAGAGGCCTGAGAACTGGGGAGACAAGCTTCAACCTCAGATAGATTTGTGGACGAACAGGCTAGATTATATGTGTCAGGCAATAGATTGCATATTCAATGGGAAGCTAGCACAAGAATACATCGAATGGTATAGGCTAAATACTAGGCCCTTAATACATAATCCATGTAGGAAACATCCCTCCAGATTCACACCTCAAGGTTATCGTGACGAAGATAGAATGATAAGAATATTTTAGAATTGACACTACTTTATTCACGACTCTTTCATTTTAGAAATCTCAATGGTCTATTTCATATGACTTGATGCAGCCTAAGGATATTAACCATGCAACCCAACTTGTACATCAATGTTACATTTCAAGGAATTGGGAACTAATTAAGGAAGCATTAGAATCTCTGAAATTATACGACCCATAAACTATAGGGGAGAAGATGAGAGGGGATGATGATGTCTTTGAGGATATGGAGTTGGATGGGGAGATGGAAGATAACGTTCCAATATGGCACCCTTCTTGACCAGATGAGGAGCCAAGTAATCTATCCCCACACTAGTTAAACCGGAGGAACTTAGATGGGGTCAGCAGTATAAAATTCGACAAAAGCGTTCAAGTTGATTTATTGGTCTAGCTGTTTTTGTAAAGAGGCCAATAGTGCTTATACGATGTAAAGAGGCTAGTAGTGCCCATAATAAGAGGCTAGTAGTACTTATATTATGTAAAGAGGTCAGTAGTGCCTATAATAAGAGGCCGGTAATGCCTATAGTTGGTTTTTGGCATTTTTGTGATATTTGTATATTTATGTTTTATTGGTTCAATGAGTTTATACATTGGTTCAATGAATTTATACATCGAATTCAACTTCAGCTGATTCAAAGTAATTGGTTTAATATACAATATAGAATTTTTTGTGGCAAAGTGTTACTTGTTAAAGAATTGTTAACAATTTTGCAGCAAAGCGTTAGACTAAAAAACATCAAATATGACTGAACTAGCAATGCAATTTACATAGCCCAAAATCCCTAAAGTTTTTCACAAACTCAATTACTTTTGGTCATTACGGTCTTTTTTGTACCATAATGACCAATCTAAACATTATCGTACTTTCAAAACTGTAATGCTAAAAACTATTGGAAAAACTCCTGGAGTTTTTTAGCATTATGGTCTTTAAAGTACCGTAATGCTTAGACTAGTCATTCAGTAGAACAAAGACCGTAATCCGCATTGTGGTCTTTTTTTTTGCCGTAATGATTAGTCTAAGCATTACAATACTTTTAAGACCGTAATGCTCAAAAACTACTGGAAGACTTCTGGAGTTTTTGAGCATTACAGTGCTAAAAGTACCATAGTCTATATACTGGTCATTATGGTACTTAAGCTACCATAATGATCATTACGATCTTTAATGTGCCGTAATGATCAGTCTATGCATTACGGCACTTTCAAGACCATATTGCTCAAAAGCTCTAGAATTTTTCCATTAGTTTTTTAGCATAATGATTTTTAAAGTACCATAATGCTTTGACTGGTCATTATGGAAAAAAAAAAAGACCGTAATGACAAGAAGACATTGAGTTTTAGAAAAAAATTAGGGATTTTAGGCTGTATAATTTGTATTGATGGTTCAGCCATATTAGTTGTTTTTAGTGTAACGTTTTGTCACAAAATTGTTTAGTATACAGATCTTTAACAAGTAAGAGCGGTATGTAATGAGAGATGACTTTCAATCGAACTGTGTGCACTTTTAAAACAAGTATCAGACATTTGAACCAACATAACATTATATATTGTATATTGAACCAACAACTTTGCATAAACTGAAGTTGAATTCAATGTATAAAATCATTGAACCAAAATCAAATCAACAACTTTAGAGATTTCATAAATTAAACCAAAAAGTCATATCAACAGGAACTACTAGCCTCTTTACAAATTCAGAAACAAAAAAGCATATTAAAAAATATCAATTGGCTCTGTTGACCTCTTTACATCGTTTCATACACGTGATTTGCATGTCTTTCGGTTATGGCCCATAACCTCGCAGTAGCTACACTTAAGAGGCCTAATCTCTTTGTATTATCTTTGTCTGCGTTGTTTCTTTGGCCAACCCATGGTTCACCTTGCAATTGGTGGCAATACTTTGTTGTAAAAACCATCTTTGGCAACTCAAGTGCTTCAAGCATAGGGTTGAAGGGAAGGGAATATGCTCAATGGTACATATCCACTATAAAATAAACGTCGCAAAACTCAGTAACATCTTGATGCCTATGATCTATAGTGGCGATCGCATGACTGTACGACAACCCACTCACATGCTACCACCGACAGCTACATGTATGTGTCACCAGATTAACATAATATTTCTTATCTACATTGATCTCATACATGCCATCATGTACCTATATGATTGTATGAAGGAATACGGACATATCCCTCCTCTTATCTATTACCTCTTGAGACTTCGGTGTATGCATGCCAGTCCACTCTAAGGACTTGGCCATCTTCTTAGAAAATTTGCCCATGAGTTGAACCCTTAGGCATTCAAAGAGTTTAATGATGGGCTTTTCCCGAGCCTTTAATATCTACATGTTAAATGATTTGGAAATGGTCGATATCAGATGATTTTATCTACACCCCCAAAAATATACGTCTGCGCAATATTTTGGATGTTGTAGCATGATCCAGTCATAGGCCTCAGCATTTGCACTCTTAATTTTTGTCATATACTCATCGACGTCTGATATAGACAATGCACGTGCATCTTTCCAATAAAGTCTTGTGAGCACTGAATTTCTAAAGGTCATTTTTAAGTTCTTGACAAGGTGATTCATACAATAGCCTTACTCACTGGCTAGGAAAATTTTTTCAATTGCGGCTTACAATCCTTTTTTATGATTCGAAACAATAGTCAATACTGGCAAATCAAGCCTCTTGCCAAACTACACATTGAGAAGCCCTAAAAAAAAAAAAAGTCCAACTTGGTATACTTTCACTCTCAACCACTGCATATGCTATGAGAAATATATTTCCATTCACATCTACCCCAACTGCAACCAATAGTATTCCTTTGTATATTCCCTTCAAAAAAGTCCCATCTAGTCTCATCAATGGCATGCAACTATACATAAAGCCATACAAACATGGATGATTGCCTATAAACACGCGCTCAAACTTATCATAAGTCTGAGTAATCATCAAGGTTACATGATTAGTGATTCGGATCTTACGAAGGTACTTGGTGAGATCCTCGTATGCCTTCACATGTGAACCGTCATTTATCTCTTGTGCAACCTCTTTGCCCCGCTATGCTTGTCAGTAAGATAACATGACACCGTGATCATGTTGTATATTATTAATAATATCTCCATGTGTTAGATTAAGCATATCATTCAAACAGTCTTTGATCTTGCTTGCAACCCAGTGGCTTCGAGCAAGCGGCTGATGAACCATGCCTATTGTGCAGGTACATAAGCGTACGTTTACAAAGTTCTTCATCCTGAAGAAATTTGTTGTATTAACCTTCCAACAGTACACTCACGATGAACACCTATCTGCAACACACCTCGCCCATATACGTCTCTCCTCGCTTTTTCTAAACTACATATTAAAGTTTTGTGATATGGCATAATCAATATGGTGATTATGACATGCTTGTATGTCATCAAAATCTTGACCTTGTCAAAGTACAACTTCGTAACGGTCAATCCTAATGGGGCTTTCTATTGGATCGATATCGTTAATATGACGCTCGATTTCTGAATCATGTTCATCTTTTACGCCTATGTCAGCAACACCTTCACTCTAAGCTACTTACTCTTGTCGGGTACCGTTGTTGAAAATATATTACAAGAACAAGTGAGAATTATCCTAACCTATAACATCTGCACTACAAATATTGTCAAATAAAAAATAATGAATTTCATTGCAAACTCCTTACATGACCAATCTTGATGGACCATTATAGGGCACTGTTGGTGGTCAATATTAAGTGAAGTCTGACTCAATAGGTTTGTTTGACATGCATATAGCAATGGGAGAATACCCTTCCACTATGTTTGCAATGTCATCATCATCATCGTCAATACGTACCATATTCATGTTACTTGATAACCCAGAGTCAATATACCTAATAGTCATGGTACTTGGGGTATAATTTGTTACTTTTGACAAGTGAGCCTTTACTTGGTCGAAGGATGAGATCCTCCTAAAAAATATAACCTTCTGGACCCCATGATCATACAAAATACGTCCATCACTAAAATTTCTCTTGAAAGAACCATCAAAGCGTAAAGCGATTTTCACTCTATCGTTACCCATTATCGGTGCGAGCAAGCCAATCACTGTTGAGATCTCCAATTTCAAATGGAAACAAATATGAAATGAAACTTTTTAGGATGTGTAAAGGTTTCAAAATATTTATAAACACATTGGAAAATAGCAATGCATGTATAACGGTTTCAAAATATTTATATATAATGAGGGAGTTGCATTACAGAGGGACTTTAGATTGCAATATAGATGCCACAATATGAATAAAGATCTAAAACTTATTTATGCAATATTTTAAACAAAAACAATCCAATGGCCAACCCAACTACATCAAGTACTATAAAAAAAACAACATAATATTTCTTACAAAATGTTGTCATCACACATCCAAGGAAATATAATTAAAATCTTAACGATTTTGCTGTAAAATGGTATTGGTGTGTATGTTTGATGCTCACGGATTAGGAAATAGCTCTCACAGACCTTGTTTAGAGATTGAGAAATAGTAGGAGAGGATAGAAAATGGATGAGAGATTAGAGAGAGAGAGAGAGAGAGAGAGAGAGAGAGAGAAATAGAGAAGAAGCTAAGGAAGAGAGATGTGAGGTTAGAGAGAGGGATGGGAAGATAGGATTTTAGGATGAAGAAAATCATGGAAAAGGTAAGAGAAAAGCGTGAGAGTTTTGCGCGGAGAAAATAATGCAATATGATTACGGTACTTTACCGTAATACATGTGAACTTCATTACGGTACTTAAAGTACCGTCATGCTTATATCATAGCATCACGGTCTTTCGAGTACCATAATAATGATCCTAGTTATCACGTCATTTAAAATGCTATATAAAATGGGGTGGTCATTACGGTACTTAAAGTACCGTAATGCTAGGGTTTCACAGTAATACAACTACCGTGAAGGCTATTTTGGTAAAATAAATGTCAAAATTAAGGAAAAAAAAGTGTGGCTGATGTTTACGAAAGTTGAAGGTTTTTTTTTTTTCCAATTAGACGAAAATAAAGGTATACTTCTGATACTTTCCCTACAATATTCGCATCAACTCTAGATGATTTCTTTAGAGCATTTACTTATGTGAAAAGAAATTAAATCGATCCATAATTGTTTTGATCATATTTTTTAATTGCATTCCTAATAATTACTTGACTTGCAATCTCAATAATTATTTAAATCTTTTGAGTACAACTATTTCTTAATCCCTTCCCTCCCTCCCTCCCGCCCCCTCCCCCCCTCCCGCCCCCTCCCCAACCCAAAAAATAAAAGAGTATACCTCGCCTACTCTTTTGCTCCCCAAAATTGAGGAAGGCCCTGAGAGTTATGACATTGATATTTACGAGTACATGTACCTATACCTATAAATAATATAAATATAAATAATGCATATGATATGGAACATTGAGGAATAATGTTGTATAATATTTAATCAAATTGTGAACAAATCAAGAATTTCAATACAAAGCAAATCCCCCTTAATCATGCAGATGTTAAACTTTGTATTGTTATTGCTATTAGTATTACACGTAAATGACTCAAAAAGTCTTTTAGAGTTGACACCTAAATTTATGACACAAGTTGAGCAATCAGTACTGCATAGTACAACTACAAACATAACACACTACACTGCTCTAAGCAGTAGGATTAATATAAAAAATATTTTTAATAAAATATATTTATTTTGTTTAAATTTGTATTGTTATTACTATCAGTATTATATATAAATGACTTAAAAAGTTCAAAGTTTTTAGAGTTGACACCTAAACTCATAAAACAAGTTCAGAGAGCAATACAATATAACATCACTACAAACACAATATATTGTGATGCTCTACGCAATAGTTTACTTAAGATTAATATAAATAATCATATTTAACAAAAATGTTCTGATTTCTCTTCAAGGATTCAAATCATGTACAAAAAACAATATTTCTAACCAATTGGTATTATTTTTGTTTAAATTGGTGCTAGTCTACTTTTATAGTGTAGACCTTATTATCTACACTTCTTTTGCACTATGTTTTATTTTAAACGAGTTGTTTACCACCTTACGTGGTAACCCAACAAACCACGTTCATGTAGTAAGACACCTTTTATAAAAGGTGTTAACATTTTAAAAGATCTCTCTCATGCTATACTCTCTCTCTCCCTCTAAAAAGGTATTTTAACTTTAGAAAGTCTCTCTCTTATACCTCTCATCATACTCTTGCTTGCACTGCAGCACCTCATGCTCTCTCTCTCTCTAAACCTCTCACAATCCCTGCTCTACCCTGCCTTTTCTCTTTCATAGCATTAAGCTTCATGGCCTTCTCGGTTTGGAGTGAAAACCTTGTAAATAGTTGGGTCACAGAGAATAATGAAGCTAGCCTTTGAATACACTATTCATGGCTGCCGTTGGGTTTCAGCCATGAGAACAATTTTGCTTTTCTTTTCCAAATTTCAAGAAGATTTGTTATTGGATAGTCAGAGTAGCTTTAAGAGTGAAGGTATCGTTTCTTACGGTTCCATTAATGGCAAATCTATCATCTTGTCTTCTTCCTGGTTATGCATTGTGCCTAGTCCCTGTAATGCCAAGGGGCCGCAAATTGTTACCTATGGTTTTAGAAACGGAGCAAAGACTCTGAAAATGAAAATGGCCTCCACAATTCCTCTTCTCAAAGTGACACATAAAGTGATCTCATTCTCCTAAAAAGTAGTTTGCTTTTAATACAATTGTGTTATTTTCATCCATCATCTTTATTTTATAAGTTTTATGTGTGAGCGATCACATTTCCCTATAAAATAGTTATTTAAAAACTGTTGTTTCCGTATTTCTGTTTATCAGTATGAATTTTGATATTGTAAGTATTATGTGCAAGTGGCCTTACTTTTCTTGAAAAACAGTTGGCTAAAAATTTGGAATTTTGTGTTATAAGGTTTACATTTTTATGTAACATGATTTGTGATATGTTTGTTTATTATTAAGGATATTAAACAGTTGAGAATGATGTATTTACCTATGGATTTTTATGAGAGTTCTTCTATTAATAATATATTATTTATCATGTTACATTTCAAGAATGTCTCAACCTTTCTGGAATTATTGCCCAAAATATTTGACTTGCTACTTACAGATATTTCAATGGAAATGATTATTATTAAATTGCTTCAAGTGAATTCATGTTAATGTTTTCAATGATACTTTGCATATATGATATTATTGCTTTATGATGTTTAAAGAGTTTCAGAGATAATTTGAGTATATAAGTGGACTTGCAGTGATCGTTAGGACCTATCCGGTTATGTCGGTAGAGATTATTTGGACTCATCCGGGATGCCGATGAGGTATGATTGGACCTGCAAAGATTGTTAGGACCTATCCAGTTACACCGGTAGGGACTATTTGGACTCATTGGGGACGTGGGTGAAGTATGTTTGGACCTGCAGGGATTGTTTAGACCTATCCGGTAAGGGCTATTTGGACTCATCTGGTATGCCGGTGAGGTATGTTTGGACCTGCAGGGATTGTTTGGACCCATCAGGACGCTGATGGGTATATAGGTGACCTACTTGGGAAGTCAGTAGGGTATTTTGTGAAATCCTTTGAATTATGCATTTTTGTTAAAATGTTTATATGCATTTCAATTATTTGGATTATGTTTAACTATTTATTTGTGAAAGTGCAATTTTTATCTATAAATGCTTTTGCTCGCAATTCTTCCTCAGGTGGTTTTTAACATACATTCTTCAAATAATGTTTATATCTTCCAACCATGATTATTTTTTAGGACCATGATGGTCACTTATTGAGTAGCCAAACTCATCTAACTATTGTAAATATTTTTCAGGGTAATTGCAATCTCATAGTTCGAATACAACAGGACCATATTTGAAGAATTTGTAGGCATGATTGACATTCCCCTTGTAACTTTTGATCAAATGCACCATTGTAATTTTTGTTCTATCAAGAGATGTAAATATCTAGCCCTTCATGTTAATATCGGTTGTGGGTAGACTTTGTACAGATTAAAAGAAATGGAAAAATTTGTTTTGGTGCGAATATAGTAGTAGAAATTTTAAATTTGTTATATACATAGATAGTATAAGAATAATTTGTCGCACATCAGGAATATTAGTAAACTTGGGGTGTGACAAAATGTTCCTATTAATTAAATGTTAACTTTGAATCTTAATAAACTATTTATGACTTTATAAGTATAATATCACCTTATCAATCAAATTAGAAAATTTCATTTTCTAAGTTTTATTTGTTTTGATTCAATACGAGTCGCATATGTTGTTCTTAAATTTTTCTTATAGTTATTTTACCATTATCTTTCTCTAGATAATTCTTGAGCAACTTAGAGCTGACACCTAAATCCATGACACAACACAGAGTACATATTACTACCAGAAATAATACATTGCATTATTCTAAGCAGTAATTTTCATAAGAGTAATATAAATTTTTTGTTTAATTAAAAATCTTCTAATTTCTCTTAAAAAGATTCAAATCACTTGCGGATCATAAATTTTATTGAATCATGTAACTAAGAACCAAAAAATTGTCTACACAATCAAAATCAACTATTTAAATATTATAAAATAATAAAAAGAAAAAATAATTTCATTCCAAATCCAAGTCTAGGTCCTGGCCGACATGGACTCAACCCGACCTGTTGCCACCCCTCCAAGGAAGCATAATATGCATGCCCAACTGTAAAAAGGACGCCCATGGAATCTTCATAGTTAAGGAAAAAATAGAAGGTTTCAACCTCATACTGTATGGGTAAGGTGCACTTAAAAAACTGACTATTGAATGTGTGTGCTTCTTTCAAGTTTCACTTCTTCCTTTGCTGCTTCTTCTTTTTATGTCCGTAAGATCTTTTCATCTACTCTGTATCTTGTTTATAAGTGTGATCCTTATAAGTTTATAAACTTTGGTGTGCGGTGTGCTTTATCTTTTATCTGGTTGTTGTTAGCTGTTCACATCTTGCTGTTTACTTGTCGTTGTTCATATCTACATGTTTGCACATCTATATCTGTTTCCATGTTGTTGTTCATATCTACATGTTTGCACATCTCAATTGGTATCTGACATAAAGACAAGGGGGTTTCTAGTCCTAAAAATAATTCATCTTTTAATACATTGTCTGGGCTATCTATTTTCATCATCAACATTACGGGAACTTTAAGTTTCATAATTGGGAGCAACAATAAATTTTTATATCATTGCAAAGTCTTTGTGAAACATAAACTACATTTTCAACGTGGTTTTGAGGCGTACCTTACTTCAATAATATAAGGTTGACCCCTTATACAAACCTCACCCCATATTTAAAGGTCGTGGTTTCCATAAGGTTGCAACCTTAAACAATCCAATTAAGACGCACCTTCAAATTTTATCATAATATATAGTTTTGATGTCAAATATTCTTAGGATCATCGCAAAATATATTTTAATAACTAACTATAAAATTTTAAACTCCAAAAATGCTTAAATTCAAGTAGATCTATAAACATATCAAATCTTGAAAATGGATGGTCTAGATAATATGTTGTAGGATGCACTATTTTTTCGACCCAAAGTCCTTTTTATTTATAATCATGCTTCCAGAGGTTGAGATGATCAATCAAATGGTTTTTCTAACATTAAAATAACCTTTGCCGATGGATCGTCGAGGTGCATCGGTAGAGGTCGAGATGATCAATTAAATGGTTTTTCAACATTAAAATAACCTTTACCGATGGATTGCCGAGGTGCATCCTTAAATCTTAGGGTGAAAACATAGTTTCACATGGGAACTGCTTCTCGATTGTTTAAACATTGTTTAAACATAGGGTGAAAACATAGTTTGGTGGGGCGCGATTGTTTAAACCGTGCTCGGGAGTCTCTCTCTCTTCGGGGGCTATCTATGAGAAGCCCTATATTGAAAAGCAATGGGTGATGCCCTATCAGCGCTCCAAATTTAGGTTTCAGTGCGCTCTGTTACCTTCATCGATGTTCTAAAATGGCCTCATGCTTCGCTCTCGATGACGTGGGTACCTTCCACTTCTATTGCTCCTAATTAGTTTCCTGATGTTTTGTCGATTCCATCTATAAGCGTTTTGTTCTGATTTAATGGCATATCCAATCTTAAAATAGTGTGAAAATGTCAATTTTAATGTACCTAGAATGATGGGTTTTTTTCCTTGACCTTTCAATATGACATTTGTTAGGAGGCTTCACGAATTAAATGGCCACTTTCTTGAAGCCCATCTTTTGAATGATTAGGCATGGCATGGTTTGCTAATTACATTATTCGCTATCTTATCAAGTTGCAGAATTTTGCAATTTCATCTAATTATTTTGCAAACAATTATTTGAAATGGATGAATCACTACGTAGTTTATGCCTTAATTTTCTAGTGTATTGATCACTATCATTTGAAGTTGTAGAATTGTGCAATGTCATGTAATTATTTTGCAAGCGATCTTTTTATCCCACTAAGAAATGGGAAGTCAATTTTTGATGTCTGGGAAATGCGCAACAGAGTAAGCTGTTTAAAATCATCCTTATTGTTCCATATTGAAGGTTATTGAATGTTTGTGTTTTGCTTTTGCTTCTCCATAAACATATAGTATCTATTGCGAGCACAAGTAAATGTATAATTTCAGGTTATGTAAAAAATCGGAAGAGGTTGTCAATGTTGGGTGGGATTAGGGGATACATGGTACTTCTTTTAAAAGTTTTCTGCAGTTTCTGCAAAATCAGGCAGAGGACTTTCCACTAAAACAAGTGACCACAAATTTGGTCGAGTCCTCTTCAACTCTGCCTTTGACAGCCGAGTCGAGTACTCTGGTAAAACATGCAGGAATTAAAAAATAATAAAAAATCATAAAAGTTATATTGATTTGTAAATCATTATATATTCATTTTAAATTTAATTTTGATTTTTTTTTCTGATGATTTGTGAGTTTTTTTATTATCATATGACCTTATTTTTATATTTTTGTCCTGTCTTTTGGATTTTTCTGAAATTTCTTCAGCTATAAATCAATTTTATAAATCCATCATTTATATTTTTTTCCATCTTATTTGATCTTTCAATTCAGTTTTTACTTTAGTATTTTTTTTATCTTTAACAGTTTTTCTATTTGTTTATTTTTGAGGCATTTTTTGGCTCTGTACACTATGCGCGCGAGAGCGAGCCCGAGTTACTCGGATTCGGCAGGGCCCGAGTCCTAAGCTTGGGTTGAGTTTTTGAATAGTGACTAAAACCCCAATATCTCTCATGCCTTACACATGATTCCTTCGAGATTTTGCTGTAAGAAGCTAGATTAAAAAGAAATAAGATAAATATAACTTGCCTTGGGGCAACCTGTAACATGTTCCAAACCAGGCCCTCCAGAATAGTTGAATTTTGCAGAAAACCAAAAACCGGACAAGCACCTTCTAGGACTTGCCGCACCCCATCAACACTCCCGCATCAACGACACATCTCTATAGTAGACTAATTCCCTTTAGGTAACACACCAAAAACCCGTTAGGTATCATGTACCACCTCCATCTCTTCTCTAGAAACTCTCAACCCAAAACCATAAATTCTAGGCACGTTCTCTCTTGCAGACCTCTCTCTCATCCACATGAATCTCTCTCTATTTGGAAGATGGATGTGGTGCAGAAAAGAGTGGGCTACCCTTTATATAAAGGTTCATGGGGGTAGAGAAGATAATAGGTGAATTAGTCTTCTATTATATTTAGGAGAATGATATTGTGAGAGGCCTGTTCTTAGCCTTCTGTCCTTGCCTAACCACCATGAATCAAGGGTGGATATTTCACCCTGCTCTCTAGGAGGAGTTGTAGTCCCACCGCTCTTCTACTCTAGATGATATGCGATTAGGTCTTATATGGATTCTATATCTTAGTTAGATTCTCATAACCATTTTCTAACTAGGACATGGTCCCCACTTAAGATCCAACTCTAACCACCTATGTTTGACAAAATATGTTAGTTAGATTCTCACAACCAACTTCTAACTAGGAAATGTTCCCCACTTAGGATCCAACTCTAACCACTTATGTTTGATTTGTCAAACCAAATATTAATGACCTAACCACTTGGATTTGATTTTGGATTTCAAATTCGAATAGCACATCCACATGGGCTCCACGCCCATCTAGAAGAAATGAAGAATTAGTGGGCCCCATGCTTGATCACTCTGACCATTTGACCTCAACGTCGCACCCTATGGCCACTGGGTTCAAGAGGGTAAAAAATTAACCATTTGTGGGCCCATATAGACACTTCATGTGTCCCACAATGGGCCCATGCGGGCCACTAATTATGCTAAATAGACTGACCTTTACAACAAATTTTAAAATCAAAAGATTCTTATTATAGAAATATTTATTTCAAATAAATTTCCTATGAAATACACAAATAATAACATAAAAAGACAAGTTGCTAAGTAGAGAAAATAAGACTAACTTATCTTCTTGAAAAACCCCATGAAAAAACTCTTTAAAAACCTTAGAAGAGTGCTCTGGTATTGAAACCAAATCCTCTACTGGGCACTCCATGACTACTCTATGACCTCATTTAAGCCCTAAACCAACACAACAGGCCCATGACACACAAGTCTCCCATGCAAGGGGCTCATGATTCTCCTATCAAGCTGGCAATGCATGCCATAATCTGCAATTAGTCATAAATTCCAGGTGCACCCCTCCACTGCACAGACTAGGAATACTTGTACAAGAGTTCCAAGGTATTCTGCTTTTATGGGAGGCTCTCTCATCACATGCATGCTAATGGTCACATTGATCCAACAAAACTGGTCACACCGGCCAAAAAAACTTCAGTATCACACAAATCCAAGGGAACTAGCAGCACTTGTCTTGTGTAGGATTCCATTGTTGAGGTTTTCAGGCACTGCTTCTCACAAGACCCTATACGTTCTACACCATAGAAGCCTCTTTCATCTCCTATCCACAAATAATACGTACCACCTTGGCCATGCTGACCTCAACAGGGGACACTTGGACCCTCTTCAGCAAATGCACATTATAGGACCAACCTTGAACTCCCAAGGGTGCGGTTCACTCTCTTAGCCAAGGCTGTGTTTCACGCAAAGGTGAGATTGATGGAATCCACTATGTCTCAGATAGTGTCCAACTCATCCCTTGCTCTTGGTACCCAACTGGCAACACTCCCACTCAAATTGAGAGTAATCCATAGAACATAAAAGCATGAGGACATGCTCTTGGGGAACATAAAACAAAGCTTTAATGAAAGAACCTAGTGGATAGGCATTCAAGGGCCACAAACTCCAACATGTCGTGAGCATTTTCAAATATCCATACATGTGTAGTTTCTCAAACATATTTCAATTTGCATGATCCAGTTCAGTCTAGCTTTCTTGTGTTGTCTTCTTTTTCCGTACTCTCCATTTTCCCTATTATCCTTACTCCTTTTTGCCCCATGTATTCATTTGCTTCTACTCGACTATTGTGTATCTCTTCCCTTCCAACTTTGGATGCCATGTTTGTTCCATCCTCTAAAATTAGGATGTTGACATTGTTTGATTATGATGCTTGAAGTTTGGGTTACCCATATCTCCTCCCATATGCAACTCTATGTTGATACTTGATAATACTGCTTGATGAATTGCCTCATATCCTCTTTTCTATGTACTAAGTGTACTGAAGCCAGTGTTGGGGCCAAAGAGTTGGGGGCAAAGAGTTGGGGGTGGGTGGTCTCATTTATTAAAGTGAAATTCATTCTGCGAGTAGATTTATCTACCCTCATTTCGCCTGGCTGATTTACCAAGCAATCGACAACATTGCACCATTTGTTTTTGGTATGTAAAGTGGTGGTTGTAGATCACATGTCATCCTCCGTAACTCTTAAGGAGGCCAACCACATTCATTTCAATTTTTTATATATTATATTTTCTGCATAAGTTGTATGGTTTCTTATGGGATGTGTTTTATTATCTATTGTGTCTATGCATCTGTGGAGAAGACTAATAGTATTTGTGTGTTATTTTATAGCGTATAATGCTTAAATGCACTGTTCAAGAAATCATCGAACCAGCTTGGAACCATCTGAGTCGGCTCAACAACTGAGAGGAAACCACAACAAGTACCCCAAATGTGGATCGCATAATTCAACTGGTTTTTTATTCAGTTTTTTACAAATGGATCTTCTCCTAGCTCCCTTTCAGATCCGCAAAGAGTTTTTTGGGATAAAAAACGTATTTTTTTTTTTGTGGGCGGGGGGTTGATAAAAATCTCTCCATTTTAAGGCTTCAAACCGCAATCTGCCGCTTGTTCAATTTTTCCCTTGTTTCTCATCCATTTGTTTTTGAAATTTGTTTCATAATTTTTGTTTTGATGCGCTCTAACTGATACACAATTTTTGGGCACCGGATTTGCAGATGTTTTTTAGGTTGCCATTTTGGGCTATTTTGGGCAAATCTTTTGACTCGCCCTTTGGGCGATTGGGTGGCTTCGAATTGGGGTGGGGATAGAAAGGGGGAAGAAAGGAAAAAATGTGGGTTTTTTTGGATTTCTTCTAATAATTTCACTGGCTTGATGAGTCAGTGTAGTCAGCTTGGAACCGGTGGGGTACTGGTTTGGTGCCCTGAGCTGGTTTTCTAAAGACTGCTTATATGAGAGCCCATAAAGCTTGTATGACAGTGTGTAGAAACCCAAATGAGTATGACAGTCTTCCTCGCAACTGTGTGCAGAAGAGCACCTTATATCTTCAACATTGGTTTCTCTTATAGTAGTTTTCCTGCTTTTTCATTTTTCTTTATGGGATTTGATTGTACTTACTTTTTCTTTGGTTCAGATATGCAATCTATTTTTGTGACATTATACCTTGGTTTCCTCTTTCATTATCATTCCTTTGTGTACTTCTGTGCTTTTTCTGCTGAACTGAGGTTGGGCCTGCTGATGTTTGTTTGTGCTAAAGACTGAGCATCCTGACCATAATATTATAATCCTTCGATGGAATTCCTTCCACCAATCCTATTTTTTCTCTACCATATTCCAGAATAGTGGTCGATGTTAGTTTTATGTACAAAACCTGTAGTATAAAAATAAAGATAAAAGAAAACAAAAAAATAAATCATGATTTTATTATTTAGTGTTCACTAAATATTCCTATTTAATTAAATTTCTCCTTTTGCACTATGAATGTTTTGTAATTTTACACAGAGAAACTTGTCAAAGTTTTTTTTTAGTGGTCGATCAATTTATCATGTCCTGCTGCCTAAATAGATGCCAAAGACTATCGTTCTTAGAACCACTTCTTCATTTCCTTGTGTACTCTAATATTTGCTAATAGCTGCAGGAGTTTGATTGGGAGGCTGCTGTTAAAGAAATTGATGATGCGTGTGAGAGAGTCGCCTTGGCTTCAAATACAGAAGATTCTGATCAACAAATTTCCATTGATAAGATGGCAAAGCCGAGCTCTGTACCATGTTCTTATAGGAAATATCATGAGCCAAATAATGGTGTTGGTGGCCTTCAGTCCACTCTTGATAGATTTGTTCAGAATAATGGAAATGTGCTTGGAAATTCTGAATCCTTTTGCACAAATGTGGCTTCCAGTCATGAAGTAGAGGATACTATGGAGAAATTTTTTGTATCTGGTGCCATTGACCCAGAGGCAGCTAAAACTTGGATTTATCCAGGTTGTGGTTCTCTTATGGTTATCTGTTATTATCCGTGTGGATCTTCTCTAGATTGGCTTCTACATTATTGCCAATAGTTTTTAGTATTACCCATTTCTTATTTCTATTATTTATTATTGGAGTTTCAATTATCTTACTCCAATTTTCATTTTTTTTTGGGGATTTGTTATGATTATTTTCTTTATATTGTAAGCTAGGCATCTCTGAAAAGTTTAATTGTCTGTTTTTTTGTTTTATTTCTTGCATAATCTGGTGGCCCGTCTGACAAGGGTTACATCTTTTGCAGTCAATGTTCCTCTTCGGGACTACCAACTTTCTATCGCTAGAACTGCCCTATTTTCCAACACTCTAGTTGCATTGCCGACAGGTCTTGGGAAAACACTTATTGCAGCTGTTGTCATGTACAACTATTTCAGATGGTTTCCTAAGGGTAACTATCTTTAGATCTTTTATGTATAGGATTTCTCCTGTGAAACGTTAACTCTTCTTTTTCAAATTCATTTTTTGCCCTTGTGATTGTGATTAGGAACAAAAACACTTTTTGATGGCATATGAACTGGTTAATATTTGCATGTGTTGCTTTGCAGCTTAAGGGTCATATTTCCTTTTGCATTTGGGGTTTGAATTTATTTGCCAGCCCCTTGAGAGGTGATTGTAGCTGTTTGTCATGCCTTTCTTTTTGTTTATAAGTATTTGTGGTTTGTCATGGTCTCTATGGATGTCTGGTGCATAGTTGTTGGAGACGGGAGCGGGATCGGTTCGGGATTTGCCGAACCTCCCTATAGTGGAAGCTTTTTGGGGTTAGAATTGGCATTCGTACAATGAACAAGACAAGGAACGAGATCCTTAGGTTTATGGGAGCGAGATCCGATATCCCATGTCAATTGGTTCAATGTTTGGACTAGCAGGAATCTATGCTCCACTATACATAAAAATGAGGTTGTCAAGTACAACTAGTACGAGTTCCCTTGGTTAAGGAATCGAGGTTTAAGTATGTCATATAACGGGGTCCCTCTTGTTCTAATATCGAGATTCTTAACTATGCTTGATATATGTTTTAAGTCTTAAATATCACTCTCGAGAATGGTTAACTATGCTAACTTCTAGTCGGGAGAAGAGGCTAAAGCCGCACCACGATAAAGAAGTATCAACGTCTTATCTTGCTGCATTTGAGAAGTACCTAGATGCGAATGAGAGGGGTAGAATATGACAACACAGTGATTTTGTAAGTAATAAAGGAGTCTTCTTACTCCTGGCATCCATTTCCGATAGAGGAACAATGCCAGCTACTTCGTAGTGGGATCTATACTAGCTATTAAAGTGTTGTCTCAGAGTGTCAACTCTTTATGTGCTGAGAAGTGCTGGAGTACATAGTTATATTCACAGTGTTAAGCGTAACAAGTTAAATGCTCAACGCTTCGAGTCATTGGTTTATGTTCACTACATTGACAGGTTGTTGAGTAGACTGCGATCAGACCATGCAGAGAAGTACAAAGGATGGGATTTTCATCCTAATGATGACCACCTCAGAGTGCTCCATTACCAAGGCTTGTCCCTCCCACAACATCTTTAGGCCATGACACAAATTTGGCGTGCACCATTCTCTTGGAGTCCCCATTAACCTAGAATCCTACCACTCAAGGGTCATCTTCTTCGAATGTAGTCTCCATTGCTTCTATTGTTTCTCAAATGCTGGCTCTTCGAAGGAGCAAGAGGACAAGATGAACTACTCTTTCTTTCTCTCTCTCTCTCTCTCTCTCTCACAGATGTAAAAGAAGCTTTTTAAAGCTTGAAATAAAAACGTATATTCTCATCTCACAACTAAGAGGATTCATCGTGTGACTTAAAAATCTAAAATTATAGGACATTATAAATATAAGATTTTAAATGAAATATATATTCTCACAACTAAGAGGGATGGCTTGCACAATAGGACGTAATAAAACAATGGGTCACTCTAGACTATACCTAGTTCAAATTAAGAATCTAAAATAATGGAACTTCGTGCTATGCAAAAAAGGGATTGGATTTTACCATCATGGGACTTATGATTCCTAAAGAATGGGAACTTGGGACAATGACGATCTCTAACCTGGTATCATCTATTAATGAAAGTAGATCCCATAAATATGGAACCCAAGATTTTAATGCACCAAAACCTTGGACTATGGTTGATGGGAGCGGGGATCTGTTTGGAAATGGAACTGGATTTCACTTATGATGGAACGTGGTCCCCTTTTTTCGGGAGCGAGATCCAAAAATCGAAAAACTGGGGTCCCTACAAGATCCCTTGCAGTAACATTGAGATCGAGGTTCTGGAGCAGGATCATCACCCTACCCACGAAGTTCCCTTTACTATGGTCTGGTGTTTTCTTCAAATATTTTTCTGTTGCTAGAGTGGTGTTTCTTGTATGGTTGAATGACTTTATTGGAGTAGCTTTTCAAGAGACCGGCCTCTTGCAGTCTTCTTGCAATCCAGCTTTTGAAGTAGCCTCAAGCTTCTAACATATCTATGAGCCACTTCTGAATGAATTTCAAATGTCTTCCCAATTGTTTCATATGAGTACATAACTGTATTTATTGTCTTAAGATATATTTTAATTTTCATTGATAAGGACACGTGCAGAGGCATAAATGTCTTTCTGCCTGTACACCTGCTTCTAATCCTTTTTGGATTACATTAAATTGAGTGAATTTACTCTCATTCTATGGATGCAGAAGTTAGCAGAATGCTCTTTACACTATTATTTGTCTGAATATCTTCCTTATTCCTTCCATGTACTTTTGAATAGTCTATGTCAGAGTATGTCGGCTTGAAATAGATCCCTATGTAGCATAGAAATTTTTCTGATCTTTCTCATGGTTCTGCATGCTCCTGGATCCTCAGAGGTACACTTCCTCTGCTTTATCTGGCTTGAGTATTTTCAAAATTCATCTTTTCTATCATTCAGAGTCCTAACTATCCATCTCTTTGCACGTCCTTAGGAGCAGAAGTGTTTCTCTTTAAACTAGCTTCAGGTTGTTGCTTTTATAACATATTTATGCCAGGGAAAATCATATTCACTGCTCCAACACGCCCTCTGGTCCTTCAACAGATTGAAGCATGCCATAATATCATGGGTATACCACAAGTATGTTATATTGCTCCTTAGTTATGGCTATTGGTGAATTTGTGTTTATTGCTAAAAACCCATTGGAATTTTAGCTTAGATTTTGCATTTTCTGAAAGGAACGAATTGTTACTGAGTGCAGGAGTGGACGATTGATATGACTGGTCAGATGAGCCCTTCAGCTAGATCAAGTTTTTGGAAGTCAAAGAGAGTCTTCTATGTGACTCCTCAAGTGCTTGAGAGGGATATACAGTCTGGTGATTATCTTGATTATGCTTCTTATTATTCATGTGATCAGTGCTACAATTTTTTTTTTCCATTTGTGGATATTCCTAGGGACACCTGGAAAGTAAAGAGGTTTGTCATTTTGATGCTTGGTGTTCTATTGGACTCACACTTTGTCTAGTGATGTTATTGATACCAATAACGGAGAAGCTTAAGCTCTGTTTATTGCTGTTGACTAAAGCCACCTGTATTTACATTGTGTTCTTCATGGTGAATTATGTTGCTACAGAAGTATTTAGTACAATTTGCAGTTTATAACGCATGTGCTTGTGCAACTTGAAAATTGTAGATTTTTAGTGAATGTATAAATACTTTTTGCATTGGGCTTCTTGTAGCCAGGACCTTTTTTATTTTGGCAAGCATGGGCCTTCAAGCTGGGCTGTGAGACTAAAAGCCCCAAAACTCTACAGTCTACATTAGGCTAAACTTTGTAGGCTAGTTAATGAAAGAAATATGTTGATAAACAACTGCATAATTTTCTGGTGGATTCGACTCTGATGTGACTCATGCATCCCTTATCCCATTTTCTTGACCTCGTTCTCTACTTTCTGCACATCTGGATATTTAGCGAATATGACAACTTATTCTCTCTGCCTAATTTCATTCTTTTGTAATAATTTGTCAATGGAGAACTTAATTTTTAATTGTTATAACAAAACCTACATTTCATCTTATAGGTTGAAATACAATGGCAGCATAATACTCTTCTGTCATTTTAACTTCTATTGGTTGTGGTGGAAATGGAATTATCTCCATTCATAAAAGAAAATAAAAGTAATGGGAAACCTTATGATATATGCTGGCAAATGTAACGTGATAAGTGACCTGGGGCTTATGTGTACTCAAGTGAGTCAATTGAACCCCAGTATTTTAAAACTTGCCAAGGTTCAACATGGACTTAGGTGAGTCAATTGAAACTGGCAGCTTGCCAGTTGCATAGGATCCCCGACTCACTAGTGGGTTTACTTGTCACTAAACTTTAACAGTGAAAGTGACGGTTTTTTGTTTGACTTTGGTAAGTCCATAAAGTTCCATTGGACTTGCATTCACTTTTTCCTTTCATAAAAGGGGGTAAAAAATCCCTTTCTTTCTTGTTTTTTGCAACCCTAGCTCCTACCCTAATAATTTGCCCCTAGACCTATTTTTGTGTCCTCCATCAAATTCATATCTAAGATTACCGAAAGAAAAAAAAAAAAAGATTACTCGATGTCTCGGATTTGCGAGATTTGGAATATCAAGATATGGTTTGGTCAAAAATTTCAATTGGGGATATTTGGGGTTCTAGTTTCAAAGATTGGAGGCCTTGATTTACACTGGATTATCTTTAGGAGGCTCGGATTCAAAACTTTGAGTAGAAGAAATTGGGTTTTGTTTTTTCAATAGAAATTCACGTAACCTAATTTTTGTGTAAATTTCACTAGATCCAGTTATATTTTCATTTGTCTTATACTTTTGTTGTATTCTCTCAAAAACAATTGGTACCAGCGTTGTCATGCATACAAAAATAATGTTTTTTTACATGTATACATATGGTAATCATTTGTTGGGATTTTTCTTTAATTTTATGTTGCCAATTAGATGTTTTGGATGGTTTTTAATGTCTCCAACATGCTCAGAATGTTTCAAAACTGGTCTTTCTTCTTAAAAAAGTGTCGTAAATCAATTTTTTTTATATTTGATGCATACAATGTTTTTTTTAAAGTATGTGGGAATTATTTTTTTAATTTAATTATATTAATGAGATCCTTTTTAATGGTTTTTTTGTGCCTCTTGCTTGCTTTGATTGTTTCGAGAATAGTGTTTCCTCTCAAAATACTCAATAAAATTGCCTCTTTTTATATTTTCATGTATATAAAATTGACATGCATGCATGGGTATTTGTTGAATTTTCTTTGTAACTTAATGACCTTGATCGGATTTTGTGTTTTTTTGGTTGTGTTTCTATGCCTATAGCATGCTTACTTTGTTCCCATATTAACATTTTGCTTGAGAAATGAAAATATAAGTGAACAAACATTTTTTTAAAATTAAAATATTTTTATTGATGTTAGATTTGGAGTTTTGGACGATGTTTTATATTTTTCATTGGACCTTGTACTTCATGCTTGCATCACTTGGAGAGATGAATAGTGGCATTGAGGACGTGGCATAGTAGTTTGGGGTGAAGATGGATCCTAATGAGAAGGATAAAATGAGATGCATGGTAAGGAAATGGCTGGAGGTGTTGGTCGCCTAAAACATCACTTAGTGAAAGTCTGGGGTAGTGTTGTGCCTTGTCATGGTGTTTTTGTGCATGTTAAGCAACAAATATTGCAATCTTTCTATGCAGCAAAAATAAAGAAGGCACATAAACCAAAGTTGGTTGAGGAGACAGGGAGACAATACCGTGCATCTTCTCATGAGGAAGAGGAAGAAGATTTTGAGGTCCACATGCAAGGAGGGCCACTCTAGAAGATATGTACTATAGACAACAGGCCAGCGTGGGGAGGCATAGTGGTGTGGGGTCCTTGAGAGCTAGAACCAATTGTCCAGGACCTCCCAAACAGAGAGTCATGTTAGTACTTGGGATTCGAGGATACACACTGAGATTACTAAGGTCTTCCAGCTTGGCATTCGAGGAAACACACTGAGATTACTAAGGTCTTCCAGATTGATTGAAAGGCAAAGACCTCCTAGTAGCTCTTAGTTTTCAGCCTTCACAACCTCCTTGCCTACTGAGCCTACTGTGGATCAGGCCCTCCCTATCTAGTCCTGAATCAGAGCAGAAGACCTAAGTCTATGTGGGGAAGGCAATTAAGAAATGTATTTCAACATTAATAACAAGTGGTAGTTTGACACTCTAATCCCATTCAATGCAATAAATACTGAATATTATAAACCAATAGATCCAAGGGTTTGTATTCAAGGCACTGACCGCCCAAGAATTGCAAAGCCTTGCTTGGATGAGGAGTTGGCCAAGGTTAATTTATTTGTAGATGAGTAAGAGACCACGAAGACATGGGTAGCAATCATGTCAAATGGCTGGAAGGATTGAAAAATAGAAGGGACCTTTCTCAAATGTTTAGTACATTGTCCAGTGGGTTTTGTCTTCCACACTAGTGTAGATGCCTCTGACAAATTCAAGAGTGGGACGCTTTTATTAAGTTGCTTGATAATGTGGTGGAAGCTATTGGGGAGGATAACAAAGTTCAAGTGATTACAAGTAATGCAATCAACTATGTGAATGCAAGCAAGAGGCTTATGAGGAGGAAGTTTTTGGTTTGGAGTCAGTGTTCAGCTCATTGTATAGGCCTCATGTTGGAAGCTATAAGTGAATTGAAGCAATTGTAGAACTATATTGAGAAAGGGAAGACAATGACAAACTTTATATAAAATTTATATACAATCACTCATGGGTCCTTGATGAGGTAATACATGCACAGAGAGCTCATAAGGCCAACAATTACTAGATTTGCGACCTCATATTTGATTAGAGAGTGAATATCAACTCGCAATTGGAGTTGAGGAAGATGGATACACGAGGAATAAATTACTGCACCCATCTTAAGGATTCCAGTTGCAAGACTAGTTGAAGGAATTGTCTTTAGCTCCAGGTTTTAGGATAATTTTTTGCAAAGTTTTGCTGCCACAACTCCATTTTTTATAGTCCCGAAGATGGTTGATTTTGATGTGAAGCTGCCATGGGGTTCCTAAAGCAATGCAACATGCAAAGTAGGCCACATAACAAATTGCAAGTATTATAAGAAAGTTTGGGACATCATTGATGACAAGGGGGCAAATACACTGCATTGCCCATTCCACGCAACAAATAACTTTCAAGTTTCAATTGATAATTGTATCTTAATATGTGATTTTGTGATTTGTGTGCCCTGAGGGGGTTTCTTTGTTTTACTATGTATTTAGGACTCTTCTCTAACATGACATACCACTATCGACCGGGTCAAATCCAAGACCCGATGATTATGGAAGGGGTGAAGTATTTATTGGAAGATTGGGGAGAGATTAGGCGGCAAAAATTGAAGCTTTAAAAGAAGTAAACTTTCATTTTGTAACCTTCTTTGGTTTGTGATATTGTCCTTTTAGCTTACTCTATACATTTATGCACAAGTAGATCTTGGGACAAACCTCACAATAAGTTGTACACAGCTAGAGCCAGGTTTGCTTTAGCATTCTCATACTCATATAGTCATAGACTCGAAGCAGTGTAGTTTTATACTATTCTATTGCTTTGTGATCATCCAATTTTTTGTGTTATCTTTCTCCCTTGTTTGCAAAATAGTGGGAGATGCATGTAGGCGACAGGCCCCCGCTTTTCACAATTATAATCTTGAGCCAAACATGTTTCTCCATATGGTGTAATAGAAACTGCAGTACATTCTAATGGATTCACACACCAAGGAGGAACAACTTGAGAAATGAGAGGCTTAACAAATTGTATTTGTTCACTACAATTGAAGATGAGGACGAGGCAGTTGAGGAGGGAAGTGCAGGATTAGAACCTTCTAAATCTCGATTATGTATTTGTAGGTTCTGCAGAGGAATGACTGGTGGAGCATGAAGAACCATTCATTAACAAGAGGGTCTTGAAAGGAGCTGCTGGTTCAGAAGAAGTGTAAGAAGAGGCGTAGAGGAGTCTCCACAAGAAGGACAACTTTGAGATGATGAGGCCTTTGATGAACTTACAGAAGATGGTGATGACAGCTCTAAGGGCCGAGGTAACGAGCAGCAAGTGTGCCAGTGAGAGGGATGTGGCGGTGTTGAGGACGAGAGTTGGACAAGCCTTGAAGAATTTGGTTTAGGGGCTAGCTAACCCACACATGTTTGGGGACACCTAGTAAGACAGCCAGGGTGATTATGACTCTCCACAACATTCATATCGGCTGTAGACTGTTTTGGATTGGACTTCCTCTATTTATTTTGTCCCACTATGTCTCTACTCTCTAGAGTCTAGAGTCTAGACTCTTGGTTATGTATTTTTCTTCGACAGTTTAACTTTGTCTTTGACTCTTTGTGGCTCTACTACTATATGTTGTGTATTAGGTTGTTGGATGTGGTACTTAATCTTTAACATGAAGTTGGTGCTTTGATGGAGGACAAAATTATACTGATTTTTAATTTCTATTCAATTTTAAAGGATGTATACTTTGATTTTAGTTTTAGGATTTTTAATTTTTTAGGAATTCTAGGGTTTTTATGGTTTTTTATTTTATTTTATGCATATTATGCAGTAGTACTATTCATGAATACTGTTTACGGGTACTGTTCACAGGGCTAAAATTGTCATTACGAAATTTAAGTTTAAGTGTACGCCAAACAAATCGAAGCAACCCTATCTACACTTGAAAATTAACTTTTCCTTATTTTTTCAGTTTGTATGTAATTTTCCAGAATTTTTATGCTTTCCTTTTCTTTTCTTTTTTTTGAGTTTTCCTACTTTCCTTTTTTTTGGGATTTTTTACTTTTTTTTTTTTCTTGGACTTGGGCAAGACCACACAATTGAACTTGAGACTTGCAAAGTTGACTCGTCATGGGCAGTGGTTGAGTCCTAGAGTGAGTGCGAGCTTTAAAACATATAATTGTATTGAGAGATCCTAAGAAGGGTGAGGATCAACATTCTGATGCAAGGTTTTGTGTTCTACTGAGAGATCCTTGTGTTTAGTAACGGTAAATCAACATTCTGATGCATCAAGAAGTCAGGTCTAAAAAGGGTGATGACCTTAAACTTTTCCTTAACCCGTCCCAAGCCTGGATAAAGGAGGTGGGTTATCGTAAGTAGACAACCAACGTAAAACTTTGCCAAAACTTTCCATGAATCTTGAAATGGCCCTTAATAGAGCAGAATGACGTACTAGGATTCGTGTAGCCGACCCCAAATAGTTGGGAAACAACTATGATGATGATGATGATGATGATGGTGATGATGATGATGATGATGATGATAATGACGATGATGCATGAAGAAGTCCAATAGTTTGGACTTGTCCAGAATATCTGATCTAGAAACAATTTTAATTCTTCTCGCTTGGTTGCACTAATTGTGTACCCATTGTAAAATTTGGTGTACTTTTAATATTCAGGGATGCTCTTTAGCTTATTCATTATAAGAGTTTCTGCAGTGTGCTTTGAAAACCCTTGGTTGTTGCTATAAGATGGAAACACGTCAAATTTTCATTTAAGCAAAAATAAACTAGAGGTTGTATGAAGACTAACATGCTTCTTCGTCTTTTCCCATATTTTTTATTTTTATGCAGTTGTATTCTTGAACCTGATCTGCTAGGATTATGGCTTACAGAGTTCTAAGAATTGAAGTGTGCCCAACAATACTTTATATGATAATCTTGAAGGCATTGGCATTGCACTCATGTTTCAATTATTCCATTAATTGGTTTAATAAATTGGTTGTTTCACTTCAGGGATATGCTTAGTGAAGGAATTAGTTTGTTTGGTAATTGATGAGGCGCACAGAGCAATGGGTAACTACTCATATTGTGTTGCCATTCGTGAGGTGAGTTTCTTTTGCTGTAATAGTGAGGCATATCATTGTCTATTTCACAGATACACCTGTGCAATGTTTCTTCATTTCTCTCTATTCTCTTAATTGGAGGTCTTCCCCTTTGCAGCTAATGGCTGTGCCTGTTCAGTTTCGGATATTAGCTTTAACTGCGACACCAGGATGTAAGTGGCATCACTATCCACATCGCTTGTAAATTTAGTTTACTTTAATTGACATTTTTTTGTTGAATATTGGCTGTTCAGCAAATCAAAAAACTATTCAGAACGTCATTGACAATTTGCATATTTCAATTCTTGAATATCGCAATGAAAGTGACGCAGACGTGAGCCTTTATATACAGAGCAGAAAAGTTGAGTTAGTCAAGGTATGTGATGTGTTTTTGCAAAGCCTTTTGACTTCACTGTGAAATTTATCCATTACTGGTAGTTGTTTCTTATGTTTCCTTTCTGCACTACAACCAGGTTGCAATGGGAAATGATGCTGTGCGAATTCATGAACTTCTTTTAGAGGCAGTGAAGCCATTTCTGACTAGGCTTTGTACTCTTGGTGTGCTTTATCATAAAGATCCTGCAATGGTATGATTTCTATAATTTGGAATTATTTTTTGGCCTGATGTCTTTATCTTTTTTCAATTGGAAGAAGATATTTTGGAGTTTTTGTTTTTCTGGGTTGGTTCTTTGTTATGATGCAAATTGGTTGGCCAGCCCACTTAAATCTTGAATTTGGTTCTTTCTGGGTTAGTTCTTTGTTATGATGCAAATCTACACTGCATATGGCCAGCCCACTTAAATCTTGTGTCGCTATTATGCTCTATCAAAGGCTATACCCTTGGTTAGACCATAGGTTACCATATCTCTTCTCACTTCCTCTAATCATATCCTATTGTGCCTTTCCCTCGCCCTTTTAGAGCCTTCCACTTGGACCATATAGTCCCTTCTAACCGGTGCCATATTAGGTCTATGCTGCATATGGCCAGCAAACCTAAGTCTACTTTCCCTCATCTTATCACCTATTGGAACCACTCCTAAGTTCCCTCCTATATGTTCATTCTGAATTCGATCCTTTCTTGTCTTGCCACTCATCCATCTCAAATTCCTCATCTCAGCTACACATCCTATGAATATGTTGTTTCTTGACCGCCCAACATTCTGTCCCATAAAGTATGGCTGGTCTTACAGCCGTCCTATAAAACTTCCCTTTTGGTTTCATTGGTATGCGGTGATCACATAAAACTCCGGATGTACATTTCCACTTTGCTTACCTAGCTCTAATTCTATGTGTGACATCTTCTTCAATCTCTCTATTCTCCTGGATTATCGATCCAAGATATATCAAGACTGACTTAAATGATTTTGCTAATTCAATAGAATTCCAAAGAAGGCATGTTCTTGAAAAAAATAATTAACTTTGAATAAGAGATTTTTTTAACTCATTTATAGACTTTATTTAGAACTCCTAGTCCTATTTATGATGTAATTAGAACTCCTAATTAAAATTAGACCCAAACTCCTTGGAGAAATAATATAAGGCAAACCTGTCCTACGAAAAACCTTGGAATAACACTCCAACTTCGTGTAGGTATAATTAATAGGCATAACTTTTGGCTTTGACGTTGAAATTACTACTATGACCCCATGTCGTAGATGGCCGTAGGCCCTATGAACTGGAAACCAACTTGGTCGATTTTCTTGAGCAATCGGAATGCCTTTAAAGCCTAAAATGTTGGACCTGAAGTTTGCCGTGTGTAATTGGCTTGCATAACTTTTGCCTATTCTAGTTTACAAATGATCTTTAGCATGTTTCTCTTACCAATATTGGTGCGGCGGAACGTGAAGTCCTGTACTAAGGTCTTTCTGTAGCTTTTCCAGGATGAAAAAGAGTCGCTCGCTCATTAAGTTGCAGAGTTTGGCTGTACATGAGTCGGTTCCGGTACAACTTGATGAAAGGTTTTCTTTTGCATTCTTATGTGTGCTTGTGATGAGTAAAGTGAAGATGACTTGTGCTCAGCTCAATAAAATGAAGTATGTATAAAATAGATTACAAATTAATTGTAATTCATTATTAAAAAATAAATCAGTTTTTATGAATTTTGGTGCTGATCCGTCTATTTTCGCACTCAGTGCAAATAGCAGCCTTAAATCATTGCCATGCTTCCTCACACAATCCCAATTGAAACCCCCAAACTCAATTTTGATTTGGAGTTCAATTCCAGGACATTCGAGCTCTTTAAAAATTCAAACGATGAGTAAATCAGGATATGAAATTTCATAAATCCTAATTTTTTTGTGTTGTTTTGCTAAAATCAAGCCTATGATTGGATGAAAAACACAATAATAGTCAGAAGGATCAAATTTCGTTGAATATCAACGATCAATTGCAATGAAATCATAATTTTTTGAAATCAGGGAAAAACATGGCTGAATTTTTTGATCTCTTGAATTCGTCAAATATGATGGTTTGTTTCAATTCTAAATGGTTCTAGGACATAATCATCAGCTGTGTTCAACTATGGAATATGGGATCGGCAGTGACTCTGCTTCAAACGAATGCTTGTATATGTGGGAACGTCCAAAGTAGGGAAAAGGGAACCTGTAATGTAGTAAATCTGTCTGCTAAAAGGATGGATGTCCTTAGATATTGGCTGACAATGTTGGGGATATTCTCGACTGTTAAAATATCATATATGTGCATTAGGTAATTCATCAGTGCAGGTCATCAATTGGATAGCCAATTGGTGGTCTTTCTGCTGGTTCGGTCATGTGTGGTTGTTATGAACTATCTGCTTATTGGGCTTAAGCCACTGGATTTATCTGTAAACTTTTTGGATTTATTTGCATTTCTTATCCATCTGAAAAATATCCACAACAACGTATTTATTACTCTTTCCAAATCTTGCATCTGTCTAAGACTGTTCACCTGCACATATCTCTGTAAACAATATAAATACAAATGCAGGCACAAAATCTACATATACGTGCATGCATACATGATACGCATGCATACATGATACACATACATACATGAACACATACAAACAGAGAGAGAGACACAAACACACACACATATATAGTTAAATTTTTATAGACCCATGGGTCAATGCTGTACATCCATGGGCCAGACACGAGGTCAGGGGGTTTTTAGGGCCTGAAATTTTTCGTATGTTCTAGTGTTCGATTAATTCCAAATAAAAAAATAAATAGGACAATGATTTTCAGTTCTTAAAACTCTTGATCTTGTCATCCGACAAATGAATGGTCCAGTGTCATTAGAGAAGGAATTGGTTTGGAGCATTTATTGGTCTCCAAATCTTTTTATCTTTATTTTTTCTTTAGACTGATCTTAAAGATGAGTGAATATGATTTTTGTGTTTCAAGATCAAACAAATGTTCCTAACATGGTGGTTGGCCAATGGGTCAACATTTACAGTATTGACTCAAGGGTCTATAGAAAACTTCTCCTGCATGCAATCGCATGCACACACACACACATGAACTGCACAATGGAAGGGGATATGCATGATGATTGCACCTGGGTAGTATGCATGTGGATTATTTTAGAACACTAATATCTTAATATCTTGATTTAGCTTGAGCTCTTTGTTTTGGTTTTAAGATTTGAGTTAATAATGAATTTCTTGCATCTTATAATTCATTATCAAGTTATTCTCTTGTGATACTAGCATTTACTCTGGTTTCTATCCTATTTTTGAATTTGAATATTAATTGTACCAGTTTAGCCCATATGAACTGCTGAACTCGAGGGACAAATTTCGTCAAGCACCACCCACGAGTCTTGCTCATGCACAATTTGGTGAAGTAGAAGGCTATTTTGGTGTCCTCATTACGATATACCATATCCTCAAGTTACTTTCCAGTCATGGCACAAGGCCTGCATTTGAGATGCTTCAGGAAAAGTTGCAGCAAGGGTTTGCACATTTCCTTTCTTTTGCAGCTTTGTTTTTATTGACCATGAACATGAAGTAACCAAATACAAAAATAAGTTAGTTTGTTTTATGTTATTCATGTTTTTTTTTCATTAGTTACATACTGTTTGCTTGAGTTTTGGACTCTGCTTTGACCTAGAAGTTATTTTTGGGTACATGTTTTCTACTTATATTTTAAAAATCTTGCATCCATAATGTGTATGTTAATGTTTTTTTGGGTTTTGGTGTTATCACTTTTTATGTCAATAATTCCTGCTCATAGTTTGTTTTATCCCTTTGTGGTCACATTCATTTGTAGAATCCTTTTTTATGATGAAATTGTGGTTTTCTAGCAATATATATTTTAATTTATTCAAATTCTTTTGTCTAGATATCTTTGAGTCTGTAACAGCATGCTCTAGGTAGGCATCTCTTTACTCGGAATTTGCGTACTTTCATTCGTTGTGAATTGATATATGCAACATTGTCTGTAACTCAAGTGCATCATTGTGGTGTTGATGAAGACCATGCATGTGATCTATGCCAGCTAAATGCTCCACTTGAGAAGTTTTAATTTATAGGAGGCTTAGGTTTTGTTATTTCTTGCTAAATAAATGGTGTTGATGAAATAGTTATATTTTTATGCCACACATATCCTAAATGGTTTTGTTGTCTTCCTATTTACTGGCAATCATGGGGGTTTTGTATTATCTTCTTCTTTGATGTCTTGCATTTGCCTTTGATGACGACCATGCATGTGATCTATGCCAGCTAAATGCTCTACTTGAGAATTTCTAATTTATATGAGGCCTTATGTCTTATCATTTATTGCTAAATAAACCGTGTTGATGAAATAGCTACATTTTTATGGCACACATATCCTAAATGGTTTTGTTGTCTTCTTATTTCCTGACAATCATGGGGGTCTTGTCTTATCTTCTTCCTTGATGTCTTGCATCTAGGCAGTGATTTTTTTGTTTGTGGCCTTTAAAGGCCTAGATAGCATATTAAAAATGATATCTATAGTGAAATATGCATGTCAATGGGAATGTGTATGTGTAGACTGACTCAGGGTTGAGCGGTTCATGGCCATGGTTAAGTCCAAAACCCTTAACCCTGCGCATGTAACACTACTGAGAAGGGCTTACAAACATCTTCCTTTGTTGAGGTCGGAGAAATGCCTAGGGATGATATTTGTAGACTAGGAGAATTGTGTACTCTCATGTGTGTCGTTAGAGGCTTATGAGAGCGCGGGTCAAAGCCTCAACAAACGTCCGCACGATATGTACATATGACAACCGCATTACTAGGAAGCATCCTTAAAGAGGGACACATGTACATGTCCACAAAGATAGCCTTCTTTGCACTGTATTGACAAGTGTTAGACTTGCTCTTAGAGGGCGAACTGAAATCTGTATTCCAAGATCATGATTCCATTGTCATTGGCCAATTTTAACGAGCCAATCATGAGGCATTGTATGAGATTGTAGGTCATGGGTTTGTCTTGAGTTGGTTGAGAAGACAATAGTGGATCATAGTTATTGAGTCAAGTAGAGTGCTCTTATTGTCGCTAATTTTGATCTAGTGGTACTAGTCCACTTCTAAATATTTTATTTTTGGTATTAAAAATATTTTTACAAATTTTAGAATTTTTTTTAGAATTTTTAAAATTTATTTCTGCTGTAAATTCATTAAAAAGGGTAGGCTCAAAATTTTTAGAGCAAGGAAAGGTATATGTGGGGCCATAGGATCCAAGCCCTCATATGTGTGCCACCCATGAGTGGGATGTGTGGCCTTGTGGGGCCCACATAAAGTCCATAGGTTGGCATGCTCCACTGATTTTGTTTTATGTGCCACTTTTAATTTAGTTTGTTACTTAGGGAGTTTTTTAAAATTAAATAGATTTGTTACCTATTCAAGTGCGAGTTTGCTTTGACCAAATAAAAAGATTATCTTTGATTTCCTGCAGATTTTGTAAAGATATTAGGAATATCTAGATAATACTAAAAGTGGTTATAATCCTATTTTTATTAGAAGTTCCCCATAATCTTGATGACTGATTTGTGGGATGGATGACTCAGATTTAATCTCTCTCACCCCACAGATTTCCTAAGTTCCTATTGGTCAAGTTGTATCATTGGATAAGGCATACCTAGGATAATCCATACGGGAGAAGGAGTTCTTTTTATATAAACCCTATTGAACCTGAACCTCTCCCACAAGTAATGACAAAAATCTCTCTCTCCTCCATGCCTAGTTCTCTCTCTCTTATTGGCATGCCACCCACTCTTCTTGCCTCTCATTTTATGATGTCAGCCATAGGAGAAAAAGAAGAGGTGGTGCATGAAACCCTAGATTAGGGCTTTTGTTGTATTTTGTGGAATAAAAGTGGTACAACCAGCAAAGAGAGAAATAAACCTTCAAGCCTAGCCCTAATTTGATCCTTTAGGGTTACTACAAACCCTAGATAGGTTTCTATGCTTCTTAAAACCCTTGATTAAAAGGTATTGCCTAGAAAGCTTTCCATCTCTGAAATTCGAACAAGACCGAAAGGACAAAAGTGTGCCATTGATTAGGGAATTGGGTGTTGGGTGTATCATGTCTTGTGGGGATAACCTAGGCACGATCAAGTAAGTCTTCCTAGCTGTTTTTATTAATTTTCAGCCATATTTCTATATTTTCTGTGAATTTCCAGGAACATATATTGTACTTAAATTCATAGTGGAAAATTGAAAATTGTTCCTAGGTTGTGTCTGTTTGCTTTGGCAGTAAAAGGAAAGGTCTAAGGTTGTATTTAGGGCTATATTTTTATTTGCAATACTGTTTTGTGGAATTCAGGTATATTAATACAAGAAAAAAGATTTTTTTTTTTGAATTTATTACCTTGAGTTCCACATAGCCACAACTTTCATTATTGTTAAATCTTCATGCACTAGTGGTCCTTGAAATCTAGTCTACACAGATTAGTTCATGGTTAGAAGAAGCTTTCAAGGCAGTAGTGGTTTGGGAGCAGGACTTTTGGAAAAAAAATTTCCTCCATACCTTATATTTTTTCAATTTTGCCCAAGTTTCCAATATACATATTATATATATCTATAATTTATAATACTTATATTATATGGGTGCTCATAGACAAGCACACCCAAGTGTTCTCGATGTAAGGACCTTTAGGCCTGGGGAAATCTCCAGCTGTTGCTTCTGCTTCCAACAACTATGGATTGTTTTCTTCATGTGATGCATGTACTCATTTTTGGAGTTCGGAGTATTTCAAACTAGGTTGCTTTGGAAGTCTGAGCGAAAATGCTGGTAAAACTTGAGTTGTCACTTATGGGAATATGATGCATCATTTGGTTTTGGAAAATAATAACTGAGTGTGTCATTCGACAGCTTTTTGCTTGATTCATGTGATTAAGAAGTGCAGTTGAATGTTATTTTTTTATGTTGTATTGTACATATTTTCCAAACTACACGTAGTTTACATAGTAAAGTGTTAAAAGCCTTTTTTTTAAAAAAAACTGCCACTTCTCTCCCATGATATCTATCTCATTTTACGTTATAAATTATTATTTTTTATTTTACTGGCTCAAACCTGCTGAAAGTATTAGGGAATCTTTCATGTAGTTGGCTAACAACTGCATCTGTTTCTTATTATTGTGGGAATGACAGAATCAGTTCTCATTAATGGAGATACCTAAGTATATATGTATGCAATGGCAAATTTACTATTTGCACTTATTGACATGCACAACATAATCACAAAATGGATCCAACACATAAGAGCAACAACCCCTAATCAGAGCGCTAATTCTATGAGAGAATAGTTATTCAGCACATAATATAGTGATTTTCTTTCTAATTGATGACTTGGATGATCCTGTAGGGTGATGTACGGGAGACCATTAAGATCATGGATAAGCAGAATTAGTGGCTATTTGAATGGCTTTAATATTATATCTATGGAGAGTAGGGCATCTTCCAATATGAACTCGTAGACCATTCAGGATTCTTATGTCACACTTGAGACTGCTGATATGATTCTAGACTCAACCCTAGAAATGGGGTTAGACCACATTGGTTTGTATCCCGCCGTTCCTTGAAATAAGTCAATCTCCTAGAATTATACAATATCCAGTTTTTTTTGTCGTCTCTCTGGGCACTTGACCCAGTATGAATATGCATGGGCTGGTAGCTTCATGTATAATGTTGATGACATTATGAGTCCACAACTGGAAGTCCAGCAAATGTGTCGAGTGATATGTTGAACTGTCATCAAGTGAGAGGTCAGTGGTGTTTGAACAAATTAATTTTCTGCCCAAACTGTGAGAGCCCTACGAGCATCATGGAATATGGTTGCTGGGATCTCCTTACTTGGTGGCAATCCCGCTTTGGAATCTCTCTCCAGCGCTCCGGGAAAGAGACATTCAAGGGATCTCAAATTTCAAATTGTAGGGATCTTGATCCCCACTGTTAGGGATCTTGATTCTGACTTTAACGACTAAGTTAACACATTTATAGCCAAACTTGCAATGCAACTATACTTTTAATATAACAACATTGTTTGTTAGCTATAAACAAGTAGATCCCTACTTTAGAGAGTATATATAAACCTTGACTATATATCATAGTTACCGAGAGCGCCCCAACAGGGTGGTGCTTCGGCTCCGAAATCTAGCTCTGGCGTTCCATGACCGGGATCTTGACCAGAACCTGATTTATTTATTTTGGGATCTCGCTTCCATTTATATGGTACTCGATCCTATGAACAAAGGATCTCAATCCCACCATGGCGCAATGTCTGTTCCTAAATATTGTAGATCTCGCTCCAGAATAAATAAGATCATCGATCCCCGAATTTTAGGACCGCGATCCTTGTGTTCATGGAACTCGATCCTTTATTTCAAAGACAATAAATTTTTTGTAATTTTGAATAAAACTATTTTACTAATTTATAACTTTCTAAAGGAAACTTCTTAAATAAATTTAAATTTTATAACAAATTAATTATATTTTAAGAAAAATTTTCATGCGATATTTCCAACCTAAAACGACAGCAATGCATCTCCCAAATTTCTTCCAGCCGTAGCCAAACAGTAGCAATACATTCTTAGGTTGCATCCAGATGCTACCCAAACTACAACATTTCATGCTTAGGTAATATATTATGCTGATAATGTATTACGCTAGTAATTTATTTCACATACAATATATTTTCAGGTACCCAAATAGCCAACGTGATGCCCATACGCGTATCATGTATGAGATTTTGAACAATACTAGCAGTAGCCATTTTAAAAATATAGTTGTATAAATTATTGAAAGAATTTATCTCATACAAGATTAATGGAATTGATTAATCCATGGACATCTAGGGTTGGCGTGCATGGATTTGGCTCTATGGACCATTGCTACAAAGGACAATGAGTTTTAGGATAAACCAGAACGAGATCCCATTTATGTGGTGCAGTGCTTAGTGGGAACACAAATCCATGTGTAACGGGTTGGGCTCTTGATACAAGTGGAATTCTATGATGGGAGTGTGGATCAATCATGTAGGGAAGGCGATCCATCATTGAATGGAGCTCAATCATTTCCAAATAGGAATGCAATCAACTTCAAATGGGATCTAGTTCTTATTCCGGATGGAAGCGCGATCCTATTACATATGGGAACACGATCCCATTGTATATGGACCGCGTCCCCATTAATTAAGGATCTAGAGACTGTTGTATTGGGAATGTGCTCCGCCTTCATATGGGATCTTGTTTTGCTATTTTTACCCTCACTGGAGTTCTCTCCCTGAGAACCGGAGCTTTGGGTAGCCATCGATCCGATGCTCTCGCTCCTAACCCTAGAACCGTTCCTATTCCAACTCCCGGTAACTATATTATATATATTCTTTAAGGTTGGGGGCAAGATGAAAGAAGTGGCTATGTGAAATTCAAGGGGGTAAAATAAAGAATTTCTCTTTTTTTAAATTATTAATGCATTTGAATTCCACTTACAAGTGCCACAAAAATAATGTTGTAAATAAGAAATAAAACTATAAATACAATCTAGAATCTTTCCTTTTACTATCAAATAGAATAGACATAATCCAGGATTTAAAGAACAAACTTCGACTCAGAATTTTAGTGCAAATAATATTCTTGGAAATACAAATAAACCAGGAAAGATGACTGAAAAATAAATCCAAAGAACCAGGAAAACCTACTCGACTTCGCCTAGGGTCATCCCTATAGGACTTAATACAACCCACGACCATTTTCCTGACCGATAGCGCACTCAAACCCTATTGACTTTGCTGAATTTTCTGAGCTGGAAAGCTTCCTTAGGCAATACCTATTAAACTAGGGTTTTTTATGAGAACATAACACAATTAGGGTTTATGGACCCCTTTATGAACCTTTGGAACATGCCACTGTATGACACCTCCTGTTAACCTAAACTAGGGCTGGGCGTGCCTCCTTTCTTTCTATCTTAAAGGGTGGTGTCTGCCACCCCTAGAGCCTTATGGGGTGGGGTGCCACCTAGAGAGAGAAGAGAGAGCTAGAGAGAACATTGAGAGAAGAGAGAGAGAGTGGGCCATGATGGAGAAGGGAGAGAGAGGCTAGAGAAAATTGTGTGTTGAGAATGAGGGGTGCCCTCCTTATATATGCCTCAAGGGCTTTAGATATGCATATTCAAAGTTGCGACTCATCATGACCAATAGGATTTTAGGAAATATGTGAGGTGGGGATTAAATCTGATCCATCCATCTTATGAATCAGGCATCACGGTTTAGGGAGGAATTCTAGGATCCTTATCCTCTGAATCTTTGACTCATTTTCATTTCTAGGCAAACTATGATACGAGCGATGTAAACCAATTACTAGAATTTCCTTCATCTATCACAAAATTGTAGGAAGTTAAAATTAAAAGATTTGGTCAAAGATACAAAGAATATTTTCAAATAATCAACTTAAAAGGTGGGCAACGTGATCTAGCCAAGTATATACAGTTTTTTTTTTTCTTTTATTTATACCAGTTAAAACACTTGCAGGCATCCAAATTACAACTATATTGATAAATAAACCCTAATACAATCTAGGATCTTCTCTTGCTTGCGATTACAATTCTTTATAATGATACAAAATACCATGCATGAAGAATCGAGAAACATGGAGCCATTAATATACCAGATACCTTGCCTCAGGTTACTCCGAAGGGCTTCGTACACCCCACATCGCATCTCCTTCGCCAATGGCACTCGGGATCTTGGTCTTAACCTTGTCTCATAATTTGGGAGGCCTAGGCAAAACCTCTTGAGAGCATGACAACTCAAAGCACAAACTATCATATGCTCAATCTCTAAGCCTAGGGCATGCCACCTCTTAGAGACTAGGGTGTGCTCCTAAGGGTTTACTCAAGCCTCAAAACTTAATCAAAACCCTAAGTAGAGAGAAATCAGAGAGAGAGAGAGAGAGAGAGAGTGGGGCGTACCCCCCAACGGGGGAGAGACACGCCGACTTTATTCACAAGTGTGTAGAGAACACACCACATAAAGAATATTTATAGCAAGAAGGCTAAGGTTTTTCCATCATTATGAGACTTAATCTTGACTGTAAATCATGGAGACCTGTGGGGTGAAGAGATCTTAGCCCTTCATTCTTTAGATCAACCATCATGATTAAAGGAATGAGCTAGAACCATTATCCTTCAGTTTTCATAACTCTATTCCCGTCAAATATTGGTGTAGAGAAACTATTATGTATTTATATATTTAATTTCAATCAATCTCTACACCTTCCTATTTTAAAACAATCAATCTTCATTTCATAAAACCTTCCTTTAGTTTCAAAGCAATTAGGTGGCCTCCATAACAAGCCACACTCAAAAGGAAAGAACGAATTAAGTGGGGCTTCCCACACATGGTCGGCATTGTGGCCCAAACGCCCCCACCTAGTGGGCTAATATGTGGTGGGCCCTAAGTCCTAATAGGCTCCCACACCCCCTAAAAGAATTTTAGATTAATAAAATGAATTTTAGAAAACAAATAAATACTTTTTCTCTATGGGAATTAAATAAATCCAAAAAATTGAGTTTTGCTTATTTTAAAAATGTTTTCACTAAAATAAAACATCCAGAGAGATGTAAATGTTCATTTTAATTATCTATTTTATAATTAAATATATTTAAGAAGATTTGATGGGAATTAGATCCAAAGAGTTAGGAATATCACAAATATACTGCAGCCTGCATCCTTTCTAGAAACTGCATCTTATTGTCATCTTCTCAAACCGACCAACTGTTCTCATGATCTACAGCCCTTCGCAACCAATAAATGAAGGAGACACAATTGTATCCCATGGAATGCAGGTTTCTCCTTGAGGGCACCTCTAGGCCCCATTCTGCCGTAAGACCTCATGAGTCCTTCTAACACAGTCCACCATTGTAGGGAGACATCTCTTCGGCACATGTACACAACACATACTCACCCAGAGGGCTGTTTCTCAGACAACTATCTAATGCACAAAAGGCTACTACTGGACTGGGCCCGGCTCGGCCTGGCCCGGCCCAAGGCACGGAAAAGCCTGAGCAGTTTCGGGTCGGCCCGGTAAGCCCTGGCCTAGAAATAAGCCTGATAAGGCTCGGCCTGGTAAGACTGAAAAATTTACACGGAAGCCTAGCTCGGATAAAGTTTGCTTTTTTATCCCACAGATCATCAAATAATGCACTCATTGTTGTTATACTCAATATTGCATGCTATTTTATATGGAGCATAATGTTTATAGTAATCAGGTTCCTTGAGTAGTTGAAGACATGATACCGATGAAGCTGTTCTGCTTGTGTGAAAATTTTCTATGTTTTTGTGAAAATACAGTCGTAGATGGTGCCGACTATCTTACTGAACAATCTCTTTTGTATTCTCAGCCTTGTTTCTTTTAAGTAAGGCCCCATCTGCAAAGGATTCAGCCTCCTGTGTGCATCAGTCGCCATCTTCGAGTATAGTTCACGAGCTTCAACGCAGTGTGATAGAGAAAACCATTTCTTAAATAAAAAAAATGCGACTTGCGAGTTTTTATTTAGGATGCCATGCGCTCTAGGGGCCGTTTGGGTACTTGGAAATCTTTTACGTGACAATAGATTACAAGAAAATATGACATTTCCACTGTTTGGGTACACTTAATCGTAAGAAAATACAAAGAGATTACGCGAGATTTCCCCGAAAATTAGGAAATCCATTACGCGCAGTGATAGGTGAAAAATCTATTACGAGAGTGACGGGTAATTTTGGGAAATCTTTCGCGTGCGTTTTACCTACCCTATCTCTGATTAAGGCATCATCTGTCATATAAAAACAAAAATAATAAAAATAAAAATCAGTAATCAATCATAAATTACACAACACAATCATAATAAAAAATTTCTCACAACATAATGTGATCCCTCCCTTTTTAAGCTCATCCCCTCATCTGAAGGCATCAGTGTCATATAAAAACAAAAATAATAAAAATAAAAATCAGTAATCAATGATAAATTACACAACACAATCATAATAAAAATTTTCACACTACATAATCCTCATAAGAGATTACTAAAATCTCAATTGAAATAACATACCTTTTTAGTCTTCTCCAATACCTCAAAATTTTATACTGCAATTACCAA
Source organism: Amborella trichopoda (assembly GCF_054954075.1). Taxonomy (NCBI): domain Eukaryota; kingdom Viridiplantae; phylum Streptophyta; class Magnoliopsida; order Amborellales; family Amborellaceae; genus Amborella; species Amborella trichopoda. The sequence continues at coordinate 28,070,197 of NC_142346.1, forward strand.
ACCTTCTAGTTTACTAATCAAACTTCTTCCCATTTTTTAACTCGTACCCTACAGATTTTGAATTTAGTATCATAAAATTTATTGTTTATTTGAAATTATTTAGAGAGACATTTGAAAGACTTCTATATAAAATAAATAAAAATAAGGTTTATCATAATAAAATCATGTTATTCCAATCATATTGTTCCAATGACGTATCATGTTGAAACCATTGTCATGTTAGAAAACATGTGATTTCATATAAATGCCAAAGGCACTTAAAATAAGTAGGAAATAATGTCATGATTGTAAAATGGTACAAGTTATTATTAGAAGATCTTTTGGAATGGTGATAATGTTATTACTAGAAATCTTTTTGGAATGGTGTGATGATGATTTTAATTCAATTTTTTAGTGGAATTTTGTGACAGAAAAGAAAGAAATGATAATTTTGCATTTTAGTGGAATTTTAGACAAAAAAGAAAGAAATGATAGTTTATAGGCACGTGCTGGCAAAATGTTGGCAATGCATTTCCTATATTTCTTCCAAACATAGCTAAACAATGACAATGTATTTCCCAGGTTGCATCTAAATACTACCCAAACAGTAACAATCTATTTAAAGTTAATGTTTACGCCAGTAATATATTTCACAAACAATATACTTTCAGGTATCCAAATGGCTCCCTAGGGTTTAGAGAGAGAGAGAGAGAGAGAGAGAGAGAGAGAGAATGGGGCAAGAGAGAAAGTTAGGCTTTAGAGAGAGGCGAGAGAAAATTTGAAAGGTGGACTGTGTGACAAAAGATTCCCACACATGAACATCTCATGGGCTCGAACATGAGTTGGTTGTGAAGCTTCTTTATTCACATAGCCTTCTTGGCTGCCTAACATGCCACGTACTCTGATTCCATGGTTGATAGGGCCACCACGTCTTGCTTTTTGGACTTCCAAGAGACTGTTCCACCACCTAGCATGACGACATATGCAGATGTTGATTTGGCGTCTTCAAGGTCTCCTTGTTAATCTGCATCTGAGTACCCCTGTATGATATGTCCGACCCGCCTCCATATGTGAGCGCATAATTCGCTATCCCTCTCAAATATCTTAGTATTCTCTTAATCACCTTTGAATGTTCCAAACCAGGATTGCATTGGAAGCGGCTAATCACACTCATGGGAAATGACAAGTCGGGCCTCGTACCTGATATAGCGTACATGAGTGACCCTACTGCATTGTGATAAGGCACTCTCTCCATAGCTTTTTTCTCATCCTATTTAGTTGGGCACATTTTCAAGTATACTTTGGTCTTTTTTATCTAAAGGGGTGGATATGGGCTTATGTTTGTCCATTTCAAACTTTTTTAACACCCTCTTACAAGAGGTTGCTTAGGAAAGTTGAATCGTCTAATTCTGCCTCTTCTTATCTTTATGCCCAATACATATGATGCTTCCCCTTAAGTCTTTAATATTGAGGTGTTGCGAAAGGAAATCGTTAGTCTCCCTTACAAGAGCCATCGAGCTACTGACTATCAATATATCTTTCACATACAATGAGGTAAATACCACCTCACTCGCACTTGCCTTGACATAGATGTAGTAATCCTCCTGGTTAGAGGTAAAACCTGCTCTAGACAAGGTTTCTTGCAATTTTATGTACCACTGTCATGAAGCTTGCTTAAGGCCATAGAGGGATTTTTTAAGTCTACATATCAAGTCCTCTTTACCTTTTTTTGTGAAGCCCTCAGGTTGTTTCATGTAAATTTCCTCCTCAAGCTCCCTATTTAGAAAGGCCGTTTTGACGTCCTTTTGGTGGAGCTCAAAGTTGAAATGTAATTGGTGTAGAAGGGCCGCACTTCGAGAGGCTGCTATGGCAATCAAGATCCTAATAGATGGGAATTTAGCAATTGGAGAAAAAGTTTCATTGTAGTCTACCCCTTCTTTTGGGTGACCCTTGGCTACGAGTCTAGCTTTGTATTTCTCTAGTTTTCCTTGGAGTTTGACACATGGGCAGCAGCATCCGAGTAAAAGAACCAAGTAGCTTCATTGGGATAAGCTAACATCGTCTCAAAAACAACACAAGCGTGTTCTCTATTCCCCCCGGCATTATTCCCTTTGTCTTTACAAAATCTAGTTGTGTCCCACCTTACCACACTCATAACACTTTCTCTTTTATCTTGGCTCTTTATTTTCCGGCTCCCTCTCTCCCCTTTTGTTAGTCGTATTTTTCTTTTTTGTTTGACTGAAATTTTCTTTGCCCTTACCTACCTTTTTTCTTAAAATTATGCGCATTAGGCTTAAAGTTAGCCACATGCACCTTATCATGGAGTGCGGGTGCATCACGCACACTTTGTCTCTCTTCCTCGGCTTTAAGGAGAATAGAAAGCTCTTTTAACTAGCGAGCAGTCTCTTGGGCAGAAAGAGATAATATAAACCAGTGTTTTAAAATGTGGCCACATCAGGCGCTATGCGCCACTCAGCGCCTCGCAGTTTCCCGCATATGCAGTTTGGAGAGATGCGCCCGCATCAGAGCCACATCCCTCCGCATCAGAGTGGCATCCCCCGCATCGACCGTATCAGGCCGCATAATCTGTCTGCCATTTTTTTCAATGAATGAAAAAAAAATTTTGCACGGAAATTTTATTTATTGAGTTCTTCGATTTTGATACAAGATATTACAAATTAAAAGTCCATGAAGATTAAAAGTTACAAATCGAAGAACTTTTCCCAGTACTTTTCAAATAAAATTTGTAACTTTAAATTGTTTCATGGACTAATGCAGTGAAGTTACAATTAATGAGTTTATAAAATTTATTGATCTTCAACATGCTATGATATTGTAAAGTTACAACATTTTTATAAATTTATAAAGTTTATAAAATGTATACAAATCTAGTCGATGAACTTCATGGACCTTTTCAAGATTAAAGAGTTTATAAAATTTGTACCTCAAAGTTTTTGGTTGCAGATTTATGCTTATGGCTATTGATTGTTGAATGTTTTATGAAGCTAATTTCAATTTTTTAGTTTTTATCAGGGGATAGTAGATACAGAATATCCGATAGCTAATACTTTTGGAGTTAATAAATAAGCTAAATACCTACTATCACATATATCACCTCCATATTTTTTTTATGCATTAACCTATTTTTTTAGGTTTTTTAGAATTTTTTTATATTTATTGACCGTATCGTCGAAATGCACCTGCATCGAGCCGCATCGGCCTCCCCAATGCTTTTGGCCGCATCCCTCATATTAAAACACTAATATAAACGCCTCCTAAGAAGTTGGGAGATTAAGAGATGTCAAATTTGCATGGGCTTCATGTTGATAGCGGCTCGGAACATTGGACGCGCTTAGCACGGGTTTGTTTAACTAAAGAAGGATCAACAAATTCCTTCTCAAGCTTTTCATGGATTTCTTTTATAGTCTTCAAGTTCTTGTATTCTGATGCATAGGAGTCATTCATCAAAACAAGAAGTATGCTTAGCAAGCATATTCTTCCGCTCCCATTGTGCATAATCTTCTTTTACATGCTGCCTTTCATAAGCATGCCCTCTTGGAACCAGTGGGGGGTTACGAATAAGCATATCGTGGAGATTTTCCTCAGAGAGGACGTATCCCACTTTACACTTCCAAGAAGAGTAATTGCTCTCATCAAATCTTTTTGATTTCAAGAGTTTGGCCATAAAACTCTTTGTGGCCATGACTCTTGAATCAAATTACAACAATAATAATAAAAATAAAATAAAAATGGCGGCAAGAAGTCTTAGCTCTGATACCAATGAAAGGTGGACTATGTGACTGGGCAAGTCAATACCAATTAAAAGTTTTCTATTTTTTTCTTGTTGTATTGCCACCCGAATCACTGACAAGTGTCAGTGTACAATATGAACCAAATAAACTTGCTAAAAACTCTCATTTGCTTGTGATTAAGATGACAATACGTTCAAGATACTGATCTGGAAATAAAGATGCAATGGAATCAAAAGCACATAAACTTAGAGAATACCTTATATCTTGCTTCAGGTTACCTCCAAGGACTTTGCACACCTCACATTGGGTCTCCTTCACCAATGATACACAAGAACTAGGTCCAAGAACTTGTCTCACAAATTTGGAGAGCCTGGCAAAAAGCAGCATAAAGCATAATATGGGATATGCTTGACCAAGGCACAACATATGAGCATAAGGCCAAGACCTAGGGCTAGGCTATGTGGCTTAGGTGTGCCACCCCTTGGCTTAGCTTTCCTTCTTAAACCCTAAAGTTTGGAGAGAGAAGAAGAGAGATATTTAGAGAGTGGCGTGCCACTCCTGGAGGCTTAGAGAGAGGGAGGTGTCAAGTGTAGAGTATCAGCCCCATCCATAGCTAGTTTTTATGGAATAAGGGCTAGGGTTTCTAGTGTTAGCGTTTTACCATCTTTGTGAGACTTAATATTGACTTTTGATCTTGAAAACCTGTAGGGTGAAGAGATCTCATCTATTCACCCCTTAGATCAGTTATCATGATTAAAGAGATGAGGTAGAGCCATTGTCCCTCAATTTCTATTCCCATCAAATGTTGATTAAAGAGATGAAGTCGAGCCATTATCCCTCAATTTCTAAAACTCTATTCCCATCAAATATTATGTAGAGAAAATAATAAATCAATCACAATTAATTTCTTACACCTTATTTTGAAATCAATCAAAATCTCTACACAAAAGGTTTCTTAAAGTATCAAGTCAACATATGGTATAATTATCATCTTTCAATTTAGAGGCAATAGGGTGCACCACCCATAGGGTGCCTATGTGGGCCCCATGCCCATAATATGGGGGGCCCAATGTACCCCAATAGGCCCCCAAATACTTTAAACATAATTTCAGATAATAAAATAATTTTATAAAACCTCTAAATATTTCAGTTTTCTCTTTGACTAAAATAAATCCATAAAATTGATTTTTCCTTAGCTAAAAATCTTTTCTTAATAAAATAAAATACCTAGAAAGGTCTAAAATTCTTTTAATTATCTGAAAAATAATTAAAACTTATTTAAACATAACTAAGAAGATTTGATAGGAATTGGATTTATATAGTTAGGATTACGACAAATATACTGAAGACTCCATCCTCTCTAGAGAACGTATCTCACTACAACTTTTGAAACTGACCCAACAGTTCCATAACCTACAAGCTCTCGTCGAGGTTCATGATTGGACTATAAAAGTCAGCCGATAAATTGAAGGAGATATGATTCTAGACCATGGATTATAAGTCCTTCCTGGAGGACAAGACCAGGCCCCATTTCAACAGTATGCTCCATGGATACTTCCAATGCAGTCCAATGTTGCAGGGAGCCATCTCTTCTACGCATGTACACGTCACTTACCTTTATCCAAAAAGGTTGCTTCCCGGACGACTATCTAGTATACATGGCAAATGATAGTAATGATTAGGATTTAGGCCCTTATCCTCTCCGGCTATCCATCACACACAGAGGTCAAATCCATTGCCCTTGGCTAACTGTCCTAGTCTCATTTCTTACCTCATCGAGGGATAGCCCCACATCGAAAACCCTTATTGGTTGTTTTCACACAATGCTCAGGACTACGGGTTTTTAAATACTACATTGTGACAGTCAGTCAAAGCTCAAGTGTGTTCAAGCATCAGAATGCCTCATAGTCCAATGTGGACTGCACTCCCACTAGAGCAAACATTTCACTATATGTTTTTTAGTACATGCTCTCATAAGGCCTTTAAATGGCCTCAGAATCCCAACAAAATTAGGGATATAGCGAGAGAGAGAGTAGAGAGGCGAGAGAGAAAGCTAAGGTTTAGAGTGAGAGAGGGCGTTGGGTATTTTGGGTGAAGGTAAAGTTAGAGAGAGAGGTGAAGGCTTTTTTATTTGGGTGAAGGTAAATGAGAGAGATACGTTAAAAGTTTTTTAAAGAGATAGAGATCGGGATATATTGGGCTTTGAGAGAGAGAGATTCGATTTTTAGAGAGAGAAAGTTTGGGGTTTTAGAGAAAGAGAATGGATTTTAAAGAGAGAAAGAGATATTGAATTTTTAGAGAGAATGAGTTTTTAGAGAGAAAAAAAGAATAGGCTTTTGGAGAGAATTTTGTAGATAAAAAAAGAGAGATTGGACTTTTAGAGAGAAAAAGAGATATTCGGTTTCTAGAGAGAGATTGGGTTTTAAGAGAGAGAAAGAGATATTGGGTTTCTAAAGAGAGATTGGGTTTTTAGAGAGAAAGAGATAAGAGAATGGGTGTTAGACAGAGATTGAATTTCTAGAGAGTGGGTTTTAAATTTTTTTAATACATATTTTAGCTTATATTAAAATTTTGTTTTTGGCTTACTATAGATAAGAAAAGCTTGAAGAGTGAAGATCAAAAGAAAAAAAAAGCTAAATGGGCTGGGCCGCCCAGCCTGAGGCCAATCATGCCCATTGGGAAAAATTTCTGGGCTTTTTTCAACCCGATAAACAGCATTGTCCACAAGCAGCCTGCCCGTTAGTGGCCCGAAACCCGTTCGCGGCCTGTTTACAAGCCCGGCCCAGTTCATTAGTGATGGAAGGAAAAATTATACTTATTTTTATTTTCTATTCAATTTTAGAGGATGTATATTTTGATTTTAGCTTTTTAAGATGTAATTGTAGGTTTTTTAGTTTTTAGGAATTATAGGGACTTTTAGATATTTTAATTAAAGTTTAAGGAACTTTTGGTAAAAAAGATAGTTTTATAGACAAATATTATCCAAAACAATAATTTTTCAATATAAATAAAGGCATGGATGGGTTGCAGAGTCATTCATGTATTCCTCTTTAAGAAAAGAAAGACTTTGGCTTGTAAAAGAAGCCTAAGGCTTGAGCCCTAGGTGGGAGAAAACCTTAGGGATTTTTCAAAATTGCTTGTGTCAATGTATGTATTGCTGATTTTTTATGTTTCTTCAAGTTCTCCTACATCAAGTGGTATTAGTGCATGATTCGAGGATGTCTAGAGATTGCAATGGCTGGTTGTGGAGGTCTTAGCCATAGGGATACCAATCTAATCCAACTGCACAAGGAAATCAACAACTTGACGGAGAGGGTTACAGAGTTATTGCGACGTTGTGCAAGTGGGGCCAGCAATAGCTTGCCCTAAAGGATGAGGAATTTACATAGATAGATCCAAATCGTGAGGGTTTTTATGGACAATGGTGCGAATCAGAGTCCAACTTAGAGTTGGACCAGAATGTGAAGTTGCCTTCAACCACCCGTTCTATGCACGCACTCCTGTGTCGGGAGCCTCATGTTCGGGAGAATAAATCATGGGATTTCGTAGATCTACATGATTTGAAGAAGAATGATGTTGATCTTGGTGTAGGTCGTATCGAAAATCAACAGGCTGTAGATTGGGATCTGCCACCAATTTTCAATACATATGTAGATGATGAACAAGATCTTATAAAAGATCCAATCTATGATGATGATCAAGATTATGTGGGTGGACCGATATATGACGAAGAAAAAGATAAAGATCTTAAGGATATCAAAGAGGTGGAATGTTTAGGAGATTTAGGGCATTGGAATCAGAGTAACATAGTGAAAATGTGGTCTTCCCAACCGCAAATTATGGCGTTGATTTCATAAAGTGATCAAATAGATGTTGAGAAAATCTCCAAAGGATAGAAAATTGAGTTTGGAGTATCTTACATGAGTTCCAATGGGAATTCACGAATAAATGAATTTGATAAATTTGCATGGATTCCTTAATATACATATCAAGACCCATTCCTAGAGGAATTTTTTTTTACCTCGAATAATATTTGAGCTGACAAAGAAAAAGAAGGTTAAAGAAGGTGGTTTTGATGCTGAATTCATTTTAGAACACTTCAAAACTCAAGGATGAGTTTTCTCCAACAAGGTAAGAATAATGGCGGGAAAAATTATACTTATTTTTAATTTCTATTCAAATTTAAAGGGTGTATATTTTAATTTTTAATTTCAAGGTTTAATTGTAGTGTTTTTTAGTTTCTAGGAATTCTAGGAACTTTTTAGATATTTTAATTAAACTTAGGGAATTTAGTTTCAATTTTATCTAAGTTGGGACTTTTTGTCAAAAGTTAGTTGTATGGATAAACACTGTCCAAAACAATCATGTTTTAATATAAATAAGGGCATGAATGGGTTGGAGAGTGCTCTTTAAGAAAAGAAAGACTGTCTTGTAAAAGAAGCATAAGGCTTTAGCCTTAGGTGGGAGAAAACCTTAGGGTTTCTCTAATATTGCTTGTGTCAAGGTGCTTGTTGTTGATTTTCTATGTTTCTTCAAGTTCTCCTACGTCAAATGGTATTAGAGATCGCGATCTATACAGAAGTTACTGCAGCAATTATAGGTTCTAGGGTTTGTGCCAAAACAACTTAGATCTTGTTGATTTCAACAGTTTTTTGTTGATTATTTGCCTAAGGTTTGTGATTTCGCAAATACATAGCAATGAGAAGGGGCCCTAGAAGGGGGATTTTTGTAGATCTACTCTGTGATCCTATAGATGACATAATTGAAGAACTTGAAAGGCGAGTACAGTAGCTAGCGCAGCAGTTCGCGAGTCTCAATAATGGGCAAGACAGTGATCTTTCAGCGCAAGAGGATCTCAAGTGCAAGCCTTTTCACTTTCGCACTCTGCGTGTGGAGCTGGGTGATGAAGATAGTGACAGAAGACCTAGATATGAGGAACACTAGTCTAGGGTTTTCGATTTGAAGGATGATATTTTTTATTTTGATAGAGATTGCATGGTAAGTCAACAAGTTATTGATTGGAATTCACCACCAATTTTCGACATATTCTCAAATAAAAAACAAGATTTCTTTGGAGATTCGATCTATGATAAGGATCAAGATGATGGTGAAGATACTTTGGCAACAAGGGAAGAATATGGGCAGAAGGCAGCAAGATGACTGATCAAAATCATGCCTTTTGAAGATCTCATCAATATTGAAGAGGTGGAGCGTTCAACAAATTTAGGGCATTGGAATCAGAGTAGCACAGTGGAAATGTGGTCGTCACAATCGCAAAGTATGGCCCTGATTTCAAAAAGCGATCAAATAGATGTTGAGAAAACCTCCAAGGGACAAAAAATAGAGTTTGGACTATCTTACATGATTTCCAATGAGAGTTCACGAATAATTGAATTTGATAAATTTGCATGGATTCAGCAACATGCATATCAGAACCCATTTCTGGGGATTTTTTTTACCTCAAATAATATTTGAGCGGACAAAGACAAAGAAGATTAAAGAAGGTGGTTTCTTAGAACACTTCAAAACTTGAGGACGAGTTTTCTCCAACATGGGAAGAATGATGGAGGGAAAATTATACTTATTTTTAATTTCTATTTAATTTTAAAGGATGTATATTTTGATTTTAGTTTTAGTGTTTAATTCTAGGGTTTTTTTAGTTTCTAAGAATTCTAGGAACTTTTTAGATATTTTAATTAAAGTTAAGGAGTTTAGTTTCAAGTTATACTTAAGTTAGGAACTTTTGGTCAAAAGTTAATTGTATGGACAAAATGTTGTCCAAAACAATAATTTTTCAATATAAATAAGGGCATAGATGGGCTGGAGAGTCATTCATATATTCCTCTTTAAGAAAATAAAGACTGTCTTGTAAAAGAAGCCTGAGGCTTGAGCCCTAGGTAGGAGTAAGCCTTAAGGTTTCTCCAAAATTGCTTGTGTCAAGGTACTTATTGCTGATTTTTTCTATGTTTCTTCAAGTTCTCTTTCATCAATTAACAACCTTAAGTGTACATGTCGTGACGATTTGGTCTTTGTCGTTTCTAACCAACCACCGCACATAGGAATCACACCCAACCCCCTTGCCAACCACCTTGGGCACAATTCCGACCTCATCAAGGGATGACCCCACATCGAAACCCCTAGCGATTGTGCACAAATGGCCAACGCTATAGATTTTTATCCATTAACCTTAGCCATAGTGATGGAGGGAAATATTCTTCTTATTTTTTCACTTTTATTCATTTTCAAGGATCTACATTGTAGTTTTAGTTTTAGGGTTTATTTCTAGGTGTTTTTAGTTTTTTAGGGATTCTAGGGTTTTAATTTTTTATTTACTATTCATGGTACTTTCACAATTACTATTCATAGTTACTGTTCACATGGGTATTTTTGAAATTATAGTATTTTTTTAGGGGTATGTTAGAGTCTTAAATGTTTAAAATGGATCTCAAGTTAAATTATGGCTTCATAAACTTATAAAAGGTTGGATGTCATATTTTGGGAGGCATGTGTTCTTGGTATAAATTTTATTTTATGAAAGAAAGTTTTTCTTTTTTTGGCTTGATTTACAACTATGTTCTTTCGTTATTATAGCTGATTTTACTTGTTTAAGGTTCAGGTAAAGGGTGGATTCAATTTCTTACCTTTTCTTGTTGAATCAAGTGGTATCAGAGCGTGGTTTGAGGATGGTTAAAGATTGCGATGGCTGGTTGTGGACTTCTTAGTCGTAGGAATGCTAATTTGATCCAATTGCACAAGGAAATCAACAACTTGACGGAGAGGGTTACGTGGCTACTGCTGCGGAAGCAGAGCCAGCAACAACGTGCCCTAGACGAAGAGGAATCTATGGCGATAGATCCAAATCGTGAGGGTTTTAAAGGAGAATGGCACAAATCAGAGTCTGACTCAGAATTGAAGCAGAAAGATCAAGTTGCATTCAACCACCCATTCTATGCACACCCTTCATGTTAGGAGCCTCATGTTCGGGAGAATATATTGGGGTTTATGTGGCCGTTTAAAGGCCTTATGAGAGCATGTACTGAATTTATATAATGATATATTGGCTCCAGTGGGAGTGTGGTCCACTTTTGGATTGAGGCATTTTTGATACCTGGACACACCTAAGCTTTGACTGGCTATGGCTCAGTGTAATGTTTAAAAACCCGTAGTCCTGAGCACTGTGTGAACACAACCGGTAAGAGTTTTCGATGTGGGGTTATCCCTTGTTGATGTCGGAAATGTGCTTAGGACAGTTGGTCAAGGGCCATGGATTTGACCCCCTTGTGTGATAAATGACCTGAGAGGACAAGAGCCTAAATTATCATCATTACTGTCGCAGGGCATTTACACTAGATAACCATTCAAGAAGTGGCCCTCTTAGATAATAGTGTGTTACATGTACATGTAGAGAAGAGATGACTCCCTGGAACACTGAATTGTGTTGGAAGGACCCGTGGAGCACATCGCTGAAATTGGGCTTGGACTTGTCTTCAGGGTTGGACCTGTAATTCGTAGTCTAGAATCGTATCTTCTTCACTCTATTGGCTAACTTTGATAGTTCAATCATGAACCCTTGTGAGTGGCTATGGGTCATAGGAATCGTTGGGATAGTTTGAGAAGGTGCAGTGAGATACGGTCTTTAGAGAAGATGGAGCCCTCAGTATATTTGTCATAATCCTAACTCTATAGATCCAATTCCCATCAAATCTTATTAGATATATTTAAATATATTCTAATTATTTTTCTGATAATTAGAATGAATTTTTAAACCTCTCTAAGTATTTAATTTTATTCAGAAATGATTTTTAACTAAGGAGAAATCAAATTTTTGGATTTATTTTAATCGAAAGAAAAATAAAATATTTAGAGATTTTATAAAACTATTTTATTATCGAAACTTATGTTTAAAGTGTTTAGGGCCCATTAGGGTACATTGGGCCCACCATAAAATGGGGTGTGGGGCCTACATGGGCACCCAATGGGTGGTGTGCCCGACCTCCTTTAAACTTTCCTAAATTGAAAGATGGCAATTATGCCATATGTTGACTTGATATTTTAGGAAACTTTTTTTGTAGAGATTTTAATTGATTTCAAAATCAGAAGGTGTAAGAAATTAATATTGATTAATTCTAAAATTGGATGGTGTAAGAAATTAATTGTAATTGATTTATTACTTTCTTAATTTGATGGGAATGGAGTTATGAAAACTGAGGATAATGATTCCACCTCATTCCTTTAATTATGATGGCTTATCTAAAGGATGAATGGATGAGATCTTTTCGCCTCACATGTCTCCAAGATCAAAGGTCAAGATTAAGTCTCACAAAGGTGGCAAAACCCTAACCCTAGAAACCCTAGCATTTATTTTATATAAACAGCTATGGGTGGGGCTCATTCTCTAGACTTGACATCTCTCTCTCTCTAAGCCTCAAGGAGTGGAATGCTACTCTTTAAATCTCTCTCTTCTTCTCTTTCAAAGCTTTAGGGTTTAGGATAGAAAATAAACCCTAAAGGGTAGCACGCCCAAGCCTAGCCTAGCTCCAGGTCTTGGCTTTATGCTCTTCTGTTGAGCCTTGGTCAAGCATATCCCATGTTATGCTCTCTGTTGGGTTTCTGCCTAGGCTTCCCAAATTTGTGAGACAAGTCCTTGGACCTAGGTCCCATGTGCCATTGGTGGAAGAGACCCGGTGTGGGGTGTGCTAAGTACTTGGGGGTGACTTAAGGCAAGGTATGAAGTTATTCTCTTGTTTTATGCTCTTTGATTCCATTGCATCTTTGTTATCCAGATCTGTATCGTGAATGGCTTTTTGTTTTAATGGCAAGCAAGTGAGAGTCTTTGGTGTTTTATTTGTATCACACATTGTATTGGACAATTGTGAGTGATTCGGGCAGCAATACTAAAGAAAATGGTAGAAAATTTTTAATCAATATTAACTTGCTCGATCACATGGTTCACTTTTCATAATAAATCATAGGATTTAGTTTATCTACATGATTTGAAGGAGAATGATGTTGATTTTTTTGTAAGTCGTATTGAAAATCAGCAAGTTGTAGATTGAGATCTGCCACCAATTTTTGATACATACTTAGATGACGAACAAGATTTGGTACGAGATCCAATCTATGATGATCAAGATTTCGTGGGTGAACTGATCATTAACAAAGAAAAAGATGAAAATCTTAAGAATATCAATGAGGTGGAGCATTTACAAGATTTAGGGCATTGGAATCAAAGAAGCGTAGTGGAAGTGTGGTCAACTCAAAATCTGCAAATTGTGGCCCTAGTTTCAAAGAGTAATGAAATAGATATGGAGAAAGCCTATAGAGAACATAAAATTAAGTTTGAAGTTTCCCACACAATTTTAATGGGAGTTCAAGGATATCCATATTTGATAAATTTGCATTGATTTCTCAATATGCATATGAAGATCTATTTCTTGTGGAATTCTTTTAACCTCGAATAATATTTAAGCCGATCAAGAAAAAGAAGGTTGAAGAATGTGGTTTTAATGTTGAGTTCATCTTAAACACTTAAACACTTCAAAACTCGAGGACGAGTTTTCTCCAATCATGGGAGAGTGCTTGAGAGCAAAAAAATTTTACTTTTATTTAGTTTCAAGGATGTATATTGTAGTTTTAGTCTTAGGGTTTATTTCTATGGTTTTTTAGTTTTTTTAGGGATTCTAGGGTTTCTATTTTTATTTACTATTCACAAATACTATTCATGGCTCTTCACAGTTACTGTTCACATGGGTATTTTTAGAACTATAGTATTGTTTTAGGAGTATTTTAGAGTCTTAAATGTTTGCTTGGATCTCAAGTTAAATTAAGGTTTCATAGGTTTATAAAATGTTGGATGTCATATTTTGGAAGGCATATGTTATTGGAATAAATTTTCTTTTATGAAAGAAGAAAGTCCTTTTTTTGGGTGAGTCAAGAAAGTTCTTCTCTTGGCTTGCCATGTTCTTTCTCTATTATTGCTGATTTTACTTGCTTAAGGTTCAGGAAAAGGGGGGATTCAATTTTCCACCTTTCCCTCTGCATCACATAGACTGTCAAGACTCAGGTGGGTCATGACATCAACGATCCCTCACAATCCACTCAGGACAATGCGACACAGTCCATCCAGACCACGCTCCCACTAGAGCTATCACATCACTACAATCATAGTTTTACATGCTCTCATAAGGCCTTTAAAGGCCATAATCCCAACACAACTGCCACAAAAGTGATTATCAGGGCACTCCAATGGGTTACAAAAAGTGATTGTTATGGTACTCCACTTAACCCAATAACCGTGATCCTCAACTATCTTCTCAAACTAATCCAACGAGACACATGACCTACAGTCTCATGTAGGAGCTCATGATTGCCTCGTCAAAGTTGGCTAATAAATAGTGGAACATATTCTCAGAATATGGATTACAGGTTGCCCCCCTTAAGAGCAAGTAAGACGAATATATCAGTATAGTGCAAGGAGGACTTTCTCTATGCACCTATACATGTATTCCTTTTCAGGGTTGCTTCCCGGTAATGCGGTTGTCATGTGTACATGTTGTGCGAAATTTTGTTGATGACTTAACCTTCGCTCTCACAGGCCTACATCTGCACACATGAGACCACATAATTCTCCTGGCCTACAAACAATCCCTGGGCATCTTTCTGACCTCAACATTGGATGACCCTTTAGAAACCGTTTTCGGTAGTGCCATATGCTTAAAGGTAAGGGTTTTGGGCATGACCAGAGCTAATGACTGCCTAACCCTAGGTCAGTCAACTGATACCAATGAAGTATATAATCCACTTTAGTTCTTATATACATGCTTTCATGGCCCTTAAAGACCAACACAAGATCCTTATGAAGTTGGGATCAAGATCCTAAAAGGTCAGGATCAAGATCTCCAAAAGGTTGGGTCTCAATTCCTAACATCTGGGGATCTCAATTCCGAGCGCATGCATTACTTTCAACCATAGGTCTAGTCTTTCACAATCCTCAGCTCCATTCCCGATCTTTCTGCCGGTCTCACTCCTGATCCCAACAACTATCACAAAACACCCACAATACCATTATTGTCCTTTGCTCTTTTCTTCATATTCTCTCTCTCTCTCTCTCTCAAGATTTTTCTATCTTGTGTCCACAACAGGTTTTTCACTCTCTTGCTCTCCATTTGAGGTGAACCCATCTCCTATTTGTTCTTTGTGTAGTCAAGCCCGCATAATGGGCGTACTAATCCCTACCAAAACCTGTGGGTTCGTTCCTTGTTTTGTTCTCTTTTATTGTTCTTGGATCTTTTTCGAAGTTGAGGAAGAATTGCTTGAGCAAGGAGAATATTGTAGGATGGTATTTCTGGATTTATGGGAAAGCTATTAGGTATAATTTAAATAGGATTCACTTCATATTTTCCTTTTTGTCTCATAGATTTTGTCTTAAATCATATGATTTATTGGATAAGGTATACATGAGCATGTTCTCAATTTATTTGGTAACTACCTTCATTCTAATGGAGTTTCATCGATGTTCTACACATTTCTTTTTTTGTCTTGCTATGGTCTGATGTGAATATTTAAGGGAATGACATGGCTTGTACCTTCATGGCCGTGTCTTTGATTAAAGTTAGTGTTGGATTGTGCTCAGGGTTCGTATGCATAAATTCTTTTTCATTGTAGTAGCATAAGCAGTTACTTCATTATTAAGTTGTATGAGGTGGCAATCTTTCTCTCAGGTCCTTTTCGAGATTCATGAATAGGAATGAAGCGATATGGCTGGCAAAACAATTAATGCAGCAGTCCGTGTCTCATGGTTCTTCAAATCCCAAGATACTAAAAATGAAAGAAGTGCTTGTTGATCATTTCAGTATGTGACTTAGCTTCCTGCTTGTATATCTTTTCTAAGATAAGATAATGGTACTAACTTTAAAAAGAATATTGTGGTCAATTCAGGGATGAATTACTGAATCTTTCACTAAGGGCTGTTTGGGTTGTCCAATAATTCCATTAAATAAAAAGAGTTATTTGGAAATATGTGAAAAAAGATTTTTTTTTCTTCCTTTTTAACAGGTGGGTGAGAATCTTGGGATGTTTTCTTAATAAGCTGAAATTCATGAGTAACGAAGACCAAGCTATTTGCATGTAAACTCCTAAGCAGGCTTAATGGACTTGTTTGTTGATAAATGGCCTGTTCACATGGGGCTGAGAGCTATAGCTATGTGAAAGCAGTTATTTCTTATTTATACATTTTCCCTGATTTTTCTTGTTCCCCATTTAGGGGCACATAAGGGTACTTTATATGATTTTTGTAACTTAGTGCTATGATCATTCATCTTTCTACTTGTCGATTATTTGCTATTTGGAATTTATATCATCTGTGATTCTGAAACAATTTTAGCATACAAATAAGGGATCATTGTGAACTACAAAGAAAGGGGTCGAAGTGGGGGGACACTGCCGATTTTATGTTTACTTGTCTGCAAAAGATGTTTCTCGGGAATCTGTTAAATTAATTAGTTACTTCTCTAGTCATTACAGTGTCATTATTTCCTCTTCTACTTGTGTTTCTTTTGGATCCATGCATTAATTGATTTTGACACACTGTTTTATATCAATTGTTCTTTTGATTTTGACACGCTGTTTTATATCAATTGTTCTTTAACTAATGATCCATATTATTTGGTCATTAGACTTATTTTCATAATGTTTATGGTGTTTTATTTATTGAAACAACACATTTTATGTTTTGTTCTTCTTGCTCTATTAATGGTTCTATTGTGTTCAATGTGATTTTTGTGAATGCAGAATCAAACGATCCAAAGAGCTCAAGAGTGATAATCTTTTCAAATTTCAGGGGAAGTGTCAAGTAAGACATCTTGATCTCATTATTATACATATAATATTAAAGGGGTTTGTACAAATCTGCAGAGAGAGGGAGGGAGGGAGGGAGGAAAATGCTCGAAGACTTGTTTCATGTATATTCCTTAAATTTGCATGTGTTTGAAAATAAGTATTTGTATAAGGAAATTTTTGTAAAGTTGTTGCCCTGATATAACACTATTCATTTAACACAAGGATTCATTATCCTCAGCATACCAATGAAGCTAAAAGGAGTTTTTATAGGACAGCTGTGAAACCAACTTTACTTAATGGGGCGAAATGTTGGGCAGTCAAGAAACATATCAATAAGATGAGTGTAGCTGAGATGATGATGTTAAGATGGATGAGTGGTAAGACAAGAAGAGATAGAATTCGAAATTAATACATTTGGGAGAGCTTAGGAGTGGCTCCATTAGGCGATAAGATGAGAAAAAACAGACTTAGGTGGGCTGGTTATGTGCAGCCCAGACCCAGTACAACACCTGTTAGGAGGTGCGAGTTGGTTCAAGTGAAATACTAAAAAAAGGCAAGGGGTGGGCCCAAGAGGACATGGATAGAAGTACTGAGAAAAGATGTAGGGACATATGGCTTCGCTGAGGGTATGGCCCTTTATAGAGCAGAATGGCAGACCAAGATTCGTATAGCTGCCACAAATAGTAGGGAAAAGCCTCTGATAATGATGATGATGATGATTCATTATCATGGGCATGACAGAACAACCCAGTGTTGTTCACACCAAAGACCAACGTGCCTTTTGTCTTCTACCTTTTGTCTTCCTCTTGTTTGTGTTCCAGGTGCAAGATCCTGTCAACATAAGTTAACATGGTATTAGAGCAGCTTTGAATATGCTCTCAGTATGATCAACTCTAATCAAGGTAATCTATATTTCTTTCTTTTTATAGATTCATTATCTCTTCTTCTCCTAAACCCTAATAATTATTTCATCTTTACCCTCTTTCATCATTCTCATCCTTCCTAAACTCTAATCTTTCTATTTCATATTTCCTCAACCGTTTATGCTATTGTTCGCCTCACTATTCATATAACTGTTTGAATTACTATTCATTCTACTGTTCTTTCCTTCAAAACCTCATATTTCAACCACAAAACTCCTGATTCTCTCTTCATTCAATATAAAATTCTAGATCTTGTTTGAAATTTATAATACTGATCCTGCTATTCTCCTTTTTGGTTCTTGAAATCTAATTCAAAACCTTCACTGCTTTTCTCTTTCTTGCTGTCCACACCAACCTCCTTTTATATTCTTTTTAGTTTATCTCTAGATTTTCTTATTTTCTCTAGACCTCCTCAAATTCTCTTTTTTCCAGATCTGTTGCGATTATATTTCGAGCCCATTTTCCTCATCATGGCACAATCATCAAGTTTTAATTCCCATTTCCTCAATATGTCTTCGACAAACTTAAATCTGATAATTTTATTGTCTGGGAAGGAATTGTTGTTCCCTTCATCAGAGGTCAACGTCTCTAATGGCCATTTGGATGCATCCAGTAGGCCACCACCAGAATACATTGTTCAAGAAAGCACAGAGTCAGATGGAAAGAAAGAGACCACTACAGTAGTCAGTCCAGCCAATGAAGAATGGCTTGCTATAGATTAAAATCTTGTCGGCTGGATTAATTCAATCTTATTTGAAGAAATTGTGGCTCAAGTAGTGAACCTACCTATAACATATAATCCTTGGACAACCCTCAATGGGATTAAAATTTGAACTTAAGATTGTAGGAAGACGTCAGCATCTGAATTTTATAACAAGATAAAGGGAATATGTGATCGACTCACAATTACTTAACAGCCTGTTGAAGATAAACACAAGTTGCAATACAAATTACGAGGGTTGGGTGAAGACTATAGAATTTTTGTCACTTCCTTGATGACTAGGGATTATCTTCCTTCCTTTGTCAACCTTAGATGTTACTACAGCATGAGGAATTGTTCTTTCGGACAGAGGCACAAAACCCGTCTCCCAGTAAGGAGAACCATGATGTTCTTGTTACCAACATAAGCAATGTTGCAAGGAACTCCAATAATTTTCGGTGAAATAACAGAGGTCTTGGGGGTCGAGATGGCACAAATGGGTGTGGTTGGAAGTGCCAGTCAAGATCTCTTTCCTCCTAATGGAAATAGAAATAGAGTCATCTATCAAATATGTGGAAGAGGAGGACATTCAGTCCGTAACAGTTTTGACATATACAAGAATACAACGAAATAAATGAAGGAGGAAATCAAATTATTGCCTTGGCAAGCACTGAGAGTACAGCTGCAACCTTAAATAATTTTGTGGAATCTTTTGCAATTACTTTCCCTACTAATGGAGTATGGATTGTGGATAGTGGGGCTGCCATCCATGTATCTGGAGATTCTCATATGTTTTCTTCTGTTGATCATTTGACTGGTAATGGTTTTATTATAATTGGGGTGATGGGTTTCCCCTGACATCGCATTTAGGTACTGTCGCAATTGAGTCTTCTTTTGGTCCTATTCACTCGAGTAATATTTTCCTTGTACCAAATCATAGATATAATCTAATTTCTGTTTCCCAACTAATGTGTGATAATGGGATTTAATTTCTATTTGCTCTCGATTTTGTTTTCTCGAAGGAACGATAATGGGGAATTACATTCGCTAGGGGAACTCGTTGTGGATAGTTATATTTGATAGATTGCCTTGCGAAGAAGCATCTGATGCTGCTGGTCTCCAGTCTAAATGTTAATAAAGATGTCGATTTATGTCATCATTGTCTGGGTCATTGCAGTAAAGGGGCATTCAATTAACTTTGTAGACCCTAAAATGTCAAAGAACCCAGTCGATTTATCTGTTATGGGTGTCAGTTGGGCAACAGTTCGGAACGTCCCATTTCTCTTTCGCGGTTTAAGTTAATTCATTTTGATGTGTGGGTTCGTGCACCGGTTTGTTTTTCTTCTCATGCTTATCATTATGTTACACTCATTCATGAATAGCTTATGTTATACATGGGGTTTTTTTTTTCAAAAACAAATTTGAGTGTTCAGGGTTCTCATGTAGTTCAAGTCATTTGTTAAAAAACATTACCGAAAACCAATTTATTTTCTCTTAATGATAGGGGGGGAGAGTACTTGTCCTATGCTTTAAAAAACTTTTTAAATGATCATGGGATAGAACAACAGATCTCTTATCCACACACTCCAGCCCAAAATGGAGTTGCTAAGAGAAAGAATCGGCATATTAATAAGGTAGCATCATCTCTTATGTTTCTAGTAGTATGCCCAAGTACTTATGGATCGAGGCATTCCACACAACTGTATGCCTCATTAATAGGCTTCCATCAAGTGCTATGGGATCCGCTCCTATAGAGTACTTTTTGGCAAACATCCAGATTATTATATGTGGATGCTATACATATGTGCATATAGATAGTAGCCAAAGAAATACGCTCTTCCCTAAGGCTGAATTGTGCATATTTGTTGATTGTGCTGATGAGTATAAAGGATATAGATGTTATAGTCCTAGATTGAAAAGGATATTAATTTCTAGGCATGTTGTTTATGATGAAAGACATTTTATGTTATCCCCCAAAGGAAATGTTTTCAAATGATGCAGGTTTTAAAGGAAGTAAATGATGTGGTATAGAGTCTAGGGTGTTCTCTGAGCAAAATCGAAAAGACAATACAACTCGAAATTTCAATATCCGGTCTTGCTTAAACAAGCAACTATTTAATTACAGCCAGTTAAAACAATGTGAGAACACATTAAGACTTCAGTGCCACTTGCAAATGACTCTATAATAGTCCCCTTATGGGGCACAATACATATCTTTGCCCACAAATCAAAACTGTCATAAAGCATGACATTTTGACAACAAATGAGCTTAGGCTCTTATATAACCAAATAACATAACATAAACACTTGAAACAAAAATTTCAGAACCTTTTTAGACTTGAAACAGTGAGTCCAATTTTAAGTGGGGAAGCCAATGGATTCGAACCCTTGTACCTGGGTCACAACCGGACCTTTTGAGGACTTAATTTTGTGCCAAAAATGAGTGCAAGAGTGGTTGATCTATCCAAGTGGGAAGATTAATACTCTTTTAGAAGCACTTCATTAGGTCCAATTAATGTGATCAATATGATGGAAATCGGTTTGCAAAAAGAATGAAAGAGATCGGGTTCAAGATGAGGCAAATATGAGCATTCTACACATGGAGGTCCATCCATCTACCAATACTTTTCCCAAATGTTAAAAGGTGAACTCTAAATCAATAAATGATCTTTTAAAATGGATGATACTGCTCTGAAAAATGACAATCAATAATATGACATGCTCAAAAAATTTTGGGTGAAAAGGATCTAAAAGATGCTAGACTTGATTCATGGCAATCAAGGCATATAACACACTATCAAAGTGAGGGATTATATTATATGAATCTAGCATGAAGATCATATGAAACTAATGACAAAAGAAAGTTAGAGCTTTTCTAAATGTGGATTTACAACAAGCTTTGATCATGGGGAAGAGAACCTATGAAGTAGAAAAACTCAAATAAATGATACTTTAGTGATTGCACATGATGGACTTGACTTTATCAAAGAGGGGAGCACCATTAAAGATCTTATGATGATCAAGGAAACTAAGAATAATGATGAACATGGGTGGTGCGTGGAGGCCAAGGGGGTAGATCTCTCGTCTTTCTTTTTAGTTAATGAAAGGTGTTTCTTAAAGTTAGGGTTTAATTGGACTTATGGTTGTATTTATAAAAGTGTTTAAGTATAGGATGGATCATGACCCTTGATGCACTTTATCAATGGCACATGAGAGACTAATTATCCTAGCCACTCATCCCCATCCAACCACTAGGATGAAGGGATGAGATTTAAGTACCTTATCACCCCGTAAACCTGAATCAATGTCACATTACCCTTTAGTCATTAGCCCCATAGATTAATTTCAAGCATATCCAAAAGGGGTTGCATAAAGGCCATTGAATTTTAATAAATCAATTAATGTAGAGAATGGTCAAGGGCAAGGGCATTTTGGTAAAAAGTATCAATCACATGAAAGGTACAAGGGGCTTATGGCACCACCAATAGAGTTAGCTCGACCACTCACATACACCTTATACCCTTGACATGGATCACACCAATGGGTTACATCCACATGATATGTTCACAGGCCATATGTCCCATGTGGATAATAATTTTAAAAACATTGTTTTTATTTCAAAATCATGAATAAAAACTAAATCCCAACTTTAAGTCATGACTATGAATAACAATATAATATAATGCTTAAAATAAAAATAAGTGACCAAGTGCCTTCAAAAATTCAAACAATTCTCAAAAAATCCTAATAAATATTTAAAACATATTTGAACATTTATTCATTATTTCTCATCAAAACAAAATTAGACCAAAGAAATGTGACATCTCAAGGCTTTGATTCTAAGGATCTCCATTGGGCTAGTCTCGAATGATGTTCTGTCGTGTCTCAAACTGACCCAATGGACTTATACTCCACAGTCTATGGCAGGGACACATAGTTAAACACATCAAAGTCATTGAGGCAGAGCTTCGCGTTATTGAGTTCTCAATGGATTACAGGTGTACCCCTATTGGACTTATTGCTACTCAAATACAGGGGTCCTCTCATAGCACATGTGCACTGACTCTTTCAATGTCGGATAATGCATTAGAAGAGTGGCTTTCCTTGCGAATGAAAGGGCACATGCTATGGAATGATCTCGTGTCAGGTTACGGACTTATGTCCTATAAGTCTTGACCATCCCATATAGGGCCAATTCTCACTACACACTTGGGTTCTATTGTACTTGTTTGGATTCTCCAAGCCCTGGCTAATCACAACAATCATGAGGCATTCTCATATAAGATCCTGACTAGGAGGTGACCCTCACACGTCCTTGAGAAATTGTTTTATCAAAGCGTAAGCTCTCAATGCCTCGTGTACTCGGGGTATGAGAATCTAGGCCCCAGTTCGCTAAGCACCCAGATTCTATCTCTCTCACTCACTCCCACTAAGCAAGAGGTTCTTGCCATTAAGGCCTTGAAAGGCCATATTGCCAACAGTAAAATTCAAGGTGGCACAGCTAATCATCATCCTAAGATCGGTGTAAAATTCAAAAAATTTGTTGAGAAACAACAAAGTAAGAAGAGAAACGATGAAGCACATATTAGAGATGCTGAAATAAAAAGGGCAGATGTTGACGCCAATCAAGAAGGTGGCTGCTAGATTGATGGAAGCATAAATGAAGAGGCATTGTATGACCTAGGAGAAGATTTTTGGTCCTTCTATGATACCAATGAAGAAGTGCAAAATAAATAAATTAGCTACGATGTAATTGTATATCAAAGAAGGTCACGGATTGGACAACCACCTCATAATTTACAGCCAACTTTATTAAGTTTCCAACAGCCTCAAGATAGAAAACAATACGAGATTTATCAGCAAGATGAAGTTACTTTAAGAAGATTAGTAAGAGTGAAACATCCTATTGATAGTGTTGATGTGGGGGTTTTCTTCGTACCATGTGGGTTGTTTTGAAAAATCAAAATTTTCTTCATTACCATCTTACAAATCACCAAACCATCACTATTTTTTTACTTGGTCCCTTTTGGTTCACGTTTTATAAAACTTCCCACATATTTCTTTCCACCCATTGAAGCAAAGAGGAATATATATTCTGATGTAGGGTTTGGGGAGTTTGGTGTGGTGCATATGTCATTCTCTTCGAACATCCTTGTTCCATCTCTCTCACTAGGCATTTAGAGGTGCCTTGAGCCCAAGGGTGCATCCATAGCTCAGCAAAGCTACCCTAATCATCTATGGTGAGGGCATCTTGATCTCATCACCTCTCAATCACTCTCTCTCTCTCTACATTGTTACTAATCTCTCTATATTCAAGAAAATCGGTAGGATATTAAGAAGGTATTGATGCTCTAAAGGTGGTGTTGTGTTATTCTCAATAAACCTTAGATGGAGCACCTCGGTGAGTTTGCTCCATACACCTTATTTATACATTTTTGGTATGATAAATGTTAGGGTAAAATATGAAATGGAGGATAATAAATTGGGCTTTGATTTGCAGTTTCGGTGATCCCTTAGTTATAGGTATATGTTTATGTTGAAGATTGTTATGTGATTGGATTATATTCATTTGAAGCATTTGATAATATTTTCATGTAGGGTTTAAAGACAAATATGATTGTTATGTGATGGATTATATGTATGTGAAACATTTGACAATATTTTCATTTAGGGTTTAAAGAGAAATATTGTTCCAAATGTTATTTGACATTAATCCTTATCAATAGCTGTCTTGAAATCGATTTAATATTAGTTTGTTATGGATGCACCCTTGGGCTAAAGGCACCTCTAAATGCTTAGTGAGAGAGCAAGGGAACAAGGGTGTTAGAAGAGAATGAGAGGTCCACCATACCAAACTCCCCAAAAGCCTATCTCGAAGTATATATCGTTGTTTACTTCAACTGTTGGAAAGAAATATGTGGGGAAGTTTTAAAAAAATGGACCAAGAGGGACCATGTAAAGAAATGGGGATTGTTTGGTCATTTGTAAAATGGTAATAAAAAACAATTTGAATTTTTTCCAAAATAGTTCACAAGGTATAGAGAAAACCCCCATGCCAAACATTCTCCCATTGTTTTCAACATGGTTTTGGCTTTATAATCCATCCATCCATTAATACAAAGAATTTTATCATAATCATTTGAGTTGTACATACTTAAGTAAACAATCTCTTTCACACAATCCATCCACTTAATGGCAACAAACACACACTTTCCCACGCTC
Source organism: Amborella trichopoda (assembly GCF_054954075.1). NCBI lineage: Eukaryota > Viridiplantae > Streptophyta > Magnoliopsida > Amborellales > Amborellaceae > Amborella > Amborella trichopoda. The sequence goes on from NC_142346.1 coordinate 28,094,610, forward strand.
GTCATAGTCATGGCGTATTGCCTGATCATCAACCACCTCATGGACTTCATGCACATGCTTCTAGACCTACATAATCCCTCTACTAGGTATCCAGAAACAAATAGTAATGGACACCCTTCACTTTTACGCGATGCAGGTGCTTATTACAAGTAGTTCATTTTTATCAATTCAGTGAATCACAACAAAATCTCATAAAAAGATCCATCTCACTAAGAGATTCTCAAATGCTTGGATAACCAGTAGCACATCACTTCCCTCTGACTAGGGATAGTGGAAATGTGAGCAAATGCATGCTTGCTGACGATAATTTGTGGCTCCATCCCTTCTAGAGATTTTCATCACATAAATGAACCATTAAAGGTCAAATGATCTAACCTACCTACCCTTGGAGACTCGAACATCTGCCATACAAGCATGTGGATCACTAAGAAACCATTGCATAACAAAGATTCCACTGGATCACTAAGATCCTCATGAGAGGACAAAGACCATTGGTGCCACATAGGCATCTGTGCCACAAAGGAGGGTAATATCACAAAGCCCATGATCATCACAATGCCACAGAGGCTACACATAAAATCTCATCGTCACAAAGACTCAACAACAGGCCCACAAAGGCTTTAATATCCCAGTAAGGCATCAATCATGATGATCCATCAATCTTTCTAAGTCCCATGGCAGCCACACTCCTTTCAAATGGGCTAGTATTAATACCTTTCATTAATGGATATGCAACCATCAATTGAGTAGGAAGATTGCTAACTTCAACCTCCTTACTTTCCACAAATTCTCTTTTAAAGCGGTACTTCTGTTTAATATCCTTTGACTTGCCATGATACATTGGGTGTTTAGAATTGGCTATTGCTGCTTGATTATTAGAATATATTATCATAAGCCCTTGCCCATACTTGGCTAGTGGCATCTCACTAAGAAAGTGCCCTAAGAAGATTGCCTCTCTTGAAGCATGATACAATGCAGTATATTATGCCTTCATAGCAGAGTTTGAGATGCACTTTTGCTTCTTATTACTGTATTAGACACATGTCCCACCAAAAGTAAATAACCATCCAGATGTTGATCTAAACTCATCAACTTTTTGTCCGAAGTTAGCATCACTATACCCCTCAAGGATTAGATCCTTAGTTAATCATGTGTGCCCTTAAGATATCTAAATATTCTCTTAACTAGTTTTCAATTGTGTAAATCAGGGTTGGCATATATCGACTAGCAACCCTACTGCATAACCTAGGTGGGCTAGGAGGGCCTGGGTGGACCCTAGGCTGCCTAGGCGAGTGCTCATGGGACTACACTCACCTAGGTACAAAAAATACGCATCACGTGGAGTATTTTTGCTTTTTTTTTTTAGATTATAAAAAAACCTAAAACATGATTACTAGACACCCCTTGCTCCCTTTTAAACCTAGGCTAGCCGCCTAGGCACTGGGTGGCCTAGACCCCCATGGCCGCCTAGGCGCTGCCTGGCGTTTTGTGGAACGTTGGACACAATTCATCAATTAATTAAGTGACCCTACAGCTTGTGCATAAGGACAATTTTACATGATTTCCTTTTTTATTAGTCATAAGACACATTTCCTTTGATAATTTGCAATTTTTGGCAATTAGGGTAGCCATTGGTTTAGCCTCCATAGTAAATCTCTTTAGTATTTAAAGATTATTTTGCTCTTGGTCAAGATATAATAATCTTGTAATTCTATTTCTAGTAACTTTAATTTCTAAAATATGGTCAACATGTCCCATATCTTTCATCTCAAATTTAGAGGATAACCACCTCTTACATACCTCAATGGCTTTTCCATTGTTTCTTGTTATAATTATATCATGTACATATATGATCAAAATATAATGAATAAGCTAGCTGTCTTTAGTGCATTCACAATAAGAAGTAGCTCGTTTTAATCTCGAGTATAGTTCCTTGATTCCGAACTAGGAAATATTGGAGCTGTCATCTCCTTATTCCATGCAAAATGGATTTGATGGTCATATGGAGGCAAGGAAATCTCTTGGATTTCTGGGCCCAGCCCGAGAGTTTTTCAGTCTTCTTTCGTATAAAAAGTGTTAATCAAATTCACCGCTTGTAAATGTAAAAACGATGTCTTTTGAGCTGAGTTAAGGATATTCTATAAAGTTGAAAGTCTTGTCATTCTATGGTCAAGTTAAGTGTTGTCGTCTTTCATCATCTTCTTTTAGATTCTTTCTTTTCCTTTGGGAAGTCAGCCATCAATGAATTTATCCTTTGATTCTTTCTTTTCCTTTCGGAAATCAGTCAATCAATGAATTTATCCTTTGTTTTTTTAGATTCTCTTTGAGAATTCCTTCCATAAGACTCAATACCGAGAGTGCTATTTTTATCTACAAAAATCTTCTAGCGTTTAAGGGCATTCTGGTTGCTTTGCCTCTTTGTCGAGGAACTTTTTTTTGATTTGAGAGCTTGAAAGCCTCTGATTAGGACTAGATGATATATTGAATTCAAACCATCTTAACTTAATTAGTACAATCATACCAATCCTTAACTACTGACTTTTAACAAGCCTTTTGCCCTCCTAAAACAATTGGGATGAATCCCTAGGGCAGGCTTCTCTATTATTGGAGCTCTTGAGTGATGGCCTTCTTTCGTATATTCTTAAATCCATATTGCCTTGAGGATTGTTTTAAATCATATAATGATTTAATTAATTTGCATACTTTATTTTCTTGACCCTCACACTCAAAACCTTCATATTGAGTCATGTGAATTTCTTATTCTAATTCAGCATTTATAAAGGCTGTTTTAACATCCATTTTATGAATATGAAAATCATAATGAATAGCTCTTTCTAATACTAATAGAAAACTTCCTGGCTATGGGTGAAAAGGTTTCTTGGTAGTCAATGGCTTCCTTTTGACTAAACCCCCTTAACCACCAATCTTGCTTTATATCTACTAGCACTTCCATTAGATTTAAACTTCTTAGAGTATACCCATTTGCAACCAGTTGCCTTTCTATTTGTAGGAATTTCTGCTAATTTATTATTTATTAAGGACTCATATTCAGCCCTCATAGCCTCCATTCAACTCCTTGCTTTAGGTGAGCTAATAGCTTCTTTAAACTTACATGGCACTTCATTTTATTTGTTATAATAGACATATTCATCTGAATAATAAGCTTTTAATGCCCCTAGCACTTCTAATCAATTTGAGAAGATCTTCCTACATCAATTATATTGGGGTTTTATGGTTCTTCTTCCTCACTTTGTTCTAAAATTCTAGTTTGTTTTACTTTTGATATTTCAATGTCTTCTAAGAAGTAAGCCTCTCTTCTTTCCAAATTTATTTAATTTCTTTATTATAAAATCTGTATCCCTTGGAGTCACTTGAGTACCGTACAAATATGTACCTATGTTATTTTGGGTCCTGGCTTATCTCTCTTCTCATGGGGAATATGAACTTGTGTCGTAGAACTTCATACCTTGATATGATGTAGGTTGGGTTTTCTACTAAACCATAGCTCAAAGGGTGTCACATTATGGAAGGCACTCTATTTAATATATAGGTTGTCGCCATAATACCTTCTCCCCAAAAATGATATTCTACACCAGTTTCTTGTATCATACAATTGACCTTATCAATTAATGTCCTATTTTTCCTCTCAGGCTCTTGGCCATTCCATTTTGTTGGGGTGTGTAAGACAAGTGCGTTTGCCTAACTATTCTATTATTATTACAAAACTCATTAAATTCATTTGATCTATATTCCCCTCCTCTATCTCTACTAAGAATCTTAATTTTAGTATTTAATTGGTTTTCAAGTTCTGATTTATACCTTTGAAATTTGTCTAATGCTCCATCGTTATGGAGTCATCTATAAAAGTAATGAAGCATTACTTCCACCTATGCATATGGGTTTTAATTTTTCACATATATCAGTATGAATAATTTCAAGCGGATTTTGTGCCTTTGATTCGCTGCTAATCTTCACTCTGTTAGTAGCATTACCAAGTCTAGAAATTGCTTTAACCTACGTATTTTATCTTTCAGAATCTGAGAATTGGGAGTACCTTAGGATTGTTGAAGTTACGGCTGCCATTCGCCATAGCTTCGGTCACCAACGTCTTTGACCTTTTGGCATTGGGCAGGTGTCACCCCCATACATAGTCTTATGACTTGCAAAGACCTTTTTTTGGTGAATAGTCGCCTAGGCCTGGTCACTGCAACCCTCTTCACCGGCCATCTTCCTGAGCAGCTTTTGTAGATTTATTACACGGGATTCAGATTCCTGAGCATTCTAGAATAGCATAGCAGCATATAGTATAGCAATGTGGTATAATATGGTAGTAGAGTATAGCAGTATGGTATAGTCTAGCCATGTGGTATAATGTATAGTCTAGTGTATACTATATGATTATTCAAATATACTTAAAAATAGTAGCATATAGTGTAGTGTAATAGAATATAATATATAGCATATTATTGTGGTATAGTATAGCTGTATGGTATTGTATAACAATGTGGTTTGTGTAGTGGCATATACTATACTGTGGTACTAGTTAAGCACTCTCGGGGACCTCATGTTTTAACCAAATGGAGCTCAATATCATTCCATCCCAATTAAGTTTGTATCGAGCTCCCTCACATATTGGGACTGAGATCCCTAGATTTTAAGGTGTATGGATTGCGACCCCTACCATAGGGAGCTTTCTGCTTGTCACGAACCCGTGGTTCTTATCTTGATCCTAGATCTAATTCAATCCCAATCCCACTAACTATTGTTTTATCTCTTACATGTTTTTTGTAATTGTATGATTCATTTCTTGTTATGTTTTGTAAGTTTGCAAATAAATACATGTTTATATAAGGGAAAGACCTGAAACCCCCGACTATGGATTTATGGTCCCATATACACCCTAGGTTTTTGAGAAAGAGATGGGGTTTACAGGAGGTTTGGGAATGGGGTGAGAGAGAGAGAGAGAGAGAGAGAGAGAGAGATGACAGCTGCTTAAAGAAAAAAACAGACCTGGACTCACCAAGCAACATTCGTAGAAAACCCCCAATCTCGGAATTCCACAAAGAAACCGTGACAATATGACTGCTGCTAATATGGGTATTGGTATGGATTTGCGTAAAGAAGAAGGGGGGAGTTGTAGAGCTGGGGGTTGTAAGTTTGGCAGATGGAGAGAGACAGAAAGAGAGAGAGAGAGAGAGAAACAAGGGGCATAAAAATGAGAAAGGGAGGGAAAGAAAGAGATGGAGAGAGATGGATCACAGAAGTGGAAGAGAGAGTAGGGTCACGGAAGCGAAAGAGAGAGAGGGGAACATGGGAGTTCTAGGCTTCGGACTGATTGGGTATAAACAATAAGAAAAAGAGCACTTTTGTAAAAGGGAAGGAGAAAAGTTATTCAAGTGGATAAAGTCCTGGTTTTTATGCTCTCGGGGCGTCCGTGGGCTTTGTGTGGACCTGAGGGTGGGACGCTAATCCTTTTTTCTTTGTTTGGGCGGGGGGGCACTGGGGTGTAGGGGGGCTTCTTTTTCCCTTTATATAAACCATGTTTACATGAACCATTTATTATGCATGCAGGGACATAATGGAGTCAATATCTGATATTGGGGGTTCTATTAAAGCTACTCAATTTATTGGTCAAAGTTCTGGTATGCTATGCTTTGCCCTCCACTTTCGTATATACCATTCTAGAATACAATTGCTAATGTTGCTTCCTTACCTTGCATGATATGAGCATTTTATGCAGATTATGTTGATGTTGTTTTTATGCTGCAACAAATCTGACATGATCTGAATTGATGAGAAGTACTGTGAGAGTTTTTGCTTTCCATGTGATGTAGGAGCTGAACAGTTTTGGATTTTTCTTTGGATTTAAATTTTACAGTTCAAGGGTTATACTTTTATTTTGTTTTTTTATTATCAAGTACTTCGTTGTTTTTTTGTAAGAGTGGAGGTCATTATTTTGTTAACAAGGGGACAAAGTTGTCATTTAAATAGTATTAAATTTCCATTTAAATAGAGTAAGTAGGGTTTTTAATCTAATGGGGTATGGGTGAGAAGTGCATTGAGGAGGAAGTTAGGTGGCGTACTAGAAAATAGTAATTTGCAGAGAGTATGTTAGAGAGAGAGAGAGTGTTCCTAGATTGGTGGACCTAGAGAGAGAGATGGGAAACATAGTCCGTTGCTTCCATTGGAGAAGGTTTGCATAGCTTACTGCTCCTTTTCTTGTTTATTACATGGTGTGTTCTCTCTTTGTTTTCACTGCATCAAGTGTTATCGGAGCAGGATTATTAATCGACCGTGGCAGTTAGAGGACATGTCACAAGCCACGATGGAGGCTTCTCTTTGATGCTCTTCCCGGCACACTACCCTCCTCCTAGGTCCCTCATGCTAATCCTCTGCTGAAATGTCCAGGGCCTAAATATATTTTACAGATATTAAAATAAATTTTATGATGTCATCAAATATTTTATTTTACTCTCTGATTAAAATAAAATCAGAAAACTATTTTTTCTTCTTTTAAAATTATTTTTCAATAAAATAAAATACCTAGAGAGGTCTAAAAAATCATTTTAATTATCAGAAAAATAATTAAAACATATTTAGACATATCCAAGAAGATTTGATGAGAATTAGATCTATAGAATTAGGATTACAAGAAATATACTGAAGACTCCATCGTTTTTAGAGACCATATATGACTGCACCTTCGCAAACTGGCCTAATAGTTCCCATGACTCACAGCTCTTTGTAAGGGTTCATGATTGGATTATCAAAGTCAGCCAATTCATTGAAAGAGACACGATCTTAGTCCATGGATTACAGATCCCTCCATGAGGACAAGTCCGAGCCCATTCTAGAACTATGCTCCATGAGTCCTTCCAACATAGTCCAGTATTGCAGGGAGTCATTTCTTCGGCACATATACACAAAGCACACTGTTATTCAATAGGGCCGCTTCCTGGACAGCTATCTATTGTGCATGTCGTGTGATGGTAATCAAGGTTTCAAAAAACGCTAGGCGGCCTGCTTGGTGCCCATCGCCTAGGCGGGCGCCCAGAACCTCGGCCACCCTGTGGTGCAAATTCTTAGATTTTTTTACATATTTGCTATCCAAATGCACATATATGCATATATTTGTGTCAAATTTTGTAATTTATTCCATTTGAAAATATCGCAAGTTCGCAACATATGTTTTTATATGCAAACATATCACATGTCTCAGCCTCTCAGGTAATCAGTTGAGAATAAACTTATTCAAAATTTCAAACCATACAAAATATTTAAAAGTCTAATAGGCTATTGTAAGGTCTCCAACGCTCATATTCTCCATGTTCCATATTCATAAAATAAACCATAATAACATCCAAGTCTCCAATTCTCCAAGTCTTCAACAAACTGACTTCCAAAACTATAAAAAACCAGTAAACCACACAACGAAATAGTCCAAAAAGGCAAAAAAAATTACAAACCACATAACAAAATAAAAATCGTTCAAATGACTAAAGCTCAAACCAAGATGGTGCAATAAAGTTACTACAAAAGAAGAGAGAAGTCAATCAAGACATCAATAAGAATCAGAATCATCATCTTCATTGCTTTCATCTGCATCAGAATTGAGGTCGTCATCATCAGAATCATCACCCTCTTCAACATATTCCTCTTCTTTCAAAGATTCTTCTGAATCTGTCTCCTCTTCCTCTATCTCCCTCCATGAAGTACCAGCAGAAGAAGTTGCTCGAGTGGCCCTCCTAGGATCAGAAGCTTGCCCCGAAGCCTCTTCGACCATTTCCCATGTCAAATGCTCCCCAGAGAAGACCTCCTCAGTACCAGGGTCACTAACTAGCCAATTTGAAGCATTCTCCATCTCTTTCGAAGAGATAGGATCCTTCTTTGGCTGGTTTTTCATCTCCTTGAGCCTTTGATTCTCTCTAACAAAAACCAAGTCATTGAGCTTCTTTTGCTCAAGCCTATTTCTTCTCTTTGTATGCACCTATAAGGAAAAATAATGCATAAGTAACTATTATGAGTCGATGATCTTCTTACCTTTTATGAATCTATATTACAGAATGAACGTATAAACAAAAAAAGCATATAAAATTGTAAAATAGTAAAATAACTTCTCAAACGAACTCCAATTGCGCTCACAACCAGAAGAGGTAATTGTCAAACTCAAGATCCGTATAGCCATCTTCTAGAGATTTGGAGCGCTACTCCCATGTTGTCTCCACCATTGGGCTGCAATATGTGAGCAACCTTTATAATTAATTTAGGTATTTAACATTATCAAAACTTGAAAGTTGAAACTTGAAAGAAAATTATAAATTTATAATTTATACAACAAAAGTCAAAAGAATACTACCTGGTTCGTCTTTGTTTCTCTGTTTTAATGCCATATCTTTCCCAAATGACATCAAAGAACACTTGTACAAAATTAGCTCTTGAGTTGATATCTTATCTTGGATATGTGGGTCGGGAACTAATTTCTCAAGGCATTCATTAAAACCTTCCATAATTATCCCTTTGGACTCAATATCTGCATATTCATAAAAGAATTTGGGGTTCAAGTATTACCCCGCTGAATGCAATGGTTTATGGAGCTGCCTATACCATTTGTCATCTATAATCTCCCAAATTGGAGCATACTTGGCTACATCCTTACCCAAATTCTCTGCAATCGCATTCTTAGACCTTTCCATTGCATCATATATATAGCCCATGGAGGGCTTATCAATATCAACCAAGCGCAAGACCTTCACCAAGGGAAGAAATACTAATATCGCATGCTTCACCCCACGCAAAAAATATTTCGAAAGAACAATATCTCGTGCCTTCTTTCCTTGGCATCTCTAGACCACTTACACCTACTCCACTCCTTTGAAGCAAACATAGACCTTAATGCAATCCGCCTCTTATACATGCTCTTAGACTAAGGTAAGCAGTGTCAAATCTAGTGACCCCAGGCCTCACTAGCTCTCTCTTTTTCGTGAACTTACGCATTATGTTAAGGGTAAGTATGCGACTGTATATGAAGATTGTAACCTCTTTAGCCTTAAAAATATATCTTTTAATAGTAGGCAATTCACCAATTTCCTCAAGCATAAGATCTATGCAACGTGCAGCGCAAGGAGTCCAAAATATGTGAGGCCTCTTCTGTCGAAGCAAATGACCTGCAACTAGATTGGGAGCAGCATTATCTATGACCACTTGAATTACAAGTTCCACCCCAACCTCCTCAATGCCCTTATCAATGAAAGAAAATCTATAATGTGCATCATGAATATCATTGAAAGCATCGATTGAGCGCAAAAAAACTGTACCCATGGGACAATTTACTAACAAATTCATGTTACTCCTCCTATCACTCCACATATCTGTCATTAAAGAAATACCAAATTAAGCCCATTCCACCTTATGAGTCTTGAGATATTCGTTAATGTACTCGACTTCTTTCTTCAGTAGTGTCTCTCCAATCTCATAAGAAGTTGGAGCTTTCAAACCTGGCCCAAATTGTCCAATTGCTTCAAACATTGTATGGAAGCTATTCAAGCGAGTAGCGTTAAAAGAAATGCCCGCATGATAAAACCATCGAGCAATATACTGAATCACCCTGGCTCTATCTTCCTTCTTAAATCTATTTTCAATTGTCACTTGTCTTTTTCCCTTTTCCTCCCTTGCCTTTCTCAATTACTGTCTCAGGGCTAGGTGTAAAAAAACTATCTATTGGCCCTCTCATACTAGACTTCTTAGACCCAAAAGCCCTCTTGGTCTTAGAGCTCCGAGTACCAACCATAGCTACCTCTTCTTCTCCCTCTTCATCCTCTTCTTCAGTGTCAATATTATCATAAAAAACATTGACCCCTAACTTTAATTCTGCTATATCCTTTTTTTGCAATTTTTTTTATTCTTTTTACCTTCAATGTACTCCAAAATTTCTTTCTTTACAAGATCTAGGACTTCCTTACATGGGGCAACATCACCTCTAATACCGGCAAGATGTTTTTTAAATCTATTTATACTGGCATTAGAAACATGTCCACAGAAATTGCACGTAATTTTATTTGTCTTTCTTATCAAAGTTGACATAATATTTCCATCCCATTCGATGTTGGTTACCTCAATCGAGCTACGAATCAACTCAAAAGTCTTCTAATACCACCAATAGCACCCTAAAAATAATTTCAATGAGAAAAGAAAACTTTTTCAATCCACATAAAGTACTTTCAATTCTCATAAATTACTTTAGATTCACGTAAATAAGTTTAAGATTGAGGCTTTCTTCTTTTTTTTCACTTTGGGGTTCAAAAATACACCAAAACTTTTTTATACAAACTTGGGGCTCAAAATGACTCCCTTTGCCCTTTTGGGCGAACTTAAATACGATAAAAAGCGCCACTGCCCTGGGCGCCTGCCCAGGTACAACCGCCTGTGTAGGAGCGCCTGGGTCTAGGCATGCGGAAAAATTTTTCTGGCCGCCTAGGCGCCGGGCGAATCGTTTTTTAAGAAATTGATGGTAATGATAAGGATAATGATAAGGATTTAGGCCCTTGTCATCTCATGCCAACCATCACACACAGAGGTCTCATCTAGTTCCCCTGGTCAAATGCCCTGGGCACAACTTTGACCTCATCAACGGGTAACCCCACATTGAAACCCTTATCGGTTGTGCGCACAATGCCCATGGCTACGGCTTTTTAGACCTCACATTGAGCCATAGTCAGTCAAAGCTCAGGTGAGTCTTGCCATTAGCAATGCCTTACAGTCCAATGTGGACCACACTTCCATTGGAGTTGTGATGCCACTATAATAATTTCAGTACATGCTCTCATAAAGCCTTTAAATGGTCACATAACCCCAACAATAGCTTCCGAACCATTTTAGCCGATTCTTGCTAAAAAGCTCATATGCTCTGCAAAAAATTCTATGCTTGGTATTCTAGGATGCAGATCAAATGCAACAAGCACTAGATGTAATCATAAAATAGGTATTCCTTAAGAACTTGATTGTAGTAATATTTAGAGTTGGGTGTAGGAATTTCATCTCTATATTCCTACTTCAAGGTTTCTATTTATTCTAAATGTTTGTGAACTTGCTGAACCCATAGGATGCTAATCCCTTGAGGTAAATAGTAATTTGGTACTTGACAGGAAGTGGTACAACCGGACAGAGCCAGAAAATTCAACAAGCTGTTTTACAGGTTCATTTTATGTCCTATAAGCTGATGGTCTAATCTTTTATTACTACATTTGAGCCCTGATCCATCACATGGTCGATTGTTATAGATGTTTCGTGCTGGTGGATACAATGTTATTGTTGCAACCTCTATAGGAGAGGAGGGCCTGGATATCATGGAAGTTGATCTTGTTATCTGCTTTGATGCGAATGTCTCACCTTTGAGAATGATACAACGCATGGGAAGGACTGGAAGGAAACATAAAGGACGAGTTGATATCCTTCATAGGTCCTGGAGAGATACTCGCTGAGCGTAACACCAATTTAACAATGCTTTTTGGCTTTCATAGCTGATTAAGCTTAAAAACATCTTCTCTTTTTGTTTTGTATCTCTTGTTTTCTGAATTGTTTTTGAAGAATTCCTTGACAAGCTGCACTTGTTTTAGCGTCTGAGGGGTCAGAGTTGAACGGATACTTGAAAAAGCAGGATAGTAACCGAAAAGTAGGGAAGCACATGCATAATGGCGGACTTAATAGCTTCAATTTTCATATGAGTCCTAGAATGGTGACTACTGTTCCATTTTTATTTTTTATTTCATTATTTCGATCACATGCCTTTCATCTCAAAGTTGAATTTTTCTTTTTTTCTTGATTAGGTTCCACATATCTATAAACCAGAGGTTCAGTTTATGGAGATGTTGATTGAAAGATTTGTGCCACGTGGAAACAAAACAAAAGATGATCGATCCTACTCCCCATCTATTAGTAAAATATCAGACTCTGAGGCTGATTTTATAGCAAAATATTTTAGGCCTTCCAGGAAAGACAGGTGGAAACCTTCTCTTATTGCCTTTCCCCACTTTCAAGTGTGTCCATCTCGGGTTTATGAAGTACGACACTCGTTCAGAACAACAGAGATGCTAATTGACACCATGCAGCATCTTCAAGAACTAGCCTCTGTTTGGCCATCAGAGCTGAATTGCTTGGGAAAGGTTTGCCTCTATTTTATTGTCAAGATTCTATAGTCCAATGAATACAGTATAGTTTACTCTATAGATCATTCACTGTAATTCCTGATGATGGAACAAAAATTAACAGAACTGGGGCCAGCTGTGCCTTTCATCGAGTTATATGTTTTGTAGTTTAGATGCATTCTTATTGTTATGTTGATGGGCATTGGTTTGAACGTTTTGGGCTCAGGTTGGCATCTGTTTAAGTGAGCAACCAGAAGATGTACCAGTTCAACCAGATCAAATAAAAGGTAAATGTGATTTGCATTTTCATGTAAAACATTTCCATAGGAATTTTCATATGATTACTTTCCTTTTATATTGATGATTAATACTGGGCATAATCAAATAAGAAGTGACTGAGCCTGCTTAGCCTTAGTTTTGCATCTATCTCTACCAATAAGGTTGGATGAATTATTGGTTGCATTTTCAGAATCACTCAGTAACCATGAAGAACCTGAAGCGTTATCAGAGCATGAAATACCAGATGCTATAGCACCGCTAGCATCATTGAAGGTTGAAGTCATAGCACCGCTAGCATCATTGAAGGTTGAAGGCATACTTGATCATCAGAGCTCCGTGTCTTCATCAGCTGATAACCTCACACATATTAAAGCACTGCCCAGTGGAAGTGACAACCTACCAGTGAAAGTATGTAGTAGAAACGATCTCTTGCACCACTTTCTTTTTGGGACTGGTATTATAACTGTGAGTGAGGTTGGTGGGATTCTGATTTCATCTGTTCCCTGTCTCCCTTTGCCCAAAAACGTTTCTGTCTCTGAAAGTTTACCAATGGAAGGTGGCATTCTGTTAACTAAGTCCGCAGAGCAAGGTGTTCCTTCTTGTGGGGCATCTCCTAAAGAATATAATGGAGTAGGGGTGCATTCAAAAACTAAAGAGGAGGATTTAGGTTTGCCTAATGTAAATGAACAAGTGCATCACATCAGGAAGACATTATTTTCTCCCAAGTCTCCCATTTCTGATGAAATTGTTCCCCAAACGCCAATTTCTGAAGGGAAAATATTGACAAATTGTGAAACTGATGTTGCCAACACACCTGCATCTATGGAAGAGGATATACTAATTTCACCAATTGGTGAATCTAATAGTATGGATCTCAGTCCGAGGTTAACAAGTTTCATTGAGAAGGGGGTCGTTCCCGAGTCCCCTTTGCTTGAAGCAGTGCATCTTTCTTCCGTAGCACAAAACATGGTCGATGTAAAGGTGCCTGTGGAGCTTAACAGACATCAATTCCATTCTGAACCACCTCTTGAGTGTTTACAAGAGATGAAGATGCCTATGAGTTCTACTCATTGTGTTGCAAAACCACCTGATAGCTCAGCAATAAATCAGCTACCTGATCCAGCTCGATTATTGTTAGATATGCATAAATCAACTACTAAAAATTCTCGAAATTTAAGTCCAGGGAAGGATGCAGAGGCGGATGTACTTCATTTCCAAAACCTAAGAATTTCGACCTCTTCTACGAATAAGGAAAATTGTGAGCCTGTGGTTAATCAGTCCAGCAATAGCTGTAGCAAAGACTGGCAGCTGAGCAGCGGAGCAGCATCCAATTCTGTTCAGAAACCATGCAAATTAAAAAGGTTGCGTAAGTGTGCTGATGTCAATGAGCGGCGACATTCTCAGGCTTCCAGGAAGAAGCATGATGGCATCAGGGCGAACCTCTACAATGCATTTACTCAAGCAGATGTCCCTGAAATGACTCATATAGGTGAGTTTGATTCTTTTTCTTTCATCTTTTGATAAGGAACAAATCATTGGGGTGTGTAAAAAGAGCCTTCCTATGCACTATTGATGCTCCGATGTTTTTGGAATATATTGCATTTATTCTTGATGCTTTTCAGATCAATGGAGTTCAAAAGCGCACCCTAAGGACTTCATTGATGAGGAAGCAGAGTAAGTTAATTTTTCCGAAGCATTCTGTAGAAGCTCTTCAAGTGTTATGATTTCCTCGAAGGGTGTCATTTGAACCATTCTTCTTTGTGAATGTATGTTCCAGGGTGTCTTCTGATACAGAGGTATCGGAAGACAATGAAGATGAGAATGAGAATTACGGGGAAAGCAATAGTTTCATTGATGACAGTGTAGAGCCTTCAGCAGCATATTTACTGGGAGAAACTGGTGAAAGAGACATGATGGCCATTTACAGGTGAGGATAGCAACAGAATTAATTAATTGAATTTGCTTTTTTCATTCTTATTCATACTTCTCTTCTTTTGCACATTCATGGGCATAAACACGTATACTTGCATTGCATTTTCTAAGGATCGTAACCCATCAATATGTGCACCTGCTTTGAAGCTTCAAAGCTGTTTTTTGCTAGTGGCATTCTACAATTCTGTCAGTGCACTTGTCTTTCAGCTTGTACTCTGGAAGGGTTTTCTGTTTTTTCTTGTTGATTGGGAATGAAACCTAAGAACTTGTCAATCAAAACGTACAGCTCCTTGCCATATATATATATATATATATATATATATATATATATATATATATATATATATATATATATATATATATATATGTTTGCCACTTGGCCCGCATTTTTCCTGTTCTTTACTTGTAACTAACCAGACTTCAATACAGACGCTCATTGCTCAGTCAATCGCCTAGGGAGAGACAACTAGACCTACTGGCCAAGTTTCACTGTGCATACCTGTCCCCAACACCTACCCAAAGAAAAGAGGTTTCTTTCACAGAAACTGAAGCTTGTACCAAAACACCTCATCAGAGTGATTCAACATCTATAGATCGATCTATATGTAAAAATCCAGTCTCGGGTACAAAAGAGAAAGCTGCTGCTGGTGAAACTTTCATGGAAGAACAGGATCTGAGTTTGGAGACTAGAAAAAGGAAACTGAATCTCCAGCAATTTGGCTATGATCTTCCATGTCCCAATGGTGAAGAAGATAAGTCAGAGTCTCAGCCAAATGAGCTCCATGAAAGTAATTGTGACCCCTTTGATGATGATAGTTTTTATGAGGGTATTGATCTCGATGCAATGGAGGCACAGGCTACCAAAATGTTGCAATCTAAGTTAAGGTCATCGATGCAGCAACAGCGTGAAGCAAGTAAAGACCCGCTTTTGAAAAATGAAGATTTAGGTATTTGTTCTCCTTCATTTGATCTTGGGTTTGATAGATGGAGCTGATCTCTTATCATCCTTGAGTCTCTTCGGGGCGCTCAGTTGTATTGGCAACATGGGTTGTTACGGTCAGCATTCAAGGGATTGCCAACTTTCAACAATCTAGGCTCTCAAACCATGTTGGCTTTGATCGGAGGCTACTATGAATCGTTATTTTGCAGAAGTGGTACGTATTTAAGAGAATTTACTTTCTGTTGCTCAGAATATGATTGGTGGTTTTTGTGTAGGAAAGAAACGATTGTAAGTTATTAGTTGAAGAGGATGCAGAATACTTTCTATTGTATGTAATGGATTGAAGGAATCTTGAATTTGGTGAACAGAACATGTCATGCTGCAATTTCTGATGCCATATTTGCCTTAGGCAGGTACTGTAGTTTGCCTCCTCGTTGAGGAAACTGTGGCTTTGTATATATGAGACTGGCTTTGTATATATGAGAGGGTGGAGGTGATACCATATTGTATATAGCATTTGCTTCAGAGATCTAATTATGTATCAGTCCCCCAGGAGCCTATGTAGTATTGCTCTGCAAAGTAATCTATATTCCTGAAGTTCTGGTAAACAATGGTGCAATGTGTTTTGAGTACGCAATATGCTACAAATCCTCTATCCATGTGTCCGCACTTGTGTGGGCACATGCACACAGGCACTTGACAATTAAGCTTAATGTTATACCTAATCAACAAGCGATTTCCTACAGAACTAATATGTGGATTAATGGCCCAGAATTTTAGTGATGCAGATCATCTAATATGGTCAGCATCTCATCTTTTGTGCGAACATGCACACGGTGCGCCTCTAACAGTAGTATATCTTCACTGAATGATAGTTATATAATCTTTTTTTGTGGATGCATGCAGCCATGTGTATGGTGGGGGGTGTGTGCACGCCCCAAAATAGCCTCAATTTTTAGCTCTTGTTTTTAGTTTCTTTGTTAAAATATAGTCACCCTGGATCATTAGGTTGAATCAGCATCGATCCTTGACTAGGGGTGGCAATGGGATGGGTGGCCCGTCCCCGGCCCTCAAAACCTAGGACCTTGGTCAGGCCAAGCTAGGCCCTACCCATTTTAGCTGGCCTGCCCCTTTGCAAGCCCTATCCTCAACGACTCGGTGCCTGTTGAAAAGCTTTGCAAGAAGCCTCACATTGAGGCTCCATAATGCAGATAGCAAGGAATAAGGAATCCGAATTGTGACAGTTGTTGAAAGGAGCTCCGATACAAGACTTCTTTAAGCGTCCAATTTTATTGAAGTAGATTCAAAGTCTTCTGGCTGTCTTAATTTACAACTTTGATAATCGGATTTGGTTATTTTTTATGGTTTCACTGATCACAAACAAAAAGTTTTTCCCTAATAATGCAAAAAAGGCTACCTTAATTAAAAAAAGAACATGCTTTCTGTCCAATATCAACGATTACACTCTGGAAACAAGGTAACTTTACTCGATATCTCTTACAAGTTCCCACACTAAATAATCAACTGAACAGGTAAAATAAAATAGCGGCAAGAGAAAAATCTTTCATCAACAAATAAAGCCGCACCAAAACGGCCATGTTACAAACACTATCGCCTTTATTTGTTAAAACTTAAAACAAAAGGGCAAAAAAGAAATTACAAAATTGAGGCTCCCTCCATTTCATAAAAATTACAAAAAGGTACTCATAAAAGCAGCAAAAAAATGTAATAAACAAAAGACACCCTTAGGATGGTAACTGATGAACCCAAGAAGTATGAGCGGTAAGTCCTCCAATCCTGAGAATAAAAACAAAAATAAGTAAATAAATAAATAGATTATAACCACTCACTGAAAGTTAATGCTCTGAAAATAAAATGTTACTAACAGCAATTTCAAAGTTGAACTGTGGCTAAGTTGCAAGAAACAATTTAATGTCTTCTTATCTCATCATTTTATTTGTATCGTAATTGTGTATTATATAGCGTACATCTCTCTCTCTCTCTCTCTCTCTCTCTCTCTCTCACATGCATAAGTGTGATCCATAAGGGTCATACGCAAAATTTCTCAGACAAACTCCATCTGAGTGTGGGTTAAACAGAGGCCATCCTTGTTGCAGCTGCAAGCTAGATTGTATCTCTCATTATCATGTTACTGTATCTTGAAAAGAGTTTTCAGCTTTACAACCAGCTTCCACTCATCAAGGGACAAATCCTCCTGCAAAGCATAAAGGAATGAAGTTTTAAAATGGGACATAGAAATCCCAGTGAACAAGCAATAAACATGAACTCATTAATGAATGCTGCTTTTCATAACTTTTCTTAGAGGAATAAATGCAATTATCATCTCATAGCAAATTTCAAAGATCTAAGCTATTTGCTTTTCAATTATAACATCAAGCAATTGACATCAACTGTTTTCTGTAAAGGACCACTGCATTGAATCAAGATGATGATTGATTGTGTGCTGATGATAAGAATAACAATGGAAGACCAAACTATAAAAATCCAATAAGAAAATGCATGGATTAACATCTCTTTAAAGCATATGATTGCATGACAAGAGTCCAATTTCCAACCAGCAAAAACACAAACACCCCTAATAATCACATTTTAGTTTACATCATGAGTCTGACATATTCATCCATGTTATATGAGGACAGGTACAAGCCTCCAGAGAAAATACTTATACCTACTCATGTTCTTGCAAAACATAGCAATGGAAGCCTTTTTTTTAGAAAAGGGAAATAACATCATAACTTACCCTGTAGTTCTCTTTCAGTATGTCGATGGATCTCCTTGAGATGTGGCTAACAAACTCATCCTCCATGTCAAAGTGCCGCCCAAACATCTTCTGGCTTTCCTCAGGATTCCCAACAATCTAGGCAAAGAAAAGTCATTGATTTATTCATAAAAGAAAATTACAAGTACTACTAACCATGCCTTAACATATATAAAATACAAAACTCTATTATTGTTCATCATTTTCCTCCAGAGATACAAGAAGTGTTCAATCACATCCAGTTTGCGTGGATTTCAAGCTTCCAATTTGTCCCAAAAACAAACCATGCTGACATACTCTTTTTTGTATTGGCTAAAGAACTATAACTTGCCCACCCAAAAAAAAAAAAAGATTATAACTATCATTAAAACCACTGCTTGGACATACTATACATACCTTTACAGCCACCTTTTCGCCCTTCTTAGCAATCTGAAGTTCTTTATGATTTGCCTCTAGGGATGCAATTTTCCCAATGCCAACGAAATCCCTTGAAGGAATACAGATTGGAGTACCAACCTGAAAATGGGTAAAAACATTAACAAGTTGCTCAATATTCTTACGTGAAGGATAACTAAAATGAGGAAATGCTTTCATAACAATAGCATATTGGGGCCAAGGTAGCAGTCGAGGTAAGCTTCAGTGTTCAAGATTACAAACTTCACGTTTGGGTAGCAAACATATGAGTGATGTGTACACACTGTACAGAAAAGAGAGATGGTCCATATTGTAATAATAAAAACTAGAAAACATTGGATATGTTTTTGAAGTTGAGGCCCTAAGCACCCTCCCTTGGGAAAGGGCCCATTAGGCGCCTGCCAAGCTGGCCTAGGTGTAGCCTAGGCACCCTGTACAGTATGATTGCACAGACCAAGATGCGACTGTATAACAATCAGCAGAGGGATGTGGGCATTGTTGTAGTACGAATGCCAACTCTAAGCAGTAAGGAGACATGTCAAATATGAAATAGAACCACTAACCGAAATGTTGCAGGAGGTGGATGGATTCTTCTATGGATTCTTCTATCTGCCGTAAAAACTTGACAACCTATAGTGCATGGTGCTCTTTCAGTAAAATCTCTGTAGAAATCTTGACATGACGACAGAATAGGACGATGTGACTCAAAAGCTTTAGGTTGTTCCTAGGCCCCCAAACAGCGTACACCCTCACCTGGCTAGTGTGCCTTAACAATGTGCTCCCAATAGACCATTTAAAGAGTAGGACTGGACATTGCCATCAGGTGCTATACTGCTATGTGTGTAACAAGGTGTTCCTTGGTCAATGGCATTCCACCCAACACCTTAAAGAAAGACACATCATGTGGAGGTTGGCAATTCTAAGCTTCTACAGTCAAGTGGGATTTTTGGAGTGAATGAATTAGCAAGCCCCTCAAGGATAAAACTAACATAATAGGGTCGTTACAAGACTATTAGGCAACACGCAAGAAAGTTTTGGGAATACTGCACACAGATTTTGAGAATCAGTGGGAGGCCATTATGAGAAGCAATTTAACAAGTACAGGGATTGGGGGACCCCCGTAAGTGCAGGCACGTCCACAATTTTGCTTCCTTTCATTCCCCCTCCGTTTTAGACCTGGTTGAAACTAAACTCCCTGGGCCTTCCCTCTCCCTCATTCGGCAGGTATGGGGGTCTAGACCCTGCCAATGGGTGGCCTTAGATGCTCAAGGGGCATCACGTGGCATCTGAGTCATCTGGGATCCAACCCTTCACAACTTGTTATCTTCTAGAGTTGGCGAATTTTCAGTTTCCATTTCCCTCTCAAGAATTTCCCACTCTTTTCCCTGGAAATTCACTGCAGTATACGGTCCCAACTCTTCATTGACTAGACCCCGTTTCTGGGAAGAACTTAACCTTGAGGCCCTGGCCCCTCCACACTGTTGGTGCATTGGCAGAGATTTCAATACTACAAGATGGTCATTCGAGAAAAATTCTAACTAGACAGTCTCGCAATCTATGTCAGATTTCTATGATCTGCTCTCTAGGTTAGAACTGATTAACCTCGCCCTCCAGGGAGCCTCTTTCACCTGGTCAGACCACTCTATCAACCCCACTCTTTCAAAACTTGATCGTTTTCTTATCTCTTTGGATTGGGATGCCGAATTTCCTGATTCACATTCCCTAGCCCTCCCTAAGCCCACTTCAGATCATTGCCCTATCTTGTTAGACATCATTCCAGCCCTCGATTGTCCAAGCCCTTCAGGTTTGAGCTGGCTTGGTTAGAGGAGGATAACTTCTGTAACCTTTTTTGCATTTGGTGGACCTCTTTCTCTATCCAAGTCCACAGATGGGTAGGGTTTCGGCTCCAAAAGAAGCTTCAATGCCTTAAAGGTTGTCTTAAAACTTGGAGTGGCCTTCTGCCAAGAAACTTCCAGTCCCAAAAGGCTTCTCTTCTCCATTCAATCCAATTGTGGGACTCTACAGAGGAGCGCCGTCCTCTTGCTTAAAGCGAGAGATTTCTCCGATCCAACGCCAAGTTCAACTCCAACTTCTCTTAAAGAAAGAGGAAATTTTTTGGGTCCAGCGGTCTAGAGTGAAATGGCTTAAGCATGGTGACCTCAATACCGGCATTTTTCACAAAATAGCCAATTGTAGAAGAAGGGATAATACCATCACTCAAATTAGAGTGGGAGATACTGTGATTGATCAACCTCCTTTGATCGAAGCTATAATCACTTATCATTTCCAGAAACTTTTTGAGGCATCCCGAGGCCCTAGACCCTATTGGAAGATCTTTCTTTCCTAACCATCTCTCCCACTTCTGCTGGCTGGCTTGAGAGGCCATTTGGAGAGTCTGAGATCTTAAAGGAAATATCAGATCTTGGCCAAGATCGAGCCCCGGGCCCTGACGGATTCCCAATCGCTATTTTTAAGATTTTTTGGGAATCCATAAAAGAGGATATCCTTGCTTTCTTCCATGAATTCCATTCTAGAGGAATCATTCATCGTGCAATGAATGCTATTTTCATTGTACTCATTCCTAAAGTCGAGGGTGCGGAAGAACTAAAAGATTTTAGACCTATTAGCTTGATCAATAGCTCATTTAAGATTCTCGCCAAAGTGCTCGCTTTGAGATTGAGAGAGGTTCTCAGCTCGGTGATCTCGCCAACTCATGGAGCTTTTGCTAAAGAGCGTCAAATTCTCGATGGAGCATTCGTTGCCCAAGAGGCTATCCACTCTCGGCATCGTGCCAAGCTACCTGGTTTAATCATTAAACTTGATTGGGAGAAAGCCTATGACCATGTTGATTGGTCCATCCTTGACGAGAATCTCCCTCGCGTGGCCTTCGGTAGTCAATGGAGAGCTTGGATCAAAGGTTGCATTTCAGGCCCAAACTTCTCCATTCTTATCAACGGCTCTCCCAAAGACTTCTTCCCATCCTCTAGGAGACTCCGCCAAGGACATCCGGATCTCTTTCCCCCTTTTTGTTTGCAATTGTGGCTGAAATCTTCAGTAGGTCTATCTCTCGTGTTTACCAGGACGGCTTGCTCACAGGATTCAAAATCAGCCATTCAAGACCGCTGATTACTCACTTACAATACGCCGATGATACCTTTTTGTTTTGTGAGGCGTCACAAGCACAACTCAACACTTCATGTTTTCCTCAAGATTTTTGAGATGACCACAGGCCTTAAGGTCAATAAGGTCAAATCTAAGATGAGTGGTGAGGCCTTGGACCCCTCAATCGTGAGGAACTTTGCTTCAATCTGGGGTTGCTCCTCGGAGCATCTGCCATCCTCATATCTGGGACTGCCCCTTTGCATACCAAAGCCTAGACTGAATATATGGAGCCATATCATTGATGGATATGACTGTAGATTCGCAGGGTGGAAAGGCAGATTCCTTTCTCCTGCTGGCTGCCTTACTTTAATAAAAGCCACCCTCTCGAGTACCCCCATTTTTCAGATGTCGCGATTCCATATGCTAGCCTCGGTGGCCCCATCTGGAGCAGCTAATTAGAAAGTTTTTGTGGTCCACCAATGGGGATAGGAAGATCCATTTAATATCTTGGCAGAATGTATGCAAACCTAAATCTCTAAGGGGGCTAGGCATTAGAACCCTCAAAGAGAATAACCTTCCTTGGTGGAGCTTAGCTACCCAAAGCAACCACCTGTGGCAGGAGGTGATCAATTCAAAATACCGCAGTTCCGACCCTTCATGGGTCCCCTCCCGACAAGCCCATAGAAACTCCTCGGGGATATGGAAATCTTTACGGCATTCTTACCCACACTTTCTGTCCAAGATCAGGTACAGGCCTAGGCAGGGCGACAAAACTCTCTTCTGGATCGATACTTGGCTGGAGAATGCACCCCTTAAAGATCTCTACCCTAGACTTTTCTTGCTGGCCTGTGACTTAAACACAACAGTGGAATCCCAGTTTCAGCTGATGGGTAATAGGAGGGTGTTGTGCCCCATCCTCAGAGGACCACTCTCGGACCCAGAATTTCAGGATTTCACAGCCCTCTCCAATACTCTAAATTATGTCTTCTTGCCCCTCCAGGGCCAAAGCAGCCTCATTTGGACCGCAACCACTCGGATTCCTTCTCGGTGGCCTCCTTCTACTCTTCTCTAGCTCATCCCAGAAGCCCCCCTGTCTGCCCCACTTCTATCGTAAACGAAGTTTGGATCCCTTTGGTCCCCGCCCCCCCCAGGATACAATTTTTCAATTGGATACCTGGGTCCGAGAGAGCCGTTACCGTGGATCAATTACATAGAAGGGGTCTACAAATCCCAAACAAATGCATCATGTGCGGTGAAGATGAGGAGACCAATGCCCACCTCTTCATCCATTGCAAGTTCGCCTCAGCTATTTGGGCTAACATCCTTCAGCTATTCCAACGGCAGTGGACCACACCACCTGACGTGCCGCATCTCATCAGCTCTACTTTCTCAACCCCATGGCCTAAGGCCGGCACAATGCTGTGGCAGGGTTCAGTGGCTGCCACTCTTTGGACTGTCTGTACTGAGAGAAAGGCAAGAATATTTCAAAGTCAGTCATCCTCTTTGAATGCAGTAGTAGAAAATATCAGAGAGGCTATCATCTTATGCGCCACCCACCACAAACACTTCAGAAATCTTTGCCACTCTGATTTCCCACACAGCTGGACTCCCATCCTCTCCTTCAAACCTCAAAGGCCCCCCTGCTCTTCCCTGTGGAGACCACCTAAAGGAGGCCACATCAAACTCAACTTTGACGGGTGCTCTCTCGGAAATCCAGGCCTTGCAGGCATAGGTGGCTTGTTCAGCGACCACAACACCAATACCCTTTGCTTCTTTTCTATTCCCATTGGTGTCTCTGACTCAACTACTGCAGAGGCCTCTGCCCTCCGGGAAGGCCTCAGTGTGTTACATACTAGCTGCGGGTAGTATGTTACCATTGAAAGCGACTCTTACAGTGTTATAGCTTGGGCCTTATGCACTGCCCCTTGGCCTTGGAGGCTGGAAAGTACTTTCGAAGAAATCTGTCATCTCACAAGGAATGTACACATCTCGTGAAATCACGTTTGTAGAGAAGCAAATGGTGAGGCTGATTCTCTAGCAAAGGCAGCCGCTACCTTGTCTAATGCCAACCTGAGACACCTCTAGGGAACCTTAGCTCGGTCTGCTATCATAGATTGGAATCGATATATTAACTCGATTCATGTAAAGCTTTTTTGGCATACCCATGGTTCTGTACAGGCAACCCGTTTGTGGGTTGCCTATTTTTTTGGTGGAACCTGTCTGTGGGTATCCTGCCCCCGCTCTTCATACTTTCTGTAC
This sequence comes from Amborella trichopoda, assembly GCF_054954075.1. Classification (NCBI taxonomy): domain Eukaryota; kingdom Viridiplantae; phylum Streptophyta; class Magnoliopsida; order Amborellales; family Amborellaceae; genus Amborella; species Amborella trichopoda. The sequence continues at coordinate 28,118,455 of NC_142346.1, forward strand.
TCCTTTTAAGTTTAATACAGTCAACATAAAATAATAATAATAATAATAATAAGTACAGGCTGGTATCTCCACCCAAATTTCGTATGAAATTAAAATTTGTTGGTAACCAAAAGAATAACCCAGGACTGCATGTGCTGGTGGGGTACTTAGAGAACAGTAGGGAAGAATACACATGGCCCATCTGGGGCCTCAATAAAGAGGCAACTCCACTGAAGCAGAGGCTGGAGCCTTGATCATGGGTTTAAAATGCATTGGTACTAGATGAACAGACGTAGTCATACAGGGGAATTCAATCAAAGTAGCTGGGTGGGTTAGCCAGGAAAAGGGGTCCCATGAAGGCTCCACCAGGTGTTTGAGGAAATACCAATGAAATTGCTGATTCCTCTGCACGAGGAGTCCACAAACTGAACATCATAAGGAGCTATTTAGAAATAGAGAGATCTGTATTGACCATTTAAGGATGTGATTTTTACATGTAAATCCATTTTTTATTCAATTGGGGGTGTTGGGGGGACAAGGGGGATGGGGGATTAAAAGACAGCTTCAACGATACAGCCTTGGCAATCAATGGGCTATGATTTTCCACCCCAAATGCATCTATGCTAACACGCAAAAATGCTGCAAATAATAATCATTTTCCATTCTAGTTGGAAAGGGTTCCCCACCCCTTTCCAACACCATTGTATGGCTCCAATGGGAGTTCTGCAGCTAATGCTAGTACCTCGTGCAGCCTTCCCAAAAAGGCCTAATAATGCTCAATGATCTAAAAACTGTTTAACAAATTATGTGATTAATTTGATCAAAAAAATAAACAGCACGGCCATCGTACAAGAAACAAGAACAAAAAAGTCAATTATGAATTTCTCTTGATGATCAAGATAAAAAAAAAAATCGTTCTTTTTGAGATTGGAGGCTGCATTGTTTCACCATCAGAAATATATTGTTAGCAGGGCCATTCCTTGTACAACACGAAAAATTTGGAACGAATTGCTCATTTCATCTAAAGGACCAGGGTTTTAGTCATTAGCTGGCATGTCATATTTTAAGATATGTCAGAGTAGTATGCTATAACCCATAGGATAAGGCATGTCACAAGCATGCATGATTACTCTCCCCCAACAAGAATAAATTACATATGTCCATCTACTAATCTCTTTTTTTTCTGATCGTCTACATTCATCTATCTATCTAGCTGCATGAGTGTATTTCCACATGCATGCAAGCACACACATGAAGCATTGGGAAGAATGTCTCTGCCTGTGTCAATATGTTCTTAGTCACCAGAATGTGTCCTAAGAACCTTGAAATAACCGCATTTTAGAACACAAAAAGGTTAAAAAAAAAAAGGGCCGCTTTTCAGATGACATCAATGAAAAACATTCACATTTAATGTTCAAATCTTGGGCTTAGAATCTGGGTTCAGTAAGGTAAACTACTCAAAAGTTGATCTACGTGAGGATCAGTGTAAAAATACCTTTGCAATGCCTTCAAGTATCTCAACACCGACTATAATTGGATCCTTCTTGTTGAAGACACAATTTGGCATTATCTTGAGAACACATGGGAATATCGCCTCATCTGCAGATTCCTTCTTTTTATCTTCCTTAAGGTTATCAATGTAAGCCTTAAATTGATCAAATAGGTGATAAATAATATCTGCTGTAAAAATGGTCACACCAGTCTCTTCTGCAAGCTCCTGAGCCTCAGGAGTTACTTTGACATCAAATGCCAAAATGGTAGCATATTCCTTCTTTTTTCTCTCAAGCATAACACTGGCTCTCATGACATCCTTCTTATGCACAGGGCCTATGCTTATACCGCTCACGGGAATGTTCACAGCTGGGCTTTTCAAGAACTCCAACAATGCCTCCAATGAACCCAAAGTCGATGCTTGCACACAAACACCCTCTCCACTCTTATCTATCTTGTTCATAACTGTCTTCATATCCTGCATTGCTTCATCCTTGATGTCTTCCAAATCATCATCAGGCCCCACCACATAAAGCTGGGTCCCAGCAATAGCATGCTCAAGGCCCTACAAATGAAAACAAACCAAAGAACTACATATTTCAAAACTAATATACAGAAAAGATCAATATGAAAATCTCAATACACTTTGTGCATGACACCTCACCTGTGCAGTAATCTTAATCCCCTGTGCAGCCTTGAGCTCTTTATGATGTTGGTAAGTCCCCTGAAGCAAGAGAACCACAAACTCCATCAGCATTAGCAATTACATTGAAGACAGGTACATAGTGCTAGGTACCCAGAAGTAATATGTTCACCGTCTCATATATATCCTATACAGTTAACACTGAACTACATTGTTAGCATGGGTACTATATGCATGCTACACTATTTCTAACATGATATAAACAAAACTGTTTACAATAAATAACTAATTTCCCATTGATATAGTAACCCAGATATATCTATCATTTTTTTTCTTTTTTTTCTTTTTTTGGGTCATAACCCAGATGTTCTGTTTTTTTTTTTTTTGGAAGACTGCAAACCAGATATCTATTATTCTAATAGTATCTAATGAAGCAATAGTACAAATATAAAAATAAATAGAATCAGATAACTACAAAAGAAGATGAGAAAAACTTCATTCATGAATGTTTTCTTGGATGAAGTTAACAAACTTCATTTATGGATGAAATCAACGAACTTCATCCATCAATGCCATTGGTGCATGATTCTTAAGAATCATTGGCCAATGATATTCATCCAACATTTCACTGTTTGGAAATTATTAGAATTATCAAATTATTAGTAGTACACCAAACACCACAGTTTAAAAAATATGGTGATTCAACTAGGACTTCCCTTGAACCCTGGAAGGACAAGGTTAAATGAAACATAGCCTATTCTCTTCAGAATCAGCAGAGTTTGACCGAGTTGTCAGATCAAGGCTATGTCAAGTCCTGTTCCGAGTGAGTCTTTCTGAAATATTCTGAACACTATGGTCTACATGATAGTGATCATCAACAGCAAGAAGCTCCTAAGTTGGGGAGTGCAATAGGAGTGCTCTTTCAATAAAGATACATAAAATATAGGAAATTTTTAACAAAACTAAAAGTTTACACAGTTTGATATATATATATATATATATATATATATATATATATATATATATATATGGAAGATGCAACCTTAAAATGTAGAATTCAGGTGCACCACAAAAATCCATCAAAAAAACGTTGTTTTGATGATTTTTTTTTTTGAAGAAGAAGAAAGTTAACTTGTATTGCTCCCAGGGGAGTGCACAGAACAACAAGTCAAAGTAGCCCGCCAAGCAAAAAATACGGGCTGGTGACGTTAAAGGCCATGTGTGTGCACAAAAATTTACAAAAAAAGGACTGCATCCAAAAAACTGCAGCGGGGGACATTCGCCCGATTGGGGGTCCTTCAAGGGTTAAGAGCGGCTCCTGATCTCGCAAGATAGTCGGCTTCAGAGTTTACTTCCCTCCATATGTGATTCCAAGAACATTGAGATTGCTGCAGAGATGGTGGATTTAATCAAAGATGTGAAGGAGACTCCACAGACAAGCTGTACGAGATAACATCCCTTGAGTCTCCTTCGATGATCAAATTTGGCCCCCAGTTGATGTTGAACAGATTGAGGCCCTCTAGGAGAGCAAGAGATTCAGCCGTGGTGGAGTCGGCTAAGCCAATTAGGAAGGAATAGGAGACGGATTTGCCTAAATAATTCCTAAAAATTCCGTCTATGCCCGCCAGGCCTGGGTTGCAGAGTGAACTGCTATCAAAGTTTAATTTGGATTGCCCTATCTCGGGCGGCCTCCATAGAGATCCCCTAGAAATGCTAGATGGCCTCAGTTGAAGAATCTCATTCCAGTTGTGAAGAAAATTGGAGGAGCTGAAAGGCTTGAAAGGGCCGTCATTTGAAGCCCAGAAAACGACAAGGGAGAGAATGCGGCTTCTCACGTCATTCAGGCTGGATCTGGTCCCACAGAAAATACAGTGATTTTTCTCTATCCAGATGACCCAGAGGGTAGCGGCCACTGACACTTTCCATAGGAGGATCCCAGTGGTGGACCAAGGATGGGGATGGAGGGAGGTGAAGATCTGGGGTACCAAGGGAGCCTGAGAATGGATCCCCACAGATCGTATGCTGTACAGCGCAGTGGAGGAAGAGGTGATCATTGGTCTCCTCGTCCTCCCGGCACGTAATGCATCTATTGGGGAGAGGGATGCCTCTTTGCTGGAGTTGGTCAACAGTGAGAGCCCTGAGGACGATGGCCAGCCATGAGAAGACTCAAGTCTTGGGGGGAATGAATGAGAGCCAAGCTTTGGAGCAAGCAGGTTGGGCCCTAGCAGGAACGGGCTTCAACGCCAAAAGGGTCTTGTAGTGTGAGGCTACTGAAAATTGGCCACTAGCTGTAGGGCACCACAGCATACAGTCATTGCCTGAGGAGGGTAAGGGAGAGGAGTGAATAAGGGTCAAGAGGGATGAGAACTCAGCAATTTCTTCCTCCATCAAAAGATTTCTGAAAATTAGACTCCAGGTTCTGGAGGAGCCCTTGGTTTCGAAATGGTCTGATACAAGAGCCCGAGGATTACTGGCTAAGAGGAATAGCCTAGGGAAGAGTGTTTTTAAAGGTGAGTGGCCAATCCAACAGTCAACCCAGAACTGAATTTGATTCCCTTCCCTTGGGTAGAATCGAATGTTGACACAGAAATTAGAGTGACACCTGATGACTGATTGCCAAAAACCCGAGGGGGAATTAGAGATGGGGAAGGCAATGGCACTTAAGGCGAAGAATGAACTGCCACAGGTGGTTCTCAAGGGTGGGTAGTCTCCACCACCACTTGCCTAGGAGGGCGAGATTATTGAGTCTGAGGATGCGAATACCAAGTCCCCCTTAACTTTGTGGTCGGCATATTCTTTCCCATGAGACCAGGTGAAACTTGCTTGTCCCACCCTCACCTGACCACAGAAAGTTCTTCATCAGTTGATCAAGCCGTGATGCTTCCAAGGCTGGCATGTGGAACATAGGCATTTGAAATATTGGGACATTGGATAGCATGACTTTGATCAGGGTAACTTTTCTGCCAAGTGAGAAGCACCTACCTTTCCACCCAGTCAACCTCCTATCGAATTTGTCTACGATGTGGCTCCATTGGCATTTTTTAGGCTTACCCAGGCATAGAGGAAGACCAAGGTAAGTGGAGGGGAGTTCTTCGACCTAACAGCCCCATCTCTCAGCCAGGTAGTCGATGGTTAGGTCGTCGGTACAGATCCCCATCATCTTGGTCTTGGACACATTGATGTGGAAGCCAGTCGCCAATTCAAAAAGTTTGAGAAACAGGAGCAGGGTATCTGAGTGAGGGGTGCTAGCTTCACAGAACATGAGAGTATTGTCGGCATACTGGAGATGAGACACTTCAGGCCGGCGACTACTAGATTTGAAGCCCACCAGCCATCCTCTATCATAAAGTCTGGCTACTGATCTGCTAAAAACTTAGGCCACTATAGCAAAAAGAAAGAGAGAGAGAGGGGGTCGCGTTGTCGTAGTCCATTGGAGGATTTGAAGTAGCCTGTCGGTGATCCATTAATCAAGACCAAGAACATGGGAGCAATCTTGAAACCAAGTCCTCCACTTAATCCCAAAGCCCATTTGATTGAGGGTCTCGTCAAGGAAGGCCCAATCGACATGGTCATAGGCCTTCTCCCAGTCGAGTTTGACTACTAGGCCCTGGGTTTTGGATAAGTGTCTTGAGTGGGATAAATTGATGGCCAATAAGAGCCCCATCAAGAATCTGACGGTCTTTCACAAAAGCCCCTTGATTTTGTGAGATGACCCATCCCAAGACTTTGTGGAGGCGGGTGACAAGAACATTGGATAGGATTTTATAGGATCTATTTCTGAGGCTAATAGGGCGAAAATCATTGAGTTCTTCAGTCCCCTCAATCTTGGGGATCAAGGCAATGAAAGTGGCATTCATGCCCTTATGGATAATGCCCCTATGGATAATGCCCCTATTGTGGAATTCTTCTAAAAAAGCTAGAATATCAGGTTTGAGGATCTCCCAAATATATTTGAATAACACTACAGGGAACCCATCGGGTCCCGGAGCCCTATCCAAAGGTAGAGCATTGATAGCGGCAAGAGTTTCTTCCTCTTGAAATGGCTGTTCCAGCTTGGCAGCAGCTTCGAGGGGGATTGAATTGAAAGATAGATCGCCCATGACGAGTCGAGGACCTGTGGGGGCTGAGAACAGGGAGCTAAAAAAGTCTATGGCTGCACGACAGATTAGGGGTGCGCTATCGAGGACTGATCCTAGGCATTCCAAAACATTAGACCTTTCAGGAACCGACATTTCCTGGCTCAAGCACCTGCTCTCCACAATGAAGAGCACTTGATTTAGAACTAGAATACATCACGCTTTTTTTTTATAACCGAAACCTATTATAGCTAAAATTTAATAATTGTTTGGCAAAAACTTTTCCACATTTTCTAGCTGAACTACATCCTCAAATCCTCGCTCATTAATGCCACCCCAACACTTCACATATACTTGAGTCGCATTTTAAAGATGAGCTAACTTCCCATACATCTTGGGAGTGTCTAGGGAAACTTATAGATCAACAATTCTGGACTAGCTGCCAAATTCAGTTCACTGGGCAATGTTGCTGGGCACTTGGAGTTTCATTTTTGTTTCTTTAAATTTCCATTCAAACAGAAAGGTATGGACTAATTGGGAACACTTCTAGAAGAGAAAAATAAGGACAAGAAGATTTTATATGTTCAAAGGGCCCATTTGCATATAAAATGAAAAGAGGAGGGAGGCCTCTAAGCCCAATCACCGCCACCAAAGAGAAGTTGTCATGGGCACTGGATCACAACCAAGAAGAATGGGAAAAGGACAACTGGACATATGCAGATCACTACATATTTTCATATTTCTTCTTTTTTGTCAGAGATGGGTGTCAGATCGAGGTTGGCACTTGTGAGACAACATATATTGTGAGACAACCTTATGTGAGGCCCCAAGCAAGGTAGGCCACATATATTGTGAGACAACCTTATGTGAGCTACTGGTTTTGGGAATTAGGCTGTTGCCACTGCAATCTATTAGGTTTACTCACTATGTACCATGATAAAAAATGGACATCTTTGTGTTGGTTGAACCATAGGTTCCGGAATCTCTCACCCAAGGCGGTAATTCCGCTTCCAAGTCCCGATTCGACAGAAAGCGGCTTGCACTTGATGGCAGCCCCATTGTTGCCCCTAAAAATTCATTCATGGCAAAGTGTAGTCGACCTAAACTGGACAAAAATATCACATTCAACTGCTGCCTCTATTGTATCCTAAGTTCTAAGACATTTTCCAATATGTTTTGTATCCAAGGAGTTCCTGGTAACTAAGATCACAAGGTGTTCCCCATCTCCATGTGCTTAGAGAACCCAATGCTGGTACTTGGAAAGGACTTCAGCAGGTTTTTCTCGGATTTGGGGGAGGGGTGGGGATGGTTTTGATCAGGAATTACTTCCAATCCCGGGAGATTACCACCAAACACCACCACCACCCCTCTCCCTCTCCCTCCCCTTTATCGTTTCAATTCCTTGTTACAAGGATGAATTGTTTCCAATAACATTACAAAAAAATGTCATCTCAGCCATGAATGTGCATGTATAACAGGAATGTCCACTTGTCATCATGTGAACCACTTATGTATTTATATTTAAGGTAATTTTTAATAATACAATCAGATGCAAATAACAATAATTTACATAGTGTCTTAAAATTTTGAACATGTGTGGTGTCAAAGATCTGGACAAAATACACAGATTTTGAATTTGCGCAAAGTTTAGACAAGTGTCTCTAAGATTCACACACCATATACTCTAACACACAGGACATAAGGGGGAGAATGGGTCAGATCAGGTCCGGATCCACCTGGATCCAGATCTGGATCCGAATAGTATACATTGGCTCTGGTTCGGGATCCAATCGGATCCAAAATATTCAGATCCGGATCCGAACCCAAAATTATGTATAGGATCCAGATCTGGATTACCCAACTGATACACCACCACCGATTACTCGCAAACAGCCTTTCAATCCATAACTTTTTCCCTGAAGTCCTCTGATACTCTGCTAGCATATCCTTCAACCTTCAATCTCGAAACAAAGGAAATCCAAACCCAAAAAACTTAACTCTTGAAACCAAAGTTTAAAAAATCGTCGAGTCGAGCCAGATTCGCCCGGTTCGACTCGGGAATCGCCTAATACCGAGCGGGATCCACGAATAAACCGGGAATCGCCCTTGTCCAGAGAGAACCGAGCGATTACCAATAGTGAATCGCGAGTCAGACCGAGTCACCCGCAAGAACACGGGCTGCACAGTGTTCTTCACGGGATTTCAATTTTTTTTGTCAATTTGTTATCAATTTTCAACTTTTTCAGCCTTATGAACGAATCTTGCAGGCTTTAATTCAAATTTCTCATCCATTTCAGTCAATAAAACGAATTAAAAAGCACTGTTTTTTATGAACAAATTTGGATCGAAGAGTGAGTTTTAGGGTTTCCGCCATTTCACTGATTTCAAGCGAAAGAACGCATCATTTTTTGTAAAATTTCAAGGTGAGTGATCGTAAGAGTGTTGGTCAGAATTTTTTGTTCATAATTTGTGATTATGAATACAAATCAATTTTGAGTCTAAAGGCACGGGTGCACGAAGAACAGGTAAGAACTGTGTTTTTTTTTTTTTTTCTGCCATGCGATCAAATTCAGTCAATATTTTGCAAATCATATTAAATTTATTAAATTTATACGGTTTTGATTCGTTGTAGTATTGTTTATCATCACATGTACTCAATTTGATTATATTTATTCAATTTGAGTTGGATTTTTGAGAAAAAAAGACTGATGTCTGTTAGAAAAAAATGGACTGAGTTTTTTTTTTTTTCCATTATTCTCTCAATTTCAGTAAATATTTTGCAAATAATGTGTTGAATTTATATGGTTTTGATTCGTTATAATGTGGTTTATCAGCACACGTATTCAATTTTATCTGATTTATTCAATTTGAGCTTGATTTTTGAGATTGAATGACTGATGTCTATGAAGAACTGCGCTTTTTTTTTTTTCCCCTCAATTCAATCGATTTTATTTAATATTTTGATAATAATGTGTTAATATTATAGGGTTGATAATAATGTGTTAATATTATAGGGCTTTTGATTCCTTATAGTGTTGTTTATCAAAACATGTATTCAATTTGATGTAATTTATTCGATTTGAGGTAGATTTTTTAGTTGGAATGACTGATGTTAAGTTGGTTTGTGAAGAACTGGGTTTTTTTTTTTTTTTATTCATGATCAATTTTTTTGATCATGATTTTCCGAAAAGTTGTTTTTGATTATCATGAGGAATTAAACAATATTTTTAATTTTTATTGTTAAATTTCTAGTTCAAAAAATTCATGTTGATAGATTATTTATGGAAAAAAATAGATGTTATTATATTTTTAATGCAAAACTATATTTTTTAATTTGTTGTTAATGCAAAAAATTACATTAACAAATAAATGTTGTTAAACTGTATTATATTATTAATGCAGTTTTGCATTAAAAAAGTATTTTTAATTTTTTAAATTTTTAATGCAAAAAATAAATGTTGTTAAAATGTATTATCATGAGGAATTAAAATGAATATCATTGCAAAAACATCGTGGCATGTTATTATATTTTTAATGCCAAACTGTATTTTTAATTTGTTGTTAATGCAAAACAATACATTAAACTGTATTATATTTTTAATGCAGTTTTGCATTAAAAAAGTATTTTTAATTTTTTAAATTTTTAATGCAAAAAATACATGTTGTTAAACTGTATTATCATAAGGAATTAAAGTGAATATCATTGTAAAAAAATCGTGGCATGTTATTATATTTTTAATGCAAAACTGTATGTTTTAATTTGTTGTTAATGCAAAAAAATACATTAACAAATACATGTTGTTAAACTGTATTATATTTTTAATGCAGTTTTGCATTAAAAATGTATTTTTAATTTTTAAAATTTTTAATGCAAAAAATACATGTTGTTAAATTGTATTATCATGAGGAATTAAAGTGAATATCATTGTAAAAAAATCGTGGCATATTATTATATTTTTAATGCAAAACTGTATTTTTTAATTTGTTGTTAATGCAAAAAAAGACATTAACAAATACATGTTGTTAAACTGAATTATATTTTTAATGCAGTTTTGCATTAAAAATGTATTTTTAATTTTTAAAATTTTTAATGCAAAAAATACATGTTGTTAAACTGTATTATCATGAGGAATTAAAGTGAATATCATTGTAAAAAAATCGTGGCATGTATGATAATTATATTATCTTGCAATTTTCAATTTTATTATTAAATTTTTAATGCAAAAAATGTATGTTCTTGATAATTGAGTTGTAGCCATGTTTGGAGCTTGCATTTTTTACTATATTATCTTGCATATTTGTAATTGAGATGTACGACTATTTGTGATCATTTCAATCGAGTTGGGATTGTGCCGACTATATCATTATAAATTTTATTTGTGGCATTGTGAATGCCTATATCATTGTAAATGTTTTTTGTGTCAAATATACGTGTAGTGGCATTATAGATGACTATATTAATGTAATTTTTTTCTTGATTCTAAGTGTGACTTATACAGAATTTTTTTTATCTATAATGTTGCATAAATATATTTTTTTTCTCAGTAGGAACTAATTCATGTTTGTCAAAATGAAGATTTGTGACAAGTCCATATGTATTGCCATGGTGAATTACTATACCATTGTAAATATATTTTTTATTGATACTATATCAATGTAAATTTATTGTTCTATATGTAGTGGTTGATATAGGCTATTTTTATCTATAATGTTGCATAAATAAATTATTTTTCCCAGTAGGAATTAAAATATTTTTGTCAATAGAAGTATTTTGCATTAACAACAAATATAACTTCATGAACTATCCCTATATATTACAACTACACATGGTGATTATTTTTCATGTTGAACTGTCAGGTTAATTTTTAACATTTTACATTTTAAAGTTGAACCATGGGAAGATCTGCAGAAGACCCTGCATGGCAACATGGGGTCAGACTTGATCCCAACAAAAAAGACAAAATTAATTACTGCCAAAGAATGATAAGTAGTGGGGTACATAGGCTCAAGCAACACTTGGCAGGGGTTAAGGGAGATGTTTCTACGTGCAATAGTGTCCCTAATAATGTAAGAAAACAGATGGCGGCATTTCTCAAGGCTACCAAAGGTAAAAAAATTGCAAAGCAGAGGATGGATGAGGAGATAGCTAGTTTATATACGCCATCAAGCGGGAATGATCCAGAAGAGTAGTATAATAATGACTGGGAGATGGCCACAAGAATAAGTTTACATGAAACATACCAGAGGGAATGCGGATTTAGAATGCCTGGTGGTAATGACATGGGCATGCATGGCGGGCCTAGCTAAGACATGCATAGCGGGCCCAGCTCGAGCATGTATGACGGGCCCAGCTCAAATATGTATGGAGGAGTTGGTGGCAATATGTATCAAGAGGAATCAGACGTTGAAGAAATTGTTTCTAGCTTATCTAGGAGTGTCAGTATTGCAGGTCATGATCGTATAGACCCATTTCTCTCAAAGCTTAAGTCAGAACAGATGACCCTCAAAGGCATAGTGAAAGGTACAAGAAACATGTTGGGCCGATATATAGGAAAATGGTTCTACGATAAAGGGATCCCCTTAAATGCAGCCAATAGCCCATATTTTCCACCTATGGTAAACGCAATCCAGAGAGCCGAGCCTGGGGTAAAACCCCAGACGGCATATGAGCTCAGTGGGCCAATATTGGATGAAGAGGTGGAGGAAGTTAGAAAGTGGATTGAAGAATATAAACAGAATTGGCCAAGAACAAGCATTACTCTCCTGAGTGATGGTTAGTTGAATAAAGTTAGCAAAAAAGAGTTTGTAAACTTCTTGGCCTATTCTCCAAAAGGTACAGCTTTTTTATCTAGCAGGGACGTATCAAGGACGAAGAAGGATGCAAACTTCTACGTACGACTATATGATCAGATAGTGGAGGAGGTGGGCGATAAGCACGTAGTCCAGTTTATTACGGACAATGCGCGTGCATGTGTTCCTACGGGCAGCAAATTGATGGATAAGAGGAAGCATCTAGTATGGACCCGTGTGCTGCACACAGCATCAATCTTATGTTAGAGGAGATCGGTGAGATCAAAATTGTGAAGGAGACTCTACAGGAAGCGAGGTTGGTGCCGAGATTTATATATAACCATTCTAAGATTTTATTTCTGTTCAGAGAACAGTCTAAGAAAAAAGAGATAATCAAGCCTGCCATAACCCGCTTTGCAACAGATTACTGGGCTGTAGACTCCATTCGAAAATCTAAAGGTGCAATAAAGAGATTGTTTACCAGTGAAGAGTGGTTAAATAACCGCCTCTCGAAGTCCAGTACCGGGCTAAAAGTGGACGACATAGTCTCAAATAGGAGGTTTTAGTCTTGATGTTCCAATATCGTAGAGACCATTGCCCCTTTGGTCATGGTGTTAAGAATGGTGGATGCTGACAAGAAAGCTACCGTGGGCATCCTTTATGAAGGTATCGAGAGGGCTAAATCAGCTATTGGGGAGAAGTGTAGTTTTGCTAGTAAAGTGATCGAGCTTATAAAAAGAAGGTGGAACACCAAATTTAAACGTCCAATTCATTATACAAGTAAATATATATTTATATCATTAGAATGTTTCATTGTAAATTATTTTTTTATGAAATTTTAAATGACATTTCTCTATCTATATATTTTCCAGGTTACTACTTCAACCCAAAATTTTTCTATTTGACACCTGAACATCCCCACAAGATTATGGAAGGGGTCAGATACATTATTGCCAGGTTGGAGAGAAGCCATCGAAACCAGGTAGCAGCAATACAAGAGGTATTATTTAATATTTCGGTATGAACTTGATTGAGTTGTTATATTTGTGTGGAATAATGCACTAAAAAGAAATATTTTGTTTTAGCTTGCTATGTATAGGGATGCTATAGGATCCTTCGGAACTAGACTTGCCAGGAATTCTAGAACTAAGATAGATCCAGGTTATCCACTAACTAATATTTTGTTCATTCATATATTTAATCTTATGAATTGTTCTTGCCCTTACAATGCTTTTTGCATTTTAATCCAGCTGAATGGTGGGAGATATATGGTAGTGATGCACCTCACCTAAAGAGGATAGCAATCAAGGTGCTCTTCCAGACATGTTCTGCTACTTGCTGTGAGCGAAACTGGAGTACGTTCCAATGGTTGCACACTACTAGAAGGAATCGACTCGCTTCGGAGAAGCTTCATAAACTAGTTTACGTTCATTACAACTTAAACCTCCGAGAGCGACAAATAAGAAGGAAGCTTGAAGACTATGGGCCGATAGACTTAGACACAATATTTGTCACAAACACAGCAAAACAATGGGTAGTAGAAGAAAAGGAGCCAATGTTGTACAAGAGAGCGTTCCTTAAGGCTATCGGTGAGGAAGATCTTGAAGAAGGTGATGAAGAGCATGAAAGAGGAAGCAGCCCGCCAACATATCCACAATTCGTCGGAGATGTCGGTGATATTGCACCTAATGAAGGAGAGTGAGAAAGGGGTCTAAAAGAAAATGAGAGACGATTCTGAGGCCACCCAATCCCAGCCAAATTATTCACATATCGAGTCCCAACAACAAGAGGGTAAGGATGAGCACGATAGTGTAGGTGAGCATCAAGGATGGACAAGCTTCGGAGATTTTGGATTAGGACCACAACAAAACACTAACGCTCATGGATTTGGGTATAGTCAGGTGCCCACTAATTTGGATGATTCGTTTTTCGATCAAGTCAATGAATTGTCACGCAAATTCAATCAATGGCACCAGCGTGACCAAGATGAAGAACGACGTCGTCTATCATTTTATTTTTAGATCGTATGTTACAAATTGTATGCTTTATTGTAGTTCATGTGTGATGATATACTTAATCCATAATAATTCTATGTTTATCCTTTTGTGTGATGTAAATTAAATGGTAAATAGTAGTTCATGCAGAGAAAGAACATATCAATATTCGGATATTCACGCAAAGAAATGAAAATTCTTAATGGAGTACCTCCATTTCTTATTGAATTCCTAAAAAACAATATTTATAATGAATTTTAATTTTTTTTTTGGATTTTTTTTAAGGTTTAATCCGACCGATGCAGTCGATTCCCGATCCGGATCGTCGATTCGCCGATCCGAATGGGTTTTTGAGATGCCTGATCTGGGTCACCGATCCGCTTTTTAAACCACTGCTTGAAAGAGGAGAGAGAGGTAAACCCAACAAACATAAGAATCTCAACAGGAAACAGTGAGAACTTAGAGACAAATGAAACCTAAAGAGGAGAGAGAGAGGGACCAGTCTCAAAACAAGGGAGAGAGAGAGAGGCTAAACCCAAAAACAAGGGAAAGAGAGAGAGAGACTAAACCCAAAAGGAAAGGGGGAAAGGGAGAGAGAGAGAAACATATGAAACCCAATAGGAGACAGAGACACAAGGAGCAACAAAACCAAATCAAACAAAAGGGCGAGAGAATAATAGCGAATCCATATTAATACCCAAATGCACAATATTAATACTCCTTGGGCAAAATCCAAAAAAATCAACCATCCATTCTTAGAAACCCTATTCTCTCTCTGTACGCCACTCAGCTCACTCTCTCTCTACCTCACGCTCTCTCTCTACCTCACTCAACTCACTCTCTCTATACAGTTTAACTCACTTGGAGTTCCATTCCCCTGCCCTTTGCTCTCTACTTCATTCCAAAGCACCCAAATGCAACAGAAAGTGACATAGAGAGAGAGTCTGTCGAATCTCAAAGCTAGAGAGAGAGAGAGAGGGAGGAGAGACAGAGAGAGAAAATGTGTCTCGATTCTCAAGGCATAAGCATAAGGGGGGCATTTTGCAGAGGGTGTCTCAGAGTGTGATCCCTACAAACCCCACAGCTCCCTCAGAGAGGATCATCGTTTCTCTCTCTACACCGCATGCACCTCCATGATCCCTGCCCCCTACTTCCATTTGAGTGAAGAGACACCTCCATGATCCCCACCCCTAGAGAGAGAGTGAAAGAGATTTTTCAATAATGAGATAAGGGTTATTTGGTTTTAAATCAAAGGTGAGGAGTAGTTAAGTTGAAAGAACGGTAGGGATAGGGGCATGAGCTTTTTTTTTGGGTGAATAAAAGTGCACAAGTTTTTTTAAATTATATTAGTATAATACATATTTAACAAGTATATATATATATATACATATATATATATATATATATATATATATATATATATATTGAATTATTTTAAAAATCTGGGTCAGATCCACCTGTTACCCGGATTCGATCCGAATTTCAATCCGGATTAGATTTTTGTTCTTGGATCCAAATTTCGAATCCAACTTTTGGGTCCATACCCAGATCCAAATAGGGTCCGAAATTCGGGTTTCGGATCTGGATCAGGTAAATTCGCACCCCTAGCAGGACGTCAAGTCACTCAGTAGCATTGCTGAGAAATGTTCAATTTCAAGGCAAATATTGGGCACCTTTTGTGTCACCACGTTAATAGGTACCAACATGTGTCTTTGTTTTGTAGTTCACTTTAAATTTCCCATGCAACTGGATGTGAACCCCATCTGTTTTTTTTCCTAATTAAACATAACCTTTATTCTCCTTGTTATATAAAGACAAATGGCTAAGGTTGTGGTTTCCACAACATTCAACTGTGGTACTGGATAAGAAGAACCGCTGATGCAACAGCTCATGCAAATGTATGACCATGCTATGTTCGTTAACTGTTTAGGCACCCAAATAAGAGAAATATACTAGGAATGGACGAGGCCATTTCATCATCAAAGCCTTTTTCTAACTATTTGGTGTCGGTTACACGAATCCCGGTCCGCCATTATGCACTATCAGTGTTCGAAAATTCGACCGCCCGACCGCCTAGGCGATGGAATTATGCGGCTTGTCTCCAGGCGCCCGCCTAGGCACCGCCCAGTGAATAAGCGGACGAGCGAAAAAAAACCCCAGCAAGGATTAAAAAAAATGTCATTTCCCCCCCCAAAAAGGGGGGAAATGGGTTTTGGGGGGTATTCTAAACCCCTAAAACAAAAACCGTGGCTTTTAGGGTGAGAAAAACTCCCCAAAAAACTACTCTTTTGTGATTTATCGAAAGATCGATAAAGTTTTGATTTTTGCGATTTCTTCCCAAAACAAAGGCAATAGTTCGTGGGTGGATTTAGAGCTTCTAGTAGTTGATTTTGAGGACTTTTAGCGACCCAATAAACGAAGTTGTACTGACATCGATTTGATTTTGATAGTTTTAAAGTATTTCATATTTGAAAGAGGGTTTTAATTTTATTTGCTACAACATATTATGTTGCGAATTATATGTTTTTTCTTTTTTTTTTCTTTTACGATATATTTACATGTTTGGTTGATGACTTGATGTATATGTTTTTTTATTTTGCCTTGTTGACTTTGTGTATCGTTTCTAGTCTAGACTTTTAGTTTCCAACGATGATATTTGGGATTTCAAGCACTTTAATGTCTTAAAAGTTACAATCTCTTTGCAACTTGTATCCATAAATTTGTTACATGATTGTACTATTACATTTTTGCATATTTCACGAGTTTGGGGCTCTAAAATTGTCCTAAAACTCCCAAAGACTTCAAACCATGCCCTAAGAACTCCCCTGTTTTTTTGTTTGGGGCAGGGGGGTTCAATTTTGGTGAGGGCACCTTGTCTCTGGGCTAGCGCCTAAGCGGCCAGGCACCCAAAACGCCTAGGCGCCCGAATCCGCATTTTTTAACATTGTGCACTATCAATGACCATACCCTCAGACAGGCCATAAGTCGTCATATCTTTTCTGTCCTTTTGGGTCTACCCCTTGCCCATTTTTAGCCTTCCACCTAAACCAACTCGCACCTTCGAACAGTTGTTGTACTGGGTCTGCGTTGCAAATGGCCAGCTCACCTAAGGCTATTTTCTCTCATCTTAACACCGACACCTAAGTTCTCCCGAATGTATTCATTTCGAATTCTATCCCTTCTTGTCTTGCCACTTATCCATCTCAACATCTTCATCTGATGACACCATCTACATTGCTTGATTATAGAAACACAGTTTCCCTAAGAAAAATAGAAATCAATTAATTGGTTAATGGATAATCCTACTCAAAAAGTTTTATGATGAGAGAGACCAACTAATAGATTTCAAATTTCATTTCCTCATCAAAATTAGATGACTTCCACTTCGAGTTTACACATCTGATCTGATAAAACAACAGTGTTTCTGTCTATTCAAGAATTAGAGTTGAGGAACAATTATGAGCCAGGAAACACAGAATATTTCAAGCATAGATTAACATGCAACATACTTAAGACTGTATTCTGAGTAAGAGTCCCAACCGCATCATAACATAGCAGCCACCTTAGTACACCTAAAAGTTATAGAGGAAGCAGAAAAGTACAAAATATTTGGATACGACCTGACAAGGACAATGACGCCTAGAAACATCAGTGTAGGCAGTGAATCAACTGAAATCCCAGGAATTTTCTTAGCAATACTACCCCTTCCAGCAGAATTATAATGACAGCGTTGCACAATCATGTATTATTGATAGCTTTAGCATGAATGAACAAATATTGCTAAGAACATGGAAGAGAGAAAGAAAGAGGGAAGCAGGGAATTAATCTTTGACACAAAGAAAGATTGCTTCAGTGGGAAGAAAAAAAAAAAAGCAATTTATGCAGCCAAAGGCCAACAAATAGAGACAACAATATCCAGAGTAATCAATGTTCTCATTCCTACTTCATTAATGTGCCATGTAATAGCAGGTTTGCTTGTTATTTGAGCACATCGGTAAAAGGTTACTATCAAAAATGAAAATGAGAACTGCATGTATAAAAATATAGTATCAGATGCAGAATAAAACGACTTGGAATACCTTTACTCTGAGCTCCTTCATGGGGTGAGGAGTCAACAAAGCTCGGATATTGGTAACTATAGGCCCCTGAAAAAGGGAAATGCAGATGCCAGTAAGACCAACAAAAGATCATGAATGTAAGATGAAATATGCTTGAGAGAATTAAGGGCAAATTGCTCACCTGCATACCACAGACCACTATTTGATCTCCTTCATGTAGCACACCATTCACCAAAACAACATCAATAGTTGTTCCCAGGCCTTCAATAACCTTAACTTCCAAAACAGTGCACTGATCGACAAAGGAAAGAAAGCCAAAATCAGAAGTTTCAATGCAGGCATTGAATGCACATGCTGGAGAAAGGCCATAATTAGATAATTATACCTCTAAAACAACAGATGAAGGCATCACAATTTAAATAGTACGATACAAGGGTGATTAAAATTCACGATAGTGAAGGTAAAAAATTGCTCAGTAATAGAAACACACTCAAGAACCATAAGGATCATAGCAGTAGAAAATACATGGGTGACCCAGAAGATTGGTAATGAAACTTAAATGTGTAAATGGCAGAATGAGAGGTCAAATAAATAACAATAAGAACATGCCTGGACTTCACTGATATACATAAGTTTTTCTTCCATCATCTTCTGGGTTAATTGCACCAACAACATAAGAAGATCTGGAATACCTTCACCACTGAAACAATAGTACAAACAACAGGTATGAGATACAAAATCCAACAGTAGATTGACTTGACTGCACTGCAAATTTCAATATTAAGAGATCAGTTGAAGACTTACGTGATAGCACTTGTGGGAACAATACTGACATATTTCCTGATCTCTTTATTCCTATAATACAACTCAGAATTGAGACCCTGCTCCTTCAATTGCGTAATAATCTGAAATACCAGAAGACCTTAGTACATGTGAAAGATCAACTACAAATAGAGCAATGATAAATTCCAGATACATGACGTACCTGGGAAAGCCTCGTTTCAAACTCATTGTTCACTTCTCTTGATTGTTGCTTCAAAGCATTTCTTATAGGAGCATCTGGGCAATTTTTCCATCCATACAATCGATCCACCTTGACAATTTGAAGCTCCAACACTTAATAGAGATACTTGGATAAAAGATCCACATCCAATTTGACGACCAAAAAGCAACTAAAAAAATGAGTTCACAACTTCACATGCATGAGAAACTAATGTACTCACCTTATTCAAGGCAACAATGAATGGGGTATGTCTCATCTTCAAAAGATTGATAGATTCAATTGTTTGGGGCTCCAAGCCATGCATTATATCAATGACCAAAATGGCAATATCACACAAGCCAGATCCACGGGACCTCAAATTTGTGAAAGACTCATGTCCAGGAGTGTCGATAACCAGCAAACCAGGAACCCTCAAATTGGCATCGGACTTGAGCTCTTTGGTCCTCTCCCTTATATTTTCCATGGGGAAATACGTAGCCCCAATTTGTTGTGTGATGCCACCAGCTTCCCCCACTTGAACATTTGTGCGCCTGATGCAATCGAGCAACTTGGTCTTCCCAGTATCAACATGTCCCAAAATGCAACAAATGGGGGAGCGAAGGTCATCAGCGCTCCTCTTGGAAAGAGCCTCAGCTTTCCGTGCCTCTCGTTTCATGGCTGCTTCTTTTCTCCTCTTCATCTTGGTCCCCTCATCTTCACTTCCATCATCTTCGCCTTCACTTTCTTCTTCGCTCTCTTGGGTTGGTTTAGTAGGCTTGGGAGCCATGGCTGATTTCGGAATAGGTTTTTGAGGAGCTTGTGTCAATGAAACAGCAGCAGCTGGGGTAACATCTTTGGAATTAGCAGTCATTCTTTTGGTGCCTTTCTTTACCAGAGGAGCATCATCTTCTTCTTCTTCGGCAAATGCACTCTTAACAGGTAAGACCAAATCTGTATCATCCCAGCTTTTGGCATCCCATTCGTCATTCTCTTCTTCTTCATCTACTTCCACTTCTTGTCCCTCTTCTTCCATGTTATTCTCTTCAACCACATGCTCAACTTCCATTTTCTCGCCATTATCCTCTGCCACTGAATCCAACTCAACCTTCTCTATTTCCTGAACATCTGGCTGATCATCTACTACTGTTGTCTCTCCTGTTTCCACAGGGACCTGAGTGCTGGGTCCAGGCTTCTTCTTCTTGGACTCATACTTTGGCCTTTTTGTCACACCAGCACTAGTATCAGTGGGCATCCCACTTTGAGAAAGGAACTGCTCTCTCATCAATGCCAATCGGCGTGCCTCCTCCTTCTGCTTACCAGTCAATAGCTTTCCTTCTTGCTTCTTCTTTTGAAGCTTCTCCTTTTCTTTTTCCTTCTTCCTCCGTTTTGCCTCTTCCTTCTGCCTCTCAAGCTCTTCAAGCCTGAGCCTCTCTTCCTCCTCTTTCCTTAACCTCTCTTCCTCCTCTTTCTTCTTCTTCTCCTCCACTTCTTTGAGCCTTGCCAATCTCTCTTGCATTTCTCTCACATGCTTTGGCACCTTCTTATCAGCAGCAGCCTTGCTCTTGGCCTCCTCCTCTTTCGCCTTCTCCTCAACAGCGGCAGCTTTCTTCTCCTTCTCTTTCTCTTTCTTCTTTTTCTTCTTCTTTGCAGCTGCTGATTCCACACCCTCAGCATCACCATCCCCTTCTGCCAATTTGGGCTCCTCTATGATAATGCTTGTCTCTACAGAAGCAACATCTTTTGTTTGAACACTCTCTTCAGCTGGAGCAGTAGATTTAGTAGGAGGTGGTCGGGGTGCTGGTGCTGGTGCTGGTGCTGGTGGGCCTGCACCTAGCTCTGCAAGTATTTTGTCAAGGTCATCCTCCTCTTGTGCAGTCCTTCCACTCTTGTTCTTCTTCTTCTTTTGCGGCTTCTTAGAACCAAGGGAGGTATCTAACGGAGTAACACCATCCCCATCTGGTGTATCTTCATTTTCTTGTTTATTTGCCTCAGTAATTGGCTCCAAAGCCTCGCTTGTTGCAGGCTCTTGATCTTCCTCGGTTAAAGCAGCAGCAAAAGAGGAGTTGCTCTTTTTGGACTTCGACTTCTTTTTACCAGAGAACACAGGCATATCAGCTGCATCGTCTTTATCCTCTTCTGCAGGCTTTTCCTGGTCCAATTCAGTTGATGGAGAATATGGGTCATCCTCAAGAAAAGAGAGGCTTGCCTTGATTCCCTTCTTTGATTTCTTCTTCCCTGTAAATTGCACAACTTCTTCTTCTACATCATTTTCTGTCTTTTTGGAAAGCCCCACATCATCAGAAGGTTCAACTGATATATCCAAGCCTAGATCCAAGGTTCTCCCTTTAGATCCCTTCTTCTTCTTTCCAGTAAACTGTATCTCTTCTGATTCATCCAAATCCAAGTTATCTGTTACCGTGGATTCTTGCTCATCATCCATTGAAGCCAAGAGAGAGAATGCATCAGTTAATCCTAGTTTTTTCCCTGATTTCTTCTTCGAGTTCTTTGGTTGCTCGAAAACTACATCAGTTGCAGTAGTATCATCATCTCTCTCCGCAAAATCATCGGCCTCGTATTGCTTGTTGGACTTCTTTCCCTTCTTCTTGCCACCTTCCAACTGTTTTAAAGTCTCTTGTGGTGGAGCTTCATTGACAATACCTTCAATATTGTACTCATCATCATCAACCTTAAGATCCCTCTTCCCTTTTTTGTCTCTCTTAGATGGCTTCGAGTTCTTCTTAGAATCCATGGATTCTTGACTCATCGTATCCATCTCCTCTGCAACTTTTGCATCACTCGAGTGCTTACCATTGCCTAAGCCTTGCTGTTGATCTATCTGATCCTCAACAGAAACAGCTCCAATGGAGTATTCGTCATCATCAATTAAGCGGCCCTTCTTCTTATTTTTCTTGGTAGCCATGGAGACCCCTTGAACAGAGGGAAGGGCGCACTCTTCATCAAGTACAGAAGGCTTCTTCCGACCCATCGAATCAAAAAGTACTTGGTTTCCTCTAACTACGTAAATCTAAGACACTATTCAACCTGAAATTACAAACCATAAAACAATGGAATTGATCCCAGAGAGAAATCAAAATCCAGGAAAAGCAAGAGGTGAAAAAACCAACAACTCAGAAAGAGAGGACGCCGCCCAAAGACCAAACCCCTCCAAATGAAATAAACACACAACCCACATAGAGAAAGATTCAGAAAAAAATACATGTTAGCACTGTGATATGAATCTGCTAAAATTCATAGTAGAAGGTAAAACCAACGAACCAAATCACAATAGAAAAAGAAGAAAAGGAAAAATAAAACAGATTTCAGCAGACAAATAAAAGAGAAGGTCCAAATAGAAGAAAAAAATGACAGATTTCAGCAGAGAACTAGCAAAACGTTTACCTTCATGAAAGGTACCCTCAGAAACAAATAGAAACAATCAATCAAAGAGAAAACCGAAAAAGCTTTCAATCAGAAAACAAGCATAGACCCAATTACAATAAATAGTGGGTATCGCATAAACCAAAAGAAGAGTATCAATTAAACAAAAAAAGACAGCAATTTTCAATCAAAACACAACTACAGATCGAACTCACAACAAGAGAAAGCGAACATCAATCAACAAAAAAAAGCCAAATGTTTTCAACAAAATAAGTTACATACCAGAAAGAGCCAGGCTTTCAGACAGGAAAGAAGTTGGGCACTCAAACCTAACAGCAGAACTCTCTTGATAAACGAATCGAATAGAGAGAGAGAGAGAGAGAGAGAGAGAGAGAGAGAGGAGGCAATGGGCAACAGTGAGCAGGTCTATGCGGTTACCTCCTTCAAGAGAGAGAAAGGAATAGGCGAAGAACCTAGAGAGAGAAACACTGCGAAGAACCTAGAGAGAGAAACACTGCGAAGAACTAGGGGGCGTATTTATAAGGAAGATAGGAAGGAGAGGTCTCTTTGTCCAGGTTTCCAATTAATCTATACGGTAGAGAGAGATTACGATGAAGATAATTAGATATTATAATTACTAATTTTTCAATTTTAAAAGTTTAAATAGAGTCGATGCCCTAAACAATCAAATTAGAACCCACTTGTAAAACTTTCACTAGAAGAAGTTGTTTTTTATGTTCAAATATCTTCAAAATTTCACTAGAAGAAGTTGTTTTTGATGTTCAAATATCTTCAAATTGATCATCTCGACATCAAGTTCCATCCACGTAAAAAAAGAATGAATTTTAAGTTTTAAAAATAATACATATTATAAAACATTTTTTAACCATCAATTTTCAATTCAAGTTTTTATAAATGTACTTACCTACACTATTTTTTAAGCTTTAAATTTTATAATTAAAAATAAAAATATATTTTAATGCGATCACAAAGTCTTCCAATATGGAAACCACATTTCTCGACTCTACTTGAAGGTGTATTTTACTTGATTGTTTAGAACCTTGGCTCTTTCATTATACTATGTTTTTTCTTTTTTTTTTATATTATCCTCACTTATTGAAAATTAACAATTACTAATTTTTTGTTTTTTCTTCAAAGTGATTTTCATTTGGACATATTTTGAATATTTGAAATTATATAAAAATTTTAATCGGAATGCAACTTTAGATACTAGAAATCTGAAGCCTAGACTTTTCGATTTTCAAAATCTAAAGTGATTTTGATTGTTTCTCTAGGGTCTATTAGGGTACATGGATTTTAAAGCATAGATTTTTAATATCTTGGATATTGTTAGGGTACATGGATTTTAAAGCATAGATTTCTAATATCTTGGATATTGTTAGGGTACATGGATTTTAAAGCATGGACTTTATAAGATCTTGGTTATTGTCAAAATCGACTGATTGGATGGTTTAATGATTGGGATACTTAAAAGGGAAAATTGCAAAACCCCCCCAAAGTGACTTTTACTCATTTTACCCCACCCAACTATTCTTAGCAACTACCCAAACAAAAGTTCATTTTTTTGGGATGAAAATATCCTTCCGTCACAAAACAAATTTTTTTGGGAAGAAAATGTCTTTCCTTCTCATAACAAATTATTTGGTTGGAGAGGGTGGCGGTTGTGCTATTATTTTTGCCAAAATGGCAATAATAGCCCGAAATGGTGGGTCAAGAGTTTCATGATGCCATTTCATGGTAGCAGTTCGGTAATTATTTGTTGCTGGAATGGGCAGTTCGATGTTTTTGAAATTGCGTTCTGGCATCTTAAAAGGGTAGTCCGGCATTTTGATATGGCGGTCCGGCATTTTGATGTGGCGGTCCGGCATTTGAAATTGCGTTCTGGCATTTTGAAAGGGTAGTCCGGCATTTTGATATAGCGGTCCGTCTGGCAGGCATTTTGATATGGTGGTCCGGCATTTTGAAGGGGCGTTTTGAAGTAGCAGCCCGACGTTTTGAAGTAGCAGTTCGGCGTTTTGAAGTGAGCAGTCCGTCATTGTACAAGTGCGGTCCCTCGTTTCCTTTTATTGAGGTATGAAAATGATTTGTTACACAAGGGAAGGGTATTTTTGTAAAAAAAAATTAACTTTTTGTATAGGGGATATTTGCTAGGAAGCCATTTTTTGTGGGAAGTTGCTCGTAAAGTTGGGTGAGAGGTAAAGTGCGTACAAAGTCCATTTTGGGGGGATTTGCAATTTTCCCTACTTAAAGTAAGAAAAATCACAATAATATAAATAAGACTTACTTTTTCATGATTTCATTTCCACACCAAAACCTGTTTTTTTGCATTTCCAATGGCCATAGATTTCACTTATTGGCTCCCTTGGCCAAGGAACATTTAGTAGGTCAGAAAATTTTAGAGAGAAAAAATACTTAAATTTTTTTAAAGAGATAAACTATCTCAAAATTTTTATAAATAAAAACTATCTCAAATTTTAACTTTTACATAGAGAAAGTATGTAAAAATTTTAGAGAGAGAAAGTACCAATTTTTTAGAGAGATGGACTATCTCAAAATTTTAGAGAGAGGAATTATCTCAAATTTTAACTTTTAGAGAGAAATTATCTCAAATTTTAACTTTTAGAGAGAGAAAATATGTTAAAATTTTAGAGAGAGAAGGTATGTAAAAATTTTAGAGAGAGAAAATACCAAAATGTTTTAGAGAAATAAACTATCTCAAAATTTCAGATAGAGAAACTATCTCAAATTTTAAGTTTTAGAGAGAAACTATCATATTTTAAAGAGAGGAAGTACATGCAAATTTTTAGAGAGATAAACCATCTCAATTTTTTACAGAGAAAAACTATTTCAAAATTTTTAAAGATAGAAAAAATCTCATATTTTAATTTTTAGAGAGAGAAACTATATCAAATTTTGGAGTACCTAAAAAATTTTAGAAATAGAAACTATCTCAAAAAAATTAGAGAGATAAACAATATCAAATCTTAAGTTTTAGATAGAGAAAGTATTCTTAAAATTGTAGCGAGAGAAAGTATTTTTTGAAAGAAAGACCTACAAATTTTTTTTTTAATAATAATCACCCATTATAACTTTGACAACAAGATCACTCACATATGGTCTTATTACAAACAATAGAAATTCCAAAAATAAATAACACATCAATAAAATAAATCTCAACTACTTGATACCATTCATATAACCTAATACTGTGTTTGAGAATATAAAATAAAAGAACAAACAAATAATAGAAAAGACGCCAGAGATTACCTTAACTGGGCTTTTTACACCCAACACCGAGTCACCACATCCAATAGCGCGGGATCTACGGTCTAGTTTCAATCTCGAATCGGGATAACTGATTTCTACCAAACTAGGTAACCGCCCCTAACTTTAAAATAATTAGGCTCAAATCCTAATTTTCCTAACCCTTAGATTAGATCATGAGAGAAAGAGGGTATCTATGTTGAGGCGTGTCCCCTAGGGTCTTTTTAGGAGAGAGAGAGAGAGTAGAGAGAGAAATCATAGAGTAGAGAGAGAGGGGTGTGGCCCCTAAGGAGGAGAGAGAGAACTTATGGGAGAGAGAGATGTGTAGAGATTGGGATCCTATTTATAGTGGACATTTAGGTTTAAGGTTTCTTAAGATTTTCCCATAGTTTGCCTCTTTCATGGAATTGAATCTAGATCGTTGATCAAGGTAACTTGTGGGGTGAGAGATCTGAGCCATCCATTCCATAGATAGGCCATCAACATTATAAAATGTGCTTGAACCATTATCCCCCTTTCCTTAAACCATTTTCCTATGAATATATTTAAATAAAATAAATATTATGCATTCCATAAAATTGCATGATCCATGTCACATATTCCATAAAGATATATCAAATAAATAAATACTACCAAAAAAAATGAGGTCAATATTCCCCTATCAAGATTTGACCACATGCCACAAATCAAAGTTACTATATTTAACAAACTTGAACACAAAGCAACAAGAGAATCCAAAGGGTTGGGCGTGCCACCCATTTGTGGCACATGTGGGCCCCCACCCATATGCCACATGGTGGGCCCATGTACAGTTTGAGCCCCTATAGAATTTTATAAAAAAATTTAAAATTAAATAAAACGAATTAATATATATTTGAATTTTTACAACTTTGTAAAATCAATAACTTTATTTTTATAAGTCCAAAAATCATAATTAAAATATTGAAAGATTCATAAAAATTCAAATAATGAAACTAAAATTATTTCAATAATAAAATGAACACAATTAAATTAATATGATGGGAAAATGATCCATATGGTTTTAAAAATTCAATCTGTAATAAAGGGGTACTCCACTTTCAACTGTGGACTACAGACCACACTAGCTTTATCGAACCAACACAGTGTTTCCCATGACCGACAGTCCAAGCAGGGGTTCATTAGTGGGTCACCAAAGTTAAGTCGATAAATCAAGGGGTCGCAATCTCAGTCAGTGGATTACAGGTCCTCCCCTAGAGACGAGTCAAGGTCACAGTGACCTGATGCGATCACAGCTCTATGACGCATAGGGCTATCTCTCGCACATGCGTACGCTTCACCCAAAGGTGAATATCTGGTTTTCCTGAATGATCTATCAATATGCATACTGTGTGATGAAACATGGATGAGAGGTTTTGGCCACCGACTCAGTAGGCCACTGTCACACTCCAAGAATTTACAGTACTGTTATTCTTGAGATGTGACAGACAAAACATATATACATCTATTGATAAGACAAATTTACAGTGGCGAGGTCTTACAAAGTAAATAAAAAAAGCTAGCACAACAACAGTATCTTCCAAGGTTGATCTTGACTAGCACTCAAAATGAATCCGCAGTTATCCTGAAAAAATGTTTACCATAGTTTGATAAGTTTGGCTACTCAGTAAGTGATCATCATAATCCTAAAAATAATCATGATAGAAAGATATCAATATTTTTCAAAATGAGATCTATTAACAGAAATGCATCAACAGTTTCACTTTCAATAAATGCATAATTAAGTATAATCTGAGTAATTGAAATGCTTATAATACTTTTAACGGCAGTACATAATTCAAAGGATTTCACAAAATACGCTACTGGCATCCCAAGTAGGTCACCTATATACCCCATCAGCGTCCTGATGGGTCCACTTAATCCCTATCGGCGTCTCAGATAGGTCCACTTAATCCCTGCAGGTCCACTTATACCTCACCGGCGTACCGGGTGAGTCCACTTAATCCCTACCGGCGTCCCAAATAGGTCCACTTATACCTCACCGGCGAACCGGATGAGTCCACTTGCATACTTAAATTATTTCTAAATCTCTTTAAACATTCGAAAGCAGCAATATCATGTACTCAACATATCACTGAAATCATTAATATGAATTTCACTTACGAATTGCTCACCATATAGATAATACCTTTATATTTTCAAAGCGAATACTATTGCAGCTAGCTCCAAATCATGAATTGGATATTTTTTCTCATATTCTTTCAACTGTTTGGATGCATATGCCACTACTTTCCCATATTGCATTAATACACAGCCCAAACCTTTATGTGAAGCATCACTATAAATTACAAATCCCCCACTCCCCTCAGAAATAGTTAAAATAGGTGCTGAAGTTAATCGAACTTTTAGTTCTTGAAAACTCTCTTCATATTCACTTGTCCACTCAAATTTGACATTTTTCTGTGTCAATCGAGTCAATGGGATTGCGATTCAAGAAAATCCTTCTATAAATTTTCTGTAATATCCTGCCAATCCCAAAAAGCTTCGAACTTCAGTCACATTACTTGGTTGTTTCCAATTAACAACGGCTTCAACCTTTGAAGGATCAACTGATAGACCTTCCTTTGATATGACATGTCCTAAAAATATCACTTGTTAAAGCCAAAATTCACATTTACTAAGTTTAGCATACAATTTCTTTTCTCTTAATATTTGCAATACCATTCTTACATGCTGCTCATGTTCCTTCTGATTCTTGGAATAAATTAAAATATCATCGATGAATACCACAATAAATTTATCCAAAAAGGGCTTAAAGATCCGATTCATCAAATCCATAAATGCAGCTGGTGCATTGGTTAATCCAAAAGGTATGACTAGAAATTCATAATGGCCATATCTTGTTCTGAAAGCTGTCTTAAGTACATCTTCACTTTTAATCTTAAGCTGATGGTATCCAGAACTAAGATCAATTTTTGAAAACACTTGTGATCCTTGTAATTGATCAAATAAATCATCAATTCTAGGTAATGGATACTTATTTTTCACTGTCACTTGGTTCAACTGTCTATAATCAATACACAATCTCATAGTCCCATCTCTCTTTTTGACAAACAGTACTGGAGCACCCCAAGGTGACACACTGGGCCTGATAAAACCTTTATTTAATAATTCTTCCGATTGTTGTTTCAGTTCTTTAAGTTCTGCAGGAGCCATTCTGTAAGGTGCCTTAGAAATTGGTGCTACCCCTGGCAATAATTCAATGGAGAATTCAATTTCCCTGTCAGGCGGTAATCCTGGCAATTCTTCAGGAAATACGTCGGGAAATTCTCGGATAACCGGAGTGGTATCCAAATTTATTTCTTCATTCCTATCTTCTTTGATATAGGCAAGAAAGCCTTGACACCCTTTTCGAAGGAGGCGATTAGCTCAAATACAAGAGATTAAATATGATGGGGAGTCTTCTTTGACACCATTGAAGTAAAATACTGGTTGATTCGAAATACTAAAGGTAACAATTTTCTTATAACAATCAATACTTGCATGGTATGCAGAAAGCCAATCCATGCCTAAGATTATATCAAAATCTTGAATTTTCAGGAGTATTAAATCAACCAACAGTTCATTTTCTTCTATCTTTATTACACATGATTTGTACTTTATATTGGTGTTAATTGAATCTCCCATCGGTGTGGCTACCTCTAGAATGTATTCCAATTGTTCTGGTTCTACCTTTAAGTGGCATGCAAAGTGTTGTGACACAAATGAATGAGTAGATCCAGGATCAATCAAAACATGAGCTACTTTTTGGAAGATAGTAAGAGTACCTTAGATCACTGATTTTGAGGCCTGAGCGTCTTGCACGGTAATCGCAAATACTCTTCCCTTCATCTGAGGCTTTGGAGCTATCTCTCCCTGCTTTGGAAGCTGTTGTGTCTGTAAGCTAGGACATTGTCTAATCTGGTGTCCCAATTTTCCACATTTAAAACAGGCTCCGGTATTCCTATAACAAGGGCTTGATCCATGATTTTTCCCACATTTTCTACATGGTTCTATTGGGTTTTGAAATGGCGAGGGCCTTGGCTTCTTGTTTGGCCTTTCAAACTGTTGTCGATTAGATGATGTAGGTCTAACATGACTGTTCTGATTTTTAGTCTTTTGGTAATCTTCAAAATCTTTTTCGACAATTTGGGCACGATCCACTATTTCAGCATAAGTTCTTAATTTCAAGACTGATATTCTGCTTCTAATAGCTGGCCTGAGACCCCTTTCAAATTTCTTCACCTTTCTTGCCTCATTGTTAATCATATGTGGTGCAAACCTGGCCAATTCAGTAAACTTGACCTCGTACTGTGCTACTGTCCTATTTCCTTGGATTAATTCTAGAAATTCCATTTTTTTTTGGTCTCGAATAAAATCTGAGAAATATTTTTCATTAAATGTCTCTAGAAATACTTCCCAAGTCAAGGTTTTATTTTCTTTGACCAATACTCCTTTTGCCATTCGCCACCAGTGTTGTGCCTCACCTTCTAACATAAAAACTGCCAAGGCCACCTTCCTATCATCAGGACATTCCATAACCTCGAATATTTTTTCCAATTGTATAATCCATCCCTCGGCTTCCAGTGGGTTTACAGCACCCTTAAAAGAAGGTGGGTTTAATTTCTTAAATTGTTCGATATTGCTCCCACCATTTCTTGTAACTGACTGCCTGGGTGGATTGTTGTTTTCCATCTGATGTTGCATTAGAGCAACCATATTTTCCAAGGCTTTGTGAATTCCTTCCATATCGGCTTCAGCTATTCTGGATCTTGACTTTATCCCGGTCCGTACACACAATAAATGTGATTTTAAGTACATTCTTTTTAAATTTCCTAAGGATCTTAAACCTATTGCTCTGATACCATAATTGTCACACTCCAAGAATTTACAGTACTGTTATTCTTGAGATGTGACAGACAAAACATATATACATCTATTGATAGGACAAATTTACAGTGGCGAGGCCTTACAAAGTAAATAAAGAAAGCTAGCACAACAACAGTATCTTCCAAGGTTGATCTTGACTAGCACTCAAAATGAATCCGCAGTTATCCTGAAAAAATGTTTACCATAGTTTGATGAGTTTGGCTACTCAGTAAGTGATCATCATAATCTTAAAAATAATCATGATTGAAAGAAATCAATATTTTTCAAAATGAGATCTATTAACAGAAATGCATCAACAGTTTCACTTTCAATAAATGCATAATTAAGTATAATCCGAGTAATTGAAATGCTTATAACACTTTTAACGGCAGTACATAATTCAAAGGATTTCACAAAATACCCTACTGGCGTCCAAGTAGGTCACCTATATACCCCATCAGCGTCCTGATGGGTCCACTTAATCCCTATCGGCGTCCCAGATAGGTCCACTTAATCCCTGCAGGTCCACTTATACCTCACCGGCGTACCGGATGAGTCCACTTAATCCCTACCGGCGTCCCAGATAGGTCCACTTATACCTCATCGGCGAACCGGATGAGTCCACTTGCATACTTAAATTATTTCTAAATCTCTTTAAACATTCGAAAGCAGCAATATCATGTACTCAACATATCACTGAAATCATTAATATGAATTTCACTTAAACCATTAATAACAGTCACTCTCTATAACATTTCAAAAATAATCAATCAAATATTTTGGGCTCAAATTTAGAAAGGTAGCAGTTTGTAAAGGCATTCTAGCATAATTGCCAATTTAATATGTATAGAAAAATTCTTATAAAAATTCAAGAATACGGAATTATCACAATTTATGGGATATCAATCCACAAATAAGCATTTCACAACAATACTATAATCAATTGCAAAAATGTCAATTTTTTTAAATAATAAGGCAGTTATTTGCACATGAATTTTACAATGTCCAAATATTCAGAACAATAGAAAGAAATATCACAATTTTACTAAAAACAGAAATATCACATTTATTTCTAACAATAAACAAGAAAAATAAATAAATTTATTTTTCTAATTTACAGCATTCAAAATTTCTAACATAGATAAAATATCACAATTTTTATTAGAAAGATTATTTTTCAAGATAATGAGGTCACGTGCGCATAAAATTTATCGCGCTTAAAATTCATGATAATAAGCAGAAATAATTATTTCATTTCATTTTTAAAAAGAATGGATTATTTTTCGAGACAATGGGGTCAATTACACACAAAACTTATAAAATAAAGATCCTGGACGGAAATATCACTATTTATTAAAAACAGACTATTTTTCAGGAAGACGATGTCACTTACTCACAAATATTTGAGAGGGAGCTGCCGATAAAAATTCGGTTCGAGAGAGGAGTTCACTGTGTTTCGACCAGAGAGAGAGAGATCTCGAAATTTTTTTAGGGTGGGAGTGCTCACCTGCCCTATTTAAATTCTTATAATGTATTATTATATTATTTTATTACGCTCTACCTCATACCTGAGGTGTCGCGTTAAGAGTCTGCTTTTAACATACGAAAACCACGTCCACTAAAGGACGTGGCAAACAGCAAGCAGCAAGCAGCAAGCAGCATCAAGCAAAAGCAGGCAAAAGCAGGCAAAAGCAAAAGTTTAAACCGAAGTAATAACTTTTGAAAATAGTGATGGTCCCCAAGGACCATCATACTCAAACAGACCATCACCTATTTAAAAGCATCTTTTCTCCCTTTTTTTTTTTGAAATTTTAGGATTGTTACAGCCACCATCACACACAACGGTCATCAAGTCCCTTGGCTCTCTCCTCTAAGCCTAAGCTCCGACCTCATCAAGGGTTAACTTAAAACCCTCCTCGATTAATTCTTTATGCCCAGGTACCTTGGGTTTTCCAACTGACTGGCCAAGATCGATAAGCACAGTCTGGTATAAAGCAAACGTTATTCGTTTAGTATAGTCCTCGAGGGACCATACTCGCACTGAATTTATGTTTTACTATAATAAAAGGATTTCAATATGCACTCATAACCTTTAAAGGCCACATAAACCTAACATTCTTAAACTTTTAAAGAGAAACTATCATAAATTTTAGAAAGAGAAACATCCACAAAAAAATTTAGAGATAGAAATATCTCTTTGTTTAGAGAGAGAAACTGTCATAGAAGATCTATGCCCCCTACCATTCAGTCGCCCAATTTTGATCAACAGAGCGACTCACCGTTTGCTCTTAGATCTGATGTATCAAAGTATTTTATTTTTAGTTTTTTTATACAAATTGTATGAATATGAAATTTGATACGTGCCATTTTCTCATTGGGGTGCACTTATAAAAAATATTAAAAATAAATTTTCGATAAAATATGATAACCAAAATACCATTTGAAACTTTCAAGGGTATTTCAGTCATTTTATTTTACTATTACTACTATTGTTATCATCATGTAATTATTATTATTATTTACGATGAAAACGAATTACAAAAAAAAAAAAATACCTCCAAAATGTTCAAATCTATATTTTCGATATCGAATATTCTTGTCATGGATTCCTCAAATCTCTTGTTTGAATAAACTATATAAAATTCATGGATTATTTACAATCATTTTCATGTCCATTGCTCAGTCCAAATTTGATACAGTTTTTCTTTCTAAATTTTTAATACTCTCTTTAAAACTCAAAATTTGGGATAGTTTATCATTAAAATAGTTTCTCTCTCTCTAAAACTTGATATGGTTTGTCGCTCTAATATTTTAATAGATTTTCTCTCCAAAACTTAAAATTTGAAATTGTTTCTCCAAAATTTTTGAGATAGTTTCTCTATCTAAAATTTTCAAATGCTTTTTCTCTAAAGTTTAATATAATTTCTCACTCCAAAATTTTAATATACTCTCTTTCTCTAAAACTTAAAATTTGAGATAGTTTTCCTCTCTCACATTTTTTGATACAGTTTTTCTCTCTAAAAATTTTAGGTATTTTCTTTCTCTAAAATATGATATAGTTTTTATCTCTAAAATTTTAAGGTACTTTCACTCTCTAAAACTTAAAATTTGAGATAATTTCTCTCTAAAAGTTGTGAGATAGTTTCTCTCTCTAAAATTTGATATAGTTACTATGTCTTAAGTTTTAAGATGCTTTCTATCTCTAAAATTAAAATTTTGAGATAGTTTTTCTCTCTAAAATTTTGAGATAGTTTCTCTATTTAAAATTTGATATAGATTCCCTCTCTAAAATTTGAATATACTCTCTCTCTCAAAACTTGACATTTGAGACAGTTTCTCTCTCTAATTTTTTTGATATAGTTTCTCTCTCTAAAATCTTCATGTACTTTCTCTATCTAAAATTTGATATAGTATCTCTCTAAAATTTTAATGTACTTTCTCTCTCTAAAATATAAAATTTACAATAGTTTATCCCTATAAATTTGTTGAAATACTTTATCTTTTTAAAAGAATTTAGGTAGTTTCTCTCTCTAAAATTTGATATAATTTGTATATCTAAATTCAAATATATTTTCTCACTCAAAAATTTGATACAATTTTCATCTCTAAAATTTAAATATACATTCTCTCTCTAAAACTTAAAATTTGAGATGGGACCTCTCTCTAAAGAATTTGAGATATTTCTCTCTAAAAAATTTCTACAATTTTTTTCTAAATTTATTATAGTTTATCTCTCAGAAATTTTAAGAATACTTTCTCCCTCCAAAACTTTAGATTTCAGATACTTTATCTCTCTAAATTTTTTGAGATAGTTTCTATCTCTAAAAATTTTTAGATACTTTCTCTAAATTTATCTCTCTAAAAACTTTTAGGTAGTTTCTCTCCAAAATTTGATGTAGTTTTTATCTTTAAAATTGTAACATATTTTCTCTCTCTAAAATTTAAGATTTGATATAGTTTCTCTCTCTAAAAAAATTGAGATAGTTTCTATCTCTAAAAAATTTCAAGTCATCTCTCTAAAATTGGATATAGTTTCTTAAAACTTTAAATTTGATATAGTCTCTCTCTCTCTCTCTCAAAATTTCACATAGTTTTCCTCTCAAAATTTTTTTATGTATTTTCTCTCTCTAAAATTTGATATAATTTCCCTCTCTAGAACTTAAAATTTGAGATAGTTTCTCTCTCTAAATTTGTTGAGATAGTTTATCTTTAAAAAAAAATTTAGATACTCTCTCTCTAAATTTTTATACGTACCAAATGTGCCCAATGTTTCTGGTTGAGGGGACCGTGAGTGGAATCCATAGGCCTTGTAAATTCAAAAAAACAAATTTTGTTGTGGAAATGAAATTATATAAAAGTTAGGGTGATTTTCTATGATTTAATTTCTATAAAATTTTAATATCCTAGCCACAGAATCCATGCGCCAAAATCCATGGGCCTAAACGGCTCTAAAATAGCGAGATGGCTTTTAGTTTCATAATGGATGATCAATGCCCCACCGGACCGGCTTGGAATAATTGAATTGGAGTCATATGGCTTTGAGGTCCATATAAAAAGTCACCCAGCGAGCTTATGCATCTCAAACCCTAGCTGGTCTGGCTCTCTCTCTCTCTCTCTTCTTAGCGAAATAAATTCAACATTATATAACGAGACCTCGTACGTGGGTCACAAAACCTCAAACTATATGTAAACAAGTTTTTCTGGAGGGAAATTAAAATAAATATATGTTTTTCAATATTTTAAAAATATCCTTAAAATTTCAAAATTTATGTAGATGTCCGATTCGTTTAGTCGTTGTTGGTTTTTTTTTTTTTTCGCAAATAGCCATTTTTTATGCATCTCAGTTTCGAATTGTGTTGATGCATCTCGGTTTCGAATTGTGGTGAAGTTGGTTTTTTTTACAAAAAATATACTCTGCTGTCGTGAGAGTATGTTACGCCTTTAAGAAAGTTTGGTACTAACGAGTACCGATCAAATTTATTCTTTATGTTTGATACTATCAACACCGTATTATTGTCTCTCTTATGTTCAGTACTAGTAGTGCCATACAATTTTTTTTTATTTATATATAACCGAAGCAGAGTACCAAACATAACATTTAAGAGAATAAATTTATTTGGTAATCTTAATATCTAACTTTATTTCGAGCATTCATATGTTCAATACTCACCGAATGGTGTTTTTTCGCAAAACCCAACTTCAACATATTCCATAACTACGAGTACTGAAATAATGGACATTTTGGGAAAAAATAGACAGGAAAAATAGGTACATCAACGTATGATTTAAAGTTTTCGGGATATTTTTTTAATATCCCTAAAAGCGGGTTATAATAAATCTGAGGGTCCCTTTAGAGACCTAGAGATATCTGTAACGGAGGTGATTCTCCAATGGGATTGCCTATTTCCACTATTTGAATGCGAAAAAAGGAGGCCAAAACAAGGAAATCGATCTTCTAGAGAATCAGATGGATTGCACTCTCCATGAAACGGTTTCATATGGACCTGAAAATAGATGCTTTATTAGGAGTGATCTAGTGACAAACAGGTGAGGGCAACAGTCCGATTGAACCGGCCAGGTTGGACCAGCTATACGGTGAACTAGTCACATAATTAGAAACTAGAAAAAAATAAAAAAATACATATAAAATAGAAAAAGAATGTCAAATCTAGAAAAATACAGGAAACTAAGAGAATTTTAAGAAATATACTAGGAAAAAAATAATATCTATCAAGTATAAATGTTTTTCATACTCCATTGTTTATTGAAGTTGAAGTGCTAAAAATTAAATAAATATAAAAACCCCAAAAGAACTATTATTTGTTTTTAAAAAATGCATAAAAGCTTCCTAAAGAGCAATACCATACACCATGGGTAAATTGCAACAATAAACTTAAGATAAAACAACGATTAACAGGGACAAATGAAGTAATGTATTGCAAGAATTTGGGGAAAAAAATCATATATAGTAGATTTTATCTAATCAAGCACGGATGTTTGTCGTTAAAGAGGAATCAAATGAATTCAAAAGAAGTTTTTCGGAAGGTATCAATAAGCTAGACCCATACTACGAGTTGTCTCATGCCATAAATAAACACATACACTCAAGAAATCCGTTGGACAGGCGTATTCACATCTCTTACAATTTGTAGTGTCCTCTATTCAACAAATATACATGGATTTGCTTCCAACGGGACCAATCTCCCCATTGCATATTGATACTTATCGAGTATAGAATAAATTTACTTTTCTTTGTTCCTATGAGCAGAGTCGTTCGATTATTACCAAGGGCACGAACTTGTCCAAGACAATCCACTTAAAAGTGAAAATGGTCAGGTCCACGGCATAGTCTTTTTCAATGTGATAAAGTTACATAGTGTCTGTTTTGATGAAGGGGGTATTTCCATGGGTTTGCCTTGGTATCGTGTTCATACCGGTCTTGAATGATCCCGGTCAGTTGCTTTCTGTCTATATAAAACCCCTAAAAATCTGAAATTTTATATAAAAAAACAACAAAACAAGAAAATGGTGTAATAGACTTGCGGATTACCGAATACAAAAAATTGCCAAAACTTCTCCGTATAAAGAAGCCCGGTTGTTAAAGCCCCAAATCCTACGTATAATAATCAAAAGGCCAAAATGTCCTTATAAAAATAAAACACAAAAAAAGACACTAAAAAAGGTGGAAAAAGTGAACTAATTTTTTTTTTAAACAAAGCAAAAAAAAAAAATGAAGGAAATGTGATTGTTTCAACATCGTCTAACCGGTTGGTTCAACCATGAACCAGTGCACCAACCTGCAACTCACTCTCTCCGGTATTAATGGATTCGGAAGGAGGAAAGGTTTTTATGCTTCCCCTACAGCATAGAAGTTCTATCTTCCGCCTACCATCCAGCCGTCCAATTTTGATCAAGAGAACCACTCACCATTTGATCTTAGATTTGACGTCTCAAAGTATTTTATTTTCAGTTTTTTTTATACAAATTGTATGAATATGAAATTTGGTAGGTGCCATGTTCTCAATGGGACGGACCTATAAAAAGCATTAACAATAATTTTTCGATAAAATATAATGATCAAAATACCCTTTAAAACTTTCAAAAGTATTTTGGTTATTTTATTTTATTGATTATTATTTTTATATTTATTTTTAGCTAGTGTGAGTTTAATAGAGAAATGGACATCCAAAATTTGGTTTCGAAATAGTTTATAAAAAAAATTAAAAACAAAATAGTGTAGAGACGTGACATTGTGATTGGGACAATCTTAACCCTCCATTTAAAATGGACGGTTGGATAAAGAGAAGGATAAAACTTCTATGCTCTAGGGGAAGCATAGAAAACTCGCCCTCTAGAAGGAATGTTGCTACACGAAAGGGATATGAATTTTCATAAGCTATCCAAACAACATCTTCCAGCATAAGCGAATTCATGGATATGCCTATTCCAGGAGAGTCATTCCCTCCGGACAAGCATCTCTAGGTATCCGAGCCCGGATATAGTAGGGAAACACAACCTATTGCCATGGTCATTTCTCATAGGAAAAAGTTTATATAAGGGCGAGGACTGAAATAATCAAATTAAGACGCACCTCAAAAATTTCACTAGAAAAACAAATTGGTATCTCAACCTCAAGACATGAGAAAAATGAATTTCAAAGCTTGAAAATAATGTACCTTATAATGCATTTTAGGTCCATCAATTTTCAATATCATCAAGTGTTTATAGATTTGTTCAATCTACACTATTTTTGAAGCTTTAAATTTTATAATTACAGATGA
Source organism: Amborella trichopoda (assembly GCF_054954075.1). Taxonomy (NCBI): domain Eukaryota; kingdom Viridiplantae; phylum Streptophyta; class Magnoliopsida; order Amborellales; family Amborellaceae; genus Amborella; species Amborella trichopoda. Next base: position 28,156,799 of record NC_142346.1, read on the forward strand.
AAATAAATGTTCAAGCCACCACAACAATTACTGGTATTGAAACATCTTTCAACACTATACAAACCACACCCTTTCTCATAGGGTCTACTTAGAAACGTTTTTCTAATTTAAAATTTTGATATTTACTTCATAATTAAAGTCCAAGTTTTTGAACACGAAGCCTAGATATAACTCTCCAAATAACTTAGACAAATTCCTTGTTTCCATCATAGGCCCTTAGAGGTTCCATGGCTCCTAAGGCTACATGTTTTTCCCAAGCGCAAGGTTGCTTCTTGGGCTTACAAAAAAAAATGTTCGGGCCTACACTTGGGCCTGATCCTCAGCTCCAACAATAAATCAGGCAGGGCTTGGCTGGAGTATGGCACTTGCTAGGCTCATGCCTTAGGCTACTAGGCTACATAACCTTGCCACCACATTTTGAATCTTTACTATATTGAAATGTATAATGATTAGGCCATTTATTTTTTATACAAGGTTATAATCATTATTGATCATTGGATGTGATATCACTTCTTAATGATAAATTTCTCCAAATGTGTAACACACTTCAATCTATTGGATTTCACAGGTAGCTATAAATAATTACCCTTCTTCTATCAAGAATAAATCGTTTCATGAATAATATATTCTCCTATGCAAATTTAGGAGCTCAAAATCATTAACTTTTTCTCCTTTTTTAAATTATATAGATGATTTCTCAAATTGCGGATTAAGTGGGGCTTTCTCTTGAGGGACCAAGTGCAAAGCTTGCTCCAGCGGGAGCATGCACCCCATTGAAGCTCTGTATGTTTTCTCATTCCGACAAACCTCCCACTCTCTCTCTCTCTCCTCTCTCTCTCTCATGTACCTGCGTCTCAGGTGGACAGGAGAATGGTATACATTTGGCTGGACATACACCCTGAAAATGCAAATCTACAGATAACAAGTGGTCAATTTTGCTCTCAGCAGATAACAAGTGGTCAATTTATGTCTAACAAGTATAGATAACAGGATGCAGATGAACTTGCATTAGTTTCGCCCGCTCTAGGATACCATTGATTATCGTTGGGCTACAAATCACTGTTCTCCACTTCCTGAGATGAGGTCTTCTAACTCATCCATTATGACAGAGTAACAGAACAAGAATTGTTCCTGCAAAACCATTACTCAATTACATAGTATCATCTACAAAATGAAGCAAAATCCATAATCATATCCTTGATCAAAATATCATTTCATTAATATGAAATTGATTCGTTGCTGAGGTAGACCCCTTAAAATACAAATAATAAGGGGTGTGGTTTGCATAAGGTTGCAAACTTAAACAATAAAAGTAAGATGCAAATTTGGTGTCAAAAATTCTTAGGGTGGCCCGAAAATCTATTTTCATCTCTAATTATAAAATTTTAAATTAAAAAAATGGTTCAAATCAAACAGATCTATAAAAGCATGACAATTTTGAAAATGGACGGTCCAGATAATGTATTGCAAGATGTACTATTTTTGGGACTTAAAAGCTTCTTTTTTTTTTTTTTCATATCCATGTATATTGATGTCAAGATGATCAATTAGATGATTTTTCAACATCAAAACATCCTTTTCACAGGGAGTTTTGTGATGCAACTTAATTCTACAATTTAAGGCGTCAACCTTAAACTTTTTCCAATAACGAGATAAAGCAGTAATTTGGTCACTTGATTAAGTTAACTAATCTTACTCGTGTCTGAACCATCCCAATACGCTCATCTCGGAAGTTGCTAATGGTTACATGAAGATCCACAGCCGACATATCCCCAACAAGAATTCTCTGGATTGTGTGATATATTGTACAAAAGGCACCAGTTCTTCCAATTCCAGCACTATCAAGATATGAAATCTCAGATGAGAATACACTTTTATATAATCTAGAGGCTAATTTAAAGTAAAATATGTGGTTTAACCTGCAGTGAACAATAAAGGGGCCCAATTGTGGAGCTATGTGATAAAGCCTCTTCAAAATTTCACGAACAGATGTGGTATCTTCTGGCACCCCATGGTCGGGCCACTCTGCATACTGAATGTGTAAAACTTGGTGCGAGATTTCATCCAACTGCTATGGAAAAGAACCATGACCACAAGTAAACATCAATAGCATCAGTACCTGTCGTGAGATATGCTCATGGGCTTCGACACTTTCGAATTTGAGTGAAGGTAGGAGGCAATAATATTTTTTCCTTTTTTTTTAATTTGGGTTGGGGGCGGGGAGGAGCAGAGAAAAAGGTTCCCGCTCATGGGCTTCGACACTTTCGAATTTGAGTGAAGGTAGGAGGCAATAATATTTTTTTCCTTTTTTTTTAATTTGGGTTGGGAGCGGGGGGGGGGGGGGGGGGGGGGGGGGGGGGAGGAGCAGAGAAAAAGGTTCCAGGCACTAATGGTTGGGAGAGAATGATAGCACTACTTGGTGGGAGAGAAGGAGAGATTATTTGCTAACTTGAGGCCACACAGTCTATTTCAATTTATCGACATAATGTAACTGGCATAATGATCATAGTTACTCAGCTGATTCCAAATAGGGGCACAGATTTTCTTTCAACAGGGATGGCATACATTGCACCATAATACAGAAACAGGATAAACAAAATAAACATATTCGACAACCCAATGAAATAAATGCATTAAATTCAATTCGCCCCTTCAAATCCCAAGTAATCACTCCAGGCAACATGGTCACAAAAAAGTGAAGAAGGGATATGAGCTATGTTACATGGATTCTTCTGTTTGGGTGCTGTGCTGTGTCTGACTGTAATGACACATAACAGTAGAGATTCCTCTGGATTCTTCCTCATGATTAACCACTGATTACATCATTTTAGAGACCTGATATTTTCTGTTTGGGGTAGACACCTTTGAAGTTTGAAAAAAGAATATCCATCGAACTTGGAAAATATATACGGATTCAGCCATTTCAGGTAAGAAAAAGTTTATATAAGGGTGAGGCCCTAAACAATTAAATTAAGGCACACATAAAAAATTGACTAGAATAGGTTGTTTCAATGCCCCCCAAAAATTCTCAAATTTAATCATTTTGACCTCGAGATGTATGGAACATTCGAAAAATGAATTTTAAATCTTAGAATTAGTGCATCTTGTGATGCATTTTTTGGACGGTCAATTTTCAAGATTTTCAAGTGTTAATAGAACTGCTTGATCTACAATATTTTTAAAGCTTTAAATTTTATAACTAGAAATGAAAATAGATTTTCAAGCCATCCCAAAGATTTCTACTACTGAAACAACAGCTTCCGCCACTATTTAAAGGTACGCCTTACTTTGAGTGTTTAGGGCCTCAGCCTTACGCCCAGAGGAATTCCTCCCAGCTGACTTCCCTGTACTCAAAGAGAATTGTCTAAGCGCTCTCTCCCAAAGCACTCACAAAGTGCATAAGCACGGAGCGAGGCCTAATGACACTCGTTGGAATAGATGATGGTCTTCCTCTGATGTCTCCAAGCGGCCATAATAGAATAGATAGGCAAAGCAGCCAATAGCAGGTAGCTCTGTTCTCGCCTGTCGCCTTATACAAATCGCACCCTTTCAGGTATAATTGATTGTTTGTTGCTATTCATCACAAAATGAAATATTAGTAAAACATAGTTGAAGTTGGTTGTCTCATCATACCATAGCCATGCGGCCAAATTCTCTTTTTTATGGCATGAGGGATCAAATACACCATCCCCATTTCACACACTGACACACATTCTTGTGTCCATGCAACATAGAGTTATGAGCTGTGTATTCAAAAAAGGACTATTAACTCTGGAATATTTTTCAAAGGCCCAAATGCTTTCTAAGATATTTGGAGAACTAATAGCCAGCTTTACTCGACAAAGAAAATCCTAAATGTAAAAAATATCGCTTAAGCAATCACATTCCCCCCAGGAAACTGAACTATCCTTGCCTACAAAATGACGTCAAGTGCATCACTGTCAACCCTTAAGCATAGGGGTTATGGCAGGCATTTGTGGATCAAAGGCAATGCGTCATTTGCTTCTAGGATCAGCATGTCTTTTCCTCTACATTTTCGTAATCATGATTGTACTCATGTAGTACATGGATTAGGAGAACAGTTTACTTGTGTCATTTATGCTCTGTTCCTATTTGGGACAAGTGGAGTCCTAATAAAGATAGGCACTCCTGCAAATTTGTGTATCAGCCTACCAGGACTCGAGTAAGGTTTGGAGATAGTAGCCAAATTGCAGAAATTGATGATCAGTTGAAGTAATATGAATGCCGCTTGATGAATGGTGCGAACATATGTTCCACAGTGACTAACATCAGTTAGTTAACTGGTTCTGTCTCAGTGCTTTAATTATAAAAAGAAGGAATCTAAAAGGCCAATAGGAGAATTGATATGAGGGAGATGGTTTTCCGCTCTGCAATGCCTCATCGCCCCCATAACCCCTCACAGCTGCAAGCTCCCTGCCACCCCCATCACCCCTCACCCTCAACCCACCCCCCTCATTCGAGTTTCCCCCGAGGGAAACACTCTACCTCATCTTTCCCTTCTCTCTATGAATCTTACACCAAGCTCATCCCCACCCAAAAACCTTCCTCTCGCCCCCAACCTCTCAGTTCCTCTTCTTCTCTTCCCCATTCCCAGCCACCTGTTTCTCGCTGCCCGCCCTCCATTCGCCGCTTCCACTCCAACCCCAACTCAATGCCTCCTATGCTTACATCTTGCAGGCTCCGCAATCCTTTTCGCCTCCTACCCCTGATAAATCCCAGCCACAGGTGCCTCCTCCATATCCCTGCCCACCCCTCTCTGCTCCTTTTTCCATCCCCGTTGGAGGCAGTCATGCCTCTCACCTGGAGAAAGCTTTGAGGTTCTTGCTTATTGGTTGGTTCCAGCCTGCACACAACGATGCCAAAGGAGTTCAGAGGTGGGCAGCTGAGACTTGGGATGTCTCAGCTCTCTCTTGCAGGAAGCTCTCTTCAGGGGATTTCCTCTTCTCCTTCCCCATAGAGGAAAAGATGCTCGAAGTCTTGAGGAGCCACAAAGAGTCTTTTCATGGTGCTGCCCTTTCCCTCACAAGCTGCAACAAGATGATGGGAGCAGCGGTCCCACAAAAGATCTGGCTGTTAGCCTCTTCCCTTCCTCTTCATGTGTGGAACATAGATACTTTCTAACGCATTGGAGAAGCCTGCAGAAAGTTCATTGCAGTGGATTGGAAGTCTGCTGGGTCTCTCCCTCTCGGCTCCATTCAGTTGCTGGTGGACGCTCTAATTCCTGCCCAGATCCCCCAAGCTCTTTGGTTGGAAATTGATGGGTTCTGCTTCCAAATCCCAATCTCTTGATCCTGTGCATTGCCTCCTTCTCATCGCCATGTTCATGATCTCTATCGCTTTGCGTCTAGAGCATGTCCTTCCGTGACCAGGACCCCCCCCCTCCCTTGAGCCTGAATGGACCTTAGTGAAGAGAAAGCATCCACCCCGTCGCCCCCATCATTGAAGGGTCCCCCAGGTTCCCAGCCAAAAAACTTTCCCTCAACATTCTTTCGTGGCCCTGCAGGTCCGTCTACCCAGTCCAGTTGTGCAGAGGCTTGGGAGTACCATCCATCCGTCAATCTCCCAGGAAGCAACATCGATGGCTTCGCAGTCTGCCATGCCAGCTGCTTTTCCTAATGGGTCGACACGTAGCCCCTAAGTACCTGACAGCCCTACCTGCCCACCACTCTTTCCGCACCTTCTTGCCTCCATCCTGTCGTTCCCCTTGGGACAAATGTCGATCCCTCGACCGACCACCTCTTCACCCAATCCCTCGCCGTTACCTTCAAACCCTCTGTCTGCCCCGCCCGTTTCCCTTAATCCCCTTTTGGTCCCTGCTCCCCTCCTTTTCTCTCCCACCGGCCTTTTGCCAAGTGGCGAGCTTCTTGACCTACACTTGGCTACAGTCTTTTCCTCCCAAATCGAAACCTTTGGTGCGGCCCCCTCTTCCTGTTCGTGTAGCTCTTCTCCGGCTCTCGTCTACTTCCCTAACTTCATTCTCGTCTACTTCCCTACTTCCCATTCCTTGTCCCTTCCCTCCCCTCCTTTGGCAGATCCCGCTGTCTAGAACTCATCCTCTCCTCACATTCCCTCCCCCCTTCCATTTTGCTCATGCCCATTTCTCTCCCCACTACTCCCTTTCGCCAGTCCCCCCCATTTTGTTGCTTCACCACCTTTACCCCCAACCTTCCTCTCCCTTTCTTCTAGAAGCAGCTCGTCTCAAGCTCTAAGGTGCAATTTTTCACCCAATGCCCTTCCCGTTTCATCCTTCTCATCTCCTTCTTCTGGATCAGCTATCCCTGGCAAGGAGTTCTCGTATTTTGCAGCCTCAGTTGATTCTGTATTTCTCGACGGCTTGAACCGAGTCCAAGGCAACCCTCACAAGGTCTTAAGGTGATGGGCTTCAGATTTAATGGCCCAAGGGACGTACTGGAAGACTTCGTCAATTGGGAATCCAAATCTCGCAGCAAGAAAGGAAAAAGAGAGCTGGCCAATCTTCTTTCTTTTGAAGTCAATTACAGTTTTGGTACGTCCCCAATTCCCTCTCTCTCTTCTGCATTAGCCTTAGCTTCTTCAGCTAGTTCTGCAACTAAGCTCCGTTCTCAGCATACTGTTAATCCCCCTGGTGACCAATGAAGATTATTATGTGGAATATACGAGGCCTGGGCCAGCTGGAACACGACAATCGCATATTTAGGTGTGGGAGAAGAGATAGTGCATTGGACTCCTAAGTGCAATAGTGCATCGAGTCCAAATCCTGCACTCGCTAACACTGCCTTGACCATTTGTTTGCGAGGAGAAATCATGTTTTCCTAACTATTGGAGAGACATCCCCGACCTACTTGATTTCTCATGTAGTCATAGCCAGTGTTATCCGATTCATTTCGGAGCCTTCTTTGGTTTGGTTGAAAAAAACGAAGCAATTTAGTTCTTTGGTTGATTTGAAGGAAGACTTCAGAATTTCTTTTAAAATTTAATATAAATAAAGTATATATTGATATGTAAAATATATTAAAATAATAATTTCAAAAATAAAAATTTGAAAATAAAAAAATAATTAAAAAAAAAACACAATTTAATGCTCACCTAAAGCATGCCAAAGCTTTGGTCGAAGAGGCTGAATCAGACCGAAACAGCCTGAAGTAAGCCCAAGCGAATGCACCACAACTTCGCTTCACTTCGGTTTAGGCTGAATATACGAAGACTCTAGCCTCTTCAGCCGAAGTGAAGCCAAGTGAATCTGATAACATTGGTCTTAGCAGAGCATTGTGAACTGCGTAGAGAAGCTCGAAGAGCATTTCTTTTGTGGCACCCGTCAGCCTCTAGGTATTGTGTGCATCTCTTCGAATTCTGAATACCAAGTTGACGGTTGTTGCACATATGGGGTACACTGTAAACATTGTTAGCCATTTATCGTTTTGGCATCCAAGTAACTCATATACCAACAGGATGATCGATGAATTGAAATTTGAGGCAAATAAGATTAACTTTAACCATATCAATTTTGGAGCTCTGAAAATTTAAGGGCTTTCGTACACAAAGAATCAACTTAAAGAACTATATGAAGTTTCAATATGCAAAGTATCCATGACAGAACGAATATAGCAACAAAAGGGGAAGAATAGAACAAGAAATCAACAAAAGAGGGGGTTTTCACCATGACAGGGATGAGGAAAGGAGATTAAACCCATTGATAATTAAACTCATGGGGCCCAATATTTGTAGTGGAAGGAGACTCCAAAAACGTCATTTCCTAGGCTGCAGGCACTACAACTACTCCTTGGTACCTTTCCATGATTTTTGATGAAATTGATTTCATATGCAGGGATATGAACGTCTTATGGTGGCATACTTGGTGGACATTGAACGAGTTCGCAGACCTTCTCGCTAAAGACGGAGCACGGGCCCGTCCCGAAGACCACGACTGGTCCATCTCCTTTTTTGCTTTGGACCACAGAGGGAGTCTAGGGCGGTAATTAGTCACATCTACTTTTCCTGTAACCGGGCACTCTTATAAGCCCCATTTTTTGTAATACACATGTACATATTCTGTAATCAGGAAGGTCCAAGGTCATTTTTTGTATAAGGCCGCTGGACCAATTTTTTGACCAAGAGACCCGTCTCGTGGGTACTCTGTCCCATCTTCCCCCCCTCCTCTTTGTACTCTATCTCCTTACAGCAATACAATGTTAACTTTTCTCAATAAAAAAGAAAGAAACGGGAAACTAGATGGCAATTTTGAGAAAAAATAAGGGTGATATTCTTGAGGTTTATAAACGCTTACAGAGCAAGAGACGTTTTGTCCTAGATTTATACTCACATGTCATCCAGTTAAACCCTAAGGGCATCTTAGTCAAGTAATTCGTCTATGAATCTCACGAACGAGCCTTTCAATGATAAATTGGGTGAATGCTTAATCTTAAAAGGGTTTCTCTCATTCTCTTCTCCATGCAACACCAATGAATGCATGCTGATTTGTCTAGCATCGTATTGAGACAGCAAATGATGAAGATCTGGTCGTAATTCTTTCCCTTTCATGAAGGTATCTCTTCACTTAGTTTTTGTTTATTCCTTTTATATTGGACATCGACCATTTAAGGTAGCATTACAGAACAGCTTCCCTATTTTGACAGTTTTTTTAACAGAAGGAAACGTAAGTTGCTAGGACGTATGACCTGTTCTTGGGCTTTCTGCTTCACCTACTCTATCCTCTAGGGGTTAATTGTTTGACTACTGAAAGGTTCACTCATGCGTTGCAACTTTTGAATCAAAGGTGGAGCTAGTTTTGTTCTTTGTGGTTTCTTATCACTCAGCTTTTGCAGCTTTCCTATATAGTTGGTAATTTTGGTTTACAGGGCATATTATTTCATCATCTTTCTAGAGAGGCCAAAATGAATGCTGATGCACTCACCTATGGTGGAGTGGCACAAGATGTGTTTTGAATAGAGCCTGACAATTCCAGCATTCAAGACGCCACTTTGTCATCTCATTAAGGCCACAGCATTCCCTTTCTTTATTCAATTTACTTATTTTATAACAAAATTAACAGTTGCTGATTAAAAAAAAAGCATGTCTTCCCCAATTAGCCATGATTTAGTTTCAACAGGTTGGTTCAGAATAGACCCTTTTCAACAGGCTGGCTGAGAATAGACCCTTTCTTCAGGAAATTTATCAGGTATGCCACCAACAGAAGTGCAGTTGTTGCCTCCTATACCCACCCCCAAAAGAGGCCTATATCAGTTCTATACTGGGGATGGATTAACGATAATCATGTATAGCTTTTCAACTTGATGCTGATGTTTTCTTGAAGTTCTAAGGTACCCAAACAGGTTCGTTCACCAATATTTTGATGTCTTCCATTGATGTATGAGGGCCAACTCATGTCCTATCCATGACTAGTTCGATATACGAAGTCACTTTGATTGGCAACTGCTCTATATCTCTACATAAGTATTTGTTCATTTGAGTCAGATGTTCCAAATGTTCTTAGAACCTTAATAAATGAAACACACTTAGAATGCTCTGACTATGGGGGAGAATATATGACTACTGAGATTCTAAGCTTTTCTTAACAAGTGAAGGAATTATTCAAGTCCTCGCACTCAAGGATCTGAAGCTTAAGGCACATCAATAGAGCTCTTGCCAACAAAATGAAGAATTGCAAAAGCCAATGGGAGCTGAGTACAGTAACAGAATCCAGCCTCCGGCATCAGAACCTCAACCATGACCTCTGTCCAAGACTCTGATGGGAGCACCCATTGAAGTAAGTGCCAAAGTCCATAATCCAGAGGCAGCCCATGCTGGACATGGTGTACAGGAGGAAATCGGTGAAGAATCAGCAACTTCCAATCTCTCAGAAGTTAGTAATACTAAAAATCCAAAGCTCAGATCTCGTGACACCCTAAGTGATTACTGATACTCAAAAATCATTTCAAGCAGTAATCCTTCTAAACATGCACCCATTACTCCCTAACAAGATATCCAACTAAACCGACACCAAGAAAAGTTGACAAATTACCTTCTCTTGCCTCGTGAAGTTTCAACAACTAAACCCCTTGTCTTAATGTTTTGAGAAATGTCTAATTCATTACAAAAACCTTGCGAGAGTCGTGATGTATAATTATAGTGAAAGGCAACCCACATTTCGGGTGCTCAGAGTGACATGGTCTGTGTACAGAAAAGGGACAGTGAGAGAAGGAGAAGAAAAGAGAGGGCAGAACTCCTCAGCAGCCCATCCCTCAAAAATTGTCCATGGCTGCTAAGGTTGTGTTTCCTGATCATAATTTTCATTTGACGAGAGCTGTCTATAGTCCATAAATGAGGGCTTTCCCATGGTTTCTAACTACCATCCAAGCATTATCAAGTATTTCTAAAGAGCAATTCAGCAAATCATATTTGGATTTCCGGAAACCTCAGCTCTTCTATGATTACAATCCCTAATAAGCAAAGAAAAACATAAACAGGATTTTTTTTTTGGGGAAGACAAGATTTAAACATTATGACATATTCACAAAAATAACATCTTATCACACATTTCACATTTCACAAGTTTATATCCTGATGACTAAATTAATATTTATAACATCTCACCTCTTTGTGCTTGACTTCCATGCAGCGCAATACTAAAGAGTTATCACTAGTCTTCATGCACTTAGTAGTAACACAAACTTTTCCAAATTCTCTAGATCCTTTGTCTGCTTGAAAATAATCACCACACTTCACCATCTGAAAACCAATTTGATTTGTAAGAGCACAATTGGCAACCCAAGGAGGGAGAGAAAATTGTAGGAATTCATGACTGGGCGCTATTTCCAGAGTTTCAATACCAAAATATCAAAGAGATAAATCAAGTTTATACATGTGGTCTAAATTGTATGAAAAAGAGAAAAGTGCTTGCTCTTGTGGCTGGCATGCATCCATAGGAAATAAATGGTCAAAATTAAAGAAGGGCAGTCATGAAAACAGGAAGCACATATATGTTCAAGGTAACATATGTCAGCTGGAAGGCCACAAGTTTCTCACATGAATGTGTTCAATGATATAGATTCCAAAATGCAGAAAAGTAACTTTACATTCAGAACTAATGCTTGCAGCAAACCGGCAGCAATTGACAAAAAGGTCAATAAAATCAATAGGAACATTTTAAAAGAGACCTCTTGCAAATAGTATTGAAACAAGATTTGATGACTAGATGACATGAATCAACAGAATGAGTAAAGATCGAGACAAGAAAGCAAAGAAATAAATATATTTCATTGTATATAATATGTGGCTGACAATAAGATTTCTCATAAACTATATTAAAAAAATACACATAAATGAACCTAAAATATGGTGAGGAAACACATACTACAAGAGACAATGGTGATGGAAGTTTAACTAACAGAACATAGAAATGAACTTTTAATTGACAAAATACATGTCAATACAGACTTCAATAAAATTCCACATGTGATTTACAACTTATTATACGATGAGAAGTCCATTCACCAATAACAATCATCACAAAAGAAGGTTGAATATATAGAAAGTATTTGAAAAAAAAAATACAATAGCATATACTATGTATTTTTTAGTATGTTTACTACTCCTGTGCACAAAAAAGCAGACAGAAGACCACACAGTTGACTAAAAAAGTATCAGTTAGAATCTAATAAAGTTGCCCTTCCCCTAACGCAAAAGAGAAAGGCTGAATAACCTTCTAATAATTTCTAGAATGCATGGGATTTGACATCCATTGCTTTGTGACAGAGAAAAAGTATATACTGTGCACACACTGTGGTTTAGGCATGATTAAGGAAACCCCTTTCCATTACATGCCCACACAAATAAGTGATACAGAAAAGGATGCCCAGAGAGAAGTTTGAATTTAAAAGAAACAGCAAATACACCAACTTAAAATTACATAATTAACTACAAACATAGCATATAATCTCTGGAGAAGAAAGGAATCCAATGGCAGAAGCACTCCAAACAGCTCATATTTAGAATGCAACGATCTGGTCGTTGGACATTTGCAAACACATTCAGAACTATCATTCCCATAATTATCAAATGAAGCAACAATCAGATGATCATCTCTGAAAGACGCAGTCTAGCTTCTCATTGCATTTCAATTTACTATATGGAAATTACCTTGAATCTGACACAATGAAGTACCTTGTAATTATCAATCAACCGAGTGAGCATTACAATTACAGGGCAATGGAATTGGATTACCATCTCCCAAAAGTCCTCAAAAGTTTCTGGTAGAGGTCCCTGGGTGGCTATAAACTGTGGCAGTCTTTCACAGGAAGTATTCTACACAAAAAGTTCTATAGTAGTCAAAAGACACCATACGAGTAAATGGTTACATGCAAGATACACTGAAAGCAATTTTAATAATATGTGTGCATCACTAACTGAACAATATTGATACCGTAACAAAACTAGCATTGATATAACCACTTCCAGAAGACTTGTTATTCCGATTTTGATTGAGAACAACCCTTGAATCATCGACTGGAAAAGGATAGCAAGCAAACTTCAGCTGTTTAAATTACCACATTTTAGACTTGAAAAATAGATCAGATACTAAACAATATCTAGAACTTAAGGAACTGAATAAACTGAAGAAAATAGTAAAGGATGCATTATAAAATAACACATGGTAAGACATCTCCATAGCGGTTTTTGTTGGCATTAGCTTCTTGGAGAGCCACTTGGCACCTTCGTAACATATCACTCTTTCTTAACCTGTTTGCCTGTCAAGTAAGAAGCAGCATCGATAACTACACAAGTTTGGAACTATGACTATTTCAAAAGCATTGAGACAACAAATCCAATCCAGTAAAAGAAAAAATGGCCATCAGACTACATAGCATCTGAGACAAATAAGAATACATAGCATTTGAGACAAATAAGAACGAAAAGTTTGGTATAAAAGCTTTTATACAAGTAAACCGGCAAAATTCATTTTTCCTTTTCGAAAATCATGATCTCCTTGCAAAAAAAAAAAAGGCAAAATATTTACAACTCATTAAATCGCTTGTCAGTTAGTTGTGTAAAAGCATTAATGTTGGTTTATTTGTTGACGTTAAGTAGTTATTATATGGGGAACAAGTACTCAAGTGCACGACATCATAAATTAACTGACTGATCTCAGCTGGCATTTTAAACAATTTTTCTACCAAAAGAACTGCTTCTATCATTTTGGAAGCTTCATTTTTTAATAATTTGGAAGTCGTAAGTATTTAAGAGAAGAAGGGCGCCTTGTACATGCACTCAAGAAACCTAATAGGGAAAGTTGAGATTTCAAGGTGCTAGGGAGTTGAGCTTCTGAAAGAGATAGCTTCCAAGCTATGCTCCATCTTTTCTATGAACCAGTTCTTCAATTAGAGGAGGGTAAAAAGAAATCTTGAGATTTTTTAAAAGATGTCACCAAAGAGAGCCTCTCCTCCTCCATGTCATGCCAATGAAGCATCGATAACTACACAAGTTTGGAACTATGACTATTTCAAAAGGATTGAGACAACAAATCCAATCCAGTACAAGAAAAAATGCCCATCAGACTACATAGCATCTGAGACAAATAAGAATGGCAAGTTTGGTATAACAGCTTTTATACAAGTAAACCGGCAAAATTCATTTTTCTTTTCCGAAAATCATGATCTCCTTGCAAAAAAAAAAGGCAAAATATTTACAACTCATTAAATCGCTTGTCAGTTAGTTGTGTAAAAGCATTAATGTTGGTTTATTTGTTGACGTTAAGTAGTTATTATATGGGGAACAAGTACTCAAGTGCATGGCATCATAAATTAACTGACTGATCTCAGCTGGCATTTTATACAATTTTTCTACCAAAAGAACTGCTTCTATCATTTTGGAAGCTTCATTTTTTAATAATTTGGAAGTCGTAAGTATTTAAGAGAAGGAGGCCGCCTTTTACAAGCACTCAAGCAACCTAATAGAGAAAGTTGAGATTTCAAGGAGCTAGGGAGTTGAGCTTCTGAAAGAGATAGCTTCCAAGCTATGCTTCATCTTTTCTGTGAACCACTTCTTCAAGTACAGGAGGTTAAAAAGAAATCTTGAGATTTTTGAAAAGATGTCACCAAAGAGAGCCTCTCCTCCTCCATGTCACGCCAATGAAGAGCCAAGATCTCAGCTCAGGTTTTGCTCCATGTGGAAAGCATGGTGGTTGCTATTTACGTAGAACTCAAGCATAATTAAGCACCATATGCACTGTTCAAATATCATGTAAGATCTTTTACTTTAATATGTTTTCCACTGTTTGAAAACCTTTTAGGCACAGCACCTTTTGGTAACTAAGGCAGTTTCTCGGATGTCTGGCTGGGCACCTCAAGTTTAGGAATCCAAAAACACAATGAAGAGGTGGTGGTGATGAATTCAGTTAAAATTGAATTGCATAATGAACTTAATGTATGTGTTGCAGTTTCTAAAAGTGCATTCATGAATCAGTAAACTAATAAAGGCATACTAGTATGCCCCACAATTCAAAATTAATTTTAAAGAACGGTTGCAATTTTAGAAGGATAAAGAAAATTTTGGCTGCTAATATGATTCACATAGTGCACTTGATGTATGTATAGAAGTTCTAATAACGTATTCATGAAACAGGAAACTAAAAAAGCCATCAATGTCCTACAATTCAAAATTCAATATCAAACGCCTGTTTGGATAACATTTAAGTTTATCTAAGTAGACCATCTTATATAAAATTAACATATTCTGCATAATATTATTTTCTTAGCTATTTGGTATGTACCAATGATTTCAAAAGCGGATCGGTGACCCGGATCGGGCACCTAAAAAACCGATTCGGATCGGCGAATCCGCTGAATCGGTCGGATTAAAGCTTAAAAAAAATCCGAAAAAATTATTAAAATTCATTATAAATATTGTTTTTGAGGAATCCAATAAGAAATGAGGGTACTACATTATTAACTTTCAGTTTTTTCACCAATTTGTGAATATTGAGATGCTCTTTTCCCTGTATAAACTTAAGTATTAAATTTGCATCACATAAAAAAAAAACCATAGCATTATCATGGATAAAATATATAATTATATATGGACTATAATAAAGAATAGACTAAATCAATGAAAGAATGGCCATTAAAATCTCGTTTTGGCGAAAAACCCTAATCCGCTAAAAAAACCCAAATTATTACAACCTAACTAACTATAATCCAAAATTATTACAACCTAACTAATTATAATATTATATACTGAAATTATAATTATTAGTTTACATTTTATAATTATTTTATTAGATAAATAATAACAAATTAAAAATATTTTATAATATTATCTAATTTAAAATGTATTATTGACAACTTAAGAAAAATAGTACATTACATGATTTATAATGTAAAAATTAATAAATAAAATAAAAGACTTGGTTATCAATGTAAAAATTAATAAAATGCCTACAAATTTTGGAAAAAACACTTTAATTTATTATATGCCCAAAGGGGAACAAAATTAGCTCAAGAAGGGATAACTATTATATGGCCCAAGAGCGGATTCGAACTTGAGATGTGAAAACAAATAACATTAGTGATAACCATCATGCCTCCTTAACATATGTGTTTAAATTGCCTATTAATAGCATATATTTACATTATGTTTTCATTTAATGATGTTTGGAAATTATCCTACATCGAAGGATGAGTATTCAAATATGCTATATAAATAACTATGTAATTGGAAGATTAATGCAAGTGTGAAAACACTAGGGCATCAGTGCAAATGCAAACGTGCATGTGCGTGTCGCACGCGTGGCACATGTGGGAGTGGTGTGCGTCGCACGTGTGATGTGTACGTGTATGTGCGTGTCGCACGTGTGTCACATGTGGGAGTGGTGTGTGTTGCACATGTGGCACATGTGGAACTGGTGTGTTGCATGTGTGACGCGTACACACGTGTGGGAGTGGACGCGTCACACGTGTGGGAGTGGTGCGTGTAGCACGTGCGATGCACACACGTGCGTGCACGTGCGTGTGGCACGTGTGGAAGTGTGTACGGCTCGTGTCACACATACACACGTGTGTGAGTGGTGTGTGTGGCGCGCGAGACGCGTACACACATGTGAAGGCTAGAACCGGGAGGGAACCAGCTAGAACCGGGTGGGAACCGGCTAGAACCGGGTGGGAACCGGCTAGAACTGGGAGGGAACCACTAGAACCGGGAGGGAACAGACGGTTTTGCTCTGGAACCGGGCGGTTCCCGGTTTTGTGCTGGAACCGGCACGGCCTGTGCCGATTCCCGAGTCTAACCGGGAGAGTCCGGTTCGACTCGGCGATTTTTAAATCATTGGTATGTACCTTATATTATGTATGATATTATGTACTTATTGTTTGGGTAGACAGATTTTCAATCTCTCTCTGCCTTAAACAAATAGCACCAGACATGATAAAGTTACAGTGAGTGAAGTACAAACAACTTTTCAAAAAGACAAATTTATATGGGGAATTACATACAAGTTTATCTCAGATGATTTTTTATGTTGGTCATTCCTAAAAAAGAGATGACTAGTTATCAAGACTAGTTTTATTGAATTTGTGAATTATCAGTTTTAACAAGTACATCCAAATATAAGCTAAAAGCAGGTAGCAATTTCGGTGATGAGCTACCAAATAAGGCTCCAATGATTTAACCTCTCTCTCTCTCTGTCTCTCACACACACACACACACACATATGGCATAGGGTGCCTAAGCACCCACCTAGGCTAGCTAAGTAGGTACCTATAGGCCATGTCTAGGGAGGGCATTGAGGGCCACACCGCATTGCCTAGGTGCCCTATTTTTTAAAGCACTGATTAATCTTGCACTCCTACAAGTAGTATTTTGCTTTTCTGGGGCTCCTGGTTCTACTCCTGGAAAAGGATACATAATGCCTATCCCATCTTGTGGTGGTCACTGGTGGAGCTACTCTGTGTATTTTTTGGAAAAGGCGATGTAGTCAAGTCATAGTCATGTATAACTCACCTTCTAGCATTATTTAAAAACATGCACAATGAGAAGTCTATAGCCTGAAAGTCCTATAAACAATGTAAAAATTGGAGGGTCATGATAAGAACTGAACTTGGAAATAGCGAAAGTCCCTACAGTGAACCGAATGAGACAACGATTTGCTATAGTGAGAACTGCCTGATTCTGAACAAGCCCGACAATTCCACCTCTTCACAACCATCCGGGATCGGACTCTAATAGGCCCAAGCCAACTCAGGCAATTCCGAGTCAATTCGTTAGATTTTAACCACTTATGCAAACCACGACCATGGAAATAGAAAACAAAAAACGTCTATAAGTGATCGCTAGCTAGAAAATTGTCAAAAGAAAAAAAAAAACACAAAATCAAAGACATCAAATTCAAAATTCAAAAACTTTTGAAACTTCCCCCTAAGATCCGTCCATTTTCAGTTGGGTAGAAATCCCCTTTCAAAGCAATCAAGATCCCCTTCAGTCAGGGACCGAGATCCTTATATAATAGGGGTTGAGCTTCCTTGATGGTGGGAGCAAGCTCCAATAAAGCTCCAGTTCTGGGTAGGAGGATGATTCCGAGGGGGATCCCCACCCCCAATTAAGCTTCCAGCATCTATGAGTCAATTAGGTCTCCAATCTCAAGATAAGAAGTCAAACAAAATAATGGTACATGCTGAGCTTTTACGCTAGATCTACAAGGCATTCTTGATATGAAGTTCTTGGACTCGTCAGCATCCAACCCCAAGGTAGCAGTAGAGGGCTATTTTTTTTTAAAATTTTTTTTATTCTTTTGATAGTTTAGCTGACACCAAATAGTCGGGAAAAAGTTCTAATGATGATGATGATTCTTTTGATAGTTTCCTTATTAAGAGGTTTGGAATGGAGACTCAATCCATCATAAGCCCAAAGCATACCGTTTATACATTTCAGTTTGTCATTATCATTATTCTATTTACTCGAGACATATACTTTACCATGATTCTTTGGTTTTTGTAATGTTTATGACCAATGGGTTTCTCTATTTGGGGGTGGATTTTACCAAATTGCAAATTCCAGGCATGATGCAATGTGAGAATGTAACCCATCTCAGGATAGCATAAGAATATCAGATATGTAGGTGCATGTGTCTTCAGTTAATAAGCAACGATATTCAAAAGAGATGTATTTAGGAAAGCATGCATGCTAATTGATTTTGAAAGAATAAAAGAAGAAGATAGGATCAATTAGGGGTTGTGTTTTCTATGTTTTCTTTTATGCCTTGATTGATGGTTACAAAAAAGGGTCATGGGTAGATAAGAGAAGAGACTGATCTTGAGTCTACAAAGGAAGTAGCCCCCTCAAGTGGTCATCTAGTGAGTTCTTTCTCAATTTTCAAACCCATTCTTGCTTTTCAGTGAATTATTAATCATCTCCTAATTATTTCTCTACATCTTTGTTTCATAGTTGTCAGGTGCAGGAGCGTTCCCGGAGCGGGAACTGGCTCGGGTCCGCAGAACCGTGGATTGTTGGAAGCTCCTTGTGGTTGGGGTCGTTGTCTGTACGATCCTATGTCAAGGCAGTATGATCCTTGTCACAAGGAAGCACGATTCCATCACTGAATGATGCATGGGTTAACAGTACCATTGGGCACAAACACGAATCAGTGCATATGAATCAATGTCGAATAGAGAAAACATCATATGCACTGCATCAGACACTTGAGAACCGCAGTTCAAACCTGTTGGGAACGAGGATCACAATGTAAGGTCCGCATTCCATCCAAGATCCCTAGCTGGAACCGAGGGATTGAGGTTCCGGAGCGGGTCCATGACCATTCCTACAAGATTCCAGCAACTATGCTTTGTCTAGCTTTAATAAGTTCATTCCATATTGTTCCAAAGCTCTTTCTTGAGAGCGATTATGCCTTATGTATGCTGTAAGCTTCCCTTGTTTCATCCTAGCACATCAGAAAATCAAGACTCAAACCCAAGGTGGACTGAAACTTTTCCCTTCTCCGACCTCCTACTTCGCCATTGCTTTTAATCGTTTCAATCTTGAGTGAGAGAGAAAAAGAGGGAAAAAAAGGAGAAGAGATCCAAGAAAATAAGAGAGAGAGAAAGTGGCTCCCACGAACAAAGACTTAGAATCATAGTTAAACCAAGTTAAAGATGGTGCCGAAAGCTACCAAGTTAAAGATGATGCCGAAGAGCTTTCTCACACACCCTCAAGGACATATAAGCATTAGTTACTGCTTTGGACCCCAATTTGATAATATTCCTTTTCCTTGATACTATGGCTTTTCCTTGAACCAATGTTAAAGAACGCAGAGGCGGCCACCTAGGCAGTTTGGGCTCTGGGCCACCTAGGTGGGCGCCCAAACACAGAGGCAGCCTGCCTTTTGGGGAAGTGCATATCCTTGCGGATTTTTGGCCCCCCCCATACCTCCCCCCATTTCATTGCATATAGAAATGATTTTTTTTTAAATTTAATACGTAAGTTTTGTATTTAATATATTGTTCAAAAGTCAGAAGTACAGATCAAACATAAACATTTGCGACTTTAGACTGTAAATTAAATAGTTAAAACTCAAAAGTCAAACTTGAAGAAAACATTTACAAGATGTGAAAATTGTAAATACATACACAAAAGCAAGATTAGTCATCCAAGTAAACTCATGTTTTAAAACTCGTAAAAAAAGGCAAGAAGTGAAAATTGTAAATATATACACAACAGCAATATTAGTCATCCAAGTAAAACTCATGTTTTAAACTTAAAAAAAAAGGTCAAAAGAAATATTTATTCGATTTGGGGGCAATGAACTTTTTTATTGAATTGCTTTCCCAAAGACCCAAACTACATATTAAAATGGGAAAATAATAATGCAAATAGTTAATAACATATCAAATATATATTATAAAATATCACAAAAAAAATACAAATAGCAAAGAATAACATTATAAGACATTGTGAAAAAAACAAATACTAACCTAATAAAAACTAAAAGCTGGGATGAGCCGTCGTCTCCATCTTTCTCGTCCCCTAAGCTGGGATCAGATCTATGCCCTCTACCCCAAAATCCACCCTCCGCCTTCTAGTATTCATCCTTCTCCTCTTGTTGTCCCTCGTTCCTCTTCTGGGGGAGCTGTTAAGCTTCCAGCGCTGACTAAGCAACCTCTCAAGGCTACCTTTTCCCAAGTGGTTGCCTCTGGATAAACGACCGCCAGGGAGGAGTCCCACTATCCCGATTCCTTCTCCCTTTCTCCCATATATAATCTCAACCCCACCAGAGGAGTCTAAGCAGCTTAAACAAAATCTCTCAACATGCCTGGTAGCAAGGTTTCAACCCAAACGCGATGACATCAGGGGAATTGAGAGATGGGCTAAGCGCATTTGGGGGGGAACCTAACCTCACTTGTAGACATATCTCTGGTGGAGACTTCCTCTTCTCCTTCCCGTCCCCACTTTATGAATCGCGTGTCTTACAGGAGCCTCCACCCTCTGCCTTCAAAGGAGCTTCCTGCTCCCTTCATGACTGGTCCTCGGCTCAAGGGTCCTTTTGGATGCAGAGAATCTGGCTCACCCTTGACCATGTTCTTTTCCATGCGTGGTTCCCTTCCACCTTCAGGAGAGTGGCAGAAGTTTGCGGTAACCTTGTCTCGATCCATTGGAAATCTCTAGAGACCCTTCCTCTCGGCTCCATGCGACTTCTCCTGGAGGTGCTGGACACCAGCCGTATCCCATCTAGTGTCTGGCTGGAAGTCGACAACCTTTTCTACCAGGTAACCCTTTCGTGGTCGAAGCCTTCACCTCCTTCTCTACACTTCTTCAACAACGCGGACTCCTCTCAGCCTACAGTGTCCTCTTCCCAGTCTTGGACCATTGTGTCACGCAAACACCGCCATCCTAGGAGGTGCCGCCGGCAGCCCCCCACTGCTCCATCGAACCTTAACACGGCTTCCAAACCACCAAGGTCCGCCATCTGGTAGCCTCGGCTTGACATCCCAGATAGGCCAGGTAATAGAAAGGACATCGTTAAGTCGATTCAGCAAGCTGAAGGTGCCATCCATCAGCAGAGATCTAGACCTAAAGTAGGCGGGCCAGTCATCCAGCCTGCGATGATATGCCTCCACTTCTTTCTCTACCACCCGGCGATGATATGCCTCATCATATCCCCACCTGGCGATGTTATCTCTCTACCACCCGGCAATGATACATCTCGAGATCCTACCCAACCCAATCTCTCTACCCTTTCCCCTTTGCCGCGTTATGTTCTCTCTCTCACGATGGGTGCTTCTCCTGCTCCCTACCCCACGACACCCTCCCAACCCCTTCTGCACCCCCTACTCCCCCCACCCCTACCCCCATCCTCTCTCTTACTGTTCTACCTCTTCAAACTGCTGCCGAGGCTGCAACAGAACCCCAACCCTCCGCTCTTTGCTCCCTTCCCCAGTCAATGGATAGACCTCAGCTTCCTTATGGTATAATAGCCGTGTATTCCATGGACGCATCCCCCCACCGACCCAGAACTCATCTCCTCTCTTCTTGCCCCTCAGCTCTCCTACACTCCCCATCTCGTCCATATTTGCAGAATCTTGACCCTCCACTTTAACTATGCCCTTCACTATCCTCGGCCTTACACTGCTTTCGTCCCTCCCCAGTCACACCACATCCTTATATACTTCCCCTTTTTGGTCCACCATGAATCCTATTACCCTCCTAACCTGTATGCTTCCCAACACCCAGCTGTTTTCAACCTTGCCTCTTCCCCGCCCTCTCCAATCCTGGCCTAGGACTTGTTGTATCCCTCCCTTCTTCACTTGACTGAGCCATTCCTTTTTGACTTGCCCTTCCTGCCCTCCACCCTTTCGCCTTTGCCCCCACGCACTGAGCTAGCCTTGGAGTCGCTCGAGGTTTCTGGTACGCCCATCTCTCCCCCTTTGGTGAGGGACAATGTTGAGGGGGTCGACAGGGATGGGAACAACCAAGCCATGGAGTCGTCTGAGGACCCTGGTACGCCCATCTCCCCCCCATCGGTGAGGGATAAGACCGAGGGGCTCGACAAGCATGGAAGTGACAAAGATTTGGCGAGAATGAAAGAAATTTACCATGTTATGGGCTTCCAATATGAAGGCCCTGAAGGACCGGTGCACCGATTCCTCCTTGCAGACGTGCAGAGCTGTCTAAAGGTGAGTATTAAAGGACAAAGAGAGCTTCTCAATCTTTTCTCATCTATCGCTTATGATGACTCCCCTTTAGTCGACCTCCAATCCTCCACCCCCTCTCCCTTGCTGAGGAGGTCTACTAGATTAGCTTCTTCCATAGCTTCTATTCCCAAACTATGAAGATTCTCTCTTGGAACATTAGAGATTTGGGACACTTGTCCAAAAGGGAGCAGTCAAGGACTTGACCTCGAAACACCTTCCGACTATTCTGACTCTCACTGAAACCAAACTACCTGAGCCCACTCTCTTACAAATTCGTCAGGTCTGGGGTAGAAGGCCTTGCCAATGGGTCGCTCTACCTGCCGATGGGGCTTTAGGGGGAATTTGGGTGATCTGGAACCTGTCAGACCATCACCTCCTCTCATCCCATTTAGGGGAATTCTCTGTCACCCTACTACTTTCACGCATTTCCGACAGCTTATGTTGGAAATTTTCAGCCATCTATGGCCCCTGCTCAGCTACTCTTTGCCCTCGTCTCTGGACAGAACTGGACCGGGTGGCTACTTTACCAAATCCCATTTGGTATTTGGGTGGAGACTTCAACATCACAAGATGATCTCATGAGAGAAATTCAAACTCTATCATTTCTCAAGGGATGAATGACTCTTAGATATCCTTTTACAAGGAAGCCGCTTTACCTGGTCCAACCACTCCCCTCAACCATCCCTTTCTAAACTTGATAGGTTCCTCCTATCTTTGAACTAGGAGGATATTTTCTCGGGCTCTCATGCCAGAGCTTTGCCAGAACCCACCTGTGATCACTGTCCTATTCTTCTAGACACCCAAGCTATCAATAGAGGACCGACACCCTTCCGCTTTGAACTGGCCTAGCTTGAAGAAAAGTCTCTTCACACCCTCATTCCTATCTGATGGAACTCCTTCTCAGGCCAAGTTTCAGGAAGAGCAGGCTATAGGCTCCAAACTAAATTTCAGCTTCTCAAAGCCTCCCTAAAGACCTGGAGCAAGTCCTTCCCCAGGAATTACTCTCAAATCAAGAATTCATTCCTCAACTCCATTCAAGGCCTTGACCGTATTGAGGAGTCTAGACCTTTGATTGATTCAGAATTCAACCTGCGGACCCAAACAAAGCTTGATTACTTCTCCACCCTTAAAAAAGAACTGTACTGGTTTCAGAGATCACGGGTAAATTGGCTAAAAGCAGGCGACCATAGTACACGATTCTTTCACTGGATACCAAATTGTCGGAGGAGAGACAATACCATTTCAACTATCAAGTCAAATAATTGCTATCTGGAACAGCTAGGAGAAATTGAATTGGCTATTCTTAACTACTTCCAAGCCCTCTACACTGCCTCGTTGGGCCTCAGACCACTAATGGTTGACCTGGATTTTATATCTCTTACAGAAGCCCAGGCCCTTTGGCTTGAGCGACCTTTCCTGGAAGAAGAAATCAAAAAAGCCTTAGGAGTCTTAGCCAAAGACAAAGACCCCCGATCCAAATGGGTTCCCCATAGCTCCCTTCAAAATTTTCTAGGAAACTTTTCGCCCAGACTTTATGAGCTTCTTCGAAGAATTCTTTCACAGGGGAATCCAAAACAAAGCTATCAATGCTACCTTCATTGCCTTGGTCCCCAAGGTTGAAGGGGCTGAGGAGCTAAAGGACTTTTGCCCTATTAGCCTACTCAATTCCTCCTACAAAATCCTGGCCAAGGTGCTGGCCTCTAGATTACAACAAGTCCTTCCCCGTCTCATCTCACAGTCTCAATCGGTCTTCATCAAAGATAGACAAATCATAGACGGAGCTTTAACAGCACACGAGTGTATTCATTCTAGGCATTTGTCTAAAAGCCGGGTCTCATCTTTAAGATTGACTGGGAGAAGCCCTATGACTATGTCGATTGGTCCATTATGGACGAGTCAATGGCACGAATGGGGTTCCGAGATCGCTGGAGAAATTGGATGAGAGGCTGCTACTCTCATCCCCACTTCTCGATCCTCATAAACGGAGCCCCACAAGGTTTCTTCCCCTCCTCGAGGGGGTTACGTCAAGGGGACCCCCTCTCACCCTTTCTTTTTGCTATAACAGTAGAAGTCTTCAGCTGTTCTATCTCCCGTCTTTACCAGGCAGGCCTTCTTTCGGGCTTCAAAACGTCTCATCGAGGCCCTACAGTGTCTCATCTGCAACATGCAGACGACACACTGGTATTCCTAGACGCCTCTCCACTAGAGATTGAAAACTTGAGGCTATACCTCAAATGCTTCCAAGTGGCCACAGGTTTCAAAGTCAACATGGAAAAATAAAAAAAATGACGGGAGTTGAAATCTCCAACGCAGATATCAAGGAGCTTATTCCAAATTGGGAATGCAAAGTTGAGGATCTTCTTACAACCTACCTTGACCTGCTTCTAGGTTTTGGAAAACAGAAAAAGAGACACTGGTCACATGTGATAGACAGGGTTGATAGGCGTTTGGCGGGATGGAAAGGGAGATACCTTTCTCAGGCTGGACGAACCACTTTGAACAAAGCAACTCTGGTCAATGCCCTGGTCTACCTCATGTCTCTGTTCCAAATGCCAACGTCAGTGGCAAATCGGCTTGATCAACTTATGAGGAATTTTCTATGGTCAGGCCAGGTAGAAAGAACTAAATATTACGTAATCCGGTGGGAAAAAGTATGTTTACCCAAACAGCAGGGGCGGGGATCAGGATCCTAATAAAACATAACCTGGCCCTTTTAGGCAAATGGTGGTGGCGTATGGCAACTCAGCCTAATTCCCTTTCGGCGCAGGTCCTACATCGTAAATAAACGATCTCCAAAGGTACTTGGGTGCCAGAGAAGAGATCTTTTAGCAAGGCCTCAAAAGCGTGGAGGTCCTTCACCTCAACTCTCTCACTGTTCAGAAATTTCTTCAGATTTCATCCAAGAGAGGGAACAAGAGTACACTGCTGGTTAGATCTCTGGCTCGGACACACTCCCTTAAGGGATCTCTTCGCCTCCCTTGACTCCATTGTCTCTAACAACGATTCCACTACCGCGAAGGAAATGGTAGTAGTGGGAGGTAGAAGAGTGTGGAGCCCCTCCTTCAGAAGAAACCTCTCTGATGAGGAAACTAACGAATTTATCTCTGTTTCAACAATATTACATAATTTCTTCATTTCAACACAAGGGAGGGATTTGTTGGTATGGTCTCTTGCACCCTCTGGTATTTTCTCGATGGCTTCATTCTACAAAGGACTTATCCAACCTCCCACTTTCCCTCTTAACCCCACTTCTGTACTATCCAAGGTTTGGTCCACAATAGCACCTCCTAAAGTGCAAATTTTCAATAAGATAGTGGAGTCTCAAAGGGCTCTTACAGTGGATCAGCTTCAAAAGAAAGGGATCCCTATTCCCAATAGATGTGTCATGTATCTGTGAGAGGAAGAATCAAATCCTCACCTCTTCATCCATTGTAACATGGCTCATGATCTCTGGGGATCAAATGTTGCAGTTGTTTGGGGTCCAATGGGTAACGCCTCTGACAGTCAAGGACATCTTATCTTCGGACCCTACGTCACACTAGCATAAGATTGGACAAATACTTTGGAAGGCTGCAGTGGCGGCCGTCGTTTGGGTTATCGGGAAAGAGAAAAACTCCAGGATATTCCATGGCACTACTGCCAAAGGTCCAACACTTTTCCACAAGGTTACATCCCTTGTAATTTTTTGGGCATCCAACTAGCGGATCTTTTCGGGGTTCTCAGCAAATACCTTCCTAAGCCAGTGGGAAAACATCCTGCATCACCATCCACGAAAGGTGCAAAAATCTCACAACTAGCAACCACCCCCACAAGGAGTATAAAGCTTAACTTCGACGGTTGCTCTCTGGGGAACTCATGTCATGCAGGTGCGGGAGGTGTCTTTAGAGACCACCATCACACAATTTTACTTACTTCTTCCAAGTATCTTGGTTTTCAAGATTCTCAGTATGTCGAAGCAATGGCCCTCCTCTTGGGCATCAAAAGCTTCAATCACTCTTGGGGGCGATACCTTAGAGTAGAGGGAGACATGAGTAATATTATATCATGGGCAACTGGGAGATCCACTCCTCCATAGTATCTCGCTTCGATTTTTTATGAGATCGCATACACTTGCTAGGATATGGTCATCTTTTGGATGCATACCTCGAGGACGTCAAACGAGTTAGCCGATCTCCTGGCAAAGGCCAGGGTGAGGGCCCAAATTGAAGATCAAACCCGGCCCATCTCTTTTTTTGCTTTGGACCACAGAGGGTACACGCAACAGTAGATCTCTTTGTAAAGGGGTAAACCTGTAAGCCCATTTTTTGTATAAGGGTGAGTGACATTTTTTACTGAGAGCCCCATCTAGGGGGGACTCTCGGATTTAAACCACTTTGTACTCCAACTTTATAGCAATACAAATGTTAACGTTTATCAAACAAAAAAAAAAATCTAATAAAAACTATTGAAATATAATAACCTTCTTGAAGTGGAATCGATAATGGGCCAAACCCAAAAGTTTTGGTTCTCAAATCTCCTATTTTACAACTAAAAGCCTCAAAAAGATTGGGATGAATTATAATTACCCGAATCCCCCACTGAGGCCACGATTCCGGTTCAGAATCTCAATTTCGTGTTTCCTAGGACGAAACTTGATTCTGGAAGAAAGGAATCACGTTTTCAAGTTTCTAGAAACACGATTCAATTTAGCATATGAATCCTGAAAGCCTGGAATCGAGATTCTATATCGCATAATTTGTGCACAACAATGCGATTCTAAGTGTGCGAGATGTTAATTCCAATTATTTAGGAATTGTGAATCCATGTTGTTTGGAAGCAAGTTCCACATCATTAAAAAGCAGGGTTCGCAAATGCACTTAAAAATGTTCCGATCAACATCGAATCAAGTTTAAATTTGGGGAAGATTTGAAAATTTTATTTTCTTTTCTCATCTAATTTCTATCCTTGTACTCGAATTCCATAATACGTTTTAACAACTCTTACCAAGTATAAACATTATTAAAAAAAATTGTTATTTCAAATTTAATAGTTTTTTGTAAATGTTGTGGTTCCTGATGTAATATTATTTGATATATGATGGGTACTAAGATACCATATGATGTTTTAGTTTGAATTAATCTTTAAATATAAGAAATTGAATTAAAATTGAATAACTCAATTTTCAAAACTACATTTAATAAAGAAGGAGAATTTCTATTTCATTTACTTATTTTACAATTCTAGGGAAGGAGATAGAGGGAGCTCACCCTTGTTCTCATTAGTTGTATGCCATAGACCATGTCCAGGGCTCTTGTTAAGCCCATTGTATGGGATTGTGACAAAGATATCATAAAAAGGTTGACATTGGTAATTGGACTAAATATATGTAAACCAAAATTCAATCTTGTAAATAATGATAAAATTTAAATATTTTTTTACAATTCTCTCATATACTGGAGGGGATTGGTGTAACGATTATTGAATGAGAAGAATATCGATTCTTGAATGGTGAGAATCTTGATTGCAAGTCGATGGGACAACAATTCCAGAAATTTGGGAATCACAATTCCAATCTCATCGGATCGCAATTCCAAAAGCCACTGAACGATGTGGGGTCATGTGCGATTCCAGAATGGTATGAAACTCGATTCCAACATGATGGGACACTGATTCCTACAAATAGGAAACACTATTCCTATTTTATTGGATTGCAATTCCGATATAGTGCGAATCACGATTCGATGACTTGAATTGTACGGACAACGATTCCAAGATTAAGAATCACCTGATACACGCAATTCTGCGATTCTGATTCCTAAAATGATTCGAAATCACAAGCACTTACAACAACTATAGGTTGCCCTTAATTTCGTGACCATTTGAGGAGGTCGAAAAAAAATTGATCTGTTTACAAATCTTCAAAATCTTGTTTCTTCAAGTTTTTTCTCACTCTAAACTTCACTAACTGTGTTTTTGGGAGCATGAATGGCCCCCAAAACCCTTTTCTCTCCCTTTTAAGGGAGTAAAATGACGATTTTAGACATTGCCCTAGTTTTTATTTTCGGCCATTGGGCGAGGCAGCACCTAGGCACCAACCTTTTATGCCGCCTAGGCGGGTGCCTTATGACAATGTTGAAGTTATGATGGCTAATAGAAAGAAGCTAGCTTGTAGAATTAGGTGTAAAAATGAATATGTACCATGTGGGATTATCATTGTGACCTTATTTTGCATGGTTTGCCTTTGAGAGGGAATGACATGGTTTTAGGAGCTCAATAACTTAGAACATTGGGATTGATTTTTATGGGATTTTTTGTTTATGGATGCAGCTCACAGTCTGCAAACATCAATAAAAGTGAAGCGGCTGCAGGACAGCCCAGTGAAGATCATTTGATTTGCATCACATGGTACGAATCACTAGGAATAGTGCCGCAAATTTTCTCCTTAACAACGGCGTGGAAAATCCAGAAAATCATGTGGCCTCGTCGTTTTTAGAACAATATGACTAATGTGTTTGAGTAAGGGATAACCACCTCACCATTACCTCATGACCATGACATTCCACATACCATAGGAAGTCGGCCACCAAATATTAGAGCTTATCATTACATGCATGTGCAAAATACAGAAATAGAGAAGCATGCTCAAGAAATGAAGGAAGCAGATATTATTCTAGGCTCCGAGTATCAATCCTTACTCCAGGCCTAACCCTGTAACACATAAATAAGGATGATTCACAGAGAATGTGAAGATTACAGGGCCTCCAATAATACTCCAGTTAAGAACAAATTCCATGTACTTTAATCAATGAGCTGCTTTACGAGTTGCAAGGGGCAATATATTCCTCTAAACTTGATCTAGGATTGGGATATCACAACATTCAAGTAAAGGAAGAATATGTTCCAAACCATGAGGGCCACTATAAGTTTTTTATGATGCCCTTTGGCCTCACCAATGTACCATCAACCTTTCAAAGCTGGATGAATGAGGCATTTCAAACCTAACTTAGACAAGTTATTCTAGTGCTTTTCGATGATAGCTTAATTTATAGCCAGACTTGGGGAAACCATTTGGACCACTTCACCAATGCATTGCGGATACTATGCAAACATTGCCTTATTTAAAACATACTAAGTGTTCATTTGGAAGGCAAGAAGCAAAATACTTTGGTCATATTATTGGGGGTAGAAGGTGTCAACGCTGACCCTTAAACTATGAAAGGCATAGTAAATTAGCCTACTCCTAAAACATTAAAAACCCCAAGTGGGTCAAACCAACTAGTTATTATAAAAAATTTGCGAGGGATTATGACAAAATCAGCTGACTTCTCACTACCTTGCTAAAAAGGAATTCCTCCCCTTGGGATTCTAAAGCCATGATTGCTTTTGATGCCATGAAGAACACAGTGAGATTTACACATGTGCTAGACCTACTTGATTTCTCTAAGAATGTCATTATAAAGACTAATGTCTAAGGGACCGGAATAGGTGTTGTGCATATGCAGGAAGCGTGACCCATAGCATCTCTCTAGTGAAAATTTGGCATTGACATGTGAGAAGGAAATGTTAACAATTATTGGCGCAATAGGTAAATGGAGGTTGTACTTGGTGGAACGACTTTATTATCTGCAAGGATCATCATATTCTCAAATACTATGTTAAGCAGAGAGTTTCAACCCTTGGTCACCAAACTCATGGGTTATGACTACAATTTGTCTAATCAAAAGGGTAAGGAGGATGTAGTTGCATATGCCCTTTCCCGTCTCCATGAGGAACCCCCTACCTTCAATGGTATATATCTACCTCAGCCTAAGTGGATGAATATCATCAGACATCAAACAATGGTATCGGAAGGATGAATCTACAAAAGAGGATCTCATAAAAGAAATTCAGGAGGATCATATGGTGAAGCCAAACACAATCTGCAAGGAGGGTTTTGCGGTGCAAAGGTCGTATAGTATTGGCACCGACTTCATCTTGAAAATATTAGATCATCATCATCAGAGCCTTGTTCCAATCATTTGGGGTAGGTTACACGAATCCTGGTCCGTCATTCTGGTCTATCAAGGGCCATACGCTCACTGAGGCCCTAAGTCCCTATATCTATGCCCTAACATAAGCAGATAGTGTAAATTCATGATTCATAGAAAGTTTTGACAAAGTTTTACATTGACTGCCAGCCCAACACAACCCACCTCCTTAACCCGGGCGTGGGACGGGTTAAGGGAAAGTTTAAGGTCCTCACCCTTCTTCGACCAATCTTGGAAACATTAGATACTAAAAGATTTATGAGACATCGATCACTTTGCAGTCATCTTTCCTCATAACACGAAAGCGATTGGCCAGGTCATTTTATTAGAAGGGGATTAAGCATGCTACTAAATAGTTTCTTGTGGAGTGCGAAATTTGCCAAAGACATGAGAAGAAAAAAACATGTTATTCAGGATTCTTGCTGCCCCTCCTTGTACCTAATCAACCATAGTTGATAGACTGACATTTAAATGGACTTCATTAAGGGGTACCAACTCTTATGAAAAGTTTGTTACATTAGTGGTGGCTGACTGGTTGAAAGAACACTCACTTTTGTACTATGTCTTACTCATTTAATGTTGTTGTGGTTGCTCAAGTTTTAATATATTTAAGCTACATGGAATGCCAAGCTCTACCACGAGTGATCGTGATTCTATCTTCACAAGTAATTTTTGTGGGAGCTATTGAAGTTGCAGGGTACCCAGTTGACAATGAGTTCAGCCTACCAACCCTAAATAGACAGACAAATTCAAATGGTCAACAAATGTTTAGAGACTTAATAATGGTGTTTTGCATCAATCCAATTAAATATTGGGTTCACTAGCTTTCATTGCCTAATTGGTGGCAGTGGCACAATACCACCCACAACATTTCCATCGAAAATGACACTATACGAAGCTCTTTACGGGCAACCACATCCATCTATCACTACTTACAGCCTTGGGGCTGCAAATATTTTATCCATAAATTAAAGACTACAAAGCCAAAAGTATATCTTAAAATTTTGAGGGAAAATCTAAATTTTCTACAGCAATGTAAGAAACATTAGGCAAATCGAAAGCTCAGTAAAAGAGCGTTTTGGTGATATAGCTCTCCCACAACTACAATCTTATTGCAAAACCTTTCTGGTGGTTCATGGGCCCAAGAAACTTGAGCCTATATTTTATGGCCATAAAGGTTATTGAACGCATTGGACATGTTGCTTTACAAGTTAGAGCTACCAAAATCATCACAGGTCCACCCTATATTTCATGCATTGAGCTTAAAGAAAGTAGTGGGGGTCAAAAAGCACAGTCCAAAATGAGCTTCCTCAAAACTCAAAAGGGAGTATAGGAGTTGGAATTTGAAGCCATCTTAAATCGTTGTATGCAAAATTTGAAATCGTGCCATTATTGAGGTGTTGGTCCTCTGGAAGGGTATGGAACCTGAGGATGTTACATGAGCACGATCCCACAGATTCACCATGCACTTTGCTCATTTTCAACCTTGCAGACAAGGATTTCCAAGGGAAGGTGGCACCTAACCATGTCAAATTTGAACGGGGTTGAGGCATGTAGAAAGATATTCAATTAGATGAAGGCATTTACAAAAGAATGTGCGCTAATTCAAGAATACAAGCAGAAGGTATGATTAATTATAGAAAGGCGTCTTCGGCAGTTGATAGAGCAGAGAAAAATTTGATCTTGAGTCTTAAAATGAGTTATGCCCCTCAAAGTAGTCATTTATCTAGTGAGTTCTTTCTTCATTTTCTAGCTTTTCATTACTTATTAATCATTTCCAACTTATTTCTCGTTATATTTGTAATCCTTAATTGGAGTCCTTCCAGGTAGATCCACATTAGAATTCATGCAATTGTAGCATCTAAACCATGCTAAAACAAAAAATGCTGTACATCAACAGTAACAATCATTACTAAATGTTCTCCCAAGTCCTAGTTGGGTCACTAATACGGGCCCCACAGTTGTTGCTGTGGTTGTTCCTAATTTTGCTTTCAAGACCAGCTTGTTCACAAAAAGACAATAAGACAAGCCAATCCCTGATATTTGACTAGTTGTTTGGGGAATGTCAGTTTTAAGGGAGGAGCTGACCAATTTTGGGCGAAGTTCCCTAGATGCTAAAGGGTTTATTGTATTTTCTGTAATTTAAAGCTCATTTCTTGGAACACTAAAGAAGCAAGAGACCATATGGAGATCTAAACAGCAAGCTGTAATCCACAACAGCGGAATGGATGATTTGGCCATAAGCCTTGATGAATGAGATCAGATTCTTTTACCATTTGGTCTGCTATACTCTTTGGAATGTGAACAAGAGCGTGATTTTCCTTTTGAAATTCCAGAATTCCTTTCGACGTCACAAAGCACATTGAAGTCATTCACCTGCTATATGAACGATTTGTCTCGTAAAAATTCACAGTTTTTAAGTGGTCACTGGTTTACATGAAAGGGCAATCCAAAACGAGATTAAATCCGCTCATGTAACCTTTTCAAATCAATTTGCAGGCATTAAAACCAAACCTCAGTCTATAAATCTTCACTCCAATCCACAAAATGCAGATTATCTTCATTCAATAAAACTCAACACAAAATACAGCAAAAAGGAGTCTGGAAAACCAAACCATCAACAAGAAACAATGCCTAAATTCAAAACCAAGGAGCACCCCTAAACCAACAACTAATTAAGTAAGAAGATCCTTGCCTTCTTTTTTTTTTTAGGTTATGTAAAATAAGAATCTGACCTGTAAGGCATCGAACTCCTGGTTTAGCTTGAAAGGGGTTTGTATCTTCTTCTTGAGCAAGGCGAGGGCTTCGGAGCAATGGCGAAGCTGATCAGGCAAGAGAGTGAGGGAGGGGGTGTCGGCATATGCCATGAACAGTGGGGAATCAGGTCCCAGAGGAGGAGGTGGTGGCGCAAGGGCTGGCCGTTTCTTATTATGAACAGAAGTCGCCATGCACGACCTGCGAGAACCTGTCGAGTTACCCGTCCTTGTGGAGAGAGAAAGGACCAAAGAACTAGGGCAACCTGAAAGGAGAGCAAAGAGTGAGGTGGTTATTAGAGAGAGAAGAATCCGGGAGGTGGATTTTAGAGAGAGAAAGAGTTTTTAGAGAGAGAGAGGAGCGACGCTCCGGTAAAATGGGAGAGCTTACCGCGCAGAAGCAGGCGACAGTGACCTTCACGCGCCCACAGAGATGAGAAGTTTTCCTACTATGCTCTATGTGACCTTTGGGAGATAATGATCATAAATGTCATTTACAGTCCAAAATATGGATGACGGCGATGACTGAGAGTGACCCTCCAACTGGGATCCTGTGACGGCCGGTGACTGAATCACCTCTCTCCATCACCGTTGAATCTACGATTGCGCTGTGAAATTAAAAGCTGCTTGCCCACCAGCGATCGCATGGATGATATTACTATCTTATTTAGCCGTTTTTCCGAAAATTTTATATGATAAAATCTGGTTGGTTTATCATAAATGAGGATTTAATTATCTTTAGGGTGTGATTTCTTTAAGGTTGCAACCTTGAACAAACCAATTAAGGAGCACCTTCAAATTTTATCATAACATATAATTTTGGTGTAAAAAATTATTAGGATTATCTGAAAATCTATTTTCATATCTAATTATAAAATTTTAAGCTAAAAAAATGTTCAAAATCAAGTAGATCTATAAACATATGAAAATCTTGAAAATGGACGGTCTAGATAATGTATTGTAAGATGCATTATTTTCGAGACTCAAAATCTTTTTTTTTTTTGTAATATTCACACAGATATGTCGAGATGACCAACGTTAAAACAACATACTCCGATGGATTTTTGAGGTGCATCCGTATTTCTACATTTTAAAGTCACAACCTTATATAAACTTTTTCCATATCTTTATGCCAGACCTTGTAGATAAAATCTTGGGTTTATCTTAAGGAAAAAGTTTATACAAAGTTGCAACCTTAAAATGTAGAATTACATATACACCTCAAAAATCCATTGCAAAGGTTGTTTTAATGTTAAAAACCCTCTAATTGATCATCTCGACATCGACATGTATAAATATGGAAAGAAAACGATTTTGAAACTCATAAATAATGCATCTTGCAATATATTGTCTAGACTCTCCATTTTCAGGAGTTGCATATGTTTATAGATCTACTTGATTTTAACAAATTTTGTAGTTAAAAATTTTATAATTTGATATGAAAATAGATTTTAAGATAATCTTAAGAATTTTTTACACCAAAATTATACGTTATGATAAGATTTGGAGGTGCGCCTTAATTGAATTGTTTAAGGTTGCAATCTTATATAAACCACATCCTTATCTTAATACTTAGTTTTGTTGATTCTAGCCTATATAAAACTTGGTTTTGAGCACAACGCTCTTTGGCAGGCTGCTTGAAGAACTCAGTATATATATAAAAGCTGGTACTTTACCTTGTTTGGCACCATGAAGATGAAAACTGGGTTTTTTATTGTATTATGTTAAAGTAATTTAGCCGTTGATTTTAGAAGTTGATGATTCTGTAATTTAGCCATTAATACATAGCCAATTAACAATGACAGCCTTCATGGCCCTCTTCCAAACAGAACCCCAACTGTCACAACCCCACCCCCGACCCCCCTACCGTACATGACGGAGGGTGACCGAGTGTGGGTTCGTGATCCCAAAGTAGCGTTTGTTAATTAGGCCGGAGTGAACATAATGCCATTATTTCAGTAATCAAAGCAAACCATAGAAAGATAAATATACTAGTAATTCTAAATACATGGGCAATTTATTAATTTAAAGCTCCATACAGTAACAAAAGGGCTTTACATAACATTCTTCCAAAAATATTACATTTAAGTCTAGGGCATCAGGGCCCAAAATTTACAAGTTCATGCAATAAACAAAATCCAGGGCTAGACTTCCCAACCACATACAAGATCTAGATCCTACTACCGATAAGTCTGGCTTCAATTTCCTTCAAGAGTCCCCGCCGGTCCAACTCTTGACCTGTTGTTATCAGTCTACAAGGAAGGAAGGGAGAAATGGGATAAGCTATACAATCTAGTAAGTAGGTTTAAACGCTATGCATCAATAATGAGCCTACTCATGAATCATAAACAATTTATTTAACTATACGGAATTTCAGTGCAGCAGTCATGAAATTAAGCGATCAGGTCAATGCATCAATTATACGCATTTTATCCATATAGCAGTTATCATTCAATCGATTCAATCATCGATATTCACAATTACTATTCAATCATTACTCACTGACCCTCTAGTTCACATACTCCCGCAATAGAGGCCCTATCCATCAGGTTAAGCCAATCCCATTACTTAAGGCCTCTACCATCTCCCAGGAGGGAGGGCAATGACAAGTGGGAAAATCCACTTCGTAATGCCCTTATACTCACACACACGGTCCCCCAGTGCGTATTGGAGATTCAATAGGCACTTACTTTGCAACGCGTCAGTCACTAGTCTCATCTTAGTAAATCTGGGGGGGTGTGACCCTCTCATTTCACTTTTCCCCTTATCTGCATCCTATCATTTAGCAAGTTAGGGGGTATAGCCGGCATCACTTTCCTCAGTATAGCAGTCCTCACTACCGATGGGTGCCCCATCCCGTGGCGAGCAGTATCAGTAAAACATTGGCTGTTATCACAGTATTATCATATAGCAGTGTCCACTACCAATGGGCGTCCCATTGCGTAGTGGTCATCATTGTGGCTTCATATCGTGCTCAAGCATTTAATCTCTTTCGTGCTAAATCAGTGCATTATAATAGATGAATCAAATTTCATCATGCAAGAGATGAGTCTTATGCAGAATCATCCAGCATTCACAAAACATTATAGAAGTTATCATGAAACATCCATTGCATGAGCTGTCACATAGCATTTACGCTTAGAAGTCATCGGTAGCAATTCGACACTTATCATGTAGCATTCATCATAGAGAAATCACATTAGCTTTGCACTTATCCATTCATCACATAACACACAGTTGCGTAACACCATCCATATAACACTACAGCATTCGCAAGAAAAACCTCACATAATGCTCGCATTTATCAGTTATTAAAGCTGTTACATAGCTACTTGAATAGGTTAATGAGTAATCCCGAGAAAGGTGGCAGAAAAAGAGCTTAACACAAAATTTGTGAGGTGAAACAGTGACATCCCCCTCTTATTGGGGTGTAATTCCCCAATCTAGGGAGAATTTCGAAACACTTTAAACATGCAACTTCAAGTTCATGCCCGGGGCTTTAAAAGGACGGTGATTTGAATGAATTTGAACGACTTCTAATAGGTCAAAAGCTCGGTTCAAAGCGATTGAAAGTTGATGTGAATTTCTTGCAACAGTGGGTAGTGACGTACCCACACATTTCGAGGCTTAGCTCTCAATTTACGCGAAATCTCAAAATCATCAAAGCATGTAACTTTAGGTTTATCCACTGATCTTCCAAATGGTGGCATTTTGAAGACGTTTGGACACTGTTTGATAGGCCAAAAGTGCGGCACAAAAAGAGTCACAGTTGCTGGAATTTACCGCGGCTGTGGGCAGTGACATGACTCAATATTTTGGAGTATAGCCTTTGATCCTTACAAAATTTTAATGTAGTATAAAAAATAAACTTAAAATAGACACATATCTTTCATTCAAGATCGATTTGGACCCATTTGGGTGCCGTTTGATCATTGAAAAGTCCAAGGAAAAGGCAAAGACCCTCACAATTGTTGGAAAATCCCACTATCCCACGTTTTAACATGCTATCCAAATGATACACACCATCTCACAAGCCAAAAAATATATACATTAAAAAATAAAACCCATCACATGCCTTATTCATGTCGGGCAAACTAAGCATGCTTTACACGGAAACTACTTTATAAAATTATGAAGTTCATTATTTAATGCTCAATCACTCATTCAAGCCCTTTTTATTCATTTATTCTCAAACACTTAATTCTATCATCTTGCTCTTCGTAGCAACTTAAATTTAGGTCCTATGAAGTGAAATGATGCACAACACTAAACCCACTTGCCTGGTGTTCATAGTGTCTTCAATCTCCCATTCACAGGCCACCCCAAGCTCTAAGCAATGGCTTCTCCAAGGCAGCAGTTAACTACCACTGGTTCTAGAGAGAAAAAATGTAAGGGAAAAGTGAGGGGAACGGTGGAAAAGGGGAGGGGAGAGGGCTTAAGTACTTAGGGTAGGTAAAGGTCACAGTAGCTGACGTGTACGGCTCTGACAAGTGCGGCGCTGGGAGCGGTCACATCTTCCCTCTTCACCTTCGAAGTTAGCTCTTCTAAGCCTTCACACGCAGTGATACCCCAGTTCTCGCGCGGTGATGCTTCAAAGGGCGCTACACTCACGGCGATGCCTTTTGCACACGGCGTTGCTCTTCCTTGTCTCTCTTCACAGCCGACGTTAGGCCTCTTCTACAGACGGCGATGCTCATCCCTATCTTCACGTGCGGCGTTGACTTTTCACATGCGGTGCTTATTCTCTCTCTTTATCTCTCTCTCTCTCTCTCTCTTCTTCATTTCCCAGTCGGCGCTGGGTCACAGATGGCGCTAGGCCTCTGTTTCACCCTTCATCGCCATGCGCATTTCTGGACTGGGAGAAAATTGTGGTCCTTACATCATCCCCCCCCTTAGAAAGGATTTCGTCCTCAAAATCATATCATTTTCAATAAAAAAGGTGGGGGTACTTCTCCCTGATCTCCTCCTCCCGTTCCCACGTTAATTCTTCTCTTGAATGGTATTGCCATGGTACTCTGACCAGGGGGATTTCTTTATTGCGCAAAACCTGTACTCTCTTGTCTAATATCCCAAGTGGCCGTTCAACATAGGTCAAGTCTTCCTTGATGGGGATTGGTTCGTACTCCAAAACTTGGGACAGGTCAGGCTGATATTTGTTTAGCAACGATGCATGAAAAACATTGTGAATGTTGGCCAATTTAGGTGGCACGACAAGCCGGTATCCCATGTTCCCAACTCTTTCAAGGATTTCAAAGGGTCAAATATACTACGGGCTGAACTTTCCTTTTTTGCCAAATCTTGTAATGCCCTTGGTTGGCGAAACCTTCAGGAAGACTCGATCACCCACTTCAAATTCGAGGTCTCTCTTGCGATTATCAGTATAACTCTTTTGCCGACTTTGGGCTGTCTTGAGCCGCTCTCGAATTAAGGAAATCTTCTCAGAAGTTCTTTGAACGATTTTGGGCCTTAATAGTCTTCTTTCGCCCACCTCATCCCAACAAATGGGCGACCTACACTTTCTTCCATATAGGTCATAAGGTGCGATCTGAATACTGGCTTGGAAGCTGTTGTTGAAGGCAAATTCTATCAGAGGTAGATGGTCTTCCCAGCTTCCCTTAAAGTCAGTGACACACTCCCTTAACATGTCCTCCCAAGGCTTGAATGGTTCTTTCTGACTGTCCATCTGTCTGAGGGTGAAAGGCGGTGCTAAAGGTGGTTCCTAAAGCTGACAGTAAACTTGCCCAAAACCTAGAGGTGAACCTGGTGTCCCTATCGGACTTGATGTTGATGGAGACACAGTGCAATCTCACAATCTCTCTAATATATAACTAGGGCAGCATATCTAGGGTATAGGTCGTGCGGACAGGTAAGAAATAAGCAGCTTTAGTTAATCGGTCCACAACGACCCAAATACTATCATGCCCTGCACTTGACCTTGGCAATCCAGAAACAAAATCTATCGTAATGTGTTTCCATTTTCACTCCGGTATGGGCAAGGGCTGCAACAGTTCAACGGGTTTCTAATGTTCCGCCTTCACTTGCTGACACGTCAAGCACTTAGCGACAAATTGTGCTATATCCCTCTTCATATTTTTTCACCAGAAGGTCTTTTTCAAATCCTGGTACATTTTTTTCCTCCCAAGGCGTACCGTATAGCGGGAGTGGTGTGCTTCCTCTAGGACAACCCTTTTTATATTCTCGTCGTTAGGAACACATACTCAGTCTTTAAACCTTAACAAGTCATCACCGCTCATAGAGAAATCATCTTTTCCATCCATCTTCAGTTCTTCTAGAATCTTTACAAGCTGAGGATCGCCCTTTTGAGCCACTCGGATTCGTTGAAATAATTGAGGCTCCATCTTCAGACACGAAAGCATTCCTCCCCCCTCACTGAGGGGCTAGGTTGGGTGCCACTCCACCACATCTTCTAATAGCTTCATCTCTTGAACCATCAAATATGCCACTGAGACTACAGCTTTCCGGCTTAGGGCGTCGGCTAATAGCTTCATCTCTCGAACCATCAGATGTGCCACTGAACCACCGGCTTAGGGTTGGGTGCCACTCCACCACATCTTCTAATAGCTTCATCTCTCGAACCATCAGATGTGCCACTAAGACTACAACTTTCCGGCTTAGGGCGTCGGCTACCACATTAATCTTGCCTGGATGGTAATCGATTGCACAGTTGTAATCATTCAACATATCCATCCATCTTCTTTGCCTCATATTCAACTCCTTTTGGGAAAATAGATACTTGAGGCTCTTATGATCTGTAAGCACTTTAAATTGGGCCCCATAGAGGTAGTGTCTCCAAATTTTGAACACAAATACTAGTGCCGCAAGCTTCAAGTCATGAGTTGGACAATTTTGCTCATATGACTTCAGCTGTCTGGAGGCATAAGCAATGACTTTCCTTTTTGCATGAGTACACACGCGAGCCCTTTATAAGAAGCAACAGTGTAAATCACAAAATCCTCATTTCCATCAGGCAAGGTCAATATTGGGGCCGTGGTTAATCTTTTCTTAAGTTCCTGGAAGCTTCTCTCATTGTCCTCTGACCACCCAAATCTTATATTCTTTTGGGTTAGCCGAGTAAGGGGAAGCACTATCTTTGAGAATCCCTATATAAAGTGCCTGTAGTATCCTGCTAACCCCAGAAAACTACAAATTTCGGTCACATTTGTTTATCTTTCCCATTTAAGTATGACTTCAATTTTAGAGGGGTCGACCGTGATCCCATACGTAGAGATAATGTGCCCAAGGAAGGCCACACTGGGGAGCCAAAACTCACTCTTGCTCAACTTAGCATACAAACTCTCCGACTTCGAAGTTTGTAAAGTAATTCTTAGATGTTGTTCATGCAGTTCCCGATTCTCTAAATACACCAAGTTATCATCAAATAAAGACCACTACAAAGTCATCTAGGAAGGGTTTAAACACCCTATTCATCAAATTCATGAACACAGTGGGGGCATTTGTTAACCCAAATGGCATCACAAGAAACTTGTAGTGACCGTATCTAGTTCTGAAAGCGGTCTTCGAGATGTCTCCCTCCTTGACTCGGAACTGGTGATAACTCGACCGAAGATCAATTTTCGAAAAAACTTGGGTCCCTTGGACCTGGTTAAAAAGATCATTAATTCTAGGCAGGGGATACTTATTCTTCATTGTTACTTGATTCAACTGCCTATAGTCAATACACAGCCTCAGGGACTCATCTTTCTTCTTCACAATTAGGACCGGTGCACCCCAGGATGACATGCTGGGTCAGATGAATCCCTTATCCAACAATTCTTACAACTGTTCTTTCAATTCCTTCAACTCTGATGGAGCCATTCTATATGAGGCTTTGGAGATGGGAATAGTACCAGAGATTACATCTATCTCAAATTCAATCTCCCTCTGTGAAGGTAGGGACGGTAACTCTTCTGAAAATACCTCTGAGTACTCTCTTACAACCGGTATCTCTTTTAGCTAAGCCTGAACACCTCGAACTATTGCATAGGCTAGATACCCTCCACACTTCTTAGCCAGGAGGTGAAAAGCCCAAAGAGCAGAAATAAAGTGCAGAGGGGAAGTATCCTTAGTGCCCTCAAAGCGTAACTCTGCTTGGTCAGGACGTTTAAAGGTTACCATCTTTTCATGGCAATTGACGGTGGCATGGTGGGTATATATCCAATTCATGCCAAAATAACGTCAAAATCTTGAATATCTAGATGAATCAAGTCTACTGACAGGTCACACCCATCAATTGTAATCTTACACTATTTGTATACTCTATCAGTTTCCATAGAATCTCCCACAGGTGTGCATATTACTAAGATATAATTGAGATATGCAGGTGTAACATTCAAATGACAAGCAAAACGGGGTGCAACAATGAATGAGAGGAATCAGGGTCAACTAAGGCTTTGGCTCTAACATCACAGATAGAGAACGTACCTCTGATCACCGAGGTGGATGCCTTAGCTTCTTTCTAAACCTCCCTGATGACACAACCTTCATCTTTCCTTCCTCAATTTATGATCCTCGCAGTCCCTTTCAATCTTTAGGGTGAGGTCTACCAATGGGGCGTAAGCCTTCAGGTTGGCCGACAGGACCCTTCCTCTGATACCCAACCGAAGGCCCCTCTCAAATTTGGCTGCCTTTCGTGCCTCAGTGTTAATAATGTGAGGCGCGTACCTAGAGAGCTCTGCAAATCTGGTGGCGCACTGCTCCACTTCTTTTCTCTCCTTGACGGAGTCTGGAAAATACTTCTCATCGAAGGCTATCAGGAAGTTTTCCCATGTGGTCTCGGTTCCTGACTCTCTCCAAGATTGCTTCACCGAGTTTTACGAATATTCCGCCACTCCTTCCAGCATGAAGGCTCCTAATCTGACTTTCTGCTCATCCGAGCAGTGCAACACTTCCAAGATCTTCTCTATCTGCGTCTTCCACCTCTCAACTTTTTCTATTCCTCCTTGCTCCAAAAAGGTTGAGGGTGCTAGCCTTCTAAACCTCTATATAAGGCTACTGTAATTCTGCTCCAGGGTAGGGGTAGACTTAGCTGGCATTGACTCTTTCATCATCGGGGTCATTGCCCCCAGAGTCCAATAAAACTCACCTAGCATCTCAGTGTTCTCATTACTGGAGCTCGCATTGTTGGCACGAGCCCTCGGCATATTCAACCGAGCACAAAAGCACCCAATCACTAATCTCCCCGAAAACTATTCCAAGGCCAAGAATCATATTCGGGCTGCTCTGATATCATATCTGTCACAACTCGCCCTCGACCCCCATACCGTACGTGATGGCGCGTGATCGAGTGCGGGTTCGTGATCCCAAAGTAGCATTTGTTAGTTAGGTCGGGGTGAACATAACACCATTATTTCGGTGTCAAAGCAAACCATGGAAAGATAAATACGCCAGTAATTCTAAATACAGCGGCAATTTATTAATTTAAAGCTCCATACAGTAACAAAAGGGCTTTACATAACATTCTTCAAAAAATATTACATTTAAGTCTAGGGCATCAGAGCCCAAAATTTACAAGTTCATGCAATAAACAAAATCCAGGGCTAGACTTCCCAACCACATACAAGATCTAGATCCTGCTACCGATAAGTCTGGCTTCAATTTCCTTCAAGAGTCCCCGCCGGTCCAACTCTTGACCTGTTGTTATCAGTCTACAAGGAAGGAAGGGAGAAATGGGATAAGCTATACAATCTAGTAAGTAGGTTTAAACGCTATGCATCAATAATGAGCCTACTCATGAATCATAAACAATTTATTTAACTATACGAAATTTCAGTGCAACAGTCATGAAAATCAGCAATCAGGTCAATGCATCAATTGTACGCATTCTATCCATATAGTAGTTATCATTCAGTCGATTCAATCATCCGTATTCACAATTATTATTCAATCATTACCCACTCACTCTGTAGTTCACCTACTCCCGCAATAGAGGCCCCATCCATCGGGCTAAGCCAATCCCATTGCTTAAGACCTCTACCATATCCAAGGATGGAGGGCAATGACAAGTGGGGAAATCCACTTCGTAATGCCCTCATATTCACACACACGGCCCCCAGTGCGCATTGAGGGTTCGATAGGCACTTACTTTGTAAGGTGTCAGTAACTAATCTCATCTTAGTAAATCTTTGCGGGTGCAACCCTCCCATTTCACTTTTCGCCCTAGCTGCATCCTATCAGTCAACAAGTTAGGGGGTATAGCAGGCATCACTTTCCTCAGTATAGCAGTCCTCACTACCGATGGGTGCCCCATCGCGTAGCGAGCAGTATCAATAAAACATTGGCCAGTATCATAGTATTATCATAGAGCAGTGTCCACTACCATTGGGCGTTCTATTGCATAGTGGTCATCATTGTGGCCTCATATTGTGCTCAAGCATCTAATCTCATTCGTGCTAAATCAGTGCATTATAACAGATGAATCAAATTTCATCATGCAAGAATGGAGTCTTAATTAGAATCATCCAGCATTCACAAAACATTATAGCAGTGTTATCATGAAACATCCATTGCATGAGTTGTCACATAGCATTTACGCTTAGAAGTCATCGGTAGCAATTCGACACTTATCATGTAGCATTCATCATAGAGAAATCACATTAGCTTTGCACTTATCCATTTATCACATAGCACATAGTTGTGTAGCACCATCCATATAACACTATAGCATTCGCATGAAAAACCTCACATAATGCTCGCATTTATCACTTATTAATGAGTAATCCCAAGAAAGGTTGCAGAAAATGAGCATAACACAAATTTTGTGAGGGGCAACAGTGACATATCCCTCTTCTTGGGACGTAATTCCCCAATCTAGGGAGAATTTCAAAACACTTGAAACATGCAACTTCAAGTTCATGCCCGGGGGTTTAACATGGTAGTGATTTGAAGGAATTTGAACGACTTCTAATAGGTTAAAAGCTCGATTCAAAACGATTGAAAGTCGCTGGAATTTCCTGCAACAGTGGGTAGTGACGTACCCACGCATTTCAGGGCATAACTCTCAATTTACAAAAAATATCAAAATCATCAAAACATGCAACTTTAAGTTTATTCATTGATCTTCCAAATGGTGGCATTTTGAAGACGTTTGAACACCGTTTGATAGGCCAAAAGTGCGACACAAAAAAAGTCACAGTTGCTGGAATTTACTGCAACTGTGGGCAGTGACATGGCCCAATA
The DNA here is from genome assembly GCF_054954075.1 of Amborella trichopoda. Classification (NCBI taxonomy): domain Eukaryota; kingdom Viridiplantae; phylum Streptophyta; class Magnoliopsida; order Amborellales; family Amborellaceae; genus Amborella; species Amborella trichopoda. The sequence goes on from NC_142346.1 coordinate 28,200,923, forward strand.
TTTTTGGGCATATCCTTTGATCCATACAAATGTTAACATAGTATAAAAAAATAAACTTAAAATCGACACACGTATCTTTCATTCAAGACCGATTTGGCCCATTTGGGCACCGTTTGGTCAACGAAAAGTCCAAGGCAAAGGCCCTCACAATTGTTGGAAAATCCCTCTATCCCTCATTTTAACATGCTATCCAAATGATACATACCATTTCACAAGCCAAAAAAAAATAAAACCCATCACAAGCCCTATTCATGTGAGGCAATCTAAGCAAGCTTTACAAGGTAACTACTCTATAAAGTTATCAAGTTCATTATTCAATGTTCAATCACTCATTCAAGCCCTTTTTATTCATTTATTCTAAAACACCTCATTCTATCATCTTGCTCTTCATAGCAACTTAAATTTAGGTCCTATGAAGTGAAATGATGCACAATATTAACCTACTTACCTGGTGTTCACAATATCTTCAATCTCCCACTCGCAGGCCACCCCAAGGTCTAAGCAATGGCTTCTCCAAGGAAGCAGTTAACTCCCACTGGTTCTAGAGAGAGAAAGTACAAGGGAAATGTGAGGGGAACGGTGGAAAAAGGGGAGGGGAGAGGCCTTAAGTACCTAGGGTAGGTAAATGTCATAGTAGCTGACGTGTACGGCTCCGACAGGTGCGACGCTGGTAGTGGTCACATCTTCCCTCTTCACCTTCGGAGTTAGCTCTTCTTAGCCTTCACACGGGACAATACCCCAGTTCACGCGCGGCGATGCTCCAGAGGCGCTACACTCGCGGCGATGCCTTTTGCACGCGGTGTTGTTCTTCCTTCTCTTTCTTCACAGTCAGCGTTAGGCCTCTTCCACAGATGGCGATGCTCATCCCTATCTTCACGTGCGGCGCTGACTTTTCACACGCGGCGTTGATTCTCTCTCTCTCTCTCTCTCTCTCTTCTTCATTTCACAACTGGCACTGAGTCACAGACAACGCTAGGCCTCTGTTTCACCTTTCATCGCCGTGCGCATCTCGGGACTGGGAGAAAATTGTGGTCCGTACACCAACCGTCCATACCCATGTTAGTATTTTGTTCCTCGACATTAATATTAATGTATGTATATGTTGGGCGAGTATCCTTGTGATAGTTATGGAAGTGTTCATGTGCTTAAATGTTGGACACGAACAATGGACAACCCCAGAGAAACCATCCACTTGACGTTTGCACTCCTTGCAAGTTTTATATATCCCTGGAACATGCCTTACAAACACTACATAATAATGTTGTCACCGCATAGTCTCTGGCAATTTTAACCAAAAACTTAAGAGAATATAAAGACAAAAATAATATGCCAAATAAATCACATGTTACATGGGGATAATGAATGTCATATATGGCATCAATGTTCAATCCATTGCTTTAAAAAAACTAGAAAGGATCCCTCCCTGTGGATCTCTCTCTCTCTCTCTCTCATATTTTTTAATGGCCTTGACCTCTAAAAACCTAAAAAAGTAACCCCCCATTCTCTATGGAAAGCAAGAAACATCAAATATAGTGTGTACAAGGAAAAATACAAAATCAAAGGAAAACTAGAGTTTAGTGCAAATTTATGATAGCCTGCAGCTGTACAAGCAAAAAAATAGTATATTCGAGACAATTTTTGTTAAGAGAGACATTGTTGAACAACTCCTTCCAAAACACTATGGCATCTCTCCATAAGTTTCAAATCAATTAGTCCAAGCTCAAAATCTATGCCATTTGAAATTTCAGGCACATGCTTATGCTCTCGAATATTTTGGTGTTATGATTCCTCAAATATATGCAATGTAATGATAGCAAGGTATTTAAATGTAACTCTAGAAATCAGGTTGTTATGCAACTGAATTTTGATGTTAAAGAATAACTAGGTGATGTAGAGAGAGGTGAAAATTCAGCAGCGTATCGGTGAATATCGTATGCAACAAAATATGCCACTACATTCCAGTATATGATAGTATAACAACCCAACAATGGGCAGCCAAGGCAAGGCAAGAACTACGCGCAGCAACTCATCAGTTAAAACATGAGCAACTCATCAGTTAGATTGTCACAATTCATATATGGTTCGAGATGACACTCAGGTCAGGTTTTGGGCTTCCTATGTATATCCCATATTGTGTGCATAAGGAGCCTAAACCATGAGCAACTCATCAGTTAAATTGTCACAATGTTAACTTGGGAAAATGGAATGTTAAATTGTAGGTTAACTTGGGAAGATGGAAAGCATTTCACATTGAATGGCTAGTCCCAAGCACTCCATAGAAACATTTTCTTAGCAATGAAAGCCTATGAAAACACGCATTAACGAACTCAAGGATCAAGAACTACGCGCAGCAGACAAGCAAACCATGCTTCTTTTCAAAAACTGCCCTCTGATTTCTTTCCCAGTTTCATTTGTTCTCTCAGTAAGCCAAGGAGCATGAGGTCCATCCTTTGGCTCGAAGTAATTTTTTTGTTAGATGTGGGTTAGCTACGACTGACATCCATCCTTGATTAATAATTACAAACCGCATCTGTATGAATTTCTACTGCACTACTTATCAATATACACATCATAAATTAGTTGACAACATGCATTGCCCTGGAGGAAATCGGGGCATAATCAATATTCACATCATAATCGAGGAACTCAGGGCGTAATTCAATTATTGAAAAGTAAATATGCAATATGAAAGCATGTCTGTTAACATAATTTTAACAATACTCAATGACCTAACTCAAGGAAGGATTATAATCTTCCTATTTTGTCAAGTTATGACTTTATAATATGAAAGAATATGATCAACTGTTCTTGCACAGTTACCATTGCAGTGTCCTGCAATAGACGTCGCTCTCTTATCATGTGCTCTAATGTCCTATATGTTCCCTAGGATATTTGCATTTGGTTACGACAATTGATGTCTGTAGTATTGACAATGTCCTCATCTTCTTGCAGGCGAGACCGTAATAGGACTTGGTCTATTGAATTGATCATCTTCATTGCCATCACACAAGCTGCATAGGCACCTATTATGGCTGTCATACGTTTGTTGTTCTCCCTAAGATCATCTTCCATGGTATCCATGTTATTTTATGTAGACATCCTTAGGAATAGATCTAAGATAGAAGAAGGCTCTGCACAAGGACATCCACATAGTCATTCTCAATACATATACTTATCACCCATTAAAGATTTCTCAATGTGAATATATTTCTTAATAAACAAACACACCATGCAAGACAAACCAGTCATAAACTCAAGTAAAGCATAGAAATACTTCACACCAACATATTGAACATTAATCCATAAACACGGCATCAATCACATTACAACACATTGACCAATTCATCTAGTCCCATCAATAATTACTAGTAAAAAGGACTAACAACAATGGGCATAGTAGGAGCACAAAGATATAATTTGACAAATTATCAATTGTCTCTATAGTTAAACAGTTGAACAGTTGACTACCTACAAATTGTACTCAATAAAACCATGGTACAAGTGAATTCAGTAACAAAATGTGTCCAAATAAACAATGAGAGTGCACAGAAAAGCTCTTTTTATTTTTAAAAAGATGTTTAAAACAGACAAGTACGGAACAACTAGAGTAAATCTTTCCATGACTATAAACCAAAAAATAGAAAGAGAAAAGAGCAGATTTTGAATTTGCCGATTAAACACAATGAATACACCAATAAACATATCATGAAGGAGACATGACTTTAAGAAGAAACCAATAGTGAAACCTCGTGAATAGAAAACTTTCAAATGTCTTTTTTTGCTCTTGGCAAAAAAAGAACATGGAATGTTCTATCACCATGCAGCACATAAATTTTGGACAAATAAGTTAATCATTATTCCAAGAATTCAAAGTAAAACTAGAGATACAGTTTTATATAAAACTACCACAATAAGGAGTAACATGATCCTTGCAAGCCCATGCAGTCATGCACCAAAAAAGAAAAAAAAAAGCTATAATGTGAGAAAATCCAAAGGAAAAAGAAAATAGCTCTCAAATTGGGGAACATCCTTTAAAAATATTCTTTATCAATTAACAGTGGATAGGTTCCTAAGAAGATAGAAAAATACAGATAATAACGGCATAGGAGTTTATACACAATTCAGATGTATCTAAATTAAATTATTTTAATAGGATGATTTTCTGGCATTAAGAACAAAGTTTTCCTTTAAATCATAAGATCAAACATACCTCAAACTATAGAAGAGAAAGGGATGCAAATTATTCAAGGGAAGTTAAGAAGGGAAAGAGATTTCATCAAATTCTTAAAAATTTCGGCAACATCTCCTTTGTTTGCAGGAGGTTTTACAAGAAAAGGTGTTGACGTGATGGCTATTCCAAGTTACCCCGGGGGATTTAAGAAGCTAACAGTATGAGGGAACAAGCCCACAAGAAATATTAAGAGTGCTTAATCATGCCCAAGAAATACTTAATTGTGCTTAATTGGGCCTGAAAGTACTTAATTGGGCCTAGAAGTGATTAATTGGGCCTTAAAAGTGTTTAACCAGGCTCAAGAAGTGCTTAATTGGGTCCGAAAGTGCTTAATCAGACTCAAGAGGTGCTTCATTGGGTATGAAGATGCCTAATCATGGTCAAAGATACTTAATTGGGCATAAAAGCGCTTAATTTGGCTCACGTAGTGCTTAATCGGGCATGAAGATGCATAATCAAGGGCTAAAGTGTTTAATTGGGTTCAAGGGTACTTAAGTATATTTAAGGATTAGTATAAAGGAACATGAAAATGTTAAATTTGATAGGCCTATGCTATGAAGGAATGGACTATGGAAATCATGGAAATATGGAAAGAAGAAAAATTCAATACAGCATCAAAAAAATGCATGGAAATCTATGAGAAAGCATGCTTAAGAATTCACAAAAAGAAATGGCTATACAAGAAAAAAATACCTTTGGGGCAAGGTTGAAAGGAATTAGCCATGCCTTGAAAATTCTTGAAAAGTCTCATTTAAAACCCAAAAACTCTCTTTCTCACTATAAGGAAGCTCCCCTTACTTTCTCTCTCTAAAAAATCAAGAAATGAGCAAGAGTGAGTGGAAATGGGGCCCTTCCTACTCTTTTAAACCTTTCAAAAATGTGTTTTTCACTGATTTCCCTCATATAGCCTCATGGTACTGTAATTTCAGCCTTGTCCTTGAGGAAAAACAGTCATTTTAGCAAAAGAACAAGAACCTGCAGGTCATATGAAGATTAAAAATGACAGTTTGGTCCCTCAAAAAGACAGAGTTGCCCTCCAGATTGATCACAGGAAGAATTTTTCAAAAGGGACCAAACTACCATTTGCATGTCCTTGATTTTTTTTTGGCTGAAATGACTGTTTTTTCTCAAGGAAAAGGCTGGGAATTGCAGTATTGTGAGGCTATACGATGGAAAACAGTGAAAAACACATTTTTGAAGGGTATAACAGAGTGGGAAGGGCCTCATCTCCACTCACCCTTACTCATTTCTTGATTCTTTGAGAGAGAAAGTAAGGGGAGCTGCCTTGGGGTGAGAAAAAGAGTTTTGGGGTTTTAAAAATGGGGTTGTAAAAGACACTTTTCAAGGATTTGCAAGGCATGACTAATTCCTCTCAACCGTGCCCCCGAGGTACATTTATATATTTTTTATAGCCCTTTCTTTTTGTGAATTCTTGAGCATGCTTTCTCATAGGTTTCCATGCATTTCCTTCATGCTGTCTTGAATTTTCTTCTTTCCATATTTCCATGATTTCCATAGTCCATTCCTTAATGGCTTAGGCCTATCAACTTTAACATCTTCATGTTTCCATAAACTCATCCATAAATATATATAAATATACTTAAGCGTCTTTGAATCCAATTAAACACTTTAACCCTTGATTAGGCGCCCGATTAAGTACTTCTCGATCCGAATTAGGCACTTTTATACCCGATTAAGCATCTTTGACCATGATTAGGCATCTGCATGCCCAATTAAGCACCTTTTGGCCTGATTAAGGACTTTCGTACCGAATTAAGCACTTCTTGAGCATGATTAAGCACTGTTAGGCCCAATTAAGCATAATTAAGCACAATTAAGTATTTCTTGGGTATGATTAAGCACTTTTTTCCTTCTTTGATCATATCTACATGGTAGAAAAGGGGGCTCTTCAAGGTCATATTTCTTGTGAGCTTGTTCCCTCGTACTGTCTTGAATCCCCCGGGGTGACTTGGAATAGCCAACACATTTTCTCGTAAAAACTCCTCCAAACAAAGGAGATGCTGTCGAAATTTTTGAGAATTGGATGAAATCTCTTTCCCATCTCTTCCCTTGAATAATTTGCATCCCTTTCTTGTCTTTTTCAAATGAAGTTCTTGACGTTACCAATCTTCCGAGGCCGGAAGAACTAGGAACTCAAGTTTACATCGGAGCTGCTTTAAATCGGAATTCCTCTCTTAGAGTTATTGAACCTACTTGTCCCTTAGAGTGGCCTTCTAAGCATCACCTTTGTAGGAAACCGAGCTCGTTTTCTCCTGCGTGAAGAAAAAGATGGATCCTTAATCCCTGACGATGGAGTGCCCATGTTTCACTCTCTTCATCATAACTAAACCTCCTGACCTTGGGTCAATAGCAGTCAAGATGATTACTGAAGTTGCTGAGACCTTGATTTCTTTGGTCAACAGCTGGATGATTCTCAAATAGAGGAGGCAGCACTTATGGATGCACATTGTCAATTGTGCTTTACGAACCCGTCACTGACGAATTGGCCATGGAGGAGGTTCCTACTCCTTTGGGTCCAGCTGCAGCTATTTAAACTCATGCAATGGCTAATCCCCAATTAGATAAGAACTCAAAAATGTCAGCTGGGTTGCATCAAAGCGGGCTTCAGAAGCTAAGTGAATGCTCCCTTCAGGAACTCGAAGAAGGGATAACTTATTTTAGAGACCTTATGGGTGCCATGGCGAGAGAGAAAGAACTTCATGAGAGAGAGAGATGAGGAAAGAGAGAGAAAGAGAGGGAGACCGAGAGGGAGAGAAAGAGAGAGAGAGTGAGTTCAAGGGGATAGAGAGGGAGAGAGAAATAAGGAGACCGAGAGGGGGAGGAGAGAGACCAAGGAGGAAAGAGAGAGAAAGTTCAAGGGGGAGAGAGAGGAAGAGAGCATTAAAGAGACGGCGAGGGGGAGGATACTGAGGAGAAAAGAGAGAGAAGAGAGAATAAGTTGGGGGGAGAGAGATACCATAGAGGGATGAGAAAGAGACATGAGAGAGAGAAGAGAGAGTAAAGAGAGAAAGAGAAAGATAATTGGGCCCGCGGTCTAGACCGCAGGCCTGAGAGGGGAAAGAGAGAGAGAGAAGAGAAAAAAGAAGAGGAAGAAAGGAAGAGAGAGAAAGTGAACTGTGCATCTAGGTGGGCTCGAGTCCTTGGCTTGGCTCAGTGTGGACCCTTTGGTGGGCTAGGTGAGGTGAGAGGTTTGGAAACTCTAAGGGCATTATCTCTCTAACAAAAGTATTTCTCTCTTCAAAATTTGAGCCAAAAAAATTGAAGTTTCATTCAAATTTTCTCAATAACAAGCTCTCTTGACCCAATTTTTCTCATCTTCTATCTTCCATTTGCATGACTTGCTTCATGTTCCTACATATCCCCATGGGGTTGCCGCATGACACCTTGCTACATATAGCCCCTATCATGTCCCTCTTCACAAGATCCCCAGTGGAAGAGCACCATCATTCCAAGCTCAACACCTTAAGGTGCTCCCCCAATTGAGGCATACCAGAATTTCGATTGTGTAACATTGAACCATGCCATCGCCTCTGCATAAGAAATAATGTAATATCCGCAATCGAAGCGTACCACAGTTCCGACTGTGTGACTTCAAAGCATGCAATCGCCTCTTCTTAAAACCATATCCCTAGTAGAGTCGCCAGTTGGTGGACTTAGATTTTTCGAGGGCCAGAATAGTTCTCAGGTCGGGGACCAGAGTTTGCAAAAACTCTCTCAAACAACCACACATGAAGCTTACAGATAGGTTCCAACGACGAGAGAATTTTAGTATGATTTTTAGGACGTTAAGAGCCTACCTCATCATCGGGTTCGTGGGATGCATTTGGGTAGGTTACCCTCTTAGATCACTAGAGAAAGCCCTTCGTCTGGCCTTATAGTGCGGTTTGAATTTGACTCCCTCACTTCACTGCACAACACTAGAATCACACTTATCTATGACTTTTGAGAGGCATCCCTTGGCTTGTCTCCAATTGGGTATGAGAGGTTTGAGCGGTAGGGATTATGTTTATGGGTTAAGAGATTCAAAGAGAGATAGAAGAGAAATATGGAGGAAGAAACTAAGGGAACCAAATAACTAAAAAGATGGAAAAAGATTAAAAAAAAGGTTGAAGGAAAATGGGCAGCCTTCCGGCGTCACCTCTCCCAAGAGGTATTACCGGATGGCAGAGAAAACATACTCGACTTGTGATCGAGGTACCCTGAAGGATTCAGAAGAATGGAGTCTGTGGGTTAAACCCATCGCGAATCGTTTTTGAAGAGCCCCCTTATGCATAATGCACGATGATAATGAAATGAAATGAGAAGCTTATGTATGTATGAATGACGATGATTGATAAGAAATCTGTTAAAGTAAATAAGAATCTTAGAGAGGCTTAAATCAAATGGAATAGATGCAAATGTGTGGTAACTAGTAGTAAAGAAATGATGTAAGAATTTTCACAAGGAGAGTAGATAGTTTTAACAAGTAAAATGAATTTTTTTAAAGAAAGGATACACATTTAGAAAAGAGATAGAGTTTCGTATTATTATTTTATTTTATTTGTTATTTTTTTTTTAAGAAATAAAATGTACTAGTTTTTAGAAAGAGAGTAGAAGAGTTTTAAGAAGTGAAAATAAAGATTTTTAAAGAAAGGATTGAAATATAGAAAAGAGAAGCGTTTTGTATTTTTATTTTATTTTTATTTTTTAAGAAATAAAATGGAATAGTTCTTTGTTTAGAAAGAGAGTAGAGGAGTTTTAAGAAGTGAAATAAAGATTTTTAAAGAAAGCATAAAAATTTAGAAAAGCGATAGAGTTTTGTATTTTATTTATTTATTTTTTATTTTTTTAAGAAATAAATGTAATAGTTCTTTTTTTAGAAAGAGAGTAGAGGAGTTTTAAGAAGTGAAAATGATGATTTTGAAAGAAAGGATAAAAATTTAGAAAAGATATAGAGTTTCATATTATTATTTTATTTTTATTTTTTAAGAAATAAAATGGAATAGTTGTTTTTAGAAAGAGAGTAGAAGAGTTTTAAGAAATGAAAATGAAGATTTTTAAAGAAAAGATAAAATTTTAGAAAAAGAGATAAAATTTTAGATTTTATTTATTTATTATTTTTTAAGAAATAAAATAAAAGTTTTATGGTGGAGAACTTTAAAAGAGGGAGAGAAGGTAACTAGGATTTTTTTTAATAAAAAAAATCGAAATAATAAGAGGGGTAGGGAGAAGTTTTTTAATTAAAACAAAAGGAATAATAAGATGGGTAGGGAGATGAAGATAAGGGAGAGATAAATAGAGAGAAGAGAGGGAGATATAGACCAAATAGAGAGAAGAGGGAGATAGAGACGAGAATTGGGAGGGAAGATGGGGATGAAGAGAAGGAGAGAGAGGGAGAAGAAGTTACGTGGGGGAGGGAGAGATGAGGATGGAAAAAAGGGAGAAAGAGTTGGGGGAGAGAGAAAGTGAAGAGGGAAAGCGAGACGAGCGAGAGACAGAAAAGAGAGGAGAGAAAGCAAGGGAGGGAGTAAGAAGAAAGTTGCATGGGAGAGAGAGTGAGAACGAGCGAGGGAGTTGACGAGAGAGAGAGAAAAAAGAGGGAGAGCAAGACGAGGGAGAGAGAGTTAAGATAAGAGAGAGAGGAAGAAAGATAGAGATTAATAGGTAGGATAGAGAGTGATGAGAGAGATTAGCAGGAGTGAGAGAGACCGAGAGAGAGAAGGGGGCAGTAGCAAGCTACTGCTTGAGAGAGAGAGAGAAAAGAGGAAGAATGAGAGTTGGGAGAGAGGGGGAGAGAGAGGGAGATTTGGGAAGAGAGAGAGTGGGACTAGAGAGATTGTGGGAGAGAGAACGAGAAAGATGGGAGAAGAAGACGAGAAAGAAAGTAGGCAACGGCTTGCTACCCCGTGAAAGAGAGAGAGAAAGGGAGAAAGAGATAGAGATTTGAGAGAAGAGGGAGGGAAATAAGGGAGAGAGACGAGAAGAGAGAAAGAGTAAGAGAGAAATAAGGGGAGATAGAGCTGGGTTTGCTGCCTAGGTTGCGGGCTTGAGAGGGTAGAAAGAGAGAAGATGAGGGAGAAGAGAGAGAGAAAGAGAGAAGATGAGGGAGAAGAGAGAGAGAAAGAGTGAAGATGAGGGAGAAGAGAGAGAAAAAGAGAGAAAGAGAGAAAGAGAGAAAGAAGGGGGACCAAGTTCGGCCCGTAGCTTGCAGCATAGGCTGTAGGCGTGAGATGGTAGAGAAAGAGAAGATGAGGGAGAAGAAAGAGAAGAGAGAGAAAAAGAGAAAGAAGAAGACTCCGAGCTGGGCTTATAGTCTAGACTATGGCTCGAGAGGGTAGAGAGAGAGACAAGAGATAGAAAGAGGAGAAAGAAGGGGGGTCTGAGCTGGGCCTGATAGGAGAGAGATAAGATGAGGGAGAAGAGAGAGAAGAGAGAAAGAGAGAAAGAGAGAAAGAAGGGGGGACCAAGCTCAGCTTACAGTTTAGGTTGTGGGCCCGATAGGGTTATGGAGACAAAGAGAGGAGAAAGAGAGAGAGAGGGAGACATGACAAGAGGGAAAAACAGGGAGAAAGAGACAATGAGAGAAGAGAGGGAGAGAGAGGGAACTAGGCTTGCAACCTAGGTTGTGGGCTTGAGAGGCTTATGGAGAGAGAGAGGAGAAAGAGAGAGAAAAAAGGGAAGAGAAGAGGAGAGTTGGGCTGCAGCCCCAAGAGGGCTAGAGAGGGAGAGAAGAGAGAAGGGAGAGAGATAGTGAGATAGAGAAATAGGGAGAAAGAAAGAGAGAAAAAGAGATGAGAGAAAGAGAGTTGAGCCTGCGATCTAGGCTACGGGCTCGATAGAGAGCGAGAGAAGATGGAAGGAATAAGAGAGAGAAAGAAGAGAAAATTGAGAGAGAAAGAGGAGCGAGAAAGAAAGAGAAAGAAAAGAGAGAAGAGAAAAGAGGAGAGGAGAGAGAAAATAGACTTAGTACCTAGGCTCAAGGATGGATTAGGCCGAGTGGCTAGGTGCACCCTTGATGGTCCCTTGAATGCTCTTAAAGGTGGGCTCGAACCTTAGAATGGAGGCTTAGGGTCTAGGTTTGGGAATGAGTGAGCCTAGGTGGGTTAGGGTGGATAAGGAATATGGTGTATGAAGTCTTAGGTGACTAAGTATAGTGTATGAATGATGACTATGGTGAATGGTGATTAGGTAAAGGGGGTGTATGGGTAGGAGTGGTCTAGGTTGTAGGAGTAGTGTATGGATAGGAGTGGTGTAGCGTGTAGGTGTGGTATATGACAGTCTAGGGGTAGAGAGTATGGTGTATGGGGGAGGGGTATGGGTAAAGTATTCTCTCAACTCTCTCTCAAGGGTAAAGATTTTCCACCTAGCTCAAAAGAAGACTTTCTCTCTCTTAATTGCCCTCACTTTGTTCAATTTTTGGTAACCTTTTTTAACGAGTCATTACCGAATGAGCTTATGTGTAGTTATAAGAATCCACCAAAATATGGATGGATGCTCAAAAGTAGCCTAAATTTACCAAAAATACCATTTTCTTGAATTAAAAATATATTTTTGTTTTAGTGAAAAATGACCAAAATACTCCCCCACAATGTAGGAAATGACCAATAGGTCCCCTTCAAAAAAGGCTTAAGCCATGGACATCTTTCGGGGGCACTTTGGGTGCTTTTCGATGGCCATTCGGATGATCCGTCATCGTAGAAATGACATTCGAATTATTGCGGTCGTTTTGATATCCATTTCAATACCCAAATCGCACTTTTTGACTGCAATAAAAATTATGGTCACCTTTAAGAACATGAAAAGTTTCAATTCTTTGTATAGGCTAATCCGTCTTGTTTCCAGCAAATTTCTTCATCACAACTCAGATAGAATCGCATCATAGTCATTTTGTGATAAAAATCATCAATTTTAATGGTCATTTGAACTTGTTCCCAATTTGGAAAGTCACTGGAAAATGGGATTCCAGCGACAAAAGAACTTGTGCTTTTCATCTTTAAAGTGTACCCAATTCGACCCTTCATCTTGCTTGAATTTTACCTCATATTGTTTGTCTTCATCCCACGATCGCAATACATTGTCTTCATCCCACGATCGCAATACATTCATTTCCATGACGATTCGATGTCGAGATCTCAAAATATGCCCATTTGATCAAACACCTTTTTCTCTTTCCAAGCCATTCAATTTTGAGCCAAACTTATCTCTTCAAATTCTCCACATTCGCTCATCATCTCGGGGCAAATTTTATATCAAAACGTGCATATCGATGAGATGAACCCTGCCCTAAAATTTGGGCTCGATCGGGTCCGGGATGAAGGAGATATGGCCATTCAAATTTCAATCCCGAGCCCAAATATAATAGTTTTCATAAATGGAAATTGGTTCCCTGCAACCTCACAAGAATAATGTAAAACCTATCCATTTTGGGTAAGGTTGGCATAGGGGGTCTAGAAGTGTCCAAATGAGCAGAAAATTGGTATACAGGGGTTTTCGGACCTTCTGAATCCAATGGTGGTGGTCTGGTGTTCATTTAAGGTGTAAAAATTAGTCTCTAGTTATGAGGTATTTTTTAGGGTGTTCATCTGAGGCATAAAAATTAGTCTCTAGTTATGAGGTCTTTTGCAGGGCGATAGAAGCTGAATTTTCTTACTAGATTTCGTCCTGATCGGTCTTAAACTTATTAGATTGGGCTGAAACTTGGTGAGGATCCTTAAGATACCCCAATCTACCATCCTACAAGTTTTGGGATTATTCTGCCACTATTTTTTTTTTAATAAAAAAACGACTTCATTTGATCATTGCTTTCATAGTTCGTAGGAATTTTTGATACCGGTGGTACCATGTCACGACCCCGCTCCCTGACCCCTACTGTACATGCCGAAAGGCGACAAAGTATGGGATTGCAACCGGAAGTGGCGAATGCTACTCAAGTGGGAGTGGCGCAATGCGTTTAGAGACTGAACAGAATATAAAACCATAAAAACCATTTTATACATGTGCATTCTACAAAAATTCTTTTACAATTATGTTCAAGGCACTACAGGCCTAACAACAAGATTGCAACACTTCATCAAAACAAATCTGAGGCACTGCCACCAAACACCTACTATCAACAAGTTCCTTCGTCAAGCAACGAGCTTCAGTCGCCTGCCCTTGATATCCAGTTGCTTGCTCTAGAGAGTCCGAAGTTATCACTCTACATAGATAAAATAAAATAAAAGGGATAAGCTAAAAGGCCAGTAAGTAGATCAACACCATTGCATTCTGGCCTGTAAATAATGATAATTATAGACAGTGCCAACAATTCATACAGGTGTCAAAAAGTGGAGTCATGCCTCACAATTCTTTAGCAGTGTAAGAAGGAATAGAGTTCAGATATCAGAACATTACACATTGCATGAGCTACAACTACTTCATCTCTTATCACAGTAACGGGTCAGAAACTCAAACATGAAACATAACACACTCAGTCAGAAGTTAGATTTGCTTACTCTTGAAGTAGATGTCCCATTGATCAGGGCAAGCCAATTCTGTAACATGGGGCCATTGCCCTCATTCAAGAGGGAAGACAATGACCAATGGTTGTCCCATTTCATAATGTCCTCACTCACGTACACAATCGCCAGCGTGCTTTGGGTTTACGATAGGCAATGGCCTTGCAAGACACGACCCTCTCTTTATGCTTTCAGGCGAGAGGACATTACACTACCATTAGGTGACTCAATACGTAGTGCCCATATAGATTCGGTGGGCGCGACCTACCCTGTTATTTACATTCACATCTCGACCTCATTCCTATCATTGGGGTCGGGATAAGATCATAATTGCCAGCAAAACTGTCTTATCATAACAACATCCCCTTACCAATGGGTGTCTCATTGCGTACTAGTCAGTATCACAATCATATCATAACCGTATCCCACTACCAATGGGTGTCCCATTTCGTCGTGGTTAGTATCACAATATCATGACAATATCCCACTACCAATGGGTGTCTAGTTGCGTAGTGGTCAGTATCACAGTATCATAACATGCATATTCAGTGCCTCATGACAGATAATTTCAGTTTTTTATGAAGGAGTTAATCTTTATTCAGAAACATATGAATCAATGCACAACTTTTATGAATCATACAACCGTTTGAGATTCATTGCCATTCCTATCGGTGGTATACATATGCGAAAGGAGGCATAGTATCCAATTCATAAGAAATCTCAACTCAATTTCAACATCAACTTGAAATAGACATATACATCCTTTAATCGAAGGAAATTTGGTGCCATTTGAGCATCATTTGATCAGTCAAGAGTTTAGTGCAAATAGGATTACAGTTCTGAAATTTCTGCAATTTCTTACAGTAACATGTCTCCATAAACGGAGGTGTAACTTCCAATCTATATGAAATTTTGATATATTTTCAAAACTAATTATTGAGTAAACACACATATCTTTCAAATGGAGGTAGTTTGAAAGCATTTGGACCTCATTTGACAAGTTAAAAGCTCGGCACAACAGGGGTAACAGTTTCTGAAAATTGCAGCAATTCATGATAGTGACATATCACATCAACAAAAGCATAACTCCTAAATTATGGGGAATTTTGGGATGGTTTCAAAACCAAAGATCGGTAGAAACGTATATCATTCCAATAAAGGCAGTTTGAAGGCATTTGGACCCCATTTGGTCAGTCAAAAAGTCACGACAATAGGAATGAAATTCTGAAATATGTTGAAATATGATGACAGTGACATATTCTCACAAATTGAAGCACAACTTCCAATTTATAAAGAATTTAACTGAGATTAAGCTTCAAAATCAAAATAGACACATGTATCTTTCAAATGGAGGTGATTTGGAGCCATTTGGATATCATTTGGTTAGTTAAATTTCCCTGGAAATTCACAGTGTAGTCATGGAACATTTCAAAGAACAATCAAATACTTTCAATTTATGATAGTTATCAACATGAAAACTTTTCATCTTACATCAGATGCATAGGAACACCATTTCATAATTTTCATGGCCAACTAGAAGAATTTCAGTGCTCATTTTGTCATGCAATTGAAGGCCTAATTTCCTGGAAAAACGGGACACATGCAACCACTTTTCTTTTCACAATTCATATGTATACTCAAGCTTAGCCTCATGTTTATTTTCATGCTTGCATAACTAAAGACATGCAAGGTGTTTGATCCACTTACCTGTGTGCAATGGTGCCCCCAAAATCCTTCACACAATCCACTTCTCAAGCTTCTCAATCAAGGGCTCAAAAGGGGCTGAATTCTAAGTGTTTGGCTTCTCAAGGGTCAGAAAATGAGCATGACGTGGGGGAAAGAGGGAGAGATAGGGGCTTAAGTATCTCAAAGGTAGGAAGTGGCAGCATGGGGTTCACCAAATGGCAGTCCTAGTGGCATGCAACTTGACACGTGGCATGCATGTCAGCATGTAGTAAGCAGGTGGCACTCCAATGGCATGCATGGCCCGGCGGCATTGCACACGGTGGCGCTCATTTTCTTGCTCCTCTTACTGCCGTGAGCGTTCACTGCTGCGCACTTTCTCTTTCTTCTTCCACTCTCGCTGTTGAGCACGTTCATTGCCGCTCGCGTTCTCTTTCTTTTTTCTTCTCCTTGTCGCCGCGCGTGTTCTCCTTATTACTGCTGCATGCGTCCTTCTTCTTATTGCCGCACGTGTTCTTTTTCTTCTTACCGCTGTGTGCGTCCTTCTTCTTACCGCCGCACGCATTCTTCTTCTTCTCTCTTCAAGCTACCGCACGCTCACTCCTCCACACGCATTCACGCTGCCGCACGCTCACTCCGCCGCGCGCGTTCATGCTGCCGCGCGCCTTCATATTGCCAAGCACGGTACTCTTTCTTTTCCTTCTTCCACCATGCCAGGAAAATCTCGATCCTTACATCTTCCCCCCCTTAAAAAGATTTTATCCCCAAAATCGTGTCTCAGCTAATCAAATAAATGGGAGTACTTATCCCCGATTTCGTCTTCCCGTTCCCATGTCGATTCTTCCTTCGAATGATATGGCCACAACACACGGACCAGAGGAATTTCTTTATTGTGCAACACTTGTGCTCTCCTATCCAATATCTCAATCGGTTGTTTAATATAGGTCAAATCTTCTCTGATTGGCATTGGTTCATACGTCAAAACACGGGACAGGTCAGGCTGGTATTTTCTTAACTGTGACACATGAAAACATCATGAATGTTTGCCAACTCGGGTGGTAGGGCAAGTCGATATACCACGACTCCAACTTTTTCAAGAATTGCAAAGGGTCCAATAAAGCGTGGGCTCAATCTTCATTTCTTGCTGAATCCCATAATGCCCTTAGTTGGCGATACCTTCAAGAAAACTCGATCACCTCGGTGTAATTCTTTTGTCGACTCTGAGCAGTCTTGAGCCTCTCTCGAATCAAGGCAATATTTTATAAGTCACTTGAACAATTTCTGGTCTTAAAAGCTTCCTTTCACCAACCTCATCGCAACAAACATGTGATATGCAGTGCCTCCGATACAAGGCTTCGAAAGGTGCCATCTGAATACTGACTTGGAAACTGTTGTTATAGGCAAATTCTATCAGAGGCAGATGGTCATCCCTGCTTCCTTTAAAATCGGTAACACAAGCTCTCACCATATCCTCCAGGGTCTGAATGGTCCTCTCTGACTGCCCATCAGTCTGGGGGTGAAAAGCAGTACTAAAGGTGAGTTTTATCCCCAAAGCTGATTGCAGACTATTCCAAAATCTTGAGGTAAATCTAGTGTCTGCTAATAGGTATTCCATGAAACCTCACTATCTCTTTAAGGTATAGTTGGGCCAATTTATCCAAGCTATATGTTGTGCGGTCTGATAAGAAATGGGCACCCTTAGTCAGCCGATCCACAATGACCCAAATACTAATGTGTTCGGCACCCTCTTTAGGTAAACCAGAAACAAATAGTGATGTGTTCCCATTTTCACTTTGGTACAGGCAAGGGCTGTAACAGTCTGGCGGGTTTTTGATGTTCAGCTTTCACTTGCTGACATGTCAAGCACTTAAAAACAAACTGTGCCACTTCCCTCTTCATGTCATTCCACTAGAAAATTTTCTTCAGGTCCTGATACATTTTAGTGCTCCCTGGGTATACCGTATAACGGGAGTGGTGTGCTTCTTCCAAAATAGCTTTTTTCACATTCTCATCAGTCGGAACACATACCCGATCTTTAAATCTTAACATATCATCACTGTTCACAGAGAAGTCATATTTTCTTCCCAACTTTATTTCTTTAAGAATTTTCATAAGTTGAGGATCTTCCTTTTGTGCCATTTGAATTTGTTGAAAGAGCTGGGCCTCCACTCTTATACACGCAGTCATTCCTACCCCATCACTAAGGGGTGCCATTCTATTGCATCCTCAAACAGTTTCATCTTTCAAACCATTAGATGGGCCACTGATACCACAGGCTTCTTGCTTAAAGCATCTGCTACCACATTAGTCTTGCCTGGTTGGTAGGTACAGTCATAATCATTCAATAGATCCATTCATCTTCTTTGCCTTATGTTCAACTCCTTCTGAGAAAATAGGTACTTGAGGCTTTATGATATGTAAATATCTTAAATTGGGCCCCATAGAGGTAATGTCTCTAGATCTTCAAAGCAAATACTACAGCCGCAAGTTCAAAGTCGTGAGTTGGGTATTTTTGTTCATATGACTTTAGCTGTTTGGAGGCATAAGCAATGACCTTCCATCGCTGCATCAACACGCATCCAAGCCCTTTTTGAGAGACATCAGTGTAAACCACAAAATCCTCGTTTCCTTCGAGTAAGGTTAGTATCGGGCCGTAGTTAGGTTTGTTTTCAGTTCTTGAAAACTCTTCTTACAATCATCTAACCACACAAATTTTACTTCCTTCTGGGTTAGGTGAGTCAGGGGAAGCGCTATCTTTGAGAATCCTTCTACAAAACATCTATAGTCACCTGTTAGTCCTAGAAAACTGTGGAGCTTCGTCACATTTGTCGGTCTTCCCCATTTAAGTATGGCCTCAATCTTACAAGGGTCAACTGTGACCTTGTCCTTAGAAACAACGTACCCAAGGAAGGCCACATTAGGAAGCCAAAACTCACTCTTAACCAACTTAGCATACAACTTTTTCGACTTCAGGGTCTAGAGAACCATTCTTAGGTGCTACTCATGCTCTTCTAGGTCATTTAAATACACTAGAATATCATCTATAAAGACCACCACAAAATTATCCAAAAAGGGTCTAAAAACTCTATTCATCAGGTCCTTGAAGACAGTCGGGGCATTGGTCAACCCAAACGGCATTACTAAGGACTCATAGTGGCCATATCAGGTCTTGAATGCAGTCTTGGAGATATCTTCTTCCTTGACCCGCAGTTGATGATAGCCTCACCGGAGGTCGATCTTAGAAAACACTTGGGCCTCTTGAAGGTGGTAAAAAATGTCATCAATTCTAGGCAAAGGGTACTTGTTCTTTACCGTGACTTGATTCAGCCGTCTATAATCTATACAAAGTCTTAAAGACCCATCCTTCTTTTTCACAAATAAGATCGGTGCACTCCATGGTGACACACTGGGTCAGATGAACCCCTTCTCTAATAATTCCTGCAATTTCTCTTTCAATTCCTTTAATTTGGCCGGGGCCATCCTATAAGGGGCTTTGGAGATTGGAGCAGTACTTGGGACCACATCTATCTCAAACTCTATCTCCCTGACTGGAGGCAAAGAGGTCAACCAGTCCATGCTCAAAATAATATCAATTTCTTGAATATCTAAAAGTATCAGGTCTATAGGTAGGACACACCCTTCAAGCAAAACCCCACAAATGTTTTTAATTTCTATAGATTCCCTCATAGGTGTGCATACTACTAAGTTCTAGTCAAGTAGTGAAGGTCTAACATTTATATGGCATGCAAAGTGAGGTGCAACAAAAGAATGAGAAGTTCTAGGGCCAATCATAATTTTGGCTTCCATATTGCAAACACAGAGCCTACCTCTGATCACGGAGGTAGACGCCTTGGCTTCTTGTTCTGTGAGCGAAAAAACTCGACCTTGAGTCTTCGGTCGGTTCTCTGGCCCTTTACTAGGCAGTCTTTGACTAGGTGACCAGGCTTGCCACATCGGAAACATGACTTTGTCTTCTATAGCACTCAGTCGCCAAATGATTGTCTAACCCATAGTAAGGGCAGGCAGGGCGCCGATTATCCCTTATGTCGCCCGGGAAGGTCCTTTGAATATTCACGTTACCCTAATTGTTCCTTCCCCCAAGACTTCCCCTTGGAGGTGGTTGAACCCTACTCCCAAGGTTCCCAAATTATGTTGACACCATTCTTCCTTCTTTCCTTAATCGGGACTCTTCATAGTCCCTTTCAATCTTCATGGCAAGGTCTACCAAAGGGGAGAAGGTTTTGAGGTTTGCTGATATCACCCTTCCCCTTATATCTGGCCTAAGGTCTCTCTCAAACTTATTCGGCTTTCGTACCTTCATGTTGATGATATGGGGCGCATAACGTGAGAGCTCGGCGAATTTGGCTGCATATTGTTCCACTGACAACTTCCCTTGTTGCAGCTCAATAAACTTTACTTCTTTCTTCTCTCGCATTGAGTCAGGGAAATATTTCTCATTAAATGCTTCCAGAAAGTTTTCCCAGGTTACTACTGTCCCTGACCTTTCCCAAGATTGTTTCACTGAGCCCCACCAGTGCTCAGCATCCCCTTCTAACATGAAGGTTCCCAGCCTAACCTTCTGTTCATCAGTACCGTGCAAAACATCGAATATCTTCTACACCTGTCTCCTCCACCGCTTAGCTTTCTCCACTCCTCTGTGCCTAATGTCGAAGGAGCTAGCCTCCGAAATATTTCTATTAGCCTACTATCAGTCTGATCTGGGGTAGGGGTAGCCGGGGCCGACGTATTATCCTTCACCATCGGAGTCATGGCCCCTAAAATCTTGAAAAATTCATCGAGGGCCTCGGTATTCTCATTGCCGAAACTCGCATTGTTGACCTGAGTCCTCATCATATTTGACCTAAAACAGGAGCACCCAGTTACCAGCCTATTCAGGACTATTCTAGAGACACTCCTAAGACTCTCTAGGCCAAGAATCCTTTCTTGGCTTCTCTGATACCATAATTGTTGCGACTGACCCCCTGACCCCTACCGTATATGCTGGAGGGCGACAGAGTGTGGGATCGCGACCGGAGGTGGCGAACGCCACTCAAGTGAGAGTCACTCAACGCGTTTAGAGATGCGGATCAAAGCAAACCACGAGAAAAAAATAAAACTCCTCCACCAAACTCCAGAAATTGAACAGAATATAAAACCATAAAAACCATTTTATACATATGCATTCTCCATAAATCTTATACAATTCTGTTAAAGGTGCTACAAGCCTGATAACAAGATTGCAACACTTCATCAAAACAACTCTGAGGCACTGCCACCAAACACCTACTATCAAGAAGTTCCTTTGTCAAGCATCGAGCTTCAGTCACCTACCCTAGATATCCAGCTGCTCGCTCTCGAGAGTTTGAAGTCATCACTCTACATAGATAAAAAATATAAAAAGGATGAGCTAACAACTTAGTAAGTAGATTAGCACCATTGCATTCCGGCCTATAAATAATGATAATTATAGATAATGCCCACAATTCATACAGGTGTCACAAAGTGGAGTCATGCCTTACAATTCTTTAGCCGTGTAAGAAGAAATAGAGTTCAGATATCAGAACATTACACATTGCATGAGCTACAACTACTTCATCTCTTATCATAGTAAAGGATTAGAAACTCAAACATCAAACATAACACACCCAGTCGAAGCTAGATTTTCCTACTCCCGAAGTAGATGTCCTATCGATCAGGCCGAGCCAATCCTATAACTTGGGGCCTCTACCCTCATTCAGTAGAGAAGATAAGGACAAATGAGTGTCCCATTTCGTAATGTCATCACTCACGCACACAATCCCCAGAGCACTTTGAGGTTTACGATAGGCAATGGCATTACAAGACACGACCCTCTCCTTATGCCTTCAGGTGAGAGGACGTTGCACTACCATTGGGTGACCCAATGCGTAGTGCCCATATAGATTGGCGAGCGCGACCTACTCTATTATTCACATTCACATCCCGACCCCATTCCTATCATTAGGGTCGGGGTAAGATCATAATTGACGGTATAACTTTCTTATCATAACAATATCCTCCTACCAATGGGTGTCCCATTGCGTAGTGGTCAGTATCACAATTATATCATTACAATATCCCACTACCAATGGTTGTCCCATTGCGTAGTGATCAGTATCACAGCATCATAACAGTATCCCACTACCAATGGGTGTCCCGTTGCGTAGTAGTCAGTATCACAGTATCACATGCGTATTCAGTGCCTCATGACGGATAATTTCAGCTACTTTATGAAGGAGTTATGCTTTATTCAGAAACATATGAGTCAGTGCACAACTTTTTATGAATCATACTACAGTTTGGGATTCATTGCCATTCCCATCGGTGGTATACATATGCAAAAGGAGGCATAATATCCAATTCATAAGAAATCTCAACTCAATTTCAACATCAACTTGAAATAGACATATACATCATTTAATCGAAGGAAATTTGGTGCCATTTGAGCATCATTTGATCAGTCAAGAGTTCAGTGCATAAAAGATTACAGTTCTGAAATTTCTGCAATTTCTTACAGTAACATGTCTCCATAAACAGAGGCGTAACTTGCAATCTATACAAAGTTTTGATATGGTTTTAAAACTAATTATTGAGTAAACACACATATCTTTCAAATGGAGGTGGTTTGAAAGCATTTGGACCTCATTTGGCCAATTAAAAGCTCAGCACAACAGGAGTAACAGTTTCTGGAAATTGCAGCAATTCATGACAGTGACATATCACATCAATCAACAACAGCATAACTCCCAAATTATTGGGAATTTTTGGATGGTTTTATAACTAAAGTTCGAGTAGAAACACTTATCTTTCCAATAAAGGCATTTGGTTCCCATTTGATGAGACAAAAAGTTACGACAACATGAATGAAATTATGAAATCGGTTGAAATCTGATGATAGTGACATACTGTCATAAATCAAAGCACAACTTCCAATTTATAAAGAATTTCAACTGAGATTAAACTTCAAAATCAAATTAGACACATGTATCTTTCAAATGGAGGTGATTTGTAGCCATTTGGATATCATTTGGTTAGTCAAAAGTTCATTACAAAAACATGAAATTTCCTAGGAAATTCAAAGTGTAGTCATGACACATCTTAAAGAACAATCAAATACTTTCAATTTATAATAGTAATCAACATGAAACCTTTTTCATCCTACATTAGATACATAGGAACACCATTTCACAAATTTTCATGGCCAACAAGAAGAATATCAGTGCTCATTTTGTCATGCAATTGAAGGCCTAATTTCCTGGAAAAATAAGACACAAGCAACCACTTTTCTTTTCACAATTCATATGTATACTCAAGCTTAGCCTCATGTTTATTTTCATGCTTGCATTACTAAAGACATGCAAGGTGTTTATCGACTTACCTATGTGCAATCCCCCAAATCCTTCACACAATCCACTTCTCGGGCTTCTCAATCAAGGGCTCCAAAGGGGATGAATTCTAAGTGCTTGGCTTCTGAAGGGTGAGAAAATGAGCATGGCATGGGGGAAAGAGGGAGAGAGAGGAGGGAGAGAGAGGGGCTTAAGCATCTCAAAGGTGGGAGGTGGCAGCCTGGGTTTCGCCAAGTGGCAGTCTCAGTGGCATGCAGCTTGACAGGCGGCATGCAGCTTGACAGGTGGCATGCATGTCAGCATGCAGTAGGCAGGTGGCACTCCATTGGCATGCATGGCTTGGCAGCGTTGCGCACAACAACGCTCATTTTCTTGCTCCTCTTAGTGTCGTGCGCGTTCACTACCGCGCGCGCGCTCTCTGTCGCGAGCGTTCTCTTTGTCCCAGGCATTCTCTTTCTTCTTCCACTCTCACCGTTGAGCATGTTCATTGCTGCGCGCTCTCTGCTGCGCATGTTCTCTTACTCTTTTCTTCTCCTTGCAGCCGCACACGTTCTTCTTCTTACCGCCGCCAGCGTCCTTCCTCTTACCGTCACGCGCGTTCTTCTTCTTCTTACTGCCGCTCGCATCCTTCTTCGTCGCGTGCATCCTTCTTCTTACTGCCGCGCACATTCTTCTTCTTCTTATGGCCGTGTGCGT
This sequence comes from Amborella trichopoda, assembly GCF_054954075.1. NCBI lineage: Eukaryota > Viridiplantae > Streptophyta > Magnoliopsida > Amborellales > Amborellaceae > Amborella > Amborella trichopoda. Next base: position 28,224,391 of record NC_142346.1, read on the forward strand.
CCTTCTTCTTACTGCCATGCACGTTCTTCTTCTTCTCTCTTGGAGCTGTTGCGCACTCACTCCGCTGCGCGCCTTCATACTGCCGAGCGCGATACTCTTTCTTTCCCTCCTTCCACCATGCTGGGAAAATAACAGTCCTTACAGACCACGTTGCGATTGGCTCATTCCTTATTTAGGTCAGGGTCTAAATCAGTCAAAAATACCCTATAACAACTTGCCCCACCGAATGTTGCTCTTATAGAGGTGTGAGAAGGACAACATTCAGAATAAACTTGTCTGGGTTTATCTTTCGAATCCTCACAAAGACAATCTTCTTGTCTTCCCAATCACCGGCACCAACATAACCTTTGGGTAGAGAATCATGTCAGGCTACTTCTCGGAGGGGTGATCGATGTTTCTTTCTAACGACTGAGGGTCCTTCATGGACTTGATCCCAGTTTAGTTAGAACTTTTTTATGGGAAGGGCTAGTCTGTTTTTCATTCAGAGTATCTCTTTTCTTTCAAGGAATAATATCTCTTTTCTTTCAAGGAAAGGCAACAACAAACACAAAACGCAAGCGATCTAGAGAAGATCATTATCCAACACGAGTGAGAGCTATAAGTAGAGCACACAACAAATAGAATAAACAGTGTAAGTTAACATATTTTTTTTAAAAAAAAACAATATGCTACAGAATGCATTACATTACTCCCCAACTTGTTCGTTTAGCACTTGCAACGACTATCAATGAATTACAAGAACAAACGATATAAAATGTAGGACTTTATGTACTAGATGTTGTTTTTATTCATAGACATGTTTATGCAGCACTGTCTAGAGGAATATCTAAGAAGAATAATAACATATTTACAAAAAGAAAAAATATTAAATATATCAAGGGCTATTACGAAAAAAATGTTGTTTACAATACATTTTTTTTCGTAAACCTGTAACTTCCATCATTCCCTATTGATATTTATCCTCTATGTACATAGCCAATATAAAATTTATTCAATCATCAAAATTATAGAAAATGGCAGCATCGACTTCGAAAACAGACAAACATGTAAACGTCTTATCCTTTTGATTGTCTAAAACTATGGGACATGAACCGTGTCAAATATTTGCTTTGATTCATAACGCTTATTATCACAATGATTATAAAATAAATTTACATACTATTATTTCTTCAATACACTATTATTTCCCAAAACTTTCCAAAATAAATTCCTTTTACATGCAGGAATTAACGATAGCTACCACCAACATAAATGAGCAAGTTGACTTTCAACTTTTTTGATCAACTAACCATGTAAAAAAAACAAAAAAAAATTCATTTGATCAACAAAAATATCTTCCCCACTTACAATGGATAAAATATATACCAATCCAATTATGTTTCCAATGACATGAAATAATAACTACATTCACAAGCCTGGAAGAAGGTAGTAGAGGTCTCACTTTACATGCTAGACATTTAGATCAACTTTGAACACAAATATCAGGAAGCAAACGAAATCTATCTCCAAAAACTTATATTTCTAGACAAACTGGTAAATAAGCTCAACTTACACTTCACATTTATGTTTAGTAACATTTGCTATCTCCCAAAACTTATATTTCTAAACAAACTGTTAAATAAACTCAACTTACACTTCACATTTCTTTTCAGTAAGTAACTTAAAATTTTCTTCTTATAATCAGCTCAATTTTACAGGGTGATGATATCATCGCAACCATATCTTTGGTAGAGATGTTGAGATATTCAAATCAAATCTGAAGGTGGAAAGCTTATAATAAATTCATAACCATTATTCAGACTCCTCAAAAGTACATGTTGATTGAAAATCCCCTCAAGCTAAACCATACGCTTTGATACAACCTCAACTCTACTTCAAAATTTAGAAGACTTCCTCTCGAAAAGAAGTACCAGTTCAAAGGCTTCAACTCACTTCCTCAATGTTGAAGACTCAACATTACTATTAGTAAATATTTTTATATTATATAACAACCACTCTTCATTTGCATGCATCACGGATGTTTGTTTTTATTTATTTCATGGTTAGAAACATCCTTGGTATCATCATCAATACTGCAGAATATGGAACAATGCACAAAAATGACAATATTTTGGTAATAACCATTCATATCATGAATAACAAATACAATAACTCATATCTTCATGCTATACTATATCTTTTTGCCATATCGCACCGATTATTTTATATCTAAAAGGAACTTAAGTATTTTATCAAGGGTGGAGACACATTATAGGTTAGGGTATGGGCCAATTAGTAGATGCAGAAGTTAAAGCAAGTTTGATAAGAAAAACAGTCGTATTTGCATACGTGAACCCCATAACAATAATCATGACAATTAAACACCCTTTAGTTAATATGATCCATATCAACACACTAACTAGTTATAATTTATTATGACAATTCTTCAAGTAAAGTGAACCCCAATAACAAAGGTAGTTTAAAAATTCCTTGATCCAAATTTCCAAACATTCGCTTCATGGTATACACAAGAACTTATTCATAATATCCTACACATTAAATAGTTGCATCCTTAATTTTTCTTCAATTATGTTCATCTAATGGTGAATTTGTACAATCTCAAGCTATGCTTGAAACACTGCCTTCAATAACCCCAATCTCAGGTACTGACAGAAGCTGAATAGTTATCTTTTAAAGCTATCCAGCAAATCGCTTTAGGATATTTGAGACAGGTTACATAGTATATTTTCTCATGAAGTAACGTCTTCCATCTTTTAAGTAGTCTTACTAAAGAAACATTCTTTCCTCCATATCATTGTTTTTTGAAGAGTGGATCCAAATTTGTCAATATAAATGGAACAATAATTGCAATAGAAAAAACAAAACTCAAGATATGTAGGTTGTAGATGGTGCTCAAAAGTTGTCCCCGATTCCACAACAAAAGCATTTCAATGCACTTCATGCCAATTCTTTAATGAATGCCCAAGCAAAAGGCAATTATGAAAATGAGTTTGCACAAAAATAAATAAATAATTCAAATCACCATTGCTCACAACATATATTACATTTATATTAGGTTTATTGTAGAAGTCACTATTCAAGACCAACATAATTCATTTCTAAGAGTAGTAATGTTTGATAGACATGTAGAGCAATTGACATGAATCACTGTTGATAACATCTCCAACAATGAAATGAAGGTACATCTATTATTCCACTTCAACTCTATTATTTACTTCAATTTTTTTTACTACAACTATTTTTCATTAACAGGCAAAAGAAAAAGAGGGTACCTCAACTCTTCTGGCAAGATTCAAGAATCAAGACATATATTGCATCATCAAACTCTCCCTTCCAAACAACCGAAGAAAATCTGAACCTGATAGGTTGGTTGTTTGATTACTTTCCGAACATAATCAATTGCAAACAACCAACCAACCTGTACAACAAGAATAGAACTCCGAATCAAGTCTAAGCCAGGGAAGTACAAGTTGCCCATACCATCCCTGCTAATCCATGTACATATGATACATTTTGGACAATATTATCTTTTGGCGTCAACAAACAGATTCAGGCCATCTGTGAATATGCTTGTTTAGGAGGTGAATATGTATATATTGTAATTGACAAGCCACGTATGTTTAACAGGAAGCATCACCACTATCATCAGGTAAGTCAATATCATAGTGTTTGTTTTTATTTGATTATTACTTTCATCTTAATATCTTCATACTTCTTTATCTCTTAGGCATCATTTTTTAACCTATTTTGTCTACACTTAAAAACAAATATATTAGTACAATTTTCACATAGTTATTTTCATGAAATCATTTCTAAGTAGTTCGGCACATTGAAAAATGCTTGTGTGTACAAGTTGAATATCTAGAATCATATATTTGATGAAATCTTCCCTTTATGTAGTTTTGGTTAATCTTTGATGAATTTTATTATTTTAGACAATGCACACTCATCTTTTAGAGAAGGGTGCGGTTTGTATAGAGCTGGGGCTCTAAACAATCAAAGTGAAGCACACCTTCAAATGGGGTTGAGAAATGTGGTTTCAATATTGGAAATCTTATTGATAGCCTTAAATATATTTTCATATTTAATTATAAAATTTAAAGCTTAAAAAACAATGTAGATTGAGCAGATCTACGAAAACTTGAAAATCTTGAAACCTGACAGTCTAAAAACGCGTTACAAGATGCACTATTTCCAAAACTTGAACTCGTTTTTTTTTCTCATGTCCATGCATTTTGATATTGAGATGATCAATCGGAGGATATTTGGGCATCAAAACAATCTTCTAGTAAAAGTTTTGTAGTGGGCTCTAATTTGATTGTTTAAGCCTTAACACTATATAAACTTTTTCCTTTAGAGAAATAAGATGGAACAAAAAAAAAAAAAATTCAACTTGCCTAGTGCTTTTTTCACCTTAAAGTTTTTAACCGAAAATAATCTAATGAATATAAAGAAGAACAATGTTCACTGTCATTAAACAAGTTTTTTTATAAGGAAACTGTCTCTCTCTCTCTCTCACACACACACGCATATAGACACACACATCTTTGTAGGCTTGCTAAAGCAGTTTGCCCAGCAATCTATATATTTCTCAACAACTATTAAAATTTTGTGATTGTGTTCATTATCTACCTGTGAATGTGGAAAGTCCACTCAAAGTTGTTTAGGCAGCATATGTTCTACAATACGAATTTGGAAAATGAAGTTTGTTATGCTTTAGCAATTGTAGTTATTTCATTTCAATGTTGCCAAATATATGATGTGAAATAATATTTTCATATTGGGGTATGGGTGTATAAATATCATGCTAGAACATGCATGTAACAAATGGAATTTGTACATACTGGACCTTCAAATAAGCCGTGAGCTTGGTTATTACGAAAACTAGCCTTTGTGAACACTACTTGAATACTTCCACCTGCAACACAATATTCATTTTGAATCTGAACCTTATAGGAATTGTCATTTACATACTTGATGAAGGTGGCTATGAAAACGGCGGAATGATGGAATATTTATAAGTATTTAGGTCCATCTTAGATTAAGAAACTTCAGTTGTATAAGGTATAAGTTTTGCCTTTTGAAAGTTTGGCTTGACATTCAACTATCAAGAAGCAGTAAATTTTTGTTGAAATCAATAATTGACTATTTTGTAATTCATCAGCCACTATAATGAGATTTGCTCAATTTGCTTTGTTGCTGGTTTGCACTTTAGGTTTGGCGGTTATGATGAATACCTAAGACCGCCAGCTGTGACATTTGGGGTTGTTTTTACTTTGCCTACCTATGAGACTTAGATTCTTACATTAAATTTATGAGTCTTGTAGCTTCGCTCTTTTTGCTGCAGATTCAATGAGTTTTGAAGAAACAGTTGAGATGGAAGAATGACGAGAGGCAATGAAAGAGGGGATGATGGCCATTGAAAGAGTCAAACATGGGAGTTACCATATTTGCCTCAAGGGAAAAATATGATTGGGCTAAAATGGATGTTCAGAACAAAATACAATCCTGATAGACGTGTACAAAAGGATATGCACAACAAGGTATTGATTTCTTTGAAACATTTTTTCCTATTACAAGATTAGAAACTGTAAGGATAATTTTAGCAGTTGCAGCTCGAAAACAATAGCCTGTCTATCAACTTGATGTCTGTTTTAATGGGAAACTTGAAAAACTCAACCCGAAGGTTTAGTGTTAAAGGCAAAAAAGAGAAATTCTATAAATTAAAGAAAGCTCTCCATGGCCTTAAACAAGCCCCAAGAGTATGCTATGGTAGAATTGACAACTATTTTCTTCACATATTTGAAAAAAGTACAAAGGACCCCACGTTATATTTGAATTAGAAAGGTATATATAAATTTCTCATTGTTTGTATATATGTTGATGACATCAGTTATACTGGGTTGTCATTGTCACTTATTGAAGAATTCCGTTGACAACATGATGCATGAATTTAAGATGATTGATTTAGGGCTTTTGCATTATTTTTTTGGAGAAACAAGCGGCTGATGGCAATTTTATTTCTTAAGAAAAATATGCTTTAGACCTTCTAAAAAGATTTAAATACGTCTTGTTGCAATATTATTGATATACCAATGAATACAAATAAAAAGTTGAGACTTGAAGATGGAATTGAAGGGGTCGATGGAAAATATTTTAGAAGTTTTGTTGGTGGACTGATACATTTAACTTACACAAGACCTGACATAAATTTGCTGAAGTCTTGTGTCAAGGTTTATGGACAATCCCACTAAGCATCATATGGTGGTAGCTAAAAAGATATTGACAGTGATTGAGTAGGTTCTTTAGATGGCAAGAAAAACACTTCTGGCTTTATTTTTAATCTTGGCTTTGGAGCACTTTCATGGTCATCGAAGAAACAAGCAACTGCAACATTGTCAACTTTGGAGACTGAGTACATAGCTGTAGCATCAACTCCATTTCAAGCTATATGGCTGAGTAGATCGCTAGAAGATTGTGAAGGGCAAGAAAAGACAACTAAAATTTTATGTGACAACAAAGAAACAATCGCCATGACGAAGAATCCAATATTCCATGTGCGAATGAAGCACATTGAAATTAGAAATCATTTCATCAAGGGTATGGTGTTGGAAGACTTAATCGAAATAAAATATTGCCCCACGAAAGTGTTGACAGTTATAGGAGCTGATGGTTTCATAAAAGCACTTTCATTTGAAAAATTTGCATATTTCATAAAATTACTTATGGTGAAAGATTTTGAATCAAGATGGAGTTTTGAAATGTGTTGCAACACTTTAGGAGTTGGGTCACGTCTCTCTGTCTCTTTATGTTGGTAGTTATGGGTTAGTGGGAGTAGTTATCCTCTATCGTCTTTCCCTCTCTCCCTGAATGTATAGGGGTAGTTATTTTAAGTGGGAAGTTATGTTAATAATGGGTGGTTATTTCAATGAAGCCACTAACTAGTTGTGGGGTGGTTTGTAAACTATTTGTAAAGCCTATAAATAGGCACAAGTGTGTATGCTTTTGAGTTTTGAGTTATCCTCTCTAAGCTTGTGTTTGTTTATCCAAAAATCTTTTTTAGAAAAAGAGTACCAGCTGCAGCTACGTGATTTTAAAAAACCAACAGTTCTCTCTTCCTCTTCTTCTTTTGCAACAATATTGGGCAAAACGTTTCAAGACTTTGACTATACGACACGGGTAGATACCCATTGTGTGTTAGACTCCTACCACCCAAGGCTGCAAAAGCCATGTTTTTGAGGTAGTAGAATTTGTAAATTAAATGCAACTGTAGCATAAAGGATTTCCTCAACGGTACAAAATCAAGTAGTTTGTGTCTTGTTTAGCATAGGGACATCAAAATTGGTGTTATGGTCTTTGAAGTTTTCTGAACAGGAATCACATGGAAGGATATTGTGTATTCTCTGCATTTTTCAAAAGAAGGCTCCTTGAGCCACTACTATTTTACCATGGTTAGAGTTCCCTCTTTTTTTTGTTCTGTGGGCTCTTTCTCAATTCATTTCCCATTCTCATACTAGCAACCACCTTACCCTAAGGGCCTGTTTGATAACTAGAAGGTAAATTATAAACTGAAAGTTGGAAGTTCCTCTTTGTTGGGAAGAAAGAAGCTATTGTAAAAAGTTCTGGGTTTATGTGTTTGATAATTTGCTAGAATGTTAAAGAAGTTATTTGTTTGATAACCTCTTGGAATGTTAAGTAAGTTCTAAGTACCTGTGTTTGATAACTTGCTGAAAGACTAGTAAGTTTTGGATATCTGTGTTGGATTAGCAATAGAAGTAATATGCAAGATGTGAAATGTTAAGATTGAGACCTAGAGATTATTTATTTTTTATTAAATTTTAGATTTTTATTTTTGGGAAATATCAATTGAAAGTAAAGTACGTTGGATTGAGAGAGAGAGATAGAGAAAGAGAGAGAGAGAAAGAAAGAGATTTTTTATTGCTGAGTGAGAGAAGCGTCCTAGAGAGATATATTTAGAGAGATTTTTATTGATGAGTGAGAGAAGCATCCTAGAGAGAGATATATTTGTATAATAATTGAAGCAGATGCTGCATGATAAACTTCATTGCACCTCAAAATTCAAGTAGTCTCTAGACAATGTCAAGTACAACTTCAATTTAAATATTGTGTACCAAATCACTAGTTTCCTAGTCCATTGTCTTAACGTAAAAATCAATATATTTTCTTGACTATTGTGGGTATACAATTTGTTGAGTCTTTTTTACAATTATGAAGTGAAATAGGTGTTTAAATCTCATAAGTAGGTAGTTTATGCCTTTCTTCTTAAACTGAATACAAAATCTCTCTCTCTCGCTCTCTTGCTCTCTCTCTCTCACACCCGCACACACACACATGCACACTCATATATTTTGGTGGTCATGACAATTATGGATATTATTTCCTGTATTCTATTGGACTATGCTATAATAGCTTGAGCACAACATACAAATACACATGCACAATTCATGCATCCATATACAAGCAATAAGAAACCAGCCCATTCAACAATAACCTGTAATAGCTTTAACCCAACTTAGACATACATTCACCACTTATGCATCCATATCCCAACCTCAAAAATAAATCTCATTCAACAATAAAACAACATTGGTGTCGTTGGAAATGTGGCCTATCAGGCCCTTTTTCTCCCGGAAATTCATTTTTTCAATAATGGTGCAAAAGCTATATTGAAGTATTGTGAAATCCCATGTGGTTAACATGAGGCAATGCCATATACATTGATCCATTTTTTGAGCTTTAGTAGAATCTATCACTGAAAGGAAAAACCCAGTACCACTGGAGGGAAACCCAATGGTGTGTTTGGATTTCTTGTAAATTGTGGGAATGCTTGGATGACATCCTATTATATGAGTCATTAGTAGACTAATGACAGGTTTAGCTCATTACATGGGATTAACAGTTTGGTGACAACTTGTTAATCCTAATTAGCTGCACTTAAAGGAATTAAGGCAAGAGTTACGCTTGGATCTCAACTCCAATAGACCATGAATGTGAGAGTTGCTAAATAAAGGTATTCTCTATAGAATGAGGTTAACCCCTCTAGAAAAGAACGAGAATGATAGAAAAGAGATGAATGAGATTCACCAAATAGGGCTCTCAAGGTTGTTTGTCACCGGATGGCTTGGTCTATAGGATTTGGTATGGAACCTTGGTCCCTCATGTGATTTAATGACATATCCGAGTAAGTTGTTTATCGATTTCAATTTTATTTATTTGTTATTATTTTTATTGGGACTTACAATGGTATCAAAGCAAGGTTTGTAGATTTATATTTGTAAAAGAGGATATCCTTGTAGAAAATAAGTCTACATTAATAATGTGGGATGTGTCCTAACAACATTTAGATTGTGTTTTATGGATACTAGCCACTGGATGCATTCTTATCCAATACATTATCTATGGTTTTTCATATTATTTTTTACTTACCTAAACAAAAGCATGATTAAACGACTGTTAGGGATATCATACAATATTCATATAGATTTATTTTCTATGTAATTACACTCTTGTATAAATTAGAAATAGACTTATGTGTGAACTTATGATTATGCATACTGCTTATTAGTTAAGTGGGAATTGAGTTCTTGACTTTGAACTACCAACCTTAAGATCATTTCTATAAAACAAAGGTAGTTATATATGCCAGGGACAATGCTTCCCGTCAATACATTTTTTTAGTACCAGATGCCCTGGTGATTCAAGTTCTAAAGCCTAGTCTTTCTTCAGTGTTATGCAGTTGTTCATATATATCACATTGACAATTCCTTCTCTCTTACCTATTAGAAAGGAAAAAAGAATCCATTATTTCTTCTATAGGGGTCTTTTGGTTATTCCACTTATGTATGAGTAAGGAAGGATGGCGATAATATAAATCAAGTGTCGGACACATTAATCCTTCCAGCCTATCATCTTTGCATGCCTTCAGAGTATTTTATGACCTGGATTTTTGAATAATATTATGATGATTAATTTACCCAAATTCTATTACAAAGCATTTGTAGTAAGCTCTTTATTGTCTTAAATTAGAATTAAGCAGGTTTCATTTATAAAGTATTTGTGGTAAGTTCTTTATTACATTGAATTAGAATTTGGTAGGTTTCAATTACAAAGCTTTTGCAGTAAGTTCTTTATTACCTTAAATTAGAATTTGACAGGTTTCAATTATAAAGCATTCGTAGTAAGTTCTTTATTACATTAAATTAGAATTTGACAGGTTTCAATTATAAAGCATTTGTGGTAGGTTCTTTATTGCCTTAAATTAGAATTTGGTAGGTTTCAATCACAAAGCTTTTGTGGTAAGTTCTTTATTGCCTTAAATTAAAAATTTGTTGACATTTCATTTTATCTTAATAGCAAGAAATAAATGCAAATCAATGTGCAGTTCTATTTTGAAATTTAAGTTACTCTCTCTCTCTCTCTATACCCAAGGATACGCAAGTCTCTATCTCTCACTCTTCATTAGTTTAAAAATAAATAAATTATAAAAAAAGGTTGGAAGATATTCCTATTTATTTCCAACACGAGCCTCTAACAATATACATATTATGATGAGACATATATTAGTTATCAATTTTATTTAAAGAGATACTTGATTTGAAAATTTTGATGGTGATCAATAATTATGAATATTTCAAGTTCAACAATATATGTATATTTGTGCTAGAATTTTATTTGCTTTCTACAAATATTAAGTATAGTTTGTTTAGATTGATAATGTTGTTTATTATTTTTAACTAAGTTGTGACTTATTTGTCGGTATTTGTTTTGCTTAGTATTCTTTCGTTTATTTAGAAAACTAAATTTGTAGGATGTGATGCCGAGCTATTGTTTTGTGTATGTCCAAATGATATTAAAATATTTAATGATGTTAGATTGAATTATTATATTGGTGATAGTTGTTCATCAGATAGTGGAAATAAATCATCACTTACCAAATTAGAATTGAGTTTGTTAGATCAATAATTATCAATGCACATTAAGAAAGTGAGAGCAATTACTGATCTAACATGCCAGACTATATTGGACTAATTTTTGTTATTATGATGACAACCACATATTGAGAATAGTGGGAGCCATTATTGACTAGTATGATAACATCATCGATTTGAAACTTATTGAACAAGTAAAAAAGAAGTAATATTATATTTCTTTCTTTTATTATTATTAAGGTTGAGACCGCTTAAAGATTTCTTTATGTATATAATAATACCAACAACTTTGTCAAATTATTATTGTTTTTATTATTTTGTCCTATAATCCGAATATGAGCTTTGGACTTAAAAACCAGTTGTGGACGACATGTTTAAGAAACAAGCTAAAGCAATAGACCTTGTTCTCTTGACTAAAAGATAGATGTAAATATAATTCAACGTGTTGGTGAATAATTGGTAAGGTCTATGAGAAATCTCATGCAGGTAGTATGAGGCAATGCCATATACAAAACCATTGATGCCAAGAAATCCAAATGTGGTGTTTGATCACATTGACATGGTATATGTGAAATCCCATGCAAATAGCATAGGCAATACCATATATAAGGTTATTGAGGCCAGAAAATCTAAATATGGTGTACGACTACATTGGTAGGGTATATGTGCAATCCCATGCAAGTAGCATGAAGCAATGCCATATACAAGGTTATTGAAGTCAAGAGTGGTGTGTGACCACATTGGTAAGGTATATGATAAATCTTATGCAGGGAGCATGAGGCAATGCCATATACAAAACCATTGAGGCCAAAAAATCCAAGTGTGGTGTTTGACCACATTGGCAGAGTATATATGAAATCTCATGCAAGTAGCATGAGGTAATACCATATACAAGGTTATTGAGGTCAGAAAATCTAAGTGTGGTGTATGACCATATTGGTAAGGTATATGAGAAATCCCATGCAGGTAGCATGAGGCAATGCCATATACAAAACCAGTGAGGCCAAAATATTCAAGTGTGGTGTTTGACCACATTGGCAGAGTATATGTAAAATCCCATGCAAGTAGCATGAGGCAATGCCATATACAAGGTCATTGACGTCAGGATATCTAATCGTAGTATATGACCACTCTGATAAGGTATATAAGAAATCCTATGCAGGTAGCATGAGGCGATGCCATATATAAAACCATTGAAGCTAAGAAATCCAAGTGTGGTGTTTGACTACATTGGCAAGGTATATGTGAAATCCCATGTAGAAAGCATGAGGCAATGCCATATACAAGGTTGTTGAGGTCAGGAAATTTGAGTGTGGTGTATGACCACATTAGTAGGGTATATATGAAATCCCATGCAAGTAACATAAGGTAATGCCATATATAAGGCTGTGGAGGCCAGGAAATCTAAAAGTAGTGTGTGACTACACTGGCTGAGTATATGAAAATCCCATGTGGAAAGCATGAGGAAATGTCATGTACAAGATGTTAAAAGGCCTTCAGGCCAAGTGGGAGTTGTTAGAAATGTGGCCTATCAAGTCATTTTTCTCTCGAAAATTCATTTTTTTAATAATGGTACAAAATCCATATTGAATTATATGTGAAATCCCATGTGGTTAACATGAGGCTATGCCATATACATTGATCCATGTTTGAGCTTTAATAGGATGTATCACTGGAAGGAAAAACCCAGTATCACTGAAGGGAAAACCCAGTGCTGTGTTTGGATTCTTTGTAAATTGTGGGAATGCTTAGATTACATCCTATTATATGAGTCATTAGTGGATTAATCACAAGTTTAGCTCATTACATAGGATTAACAGTTTGGTGACAACTTGTTAATCCTAATTAGCTGCACTTAAGGGAATTAAAGTAGGAGTTAACTTGGATCTCAACCCCTATAGACCATGAATGTGAGAGTTACTAAAAAAATGTGTTCTCTATAAAACGAGGTTAACCCCTCTGGAAAAGAAAGAGAAGGATAGAAAGGTGGTGAGTGAGATTCACCAAAGAGGGCTCACAAGGTTGTTTGTCACCGGATGGCTTGGTCTATAGGATTTGGTATAGAACCGTAGGTCCCTCGTGTGATTTAAGTACAGATCCGAGTAAGTTGTTTATCGATTTCAATTTCATTTATTTGTTATTATTTTATTGGGATTTACAGGTGATTGTCCCACAATGTTCCCAACATTAAGAAAAAAAAAGACAACAATTAGAAATTTAATGAAAGCAAAGATTGGATACTTAAGAAGACAATCTTGAAATGCCGAGATGCCTTTAGGAAGATATCAACACCTATTTCTTCCCCCTTCCACATTGCTTCAATCTGAACCGTTTGATGCGTCAATCCGAACCATCGGTGTCAAATATCTTCATTAATTCGTTGAAGTATATAGGCAAAGACTTGCCTCTGTACTTTTTCACAAAAGTAAACTCTTGTAATAGAATACACGATGTATTGAATTTGTGTGAACATTGCACTAAAACTTGCAAAACTACAAAAAAATAGACAACAAATGTATTTCAACTCACCACTGTATACTGAACCCATATGGCTGGTTCGGTAGTCACCATTTGATTAGCCTCATCCCAGCCAAAACCTAGTTGTCTCATAGTTTGTTTTACTTCCATGTACATTGATACAAACGGCTTAAACTTACACTTCATTCATTTCAAGTCATAAAAGTTTTGATAATATCTTACCATATATTGTTTCATCTGACTCCATGCGCCTTTCTTGAAGCCCTCCCTTTCTTGACCGCTTTCAACAAGAGATTAATGAATTGGGCCTCCTCTTCAGGGTTCCACTGGCTCATATTGTTATGGTAGTATTTAGCAGTTATAATAAAGCCTCGTTCCTTTTTTCAGTAGGTCAACTGTTATTAAGCTGATGTATGTCAACTAACATTCACAATTCATACATCCATATATAACCATGTACAAAACCAACCCATTCAACAATAACCTGTAATAGCTTAAACATACATAATTGAAAATGTAATAGAATGAATATAACTTGGTGACATACATTCACCAAGCATGCATCCATATACAATCAGTAAGAATCTATACTGCCACTCAACAATAACCTATAATAGCTTGAACACTACATTCACCAATCATGCATCCATATACAACTAGTAAGAATCTATGCTGCCACTCAACAATAACCTATAATAGCTTGAATACAGCTTAGTGACATACATTCAACACAACAGTACGTGTCACAGTTCATTCTTGAGAAATACAACAAGGAAAGCAATGGTGGTGCATTATTTAAAGAGACAAACTAATAAGAGCAAGTATTCATACATAAAGATTTCTACTCATATAAGTATATGCTTAATGGACTTGAGCGCAATCACAAATTTGATTGTATTCCAAATCATATTCTTTTTAAAAGATAAGGTGCTCTTAAGATAACTTAAAGAGCCAACATGAATTTCAGTAGCAGCTACAAAATAAGGTCCATATCAAATGTAGAACAAGTCTAATTAGAACAAAATAAGGTTCATATTAAAATTTGTGGATTTTTCATGCATTCTTCTTTTACAAGTTCACGAGATGTTGCATGAAAATGAAAAAGACAAATACAAGAAGAAGAACCTTTGTTGTATATAGGAAATACAAAATATGTCGTAAGTGGCTCAGGTCAACAATGCTGGCTTGTTGTACGGCCATTGGTTCATTATTTTTTTGGTCGTGTTCCTATGATACTTGTGGGCGACTCTATTGTGGTGCATGTCGGTGTCTCAAATTTATCAGTTGTTGACATTTGTTATATACTTATCATACCACTAGAAGAAATTACAATTATCATCCTAACACCGAGCACATTTAGTTTGTATACATCGATAGAATAGTCTATTTGGGTTGTCGTTTCTACTTGATGTATATATACCAATCAACATCGCAGTGAGGACAAAAACAGAGTGAAAGCCCTCAGTATTTGTAGATGCTGTCGACATACCTGTTGCATTCACAAATAAATAACAATCAAATTAGAATATAGACTCCAAAACAAAGCATCATAAGTGATGAATCATTAACCACAAAGAGGCCAGGATAAAACAAAGTTCACATTCAATCAAGGAATATGGACACTTCTCAATCAATTTGGCACATAAATATTAGTTGAAAACAAAGCAACAATCCAATATATGAAAAATAAGTAATTAACTGAAAAAGAAGTAAATGATGCCTTACGTTTAACTCAAGACTCAACAAAAAACTTAAGGGACCATGAAGGTTCAAACAAGGCGTGGATGCATCAACCTTGTACTCGTGTTACCATATTTGGTGAAACGACATAACTAAGCAATGGGACAAACAACAGGCTAACATCAACCTTGTACTTTATTCCACAAAAAATCATAATCAGTTTCCCTATGATTTCTATGAACTGGAAAGAATATGATCTCTACCATATATGGCTTGTACTTTTTCTCACTTTCAAAATAACAACCCAATATTTGATAAAATGTAAAATCCAAATGACATCAATAGTGTTTTCAACAAAAGCCTAATATTCAACTTTGACACTCAAGCAACTACGTGTTTCTTTTTATTGAACCAAACAAGTTATGAACCGCAGTCCCTTTTACAATGTAGGTTCACAAACATATTGAAAATCTCTAAGAAGTGCTTATTGCATATTCATTGGAGAACTGTAAATACAAATGGCATTTAAGACATTGGACAGAGTCAAAATAAAGAATTGGCAATACTTTATCTATTTTACCGTGGATCACCGAAGCTACTTTCTTCTTTTGGAGTTGGCTGCAAAAAAGACAAACAGCTCATTTGATGACTTTGCACTAGCAAAATGCAATTGTCAATTAATTTTAGGATAATGGAATCCTGCATGGCTTGAGAGAAATTGTTTACCTAGGTGTCTATTGCTATAAAATGTTCATCAATGATCATATTGGCTTGGTTTCTAGGCCTTTTAGGCCCTTTTTGGTATCGACATTTTCTTGAGTAATGTCTCTCGATTTTTCATAAAAAACTTAGGAACCTTTTCCATTATTTTTTGTTGGCCTTAGACTTATGATCCTTAGAATTATCATTCTAGACCGTAAGAAAGAAAAGCCTATTGTTGTTATGAGCATTTGATTTTTGCTCAACTAGGTTTGCCTTGGTTTGAAATTTCATATTTTCATCTTTTTTTTCTTGAAGTTTGTTATCTTCTTCAATTTGAAAAGACTTCTAAAATTAAAACAAACCAATGCCAAATGTCTTGTACTTCATTTTCTTTTGATACTCTTTCTAAAATAGGGGTAACTTGTGAATTCATCTAATTAAATACTATAATCTTTAAGTTCATTGACTATAAGTTGCAATCCATATACTTGAAAAAGAATTGGCTTGTTTACAATGAATTTAAATTCCAAAGAAATTGAAATGAAAAACCTTTTGTTATTAGAGTCTTTTGTGAGACATTTGGTTTCAAGAATCTTCTATAACTCTCTCGCTGTTGCAACTTATGCATACCTGTTATAAATAGGCTCTATTGCATTGAGAATGGGGCCTTTATAGATTTAATCTTATATTCACGTTTTGTAAGATCGAGTTTGCTCCTAGGTGGAATCTTCAGTTGGTAGTGGCAGTTCTAGTATAAATTCAATGACTATGTAAGCCACATTGAGATTAGCCAATAGGAAGAGCACCTTTTGTTGCCAGCTCTTGAAATTCAATCCATCGAAGCATTCCAATCTTGTAAAATATCATCTTCGATTGTCAAATAAAAATTGGGAGGAAAAGGGGGTAAAATTAAATGAATTTTCTTCTTTTTTTCAAGCATGCGAGAGTGTTTTGTCGAGACAATATTTGCCCCCTCAATCTTGTAAATGGTGTGTATAAAAAGCGAAATTCATCCTCATGATATAGGAAAATAAAATGTCTCTTTTTATACTTCAAGATTCTATGCATATGAGCCAGAAACCTGTTGGGTTTATGTGGCCTTTAAAGGCATTATGAGTGATTGTAATAAAACATTTGATATAGTGGATCATGAACTCAATGGGAGTGTGGTCCCTCATGGACCATACTATGCAAATAATGTTTGCAGATACCACACTATGCTTGATGGTCTAGGCCAATCGATTGGGAACCATGTTAGCTGGGCATAGAGTATAAACCGAGGAAGGTTCTAATGGGTCATCCCTTGATGAGGTCGGATTATGCTTGGATGAGTGAGCCGAGGAACTATATGACCCTTGTGTATGATGATATCCTACAGAGACACGGGCCCAAGCCTCATTCATGTACTATCACATGACATGCATATTGATAGACCATTTTGGGAAAGCAAGCCACCTTTTAGGGTGAAGCATATGCATATGTGAGAGATACCCCTATGCGCCATAGAGCTGTGGTCGCATCAGGTCTAGGTGACCGTGACTTATCTCTAAGGGAGAACCTGAAATCCACAGACTGAGATTGCGACCCCTTTGCTCATCGGCCAAACTCTGGTGACCCACTAATGAGCCCCTGCTTAGACTGTGGGTCATGGGAAACACTGTATCGACATGATAAAGTAAGTGTGGTTTGTAGTCTACAGTTGAGGGTAGAGTGTCCCATATTTATTGATTTAATTCCTTGACCATGTGGATATTTTTCCCATCAAATTAATTTAATTATGTTTGTTTTATGGTAAATATTATTTTAGGATTATTATTTGAATTTTTATAAATTCCTAGATATTTTATTTATAAAAGTTGCGTTTATAAAATTAAAAATATTGATTTTTAATGATTTAAATATTCAAATAATATTCTAAAATTTATTTTATTGTTTTTTAAATATAAAAAATTTTATGGGGCACATTGTGCACATGGGCCACCATATTCTAGAAGGTGGGGCCCATGAGGCCCTATCTTGGGTGGCACGCCACTTTTAGAGGGAGGGCCTATCCCCATGGGTGGCACGACACCTTTTGAGGGGAGGCTTATCCCATGGGTGGCATGCCCCATCTCTTTATGGGAATTGTTGATATGTTTTATCTCAAATTGGTTTGTGTTGATAAAGTGTTTTATTTTTAAGAGACTTGAGTTTATCTTTTTTAGAAGGCCTTATAAGGCTTATGAATATATTTTGCATAAATACATTATTACTTAATTAATTTTTATTTGATGGGATAATGGTCAAAGAAAAAGGGAGATAAGGGTTCAAGCACATTCCGTAGCATGTTGATGGCCCATCTATGGACTAGATGGCTTAGATCTCTCACTCCATAAGTCATCCTTGATCGACGGTTCAAATTCAATCTTGTGAGGCAAGCAATGGAAACCCTAGACCCAATTCTCTATAAATATGGTGGTTAGGTGCCTCGATCTCGCCCTCCGGGTCGGGATGACCTGGTGGCACGTGTCTCGGGTTTCAAGAGAACCCGAGATTTGAGACCGCTCTCTCGGGAACCTTACTACAAAATAAGGGTAGCTATACCAACCGATGAGAGAGGAATTTTAATGTGAGGCGAGACACACCTCACCTGGGTCCGTGACTCACTCGGGATGACTTGCGTGGACGTTCTCTTTGATCAAGATGGAAAGCCCCCCAGTCTTTCAACTGGTTCGAAATCGCCTCCCTTGACCTGTACTCTCATGTTTCTACGATCGCATACATATGGTTAATTTTACGAGGCAAGTGGGCCAAGAAACCCCACCTTGTCTTTGGGTGAATGCACACAGGCGTGCACATCCAAAAGAAGAAGAAAAGAGTAAGAAGATAGAAATTGGGGTGATGAAAGGAGAAGAAAGAGATATATTAGAGGAAAGGGGAAGAGAAGAATTTGACCAAGTGGCTAGACTGATATAGTAACTAGACCAGTAAGTGATTGACCCGGCATGGTAGCAACAGGCTAACATCAGCCTTGTACTTTATTCCAGAAAAATCATAATCAGTTTCCCTATGATTTTTATGAACTGGAAAGATTATGATCTCTACCATATATGGCTTGTACTTTTTCTCACTTTCAAAATAACAACCCAATATTTGATAAAATGTAAAATCCAAATGACATCAATAGTGTTTTCAACAAAAGCCTAATATTCAACTTTGACATTCAAGCAACTACGTGTTTCTTTTTATTGAACCAAACAAGTTATGAACCGCAGTCCCTTTTACAATGTAGGTTCACAAACATATTGAAAATCTCTAAGAAGTGCTTATTGCATATACATTGGAGAATTGTAAATACAAATGGCATTTAAGACATTGGAAAGAGTCAAAATAAAGAATTGGCAATACTTTATCTATTTTACCGTGGATCACCGAAGCTACTTTCTTCTTTTGGAGTTGGCTGCAAAAAAGAGACAAACAGTTCATTTGATGACTTTGCAAGCAAAATGCAATTGTCAATTAATTTTAGAATAATGGAATCCTGCATGGCTTGAGAGAAATTGTTTACCTAGGTGTCTATTGCTATAAAATGTTCATCAATGATCATATTGGCTTGGTTTCTAGACCTTTTAGGCCCTTTTTGGTATCGACATTTTCTTGAGTAATGTCTCTCGATTTTTTATAAAAAACTTAGGAACCTTTTCTATTATTTTTTGTTGGCCTTAGACGAGCACGGTAACTCAGACCGACATGACGACAATACTACTCGATGACAGAACCAACATCGACCAGCCTGACATGATGGCTAGCCTATCGTGGCAGTAAGACGGGCACGATAACTCAGACCGGCACGACGACAATACTGCTCGATGACAAGACTACCATGGCAGTGCTTAACTTAGCCCCCCTTGATCAAACGAGAGGGAAAGAGAGTAGGAAAAGAGAAAAAAAGGAGAGAAAAGAGAAAAGAGAAAAGAGAAAAGAAAGAAAGAGAAAGAAGAAGAAAAAGAAGAAGAAAAGAGAAGAGAGAGAGAGAAAGATAAGAGATTTAGATAGAAGACATAAGAGAGAGAAGAAGAAGATGAGAAGGGAATAAAAAAGTGATGAAGAGAGAAGAGAAGAAGAGGGTAGAAGAAAGGAAAAGAGAGAGGAAGAAGAGAGGAAGCGAAGAAGAGGAAAAGAGAGAGGAAGAAGAGAGGAAGAAAAGAAGAGGAAAAGAGAGAAGAAGAAGAGAGGAAGAGAAGAAAGGTGAGAAGAGAGAGGAAAGAAGAAAAGAAGACAAGAAGGGAGAGAAGTTAGAGGAAAGAAGAAAACAAGAAAAGAAAGGAGAGAAGTGAGAAAGAAGAGAAAGGAGAGAGAAGAAAGAAGAGGGAGCATGAAGAGAGAGGGAAGGAAGAGAGAGAAAGAGAGAGATGACGGAAGAGAAACATGGACGGTGATGGGGTTCTGCCGTCTATGACAGGGGAGAGAGAAAGGGAGGGAGGCATGGACGGTGATGAGGTTCCGCTGTCTGTGACAGAGAGTGAGAAGAGAAAATAAAGCATGGATGGCGATGGGGTTCCGCAGTCTATGACAGAAGAGATAGAAAACATAGACGATGATAAGGTACCGCCTTCCATGATAGAGGAGAGAGAAAGGAGAAGAAAACATGGATGATGAATGAGAAGAAAACATGAACGGTGATAGGGTTCCACCGTCTATGACGGAGGAGAGAGAAAGGAGAAGAAAACATGGACGACGATAGGGTTCTGCCGTCCATGACAGAGGAGAGAGAAAGGAGAAAAAAACATAAACGGCGATGGGTTCCACCGTCCATGACAAAGGAGAGAGAAATGGGAAGAAAACATGGACAACGATGAGGTTCCACCGTTCATGACAGAGGAGAGAAAAAGGAGAAAAAAACATGGACGACGATGGGCTTCCGCCGTTCATGATAGAGGTGAGAGAAATGAGAAGAAAATATGGACGACAATAGGGTTCCACCGTCCATGACAGAAGGAAAGAGACAGGAGAGAGAAAAGAGAAAGCACGTGCGGCGATAGGCATTGCCATGCGTGTCAAAAGGGACTCAGACACGACCCGACCCACCACTTTGGGAAAGGGCTCGGTTCAATGTCTTTGATAGAGAACAGAGGGAGAAATATCGTGCGTGGTGATGAGCATCACCATGCATGACATGGAGATAGGGGAACATGGACAGAGGACCGGCTTGCCACTCGAGCTAAGCCCCCGCTCACTCTGTATGTTCTAAGAGATTAAGAGAAGAAAGAGGATGTCATGCTCGGCAATGGTCACTGCCATGCATAACTAGAGAGAATAGAGAAAGGAAAGATCAGATAGAAAGAAAGACAGAGAGAAGAAAACGAGGAGAGAGAAAGGAAGAAGAGGAAGAGAGAAGAGAGGAGAGAGATGAGAGGAGGAGAGAGAAGGAGAGAGGAGAGGAGGAGAGAGAAAGAGAGAGGAGAGGAGGAGAGAGAAAGTTACTTTCACCGAAGGGTATCAGACTTTTTCTTCTCTCTCTCCAAGACGTGCCCACAATTTCAATGTGAAACTCTCAAATTTTATTCATGAGATTGAAAACTGAGGGAAGCTTTTTACAATTAGATTTAGCATGTATTTATAGAATTGGCCCCAAACATGGGTGGATGCCCAAAATCTAGCATAATTGATGATAATTATAATTTATTTGATTAAAAGAAAAATCTAAAAATTGGTACAAAATGATGGTTTGCCTTTGCCCAACAATACACGAAATTTCAAAACAGTTCCTACCGCTGCCCTAGAACGTGCGTGATTTTCCATAGATGATTCGGGGTTGCTCATACGCTCATTTGGCCAAAAGATGATTACTTTCTCGTTGGGCTCGGCATGACGATCGTTTTGATACCAACTTCAAGTCACAGATCACGTTTTTAGGCCACGATCATGCTACTTGAAATTTGTATGAATCTTGGAAACTTCCAACCGATAGTGTGCTTGTTTCTTGATGTTTTTATTTTATTTTCTTTGTTGAATTACACTAAGCATGCCATCACAATCACGTTGCAACAAAGAGAGCTCAATTTCATGCCGAAAGGAAGATTTCGTCGTCTTGGGCTGGATCTTGAAATTCGCCAGTGGGAATCTGCAGCAACTTTGATGCCCTTGTGTGCAGAATTCAACAGTTCATCATATGGAGGGTTTGGACCAGACATAACATTGGACCTTACGTACATGATGCAATTGGTTTTGCATTGATCGGGTACACGAGCACCATGATATGGCCGCTTGAGTGAGTCGTGCTACTGCTGATTTTTCTGCAATTGCCTTCACGAATCGCCAATTTCTCTCTAGTTTTTCTCCCTACTCAAGCATTGTCACGAAGCGTGCCACATATCAAAACGCTGGTCTTGACGAGACGAACACGTTCACAAAATTTGAGCACGAACTAACCCGTGATGAGGGAGATATGGTCTACGAAGTTGCTGCTCGTGACTATGCAAACCAATCTCCTTTAATGGAGATTGGTGCAGGGAGGCCTCAGGGGAATAGCGTGCAGCCTACCCCTTTTTAATGTTTTACCCAGAACTTTGTCCTGGAGCGTCTATTTAAGCTAAAACTTGACTTCTAGGGGTTTTCGACCGTGCGAAATTCAATGGCGGTGGTTCCACAACCATTTGACACACTGAAAATAGAGTTCTAGTTACAGGGTCCGTTTCAAAGTGTTAGAGGTTGATTTTTTCGAAATTGTTTCTTTGTTTGCACTGGCAAGTGCCCTTTTGAAGTGCTTAAGAAGATTCTAACATGTTTTGGGATACTTCTGAGGCTGTCAAAAATTCCACTGTAAGTCAGGGCTTTATTGACCGACTTCTCCTTTATTCCGCATCGGGGACCCAAGGTTCTGAAAAATATCTTCAAATAAGGGGTCATTCCCCTTTATTCTAAATACGCCACTCTCTCTTCTTCTCTCTCTCTCTCTAGGTTGAAAAATGGGGCACACCCCATCCTTAAAGAGCTTTCCCTCTCTCTCCTCTTTCCCTCTCAAAAAGAGGCACGCCCCATATGTCTCTCTCTCATCCTCTCTTTTCTCTCTAAATTTGTTCTAAACCTAGGGTTGGGAAAAATAGTGAAAGAGGAATTTTTGAAGTAGTATTTGGGGGCATTGAACCTAAGGGTTTTGTGAGAGCATAAGGGTTCCATTGAAGTGCTTGGCCTAAAACTAGCTTTCTTGGTTGACATTGAAGGAGGACCGTCGATCCCATGCCATCAGATAGTGGTGACTCAGTGTGGGGTATAATAAGCTCGGTTGAGGTAATTTCTGCCAATCTCCACTTTTATTTTGGAGCTTCATCTTTATATTCTTAAGCATAAGGAATTGTTATTTTGTTGAAAGTGATATTTTACCAAAACAAAAGGGGTGTATTTAATAATATTTAAAAAAAAAATATTCCTTGGGAAAAGATCACATTGGTCGCTTTTTCATTTGTATCAGAGCAAGGTTATTATGAGTCTTTTCTCTTTTGTTGAGTCTAGATTTTTTACTAGAGAATAAAAGATATGGCTGCACGTACTTTCATCTCTGAGATCCTAAAAACCGAAAGGTTCGATATGACCAATTATGCTTCTTGGAGAATAAAGATTCAATATGTTCTTTATGAGGAAAACTTGCACGAGATGCTCTATGAGTGTCATCCTCATTGCCCAAGTGATGACGCATCTCATGTAATCAAAGATGAGTATGCAACTTGGAAGAGGAGGAATAAGAGATGTAAGAACATACTTTTGTATGCTATGACTGACTCGTATGCTTCTGAGTAAGAGTTAACTTCTACTGCAATTGGAATCTTTGATAGACTTGAGAGAGAGTATGATGATCCCTCTCTCATGAAGCAATATGTGGTATTAAAAAAGTACAATGAGTTAAAGATGACAGAGGGTACTAAGTTCACAGATCATGTGCACATCTTTCGTGCACTAGTCAGAGAGATGGAAGACACCGGCATGAAACTGTCTGAACCCATGCAAGTGATTCATTTCATGAATTCGCTTCCTAACTCATGGGAAATATTTGTGTCCTCCCTCTCAGCTAGAAGAAAGGCACCAAGGCTGGAGGATCTCATCACGACAATCAAAGGAGAAGAAGAAAGGAGGAACTCAAGGCATGCATTAACTACAACTCCAAGAGAAGTCGTACATATGGTAAAATCTACTCCCTCTTTTCAACCTAAGAAAGCAAAAGGAAGAACTAATTTTGGAAAGAGATGAGACTTCAAAAGGAGAGATTTTCGAAATAAAGGAGAAAAGAGAGAGACCAGGACTTGCTTTATTTGTAAGAAGATATGCTACATAGCCAAGAATTGTCAGTCCAATAAATTTAGTAGACCAACCAGAAACTGACTTGTGTGGTCTTTGAGACATTGCTAGCCAACCCCGAGGGAACCTCTTGGTGTCTTGACTTCGAGAGCTACGACTCATGTCACAAACACCGAAGAAGGCTTGCGCAATATATCGATATGGGAGGAAACCAGAAGACCGATGTACTTGGAGTCGTAGATTTTGAGGTTAAATTGAAGAGTGTGAGCCTCTTGATCCTGAAGCACACACTTTATGCTCCCGATATGAGGAAGTGCTTGGTTTCGGTTCCCAAGTTGGCTCTAACGGGTTTTGTGACCACTTTCGTTGGATAGAAGGTAGTAGTAAAAAAGGAGAATAATGTTGTCATGACTGAACATCTTGTAAATGGGTTATTTGCCATTGAAATAAAAGAGAACGTTGCTTATGTTTCGTCCCTCCAATGAGTTGGATGCCAACCTTTGGTATATGAGGTTAGAACATATTAATTTCAAAAGAATGGAAAGACTAAAAAAGGATGGCATTCTTCAAAATTATAAGGGTGATTTATCAAAAGTGTGTGAGTCTTGTGTACAAGGAAAGCTAATAAGAAAAAATACCATCAAGGCAAAAAGAGTTACTAGCGTTTTAGAAGTCATTCAGAGTGACATATATGGACCTATGAATGTGGCTACTAAAAGTGGCAAGAAATATTTCATCACCTTTATAGATGACTACTCGCGGTATGGCCATGTATATCTTATCCATGCCAAGTCTGATGCCTTAAAGAAATTCAAAATATACAAATCGAGGTCGAAAACCAAACTAACCTGAAAATAAAAGTCCTTAGAGCCGATAGAGGGGGGGAATATGCGTCTGAACCTTTTAAGGAACTCTGTGTTGAGAACGAAATTATACGCTAGTACACCATGCCCTACACTCTTAAACAAAATGGTGTTGCCGAGAGAAGAAAAAGGACCTTAGTTGAAATGGTAAGGAGTGATGGGGCATGCTTGTCTTTCTCTAGACTTTTCGGGAGAAGTTATGTTGACGGCATGCTATATCCTTAATTGAACTCCCACAAAAGTTGCTACACTTACTCCTCACAAGATTTTCATAGGTCGTGCTCCCTCCCTTGATCATCTAAAAGTTTGGGGTTGTTTACTCCATGTTCTCATTCCCCATCAAAATAGGACCAAACTTCAACCCAAAGTTGTTAAAACCATTTTTATTGGCTACCCAGATCATGGTAAGGGTATCGATTCTACAGCCTTGAAACATGGGAGGTTATCGAGAGCCGTGATGCTCACTTCTTCGAGGAAGAATTTCTTGAAGCAAGATTGAGTGAAAAACAAGCCGACTTCTTTGAGGAGGCAAGAGACAAAGCTGTGCTTCGAGAACCCGAACTTGACTTCCAATAGACCTGAGCTTGAACTCGAACCCTCAAGACAAAGTGAACCTGAACTCGAACCGAGACGTAGTAACCAAATAAGTAGACCTCCTCTATACCTAGAACAATTTGCCTACCTGGGGAAACATTTTGATAGAGTTGGGGAAGATCCAGAGTCTAAACCTAAAACTTACCATGAATCCTTGTCCCGTCCTGAAAATAAATATTGGGTAGAAGCCATAAAAGATGAATATGCTTCCATTAACCAAATAAGTGCCTCTACCTCAGAAACGTAAGGCCATTGCAAGTAGATTTTCAAGAAAAAGTTGAACTCAGAAGGAAAAATATAAAAATATAAAGCTCGGCTGGTTGCAAAGGGTTTTACCCAAAAAGAAGGGATAGATTATGAAGAAATCTTTTCTCCTGTTGCTAAATTCCCATCTATCCGAATCCTTATAGCTATAACAACCCATTTTGATTTTAAGGTTCACCAGATGGATGTCAAAACAACTTTTCTGTATGATAACTTAGAAGAAGAGATTTATATGGCCCAACCTAAGGGATTTGTAGAAAAGTGAAAGGAGAACCTCGTTTGTAAACTTAACAAGTCCCTCTATGACCTAAAACAACAGTGGTAAATAAAATTTCAAGAGACCTTGCTCTTGCAGGGTTCTCTACAAATAATGAAGGCTACTGTATTTATTAAAAGTTCAGTGGGAATGACGTGGTTTTTATTTCCTTATGTAT
This sequence comes from Amborella trichopoda, assembly GCF_054954075.1. Classification (NCBI taxonomy): domain Eukaryota; kingdom Viridiplantae; phylum Streptophyta; class Magnoliopsida; order Amborellales; family Amborellaceae; genus Amborella; species Amborella trichopoda. The sequence continues at coordinate 28,250,626 of NC_142346.1, forward strand.
GACTGATATGTTAATTGTTAGTAGCTCGATTGCCTTTGTAGTAGATACAAAAATTTTCCTTGCACAACACGTCGATATGAAGGATCTTGAAAAAGCTTCGTATGTATTGGGAATCAAAGTAATAAGAAACATAAAAGAGAAGACTATCCAATTTTCCCAGGCAACCTACTGCAAGAGGATACTGGAAAAGTTTGATATGGATAAGTGTAAGCCTATGTCTACCCCAATAGACAAAAATACGAAGCTCAGAAATAAAATGTGTCATACAGAAGATATTAACAAAATAGCCATGGAGAGGGTGCCTTATAAGAGCGTAGTTGGGTCCCTTGTGTATGCTATAACATGAACAAGACCTGACTTGTCTTTCGTCATGAGCTTGGTTAGTCATTACCAAAGCAATCTTGGAGAAGAGCATTGGACAATGGTCAAGAGAATCTTTAGGTACTTAAAAGGGACCATGAACTACTCGCTCACATATAAAGGGAAAACTGAAATAGCAATAGAAGGATATTCAGCTGCTAGCTATCTCGCGGATCCAGATAATTATGAAGTTTATATCTGGATATGTGTTTATGTTTGGAGGGGGTGCAGTTTCTTGAAATCAAAGAAAGAGGATACAATGGTGTTATCCACCATGGAAGCTGAATATGTGGCATGCTATCTAGCGGCCAAGGAGGCTATATAGATTAAGAAGTTTCTTAATCAACTCAGCTTTCATCCCATACGTTGTAAGGCAGTACAAATTTTCTGCAACAACACGACAGCCATTTGCATTTCTAAGGAACCTCATTTTTACAAGAGTTCCAAGCACATCAAACTATATTTTTATCACCTAAGGAATGAGGTGAGATTGAGAGAGATCGAGATTCGCTACATATCCACAGATCTGATGGTTGCAGATCATCTGACTAAGGGGGTTGCCCCTAACGTTTGTGTAAGACATGTGAGAGAGATGGAGATGATAGCAAGTGATGAAGAGAGAATGTAAGGCCTTCAAATGCCAAATGGGAGATGTTGAGTTTATGTAGCCTTTAAAGGCCTTATACATGATTGTAATAAAACATTCAATATAGTGGATCATGAACTCAGTGAGAGTGTGGTTCCTCGTGGACCATACTATGCAAACGATGTTTGTAGATACTGGACTGTGCTTGACGGTTTAGGCCATTCGATTGGAAAAAACCCATGTTACCTGGGCATAGAGTATAAACCGATGAGGGTTCTAATGGGTCATCCCTTGATGAAGTCGGAGTATGCCCGGATGAGTGAGCGAGGGACTGTGTGACCCTTGTGCGTGATGGTGGCCTACAGAAACGGTGGCCAAAGCTTCATCCATATACCATCACACGACATGCATATTGATAGATCGTTTCGGGAAAACAAGCCACCTTTTAGGGTGAAGCATATGCATGTATGAGAGATACCCCTATGCGTCATAGATTTGTGGTCGCATCAGGTCTAAGTAACCTTGACTTGTCTCTAGGGGAAAACTTGAAATCCACATATTGGGATTGTGACCCACTAATGAACCATTGGTTGGACTGTGAGTCATGGGAAACACTGGGTCAGTATGATAAAGCAAGTGTGGTCTGTAGTTCACAGTTGAAGGTGAAGTGCCCTATGTTTATTGATTTAATTCCTTAACCATATGGATATTTTTTCCATCAAATTAATTTAATTATGTTTGTTTTATGGTAGGATTATTATTTGAATTTTTATAAATCTCTGGATATTTTATTTATAAAATTTGGCTTTATAAAATTAAAGATATTGACTTTTAATGATTTAAATATTCAAATAATATTCTAAAATTTATTTTATTATTTTTTAAATATATAAAATTTTATAGGGGCCCATTGTGCACATGGACCCACCATATTCTTGAAGGTGGGGCCCATGAGGCCTTATCTTGGGTGGCACGCCACTTTTAGAGGGAGGGTCTATGCCCATCGGTAGCATGCCACCTTTTGAGGAGAGGCTTATCCCATGGGTGGCGTGTCCCCTCTCTTTATGGGAATTGTTGATATGTTTTATCTCAAATTGGTTTGAGTTGATAAAGTGTTTTATCCATAAGAGATTTGAGTGAATCGTTTTAGAAGGCCTTTTAAGGCTTAGGGATATATTTTGGATAAACACATTATTATTTAATTAATTTTTATTTGATGGGATAATGGTAAAAAAAAAGGGTGATAAATGTCCCAACATATTCCGTAGCATGTTGATGGCTCATTTGTTGAATGGATGGCTTAGATCTCTCACCCCACAAGTCACCATTGATCGACGGTTCAAATTCAATCTTCTGAGGCAAGCAATAAAAACCCTAGACCCAATTCTCTATAAATAGGGGTCATTCCCCTTCATTCTAAATACGCTACCCTTTCTTCTTCTCCCTCTCTAGGTTGAAAAAAGGGGCATGCCCCATCCCTAGAGAGCCTTTCCTCTCTCTCATCTTTCCCTCTCAAAAAGAGTCATGCCCCATATCTCTCTCTAAATTTGTTCTAAACCTAAGGTTGGAAAAAATAGTGAAAGAAGAATTTTCGGAGTAGTATTTGGGGGAATTGAACCTAAGGGTTTTGTGAGAGTATAAAGGATCCATTGAAGTGTTTGGCCTAAAACTAGCTTTCCCGATTGAGATTGAAGGAGGATCCCCGGTTGAGATTGAAGGAGGATCGTTGATCTCGCGTCATCGGATGTCGGTGACTTGGTGTGGAGTGTAATAAGCCCGGTTGAGGTAATCTCCATCACTCTCTATTTTTATTTTTGTAGCTTCATCTTTATATTTTCAAGCGTATGGAATTGTTATTTTGTTGTAAGCAATGTTTAGCCAAATAAAAAGGATATATTTAATAATATTAAAAAAAAGTATTCTTTGATAAAAGATCACATTGGTCTCTTTTTCAAAACCTACTATAGAGTACCAGAGTGTTGTATTCTTAAAGAGTGAAAGTTTGAATTTAGAAAGAGAGAGAGAATAAGAAAAACGAGTAGAGAGAAAGGGATTAGTGCCAAACTCAGCAAAATCGTGTGTAGGCATACAAAGATTGTGAAAAAGAATCCATTTATAGAGCTCTAAAAGGCTGGGAACTAACTGTTCAGGTGAACAGTTTATGTTACACTGCACAATTTGACTGTTGGATTACCAACAACCACCAACAACGATTATAAACCATTGGATGTGAACAATTCCATGCATCACCTTAATCTCAGTGGCTGTGATCAGTTACATGTGCCTCACGTCTTCAACAGTTAGTGTTCGTTGGCTTTCCCACATGCCACACTCAACCTCTTCGCAACAATGTGCGAGCACGAATCACGACTCGTAAAATAAATCGAGCCGAGACCCCTAAATGTGCTTGGGCGAGGGCATTTGATGCAAAATGCAAAGTGTGCAAAGTGCATCCACACAGGCTACATTACTCTCTTCTTCAATGTGGGGGCTAAAAACCTACTCCTTTCTCTCTCGACATATTTAAAACTTAGAAAAATCAAATAGAATATTATGTTCTTTTAAAGGAAAAAGTTTATATAGTGTGGAGGCTCTAAAGAATCAAATTAGAGCCCACCTCAAAAATTTCACTAGAAGAGCTTGTTTTGATGCATAAACATCATCAAATTGATCATCTCTACATCAAGATGTATGGACATGAGAAATAGATGGATTTCAAGTCTTGGAAATAGTGCATATTGTAATGCGTTTTTGGACCGTCAATTTTCAAGGTTTTCAAGTTTTCATAGATCTACTCGATTTACACTATTTTTAAGCTTTAAAATTAAAGATGAAAATATATTTTAAGGCTATCACAAAGATTTTCAGTATTGAAACCATATTTCTCGACACTATTTGAAGGTGTGTTTTACTTTGATTGTTTAGAACCTCAGCTCTATATAAACCACACCCTCTTTTAACCAAAAATTGGACCCATACCTATATCCATGGGGTCTCGGGTCCATTGTCTCCCTCACTATGAGAATTTATTTTTTTCCCTTTTTTTTACTGTCATATACTTGTATTATTGGCCATAAGGTCATAATCACCTGTTATTAGATTTCAAGCCATGCTGTTAGATTTCAAGCCGTATGACTTATCGTTTAATAGTTAAAAATGACTACTGGTTCTAATTATATATGATCCGTAATACACCAAAATGAATAGGGCTTAAAATAAAGTATTTTATCTCTAACAGTTTAGGGGTATAGGTCGAGTCCAGCTAGACCCAGACCCAAATTCTATTCGGGTCCAAGTTTTGGACCCAGACACGACTAGCCAGGTCCAAATGCTAGACCCATACCTGACCCTTGTCGAGTACTACCTAGCAGGTCCTGGGTCGGGTCTAGGTTCATCGCCAATCCTACATACAAGATTGTTTTAGAAGGAAGAAATCGGACATATGTGATTTTCTCCATAAGATTCCATTTTATTATCATTTCTTATCTTGTGTCAACATCCCTCTAATTTGTCTACCTCAAAGAAGAAAATCGTGGAACATGACAAAGGGACGCAAAGAGAAGCCATCAAATCAGAACTTCCGCGCTGTATACGCGTTCAGTTTTGTGCGGTTGTAGACCACCCATGAAGGGGTTGATTCCACCTCACAACTGTGCTCCTCCTTTTTCTTCACCAATGGAGGGGTTGATTCCACCTCATTTCCAAGGACCCTTTATGTTGGACTTTGAGTTCAATCCTGACATCCTTGTTGACATCTAACGGCCAGGATTGTGTGCCCAAAATGTAGTGCTCTCATGTATAAATTACATTTACATATTTACTTGAAGGAAAAAGTTTATATAGGTACAAGGTTCTATATAATCAAATTAGGGAGCACTTCAAAAATTTAACTAAAAAAAAGTTGTTTTAATGCTCAAATATCCTCGGATTGATGATCTCGACTTCAAATTGTATGGACATGAAAAAAAATAGACTTGAAGTTTTAAAAATAATGCATCTTGTAATGCATTTTTAGACCAATAATTTTCAAGATTTTTAAGTTTTTATATTTATTTTGGGTAGATCAATTATCAAGTTTTTATAGATTTCTCGATATACATTATTTTTGAAACTTTAAATTTTATAATTAGATATGAAAACATATAAAGGCTATTACAAAGATTTTCGGTGTTGAAACCATATTTTTCGATACTATTTGAAGATATGCTTTACTTTAATTGTTTAGAGCCTCAGCTCTATACTAAGTGTACCCTTACTTGAAATGTAGTGGCTCAAAAAACGCTTTATTAATTGATCGGACGTGGTCAATAGCTCAGAAGCGATTTCATGATTCTCCTCTTTGAAGACCCGGAAGTGGTTTAAATCGGCTTGATCCGTCTCATTGATGGAGAAATGAGAGAGAAAATTAGGAAAGATAATGTCTCAAGCAAGAAGAAATGTTAGCTCGATATTTGGCCTGTCGAAACCTGGTTCGTCTCCTCAAAACAGGTGGAAGTGGCACCGCTATCAGACACCATGTGGTCTCAATCCGAGTGAACATGGTAACCAGAGATTTGAAAGATAGACTCGGATTGGGACTCAATGTGGTCGCCATCAGAGTGAACATGGTGAAATCTTAAGTGATTCAGTCTACTGTGATGGTTAATTAGCGGAGTTGCTATGCGGCCGAGACAATTCGACATGGGTGAGTCTCAAGCAGAGACTGGTCAAGCACTAAAATGGCAATGCTACCAAAAAACAGCTAAACGCTATTCTCTGTTTTTTCCCCTTTTTTATGAGCAGCTAAAACTCATTTCCAACAATTATGTCTCTTTTTGTTCCATTACTCTCAGAAGATATAACTAAAAATAATCGACCATAAACAACGCTATCACTCTCACAGAGCATACATAAGTTACAGGAGAAATTCTTAAAGAAAAGCGAAAAAAGAAAAAATAAAAGAAAAAGTTAATAATGTGTAACATAGACATTGTACTCTACCACTGCATCTCCAGTTTTCAGATCAAACAAATGTGTCTTCGCGAGCACATAGCCACGAGCCAACCTGAACAAGCCACTGCCTCCAATAATCGGCATCTCCCTCACAGGATTCAGCACCGGATTCCTCCCAAGAATAGTTAAGGTGCTCCCTTTGTATTTCCCCTCAACAAACGCAAAGTTCATGGCCATGAGGAGCCCCAGATCAGTTTGCGAAGCTGATGCATAGAACCCTTGTGCTCTTCCGAATAGCTTCGACTTAGGATCAGGACCCTCAGTGAGGGGATCATCAATCATATAAACAGCTCCGAACAGAGTTAAGAATTTGCTAGTAGTGTCTGCCCTTGCCACCTGAATAGCAGATGGATTTCGACCACTGAGGACGTCATGGAAGTAGAAGTGAAGGTGACTAATCTTCTCTTTTCCGAATCCAATCATCGGTCGAGGAATTTTGGCCGTCACATTCGACTTTCCGGCGAAAACCCCTTTGCAGGAAAAGCAAGTGTGATACAAGATGAAGAAGAAGAGAAAGGGGAGGAGAGGTCTACCAGTGGGCATGGTGATGGCCATTGTTTTTGGAAGAATGGAAGGTGGGGCTGGTGATATATACGTCAAAACAAAAGGTGAGAGGGGGGAAAGTAAGGGGGTTAATGGGAAAAAATGGCTCTAGTCTTTGGCACTGTCCACTACTTGATTTCGTGGGAGGAGTCGTTTACAAGGATCCTAGAACTGAAAAAAGGAAAAGACAGAGAAGTAAAAGGCATATGTTCGGGTGTGGGCCAAAAAGCCACTACACTTTACAGGGCACTACATCTCTTCAAACAATTAAATAAAAATTAAGAAAGGGAAAACAAAAGAGTGATCCGGAAGGCGACTAGTGTGACATCATGATCCTGATTTTTCAAGAAAAGCATCCTGTGTAGTAAAGTTTAAAAAATCGTTAATCCACTCCATGAACCGGCTCGAGTGTGTCGGAGAACCGGATGGTTCTTGTTTCAACATCTTTTCAATAGAACATTTGGCAGCAAGAAACGCATGCCCCAGTAAAGTTTGAAAAATCCTTAGTCCTTTCCTTAGAACCAGTTCGAGTGGGTCCCAATCGTTAATCCTCTGCTCAGAACCGGTTCGGGTCCAATAACCGGATGGTTCCTAAAGGAACCACGAATGGGTCCAAATCGTTAATCCTCTCTTTAGAACCGGTTCGAGTGGGTTTAAGAACCGGATGGTTCCCAAGGGAACCCAATTTTTTCAATAAAAAATGTTTTGGCAGCCCTACCTTATTGTACACCCTTATTTGCACATTTTATGTGTCAACACTATTACTCGTGTGGCCCACCGCCCTATTTTACTTCTACATCACAAATCATCAAACTTACCTCGGGTTCATACCTTTTATGGTATCATTTTCTTCCACAATCCTCCGATGTAAGATGTTTGCTATTTTTTTTTTTTCGAATCTCTACTTCAAAGGTGTTTTTTTTAAAAAAAAAAGAAGTAACCACTACTTCAAAGTTAGACCTTTTCCATTACATCTCTACGTTCGCAATAACATCTCTCTTTCTCTTGCTTCTACGTTTCCATTAACATCTCTCTCTTACTTCTAAGTTTCCATTAATATCAATCTCTTTTGCTTGTACAAGCGTAACTTTGTCTACAAAAATGAAATCATTTATAACATAAAATTTATTTTTCTTTTTCAGAGTAATAATATTTATTTATTTATTATAATTTACAAAAATAAAAGTATATATAGTTATGTTTTAATTACATTATTTATAAAAGAAACTCTATATAATAATTTCTAAAAATTAGTATATTTGTATTGAAATTATTATTGTTTAATTATCTTAATAACTTAATATTATGTTAAACTTATGTGAGTATAATTATGTGAATATGATTTCATTAAAATTATGCTAATATTATTATGTGAAATGAATATAATTATATAAAAATTGTTAACTTATATACTATAATTATGTTAAAGTTGTTATTGCTATATTGAATTTTTTATTGTTATAAATACATTAAAACATCACATATTTTAATGTATTAAATTGCTGCATTATTAATAAATTGTTATTGTTATATAGACTATGTTATTTTTATATTTAATATAGATTGTAATTTTAAACTAATATGTTTATAACTTACACATTTATCAGCAAATAACTTATTGTTAATTTGTTATTGCTATAAAAACTTAATTTATAGAGCAATAAAAATTTAATATAAGTTTAAATTTTATTAAGTTGTTATTGATATGAAAAGTATATATCAATTTTTTCAAAAAATTCTAAAGCGTACATGGAACGACTCGTTGAATTGTCAAGACAACTCAATGAGTGGCACCAATATGACAAAGATGAAGAACAACAATGTATTTCATTTTAGTATCAAGTTGTAATCAGTTGGTGTATGTTCCATTTTAGACCATTTATTTATATCCATATTGATTGTAAGCTCTTACGTTTTGGTCATGTAAATTTAATGGTCAATAAACCTCCAGATAAGGAAGAACGTCTCAATATTCACGAATATTTACAAAATCATGAAAATACATAATGCACCACCCCTATTTCCTTGAAAACTTAAAGCCCACTATTTTTACAGATTCTTAGTGATTTTTTGAAATATTTTTGAGACCAAAACTGGCTGATCCAGTCGATTCTCTGATTTGGATCGTTGATCCACATATCCAACCCAACTTTAGAGATGATCAAGTCAGGTCACCGATCTATTTTTTTAAACCTTGTTCTCTTATTTCCAATAAAAAAACAAATGCTTTTATTGAAGAGGCATGACTTTGAAGGTTGAGTATGGAACATTGTTGGAAACGACGCCTCGGGGACCTAACTTGGTCGTTACGGGTGGCAATAGGCCGGCCCTGAGCTAGGCTAGCCTTGGTCCTTGCCTGGTCCTTGTCCCCTATGCCCGGCCGAAGCCTGGCCCTAGTTATGGAGGGTCGGGCCAGCCCAAAATCAAATGAAGAAAAAGTAAAAGAAAAAATACGAAAAAGAAAGGGTCGGGCCTCCCCGGTCCATTGCCAGCCCTATCAGCCATGGGTCAAGCCCAAGTAGCCTTGTAATTCAGGTTGAGTCCAGAGTTATTTAGCCCAAGTCGAGCAGGGCTTGGCCATGCCAAAAAGTATTAAAACAAAAAATATAAAAAATCACAAAAATATGAAAAATATATTTAAAGTAAAATTAAACAAAACACATTTAAATGAGGTTAAAAAAATAGTAAAAAAAAATTGAAAAAATCATTTTGCGATTAGGGCTATTTTACAAATAATCTATAAAAAAAGGAAAGTATAAAAATAAGTATTCATGGCCGAAACATTTTTTAGTCTTTACCAAATTGATAGATAACATCAAGACACATATTACACACAAGTCCCTTATTTTAATTTTTTTTAATAATTTTCTAAATTTTTTTAATATCTTGGAGCTTGACCAGCAAGCCCGAGTTACTCAAGTGAGGTTGGCTCGCCTGAGTAGTCAAACACGGGTATGGAGCTCGTACATGTTTGTGGAAATAGCAATTTAAGTCCTTGGAGAAGAATGTCTTCTTCTTCTTTTCTCCTTTTTTTTTTTCAGTTAAAAAATAATGGGCGTATTTTTTTTGAATGTTGGGGATACTAAATGAGCACATTAGTTCCTTTTTTCTAATGTATACAAAGATGTCACAATTATTCTCCCTCGTTAGATGTCAAATTTGATGATTTTGGGTAAATCACGAAATCGGATAATTATTATTTTTAAAATTTTATATCTATTCAATAACACTTATACAATCGCTCATTTTGAAATTTGATGGACAAAAGTGACTGTGAAGAAGGACATGGTCACTTTGTAGACCATCCCATTTAAGGATCCGAGACATTTTGTGATAGAAGGTGGAGACAGTGGATATGGATGGACGACGCCCAATAATGTATCACAAAACATTCGCTAACCGGACGGTTGATGTCCCTACGGTGTAGCATAAACCAACTACGGCATGACTTGGCTCCACGCTAACTTTTCCATTTTATGTGCTCAAAAAAAGCTTACGAGGATCCTATGTACATAAAAAGGAAAAGTTTACATATTAAGCGAGCTTTATAATATAGAAGCAAAGGGCATCTCCAAAATTCGGCAAAAATTGTCATACGAAATTTGGAAACCCCAGAGATAATCATCTCTACCTTGAAATGTATGGAGATTCCTAGTCTTAAAAATAGTGTATATTATAACATATTATCTGAACAATTTATTTTCAAGATAAAAATATTTGATTTGTACAATATTTGGAGCTTTAAATTTTATAATTAAGAGTAAAAATAGTTGTTCAATTTATTTACATGATCGTATACAATGAGACCATTTACCTTTGACATAGGGAGGTCATAATTACTTACAACTATCCGATATGAAATATGATAGCTTGAGTGTATCACAAATTTCAAGAAAATTTCTTTCTAACTTTGAACTTTGTCAATAAAATAACGAAAAAATATCTTCATATCGCTTATTTTTAGGTTTTGTTTCTTGAAAAACCCATGGTTTCAAAAGATATATTCTAACCTCTGGTCACTTTAAACTTATTTTTTAACCTAAACAAATGTGAGAAAGACATGTTCTTTTTAAAGTCAATCATTTCTCTCTCTTCACTTATATACCACAAACTTCTGTCTTTCTCTCTCTTCCTGCGTTTCTCACGCTCTCTATCTTTCCTCATGTTTCTCCAAACACCTCTTTCTTTCTTCCCGATAACCTCTCACATCCATGAAGCCCTTCTTTTTCTCTAGAAGTTTAGGAGGATGGCTTTTAAAAAATGTCTTTTTAGATTTGTTCGACCTAAAAAACAAGTTTAAATTAGTTTAGGGGTTAGAAGAAATAAAATTTACCAATTTTTATTCTCCAAGATATCTTTTAAAACCTTGAGTCTATTGTGAAATGAAAGCTAAAAATAAAGGGTATTGAGATATTTTCTCTAAAATAAATGCAGGCACCCAATTTTACATCTAAAGGTCATTGTGACGACCTTGTACCAAAAGTATATGGTCTCATTATATACTTTCCCTTTACTATAAAGTTATCAGCAATGGAACTACATCTTCGAATAGAGTTTGAAGTTGTGCTTTACTTAATTCTTTAATGTGTGCTTTACTCTAATTCTTAATAGTGGAGACATTATATTAATCGCATCCATGTAAAAATACGGCTAATATAATATGGTCTAAGGATATCTCAAACACCATGAGAAATATTGGGCGATTGGCATTGATATCATAACGGTAGATGGTGATGGATAAGACAGTTGTACTTTCAGATTGAGATTGATATCACAAGTTGTATTTTTTTTATTCGGATAGTTTGTTGTATATTCCAAAAGAGAAATGATCTTATAGGACCCTCCCCCACTCATATGTATAGGACCCCAAGGATCACCATTAAATTTGACACTTATCTATAGAAAAATCAAGTCCCACGCTCATATGATAACTTTTCTAGAGATCCATGTCAACTTTAATGGTGATCCTTTGGGTCATACACATATAAGTGGGGAAGGGTCCTATAGGATCATTACTAATTCCAAAATTAAGAACTCTACAATCTTGAGGCTGTATATATCATGTTGTACCACTCAATTGAAATATATATTTTTCCAAACTTTAACATGATATCAGAGCTATTGATACTTATCTAGAAAAAAAATGGCTGTTACCATTGATACTTATCTAGAAAGAAAGTGGTTGTTCTTCTCCTCGTAGAGAGAGAGAGTTGCCATCCCTTCACGCCGCCAACGCCAACATTGGGTGATTATGAATGATATCATAACTGTAGATTGTGATGGATATCACAACTTATACTTTCCACATAGTTGTAGATTGAGATTAATATCACAAGTTGATATTTTAAATTTTGATAGTTTGTTGTACATTCCAAAATTAAGATCCCTACCATCTTGAAAATAGTTGTGATCAAGTTGTATATATCATGTTGTATTACTCAATTGAGATATACGATTCTCCAAACTTTAACAAGAAATGACCAAAATAAGGCCAAATGATGAATGATGAAAGCGTACCTTCAACCCATACATAATTGGCTTTTAATTTTATGAAATGTCCGTAGAAAATAACCAAAAGCAATTATAATTGATTAGCAGCTTGTGTTTCAAAGCCATCGTGGTGATTTTAAATTTGTATGGGGTGAACTTTTTTTAAAACAAATTTTTTTTTAATGGCTTGTTACGGGTATTACATGAATCAAAGATGACCATATCATCTAAAACTAGTTTTGGGCATTTTATCTTAAAACACCAGTTGTTTTGAAGTTGCTTTGGGCACTTGAAAACCACCTCCCCTTGTGGATGGCCACCTCCACCTCTGATAGGCATTTGCTGCTGGTCCAACTCTTTGTGTGGACCCCAGCGGATGTTGACAAGGCATCATTGCCTCTTGAGATAAATATGAACCTCTACTTTATTATGGTAGTTATAGGCCCTTGGGATGTACTATCTCGAAATTCATCCCTTGCTCATGAGGGTAATATGTTTCATTTGTGTTGTTGCACTCATATTTTGAACTTTTTCGTCCAAAGATGGGTTACAAACAGTGTTTAAAAAAACGCCGACGGTTCGACTCGGGAATCGCCATGGTCAGATCGAATCGGCGAAAAAAATGGGAATCGTCCGGTTCTAGAGAGAACCGGACGAGTCTGTAAAGTGACTCGCCGATTCACTGTACCGAATCGGCGAGTCCCGTACAGTGAATCGGCGAGTCTCGTACGGATTTTTTTTTTTTTTTTTTTTTTAATCCATGATCGAATTTTTTTGTTTTTTTTGTTTTTTGTAACCCATGATAGAATTTTTTGTAATCCATGATCGAATTTTTATTAATCCATGATCGAAATGTTTGTTTTTTTTTCTTGTAATCCATGATTGAATTTTTTGTTTTTATTTTCTTTTTGTAATCCATGATAGAATTTTTTGTAATCCATGATCGCATTTTTTGTAATCCATGATCGAAATTTTTGTTTTTTTTTGTAATCCATGATCGAAATGTTTGTTTTTTTTTTTGTAATCCATGATCGAGTTTTTTGTTTTTTGTTTTTTTGTAACCCATGATAGAGTTTTTTGTAATCCATGATTGAATTTTTTGTAATCCATGATCGAATTGTTTGTTTCTTTTTTTGTAATCCACGATCGAATTTTTTGTTTTTTTTTGTTTGTTTTTTTTTGTAATCCATGATCGATATTTATGTAATCCATGATCGAATTTTTTGTAATCCACGATAGAAATTTTTTGTAATCCATGATCGAATTTTTTGTAATCCATGATCGAAATGTTTGTTTTTTTTTCTTGTAATCCATGATCGAATTTTTTTTTTTTTTTTTTTGTAACCCATGATAGAATTTTTTGTAATCCATGATTAAATTTTTGGTAATCTATGATCGGATTTTTTTTTTCTTTTTTTGTAATCCACGATGGAATTTTTTGTTTTTTTATATTTTTTTTTTTTTTGTAATCCATGATCGAATTTTATGTAATCCATGATCGAATTTTATGTAATCCATGATCAAATTTTTTGTAATCCATGATCGAATTTTTTGTAATCCATGAACGAATTTTTTGTAATCCATGATTGAATTTTTTGAAAATTTGTGATTTTTTTTTTTTAATCCATGATTGAATTCTTTTTTGTAATCCATGATAGAATTTTTTGAAAATTTGTTATTTTTTTTTTTTAATCCATGATCGATTTTTTTTTTGTAATCCATGATAGAATTTTTTGAAAATTTGTGATTTTTTTTTTTAATCCATAATCGATTTTTTTGAAAATTTGTTAAGTTTTTTTTTAATCCATATTATTCAAAGAGAAAATGAGAGAGATGATGATTCTGAGGCCACCCTATCCCAGCCATATTATTCACATATCGAGTCCCAACAGCAACAGCGTAGGGATGAGCACGACAATGCAGGTGAGCATGAAGGCTGGACAAGCTTCGGGGATTTTAGATTGGGAACACAACAAAACACTAACACTCAGAGATTTGAGAATAGTCAGACGCCTGCTAATATCGATGATTCATTTTTAGATCGAATCAATGAATTGTTAAACGAATTCAATCAATGGCACCAGCGTGACCAAGAAGAACAATAACGTTGTCTATCATTTTATTTTTAGATCATATGTTACTAATTTTATGCTTTATTGTAGTCCATATATGTTGATATACTTATTCCATGATAATTCTATGTTTATTCTTTTGTGTGATGTAAATTAAATGTTGAATGGCGGTTCATGCAGGGAAAGAACATATCAATATTCGCATATTCATTCAAAAAACATGAAAATTCTTAATGGAGTACCCTCATTTCTTATTGATTTCTTAAAAAACAATATTTATAATGAATTTTAATAATTTATTCGGATTTTTTTTAAGTTTTATTCTGACCGATTCACCCGATTCCCGATCCGGATCGTTGATTCGCCGATCCGGATTGGTTTTTTGGGTGCCCGATCCGGGTCACCGATCCGTTTTTTAAACCATTGGTTACAAATAATAGATGTTATGGCTCATAAAATTCGACATAGTATCAAATATATTAAGGCCTCATAAGCTAGGTAAAAAGATCTAATAACACAGGAAACTTACTCGTAATTGAAAGTAAGAAAAATAGTGTGATGTAAATTAAAGTAAGAAACTTACTCTGTGATTTGCATAGATCACAGAGCAAGATCAACTTAAATCTCATGCGAAATGAGTTATTTTTTAAATATCAATATAGAGAGCAGGTCGCTCAAATTATAGGCTTAGTAGCATTGCAAATCTTTACAGATCTCTTATGAGTCTATTGGCAGCGCCAATTTCATAATCCATATATTAGACTTTAAAAAGCTTCTAAAATTTCACTAAATCTCATAATTAAAGAAATATTTAGAAAATAAAAAAAATAAAAAATAAAAATAAAAGATAGAAATAACACATACCTGGAAAATAAGGATTTGGGGCCCTATCAGGACCGATGGTTGCTTTACACCTCTTGATGCATTCTATAGCTTTCTTGAAGCATGGCTCTAAGGTTTTGGATATAGGAGAACTTGTTCATAAGATTTGATCTTGATTTTGTAGAGATTTTGAGAGGATTTGGGCATAAGAGCTTTTACCTAAGGTATTTTACGGTTCTTTTTTTATTTTTCTACAGGTTTTTTTTTCCTATTTTTCTAGGGTTTTAATTTTTTTATTTTTATTTTTATTTTCTAGGGGATTTTGGGTGTTTCTTATTTTCCTAAGGAATTTTGGACGAATTTCTGAGTAATTTTCTAAGGGGAATCGAGGGGTTTTTTATGGGCTTGAGTTCTAGGGATTTTATGAGGAATATTCCATCAAATCCTAGGGATTTACACATCAAAACACCTTAAAAAACTGACGCAAGTTACCTCAGAAGTCTACATGAGCTTCTAAAAAATATGATAAAAAAAAAGTTTGCGACATGCCATGCATAGCGCAGCACGACACTCAGCGTGTCGCGCCCAAGGACTAAAATTATGACGTCCTCTATAATTTGGATCAAAATTTAGTCAAATTTGAGTTACTTTTTAAGGGTCTACAATGTTAGGATTTTAGGGTCTCGTTTTTGCATATTTATGTTTGGGTAAGTTTTCTAGGTTCATAAGTGTCATGGGTGTCTAAGATGACTATTTGAGGGTATTAGGGTAGGTTTCACGGCTAGAGGAATGGAGCGCTTACTCGTCACTTGTGCAGGAGTAGCTAGGTGGCTACTTGCGTGATGTCCACTTTGGGACAATTCTTTTCACTATAGTCCACTACTCATAGGGGGGTCTTTATGACTTAGAATTAGGATTTCTAGGAATTCCTTTAATCAGAATTTGAAGGGGGGTATCTGTAGTTGCCTCTCTTTGGCATTCACCTGGGAAGCCAGGTGAATGGCAAAAAAGTAGACAACCGACATACAATGTAAATAAAATTTTGAAGTGTCATCCTTCTGAAATACCAGTGTTCTCTAGGAAGATTGTATGTCTATGGATATTTTTTTATCCGTATAACATCAAACTAGCACTATGCTATCTTTGAGGGAGTGGCGTTGAGAGGTCTCTAATAATTGGGCTCGAAAGTGACAGCCAGTAGGAACCATGTTATCTTTGAGCTGGTGACTTCTCCTTGCTGAGGTCACTCCAATAGTACTTGGGATGCCAATATAGTCATTTTTGGCTTTAGACCTTTCTCTTTAGGTCTGATTTTCAATTGAATGAGATTTTTGAATTTAAAGCATAAATTACGGTGATGATGAATTTTTGGTGAGTTGAACTTTTGTTCTCCTTTGATTCTAAATTCTTAGGATCCACAAATTCAAGCTGAGGTTTTAGGAACCTATGGGTTGTTCTTCCTAAAAATTGGTTTTCCTAAGGATTTTAGTCTATGCTTCAAGGCTTTTAGAGAAGGCGGAAAAATAATAGCATCATGCATGAGCTTGTCCAACTCCTTGGTTTTGGAAAATATTTTTAGAAACTTTGAAAATGGAGAGAAAGTTTTTGAAAACAGAACCATAGGCCTAGGCATACAAGAAAAACTTTTGAAAAGAAATTAAGATTTTGGAAATCATGAACATATAAGGGAAACTTTTAAAGAGGGGGAGAATTTTGAAAAATAGGTTGGTAAGCAGCTTAGGCTCATGCTATCATGGATTTTTTTTTTTTTTCTTTTAAAAAATCAGGTTGGTAAGTAGGTTTAGGCTCATGCCCTTGTCCTTGATTTCTTCTAGGGGTTCTTTATTCCAAATAGGCGGATCATCTAAAAAATCTTATGAAAGTGGCCCTAGGGTTCCTCTTAGATTTCTAGAGGTTCGACTCCTTGTAGCACTCACGAATGTGTTCAATCTTCAAGAATGATCAAACCTGAGTCCTTTACTTCTTATATATTGAATATTGGATCGACTTTAGAGGATTGTTTGATTGATTCTTTTAGGCTCAACTCCTGGTCCCAAATAGGTGGGTCTGCCAAGAAGTCAGGTGAAGGTGAACCTGGTGGGTCTCTTTAAGGTTTCCTGAGATTCAAGTTCATACCATAAATATTTGAGGTGGTAAGTTTCTTTTTGAACTTGAATATCCCTCCTCTTTGCTTTCTTCTATCATCATCTTTTGATTTGCTTTACATGATACTACTCACTCATTTGTTTCTTCCTCTTTAGTCTCAAGTCTCAAATATTCCTCATTAATGCGGTCTTGGGAATCCTTAACCTTGGAATCGTAGTTGAGCTCATAGATTCCTAGAGCCTCCTAAGGGTCGCCCACTATACTTATTTAAAATATGGGTCGTCCACTCTGCTTTTCTTTTGTTGTAATATGCATCATAGGGACGTCTTGGACTTTTTGTGAAGCTGTACTTTCAATCGGAATCGGGATTCTTTAAGAGTCCTAACGACAAGATTTGGATTATCTATCTTTGCCCCACTATCTAAGATAAGGATGTCTGGAGTATGCTGCATGTTACTTCCTTCCATTTCAGTTAGAACTCCTTGTGAGGTAGTTTGCTCTTTTGTTCTCTCTTGGATTAGGCTAAATTAATCAATTACATCCCAATTTTGAATAGGTAACTTTGTATTTGTATTACAGAAATAAAGGATTACAATGTCAATCCGATCTGAGGCACAAACATGCACTTGCTAGCAAAAGATGACGTCGCTATACAAAAAATATGCCTGAGCCAGCACACTGTACAAAAAATCCAAAAAAAAAAAGACCAAAAAGATAAATGAAAAATTACAAAAAACCCTTAAAACTACACTTTCTTTGAACCCCAACCTAACTTTTTCTTTCAATTTTTTTCTGCAAAATATACTTTCTATGCAAAAACCCCTCAACCATTAAAAAAAAAAAAAAAAAAAAAAAAAAAAAAAAAAAAAAAAAAAAAAAAAAACCCTAAACTTCCTTCCTTTACTTTTACCTTACCCACGTCTCTCTCTCCTCTATGCCACCAAAATAGGAGCCTACCCACGTCTCTCTCTCCTCTGTGCCACTAAAATAGGAGCCTATCCACATCTCTCTCTCCTCTGTGCCACCAAAATAGGGGGCTCCGACACCGTGTAAGTGCTGTCCCGCAATAATGCTCCGGCAATGTGTAAAGTTCGGTCCGGTAGTAAGGCTCTGACACTGTGTAAAGTGCGGTCCGATAGTAGGGCCCCGGTAATAAATAAAGTGCGGTCCAACAATTGAAAAGGGCGGTCCGACAGTTGCAAAGGTCAGTCCGGCACTTGTGCGCTCTGGCAATGTGATGGTACGCTGCGGTAATGTGCTACTGAGTTCAAAAGTCAACGTCGCTCCTGTAATGTGCTACTGGGTCCAAAAGTCAACGTGCGCTTCGGTAATGTGTTACCAGGTCCAAAGTCGATGTCAAATCTTTCCAAAATGATTTTTGTGTATAGAAAGGACATTTCGGTCTAAAAAAAATAAGCTTTTTCCCTTGAGGGGTATTTGTATAAAAAATTTGTTTTGGAAAAAAAAATGAGTGAAAAAATTAGGTTGGAGATAAATTGCATAGAAACTGTGGTCTTGAGAGTTTTTTGTAATTTTCCCAAAAGTAAACCCTGAACCGAACTCATAAAACCGCTGGGGTGGTTCCTTTGTAAGCAAATCTGCACTAGAATTATGCGTCATAACTTATTCCGAGTCACAATAGGTAGTCACAATAGGTAGAGATGAAGAGGATTCTACCAACATAAGAAAGTTAAATATTGAATTAAATCAATGAACAACACAAAAAATCCATAAACAAAGCAGAATTATGTTTCAGAGTTCCTTATCATCGACAATTGAGGAAAAGGCATGTGAGATATGGGTTTTCTCTATGAACAATATCGAACCAAAAGCCAAGATGCATGTGAAATATCAAATCAAAAGCCGACAAATTAATATTAGTATCCAAAGCGATAGAATCACATGATGCCAATATGGAAATTTTTTTGTTTTTTTCCCAATCAAGGATTACTGATGCCAATATTGTGATGTATTTAAGTACTGCTTTCTGGTTCAAGATGACTTGTTATAGTTCTTTGTGTCAAATTTATATTTTCTCTGAAGGGTTATTCTGTAAACCACCATTCTACTGGTGAACTAGAAAAAAACACACCACTTTTATTTGGACAAATTTATAGAGTCTATACAGAAACATCTCTTCAGAGCAATTATCAAACTCATCATCAAGTATGTGGACACCATTTTCATTCTCTGTATCCAAAGTGACAGAGCCACAAATTTCAAAAATCCCTAATTGCAAAAAGGCCCAATAGAAAACCCAATCTCAGACCCTGTAAAACCTATTTTTCAAAAGCAATGTAAACCCTAATAATATGTCGCAATAGAGTAAGAGAGAGAGAGGCGATAGCACCTTGTTCGCAGAGGAAACATCAGACTCAAAGCACTAAAATAAATCCTCCAAATTACAAGAGGAAATAATTTGTTAAAGCTACCATTAAAAACAGTGACAAGCAAACAAATATTGCAAAATACAATCATATTAAAGAGCCACAGCAAGAGTTTAGTGCAGCAAAAACACAAACAGACTAGGTATTAATTTGGGTGGCACCAGACTAAAGATATCAGTGTGCAAAAAGGAGACAAACCACAAGAGAAGAAAATCCTAACACAATAAACATAAGCAATATCACCAATGGCAGTTTGATTGCTCAAAAAGAAGGATGTGGGAAACACAATCAGGAAGAAAGCTTTGAACACAAAATGAGGCCGAGGAAAGCTAATCATAGAAGCTGTAGAGAGAGAAACAAAAAGACCAAGACTAAGAGAGAGTGATGGATGAGAGAGAGAGAGAGGTGGTCGCCAGCAAACCAGAGAGGGTCTCTGGTCGAATGGCCATGGCAGGGAGTCCATTTCTTTAGAGAGAGAGGGGGGTAAGGGATCGGTTGTACGGTAATAGCTATTATACTCTCTGAGATATGAGTAATGATCCCGTGAGCCCTCCCGCACTTTCAAACGATACCTATTAAATTTGACACCGATCTCCAATCCCACATTCAAATTTGACACAGATATCTGATCCCACACTCATGTGATCTTTTATAGGGATATATGTCGAGTTTAATGGTGATCTTTTGAGATCCTACACACATAGATGTAGAAAAGTCTCATAAGATCATTACTATACCAAGAGAGAAAAAAAATGGGATACTTAAATTTGATTGATTTAACTCAAGATTTGATCTTAAAATAAACGGTGATACTTCACCCGTTATTTATGGCAGGGTCCTACAGAATTATTTGTCAAAAAGAAGAATAATAGATACGAAGTTTGTGGGTTGTTGGTGCCAAAGGATGACACCCCATTTCCTAGAACTCACACATGAAGATATTGAACTCTATTCCCAATTCCTTAATTTTTCTTTCTTGACTTTCCGTTTCTTGCGCTTTTCTACTGTTATAATTGTCACTAGAAGCGTCAAAGACACTATTGGGGTTCTTGAAAAGCCATGAATCTCTCTGGTCTTAAATATGATGAAAGTTTATATAGAATGAAGGCTCTAAATATTCAAATGAGTGTTCACCTCAAAAATTTTACTAGAAGAGGTTGCTTTGATCCTCAAATATCTTCAAATCAACCATCTGGACGTCAAGATCCATGGACATGAGAAAAAAATAGATTTCACGTTTTGAAAATAGTGCATCTTGTAATGCATTTTTAAACTGCCAATTTTTAAGATTTTCAAGTTTTCATAGATCTGTTCGATCTACACTATTTTTGAAAATTTAAATTTTATAATTAAAGATGAAAAATATATTTTAAGGCCATTACAAAGATTTCCCGTATTAAAACAACTTTTATAGATACTATTTAAAGGTTTCCTTCATTTTTTGGTTTTATTTTATAATTAGTAAAGAAAACCTTTCATTTATTGTCAAAGTGTTGAAACCCTTTATTTCTTTCTTTTAATGTTCCCGAATCCTCAAATCCAGATCTTACTCTTTCCTTTTTACAAGTAGGTCAATCTTTTCTTTACTTCCTCTCTCTCTCTCTTAACCAAATGACACCATTTCACTTTCTCTCTCTTCTCTCTTCTTCTTTCTCCCTCTCTTTCGCCATTTTTTTCCAACATGATAAACCGGCTTGGAAGTTTCTAATCTCATGTGGTCCATATATGACCACTTATACTTTTCTTTTCCCCAAGACTCAATAATTTTGTAGGAGGAAGCACCCTTCCTGGTCAATCCTATCTCCATGTCCCTCTTGAAGGGTTAGGTCATCCTCCACCCACCACAATAAACGGAAATTAAGTACACTGTGCTCCTTTGGGAGAATAATTTACTTCTAGTCCCTCAATCACAAGACCTACTTTTGAAGCAATTTTGTCCATCTGGAATTTTCGAAGTCAGTTAAGAATTATTAGATAATTATTCTTAAAACTAAAATTGAAAATTTGAGTTTTTTAACGGTTAGATCTCAACATAGCAAAATTAGATGGTTCATATTCAATCTTGAGACATTATTTTTTCAAGTACATAGAGGGTACTATTAGTAAATTTTTTATTTAAATTAATCTATAGGTTGAAGAGGTTATGTCCTGAAAATTTGGGATCATAAAATTAATTCTAGATGGAGGTTTGACCTATGGGAGTAAATTAACATCATACTCCCAAGGAAGTATATTGTCTCTTGGCTTAAGCTAATAGGGAATCTAAATTCCCTTGCCAAATATTAAAGGGCAAGCTTTATGTGCTTCATCTACAACATAAAACTTATATACTTCCCCTTATCCTACCATCCATTTCGAATATTTTTTCTACAAACTATTTTAAACATCAAATTTTGTACGTCCAATCCTATAGTAAACTCGCACTAGCAAAAAATATAAAAAAATATTTCCAATAAATTAAAATGAACAAAATACCCCTGAAAAATTCAAAGGGTATTTTGGTCATTATATTTTATCGAAAAATTAGTTCTAATATTTTTTACAAGGGTGCCCCAATGAAAAGATGACACGTATCAAATTTCATATTCATACAATTTGTATAAAAAAAACTAAAAATAAAATACTTTGAGACGTCGGATCTAAGATCAAAAGGTGAGTGACTGTCTTGATCAAAATTGGATGGCTGGATGGTAGGAGAAACATAGATCTTCTATGCTGTAGGGGAAGCATAGAAACCTTTTCCAATATAAAAAGGGTGTGGTTTCTGTAATGTTGCAACTTTAAACAATCCAATTAAGGCGCACCTTAAATTTCATCATAACATGCAATTTTGTTGTAAAAAATTCTTGGTATTATCTTAAAATCTATTTTTATAATTAAAAAATTTTAAATTTCAAAAATTGTAAAAATCAAGTGGATCTATAAATATATGAAAATATTGAAAATGGACGGTCTAGATAACGTGTTGCAAGACAAGATGCCCTATTTCCAGAGATTCAAAAGCTTTTTTTTTTTCATATTCATAGATCTCAATGTAGAGATGATTGATTAGAGAGCTTTTTCAACATTAAAATACCATTTCCGATAGATTTTTGAGGTGAATATGTGATTCTACATTTTGCAACCTTATATAAACTTTTCCCTTTATAAAAATCTTAAGCTCAAAAGAAATTTTTCTTTTGAGCGTGACCATCACTGCAATTCTTTATGTGATTATGGCGATCTTTTGTGTTTTTTTGCTCTCTCCATTAGCACTTATATCATGCACCTGTGGGACCAAAATATACATTTACTCACTTATGTAAAGCGTTTGAGAGGACTTTTTTTAATGTAAAATTTTGTGATCCATATCTGAATCACCCAAATATTCCTTAAAAAAAAAAAACAAAAAATGGAATTTTGAGTTCCAAAAACCTAACTACTTAGATTTGACCGTTCATAAATTATCCAATCTCTATTTGATACAAGAACATTATTCTTCTTTTTGAAGTATGCCTATAAATTTCTTCTTTTGAGGTTGGTCACTTAGTTGAGAAGACTATGCCCCAAAATTTTGGGCATTGAGAATTGCCCTGCAGGGTAGTGAATCTCCAAAATGCTCCCGCAGGGACATAACATCTTTTGATATTTCCTTTCAAGAGTAAATGAAACATAAAACAAAGGGTAAAATGACAAATAACGCCTATCCTATGATTAGACTTTTCATGTAAGTTACCCGATCAAACTTTTTTTTTTACTTTTTACTGCAAAATATACTTTATGCAAATACCCACAAACCCGGAAAAAAAAGAAAAAGAAAAAGAAAAAAGAAGCTACCCTTCTTTACTTATACCCCCGCCTCCCTCTCCTCTTTCTCATGAAAAGGCGGTCCGGCGTATTCTAAGGGCGGTCCGATAGTGTAATTTTGGTCTAGTAAATAACAGTGGCTGTCTAGTAGTACAAGTGGCGGTCCAGCAATAAGCCCATGCAGTCTGGCACTAACAAAGAGCGGTCTGAAAATAGGCGGTCCGGCGTATTCTAAGGGCGGTCCGCCAGTGTAATTTTGGTCCAGTAAATAACAATGGCTATCTAGTAGTACAAGTGGCGGTCCGGCAATAAGCCCATGCGGCCTGGCACTACCAAAGAGCGGTCTGAAAATAGGCTCATGCGGTCCGGCAACAAGCCCAAAGTGCGGTTCGGCAATGTCAAAGAGTGGTCCGACAGTCCATGTAAGCCCACATGAATGTCCAGCAAAAATTAAATTTTTATGTACGAAAAAAAGGTACTTTCGTAAAAAAAAATGTACCTTTTTTACTTGTGAGGGTATTTGCTAAAAAAGTGCATTTTGAGGAAAAAAAGTGAGAAAAAAATTTCGGTTGGGGGTAACTTGTATAAAAAGGTCTAGTCTTGGGGGTTATTTATAATTTTCCCTAAAACATAGTGGAAAAATATAGAATGATACCATGTACCTTAGGTACAACGTGGTCACAATTAATCTTGAATATTAGATATGAAATTCAGTGGCTGTATTTATTCCATTGACCAAGCTCAAACTTCAAAAGAATATTTTCAAACTTTATGATATACTCAAACTATCAAATTTCACAAGGGATGGTTGTAAGTAATTGTGACCACCTTACCGTCTCATTGTATACAATCTCAAACAAAGTAATTAGCTTGAAGACCACAAAGTAATTAGCTTGAAGACCTTGGATGGTTGCAAGTAATTGTGACCACCTTACTGTCTCATTGTATACAATCCCAAACAAAGTAATTAGCTTGAAGACCTTTGTATACCTTGTTCAAGTATGTGGAAAAATAGCATCTAGGGGAGTATTTGCTTCCATTGAGAGGCACGAAAAGAAAAAGAGGATGTCTTATTTGCCCAAAAATAAAGAAGGTGGTCTTCCCGCGAGGAATTGGTCAATAAGGGAAAATTAGAACCAATTTGGTTCCCCCTTCTTATTTTGGTAGAGCCCCTAACCCCTAACCACATTTGTCGATGCTATTTAGGTGGGCTACAACCCGCACCCTTATATATAACACAGGAAATCATATCCCCTCTCTCGTTCTCAGACGCTTCAATTTCCTCAACTCTCATCTCCTTCCTAACAACAGAATGGCCTCCTCACTTCTCTCTAAAACGTCTTGCCTCTCCCCACTCACTCTCCTCATCCTCCACTTCTTCTGCAGCTCGGCTTTGGCACAAAAACCGGGCCACTTACCAAGAAACGAACCTCTCAAGTTCGATTTTGAACCTCCCATCATCGGTTTCGGTAATGAGAAGGTGACCCACCTCCACTTCTACTTCCACGACATCGTTAGCTGCCCAAAACCGACAGCCATACAAGTAGCAAGAGCGGACTCCACCAATAAGTCGGCCACTGGGTTCGGAGCGATCGTGATGATCGATGATCCCCTTACAGAGGGACCTGAGGTGTCCTCTAAGCTGATAGGGAGGGCTCAAGGGATATATGCCTTGGCTGCTCAAGAAGAAGTTGGCCTCCTGATGACTCTCAATTATGTGTTTGTCGAGGGAAAGTACAAGGGTAGCACCCTTAGCGTTCTTGGCCGTAATGCGGTGTTTAGTGGTGTGAGGGAGATGGCCATTGTTGGCGGAGGTGGAGCTTTTAGACTGGCTCGCGGTTATGCCTTGGCCAAGACCCATACCTTTAATTCGAGTACTGGTGATGCTGTCGTCGAGTACAATGTAGTGGTTCTGCATTATTGTAGAACTTGATTTTCTCTTTACCCTATTTTTTTTTTTTAATCATATATTGAAAGGTGTACCCCGTGAGAGGCTTTGATGATAATGCTCTTGCGTTATGTTTCACATAATATACGTATTTTTGTTGGGAAGAAGTCTATGTAAGGCATATGCTATAAGGCATATGTAAAGTAAAGCTGCAATGAAACCGAGAATGGGTTTGGGGTCATAGTGGTATCATCACTTGTACCCTAGCTACGGTTTAGGCTTTCATTCTTATCTAATGCATTTAGAAATCACTAACAATTTCTAAAGAAATGGGTAGGAGCTCATCATTTCTATTGAATTACCCAAAAAAACCAAAAAAAAAAAAGAAGCTGCATTGAAACCATGCCTGAATATGCAATTTCGGTGTCAAAATTCTTTCAAATTGATCATCTCGACTTAGGATATTGCTTATAGGAAAATGCAATTTTGATGCCAAAATCCCCTCTAATTGATCATCTCAAACCTAGGCAATTATTAATACGAAAAATGGAATTCAAATCCTGAAAGTAGTGTGTATGACACTTTTTGGACTGCCCATAGTTTACAAATTCCTATTTTAAGAGCTTCAAATTTAAATACTCAAGGGCCATGTAAAAACCGTGTCAGATTGGTGGATCGGCATCTCGGATAAGAGAATCGACCGAATCGGCAAGTTTCATCCCAATTTTTTTTTTTTAAAACATCACTGTTTGAAGACATTTTTCAGTACCATGTGTCCCCGATGTGGAATAAAATAGAGAAGCCGATCAATAAAGCCTGACAAACAGTGGAAATTTCGAAAATTTCAAAATGGCCCCAAAACTAACCAAGATCTTCATAAGGACTCCAAAGAGTCTCCTGCCAAGTTTTGTCACATTCTGACATTTCTAAGTCAGTGTAGACTAAGAAACAGTTTCGGTAGAATCAGCCTCTAGCACCCTAAAACAGACCCCCGTAACTAGAACTATATTTTTTTTGTATGTCAAACAGCTATGGGACCACCTCCATTGGATTTGGCACAGTCGAAAACCTTTATGAGTCAAGTTTCGGCTCAATCAAGCACTCCAAGACAAAGTTATAAGCAAAAGACCGAAACAGGAGGAGCCACACACTATTCCCGTGCGGCCACCCTACAAGTAATCACCATTAAAGGGACAATCACGAACAGTGAATTTTGGGGCCCATATCTCATTCGTTCCGAGTTAGATCCCACTCAAATTTTGTGAGCATGTTCGTCTCGTCAAGATGAGCGTTTCGATATGTGCCATGCGACGTGACGACTCCTGAGCACGAAGAAAAGCTAGAGAGAAGTTGCTGATCCATGAAGAAAGTTGCAGGAAAATCAGCAGCGACACATCTCGTTCAAGAGGCCAAATCGTGGAACTCGTAAACCCGATTGACGTGAAACTAGTTGCATCGCGTGCGGAAGGTCCATGGCTATCGCTGGTACGAACCTTGCGCATGATAAGCGGTCATATTTCACACATGAAGTCGATGAAGTGGTTGTGAATTCCGGCGCTGGAATTTAGGATTCTGGCCAAAACTCAAAAGTTGAGAAATCTTCATCGGGGCATGAAATCGAGGTGTGTTTGTTGTCATGCAATCGTGACCGCATGCTAAGTGTGATCCGGTGAAGAAATTATGGAAAAACATCAAAGAACGAGCATACTATTGATCCAAAATTTTCAATATCCATCCAAATTTCAAGTCGCATAATCGTGGCTTAAAAACACCATCCATGGCTTGAAGTTGGTATATAATCGATCATTATGTCGAGCCCTACAAGAAAACAATCATCTTTTGGACAAGCGGGCACTAGAGAAACCCTGGATCATATATCAAAGCAGCAGGAACTGTTTTGTAATTCCATGAATTGTTAGGAAGGGGCAAATCAGTCATTTTACACCCTATTTTCTTATTTTATTTAATTCAATTAAATCTTAATTTTCAACAATTAGGTTTAATTTTGATCAATCCACCCATGTTTAGGCAAAACTCTACATATATTACGTACTGTCATTGTACATAGACCAGACTTTGCTTAGTAAAATTTCCATCTCTTTTCATTGTTGGGTCAAGTTTTGAGAGAGATAGGAAGGAGTGAGAAACTTTTAGGATGGTACCCCTGGGCTTAAGGTAAATCTCTTTCTCTCTTCTCTTCTTTCCTCTCTTCTGCTCTCTCTTCTTCTCTTTCTTCTTCTGCGTCTGAGCTTTTCTCAAGGGCTAGGTGCGGCAGTGGTAGTGTCACGCTTGCCTCTTTCTTTCTTTCTTTCTCCCTTCATGTGGTTTCACTGATCGTGCATAGCAATGGCAGCGCCATGCGCGAGCTTCTTTCTCCCTCTTTTCATTCGTCTCTATCTTTCAATGAGGTTCATAGACGACGCTGCTCATCGTCGTCCGCAGGTATATCCTTGTATGCCTATCTCAGATGGCGATGCCTATCACTGCCTGTGAAGAGTCGCGCCAATACCTATCGCCATGTGCGAGCTTCTCTTGCACCTTGTGCCTATCATAGACGGCGATGCCTATTGCCGCCTCCGAAGGGTCGCGACGATACTTATCGTCGTTCGTAGGTTTCTCTTACGTCCTACGCCTATCGCCGTGTACTTCATAAGGAGCTATCGATGCGTTCTTCACAAGAGGCTATCACCGCGCGCTTCACAAGAAGCTATCGCTGTCTGTGAAGGGATGTGCTACCTTCTCGTTTTGCCAACGGCGATGCCTAACGCAATCTGTAGTTCACTATTCACCCTCTAGCTGTGAGTAGCAGTGTCCAACGTCGTCTGAGGGCTGCGACACAGTTATTCCACGACTGTGGGTGGCGATGCCTAACGCCATTGGGACCCTCCCTCTTTGTCGTCTTGTGTCGTCTCTTTGTTCTCTTTCTTCACTTTTCTCCTCACCCTTACTTGATTAAGGGATTGACTTAGTTTAGTATTGTCATAACAGTCTAGCTGTCACGCGGTATTGCCGTCGTGTTGGTCTTGACTACCATGCCCCGTCTTGCTGCCACACCAGATTAGGATGGCCTTGGTTTCGAGTAATATTATCGTTGTGCTGGTCCTGAGTACCATGCCTATCTTGCTACCACTCCGAATCGGTCACTGGTCCAGCTATCATGCTAGTCTCATTCCCTTATCAAGTTCTCTTCTCTTTTCTACCTTTATTCGAACCTTCCACTTTATCACCCTGACTTCTCATCTTCTCTTATAGGAACGTGCATTGCCCTAAGACAAGGGTGGGTCCTTTGGCTCACTTGTCTTACAAGTTAACCATGATAGTGTTGTGCAAAAAACAAAGAGATTGCAGGTCAAAGGAGGTGATCCCGGACCAATTGAAGCAGCTGGGGGACTTTCCGTCGTGATCTAAGAGGGCGCCCGCGTGAGTCAACCCGAGTAAGTCACGGACCCAGGTGAGGTTTGTCCCCACCTCATGAATAAAATTCCTCTCTCACTAGTTGGACACCTGCCCTTGTTCTGTGAACGAAGTTCCCGAGAAAGCGACCTTAGGTCCCGAGTCTTTTGAGCCCTAGACATGTGTCACCCGATCACCTAGATCCAGGGAGGGGAGATTGAGGCACCTACCGAGCTTGGCGACTCCACTGTGGACTTATTACCCCTTCGTCGGTTCGCTCTTGCTTGACCACATCACCTTTTACTTTCTGCACTATATTTCATGGCACCTAGGTAATTCAACCCGTTCATCTGAATTGGGGATTTTCTCATCCTCGAACTCATGACCGTCCCAGAGAAACGAGCTTCTCAAGCCTCGTTCCCTACACTCCTCTTGAGTCAGGACTCACAGTTTGGCTCCCATGATCTCTCCTGGGATGGTGTGAGAAGGGACTTGAAGGTCCCTAACTCCCCATTTCCTAGTCTTGGTGGACCCTCCACCAAGGCCCCTAGCATCGGTAGCACGTTTGCTACCACTCATAGCACACACCTTGATACTGGTAAGTCCCTTGCCAGTCATATTACTGAGGTACGTCGAAAGGCTACCTTGTCCGCTTTTGCAAAAGGCAAGCAAGTTGTTATCGCTTCTGAGGGTTGCCGCAAGGCCACCCCCCATACTCCTTCACCATCTCGAACCTCTATGCCTAGAGGCTTGATACACCGAGGCAAAGACACTGGGGCCTCCACCTCTCGTACACACCTAAAGGCTTGTGGTTCATTCACTCGAGCCACACCTCGGGGAAACTTTCATGCTGCCTTGAGCTCGCGTTCAAGACTAGGCCTTCTCAGGGTGAACCCTGCACGTGCTATGCATCTGCATCCCACAGCTCGGGGCAATGCCAATTCTACGCCAACTCAAGCACACGAGGGTCGACCACTTTGTCCTTCCTCTCAACACACAATACTTCACCCTGTGAGACATAGACTCCTACACGGTCCCTCACAGACACAAGCTCGTAGGTCTCGGCCTCCTAAGGTCGAACCGGCTGACCGAGCCCGGCCTGACCCTCATGTCATTCAGATGGCTACCTCCAAAGGTGCACACACACCAATTTCCCAGGCTCCTCCAAGATCCCAACTCAGGCGGAGTCGTAAGCCATTTCCTTCTTCTGTCACCCTTCCAGGCAAACACCTCGAGATCTGGTACTCAAAGTTTTTCCTTAAGAGTACAGTCTTGAGTCAGTCGCCTCAAGATAGCCACGCACCCAGACCTCACAATGGAATTTGGGGCAACGACCTAATATCAGATAGAAGCCTACAGCCTCTAAGGCAGCAACCCAGATTGTCCTCTATCCTTGGACCTCACCCTCTGCTCCAGCTGATGGACACAGCCCTCGAATGCTCAAGAAAGATGGGGCAGTCTAAGTATCAGGATCAATTTTGGACTGAAATCTATTACAGTCCCTGCAGCTCCTGATTAGAGAGACTTCTAAGACAGTTGAAGTTAGCACTCTTGATGTCCTCCTGCTTCACAAGCCCTTCTTCCCTCTTCGGATTCCAAAGCCTGAGCAAGAAGTCCAAGATTGCTCGGTTGTTACCGTCATAAGAAAAGACCGAGCTACAAAAAAATCACGGTCCCAAGACTGTCAAGAACCGGTCCTCACACATCGGCGTATAAGGCTCAAGTCTAGTTGGGGCACGTTAAGCCCCTACAGATCGACTTGCCACGTACGACTCGCCAGCCTCGGCAGTCTAGTACTCCATCTGTCTCTGACCCTCTAGAAGAAATGGTCAGTTTCATGTGATCAACGAGCCGGATGACGCCCAAGAAGAGCGGATGAACAAGTTCGAGGTGATGATGCAGTCCCTTCTCGAAAAGATGGATTGCTTGGAGGCCTCCAGGTCCCCTGCTTCTCCTCCTCACCATGAGGCCAACTCCCAACCTGAAGAGGACACAACTCCCAAGCAAACTCCCCCACCGGCCTCCCAAGATGGCTCTGCTCCCCGCATAGGATCTCAAGCCGATATAGATGCCATGGTCACCCATAGTCTCAAGAATAAGGTCTCGAGCATGCAAGAGGCGCCGCTTTACCAAAAGTCGTACCCCTCTTACATCGACCAGGTGCCGTTTCCCCCAAACTATAAAAAAGGGAAGCTCCCCCTGTTCAATGGTACTACATCCCCGCACTAGCATATCGCTCACTTTCAAGCTGCTTGTCAGCAACTGACAGGCGACTCCTCCTTAGTCAGTTCATTGAGACTCTCGAAGGGCCAGCCTTTTAGTGGTATGCTCGGCTGCCTCCAAACTCGGTACACACATGACAAGAAATGGAGCAGTTGTTTTACCAGCGCTTCTATGAAGTCCAGAGAAACATAGAAACCATTGAGCTCCTCACTCTGACTCAAGGCCCTGGTAAGCCAGTCGATAAGTTCATCACCTGATGGAGAGAATTGGAAACCTATCATGCCACTCCAATGACTAAGAAAGAAGCAGTCCAGACCTGCAAAGAAAGTATGCTGCCCGAGATTGCCCTGCATGTTGAGGCCTCTAATCCACCCTCCATGTCAGAGCACATCTCTAAAGTGGTCCGTATAGAAGGCCTGTCCAAGCACCATGGTGGATCTCATCAACAGCCCTTTAGCTTGGGAAACGACCGGGGCAACGGCAATTCTTGCTCCAGCAATTGGGCAACTAACAAAAAGCAGTGATAGTGCGGTCGTCACCTTGACTGATACTAAAAAAGTCATCCCTCAAACGTTGGACCTCTCCAAGGCTTAGACACCTCAGACTGGAGGCAAACAGCAGCAATCCTATAACAGGCCTGCATCTTAAGAATATAAATCGAAGTGACTACTGGATTTAGCACTAGAACAAGGTGTACCCCTTCGAGAAAGAGTGGGTTCCTGCACTGCTTCGACTACTACTAGAGCAAAACATGATCCAACTACCGGAGGTCAACACCTCAGAACAAGCTAGACAGGAGACACATGAGAGGTGTTGCGCCTATCACAGGGGAGTAGGCCACCCCACTCAATCAAAGACATTATCGAAGCTCTTCTTAACAAGGGCTTGATAAAGCTCAAAGAGTTAAAGAAAGCATTCGGGGCAACTGAGGCTTCCCACATAGTGACAATTCAAGATGATGATGAAGCACATACGATCCTTCGTGCAATATTCTCCATAATGCTCGAAGAAGGTCTCATCACGCCAAAGCCAACAAGGCAACCCAAGTTCCTGTCTCCAGGAACTGAGAATCTTTAGTGTCCGTATCATCTGATACGAGGCCATGACCTGAGCGAATGCACTGGCTTCCACAAGCTCTTGGCAAATAAGATGCATCAGTGCCAAGAAGTTTGTAGTATCTCAGAAGGACACTCTCAAGTCTCGGCTCCACCAGCACAAGAAGACCTCTCGATACAAGCCCAGGGAAGTGTTGAGCTAGACACTCTATGGGCCCTCTTCGAAGCGATGCTCCAACAGGGTCTCATCACTCCCAAACCCACCAGACAACCTAGGCGTCTTACGGAAGGCACAAAAAATCTCTGGTGCCCATATCATCAGATATGGGCCATGAGCGGACGGAATGCTCGGGGTTCAAAGCTGTAGTGGCGAAAAAGGTACAGAAAGGCCACATTGTTTGTGTCGTTCTCCCATAACGCTTCCAAGCCATCACTCCCGTCCAAGAGGAAGTCCCACTACAGGTGCCTTATGAGGATACCTCAGACCCTTCAGAACCCTTGACCTCTCAACCTTGGGAAGTCTATCATGGACGAAGTAGGCTCAAATCCCTAAAGCGTAGGTAGTCCGCAAAGCTAGGGCAACTCATCAGCCCGATAGGGCAGATCAAACACCCCCCAAGGGATCCAAAAGGAGACGAGCACCCAAGTCAGATCATTGAAGGAATCATATTCCTCAGGCCCCTTCCTCCACTGCCGACCTTACAGGTGTTCATCTCAGGCGCAGCTCGCCTTATCCCTTTGTTCGATCAAGTGGAAGTCACTGAGTCATCATCAACTACTCGAGACTCGTCCAATACAGGTGACGACGTTAAAAGCATCTCCCAAAGCTTAGAGCCGGGGCAAGACCTAAAATACCCCCTGCACATGTCCAATTCTGACGATGACGTAAAAAGCTGCCCAAGACATTCTAACTCCAATTTTTCTCCTTCTTCTCCCTCCTCTTCTATTTCTTTCATAGGTGCTGCTTGACAGTGCCCAGACTTCGACGCTCTAAATAGAGAGCTCGAAGGCACCAACATCAGCAAGTCACAAAAGTGCCTAAAAAATATGCTAGCCCAGGCGGCTGGATTCTTAACCGTCGACGATGCCCTGGCAGCCAAGGCAAGACCAAGCCATCTTCAAGCTCCTATTCTAAGGAGGCCTCCCATATGGTGCATATATTGGAAGTACCATTCAGCATGGGGCAAATGAGCCTAAGATCAGCGAAGAAACTACAACCCACACCTCAGAAGCTCAAGGTCCTCAAGTTTCCTGATCCTTCACTTTTCCCTAAACGTCAACCTCAACCTCAAACCTCTTCATCCCTTATAGATATCCCTATTACCTCCCCATCAGCCCAGCCCGCATAGGTTGAACAACAAAGTCAGCTAGTGTCACAAACCAAAACTCAACCAAAACCTGCTCTTAAAGCGACCCTACCACCCAAACCAGTGACTGGATCAAGAACACAGAAGGCTAACAAGGATAAGGTGAAATATGACATAATTGGGAATTTGAAAAAGCTTCCATCCCTTCTAAGTATTTATGATGCCCTTATGCTATCCAGAGACTACTGTATGTCCCTGGTTCAAGACCATTCTAACCTGGAAGTGTATGAGACTGAAGTGGAGCCTATTGAGGTGGACCCAACCATCCTGGGTGGATGCTTGGCAATCGCTTTTTATGAAGATGACCTGCAGTTGGGAGGCTAATTTCACATTCGCCCCTCTTCGCGAATGGTGAATTACACACCTGCCCTATCAATCGGATTATGCTGGATAGAGGGTCAGCAATCAACCAGATCACAAGAAGGATCCTCACTTGACTGGGATTAGGTGGCTACCTCACTCCTCCCCACTTCATTGTGTAAGGCTTCAACCAATTAGGAGAAAAGACGGTTGGGACAGTTCATCTTTGCCTCAAGATTGGTGACCTGAACGATTACGCCCAGTTTCACGTAATCGACACCGATACATCTTAAAATATCTTGCTCGGCCGCCCTTGGTTTCATGATCTGGGGGTGATCCCTTCCACGCTTCACTAATGCTTCAAGTACAGTCGAGATGGGAGACATCGCATGGTCTACGCTGATAAGAGACTGTTCCCTGAAGCCGAGACTTACTATGTTGATGCCTATTTCATAGACCTTCCAGCACCAGAAAGGTTAAAGGATGATGATTGGAAGCATGTGAGAGAGACAAGACCCTCGTCTCATGAGGATGTTGAAGACCTTGGGTGAATGATTACATACATGTTCAAGGAAGAGGAAAGACAAGGCAAGATCCTCCCCTTGACTCCTATCTACCCAAGTATACCTTACCACCTCTCCGAGGTCATGGTATCATCTCTTGAAGGTGAAGCCTCTACCTCTACTTCTAATTCACCAAAATAAAATGACAAGCTAGAAGAAACTTCTAAGACTGAGGAAGCCCTAGAGGTAGACCTTCCAACACCGAGGGTCACTATACGCCGGACTAGTTAAAAGTCTTGCATGTCCCTGTTGCTCTCCCAGAAGCAGAACTGGCATACCAACCACTAAGAAAGGTACTCCAAATCCCAGCCTCCCTGAACAAGGAGATCATCAACAGCTAAAAGAGGGTCTTACACTTCTCAGAGGCTCTCGAAGAAGTACAGGTGGACAAGAAACAACCCTTCAGCTCTTAGGAACACGACCCCATGGCAGAGCTGAGAAGTGAGGTTCGCAGCCTCTAGAATCAGTTGGAGGTTATACGCATCGCTTCAAAGCACTTGAAGGAGTTTGTCCCTGAGACTAAGACCTATGATGAACTTAAAAGAAATGCAGCTCAAAGCGAAACCAAGGTTCCCCCAGATTGGAGTATTTACAGCGAACAGGTTTACTAAATCATGAGAACCATGGATTATGAGCCCCTATCTAATCAAACACTAAGGGGTGAGGAAGCAACTGCTCCCCCATTCGAGGTCGTTGAAGCCACATCAAGCTGCCATACGGCAAAGCAAGGAGTGGACTATTCTTTTTCTTCTCAAATTGTGAAACGGAAGAAGCAATAAAACATAAAGAGAGGGAAGAATAAAAGAGCTCTCATCACACTGAAGCAAAAGAAAGAATTTAGTCATAAAGCAAGGGGATATTATAAATATAAAAAATATGGGAAAAAGAAAAGAAAATAAGATGACACTTCAAAATCGATCGATCAATTCATTGATCTTCCCCCTATATGTTGCAGTTGATGCCCTTGCCTGCTTTATTTTGCCTCTCAGTTCGGCCACTAGCTCCGCCTCATGCTCCATTAGGGTAGTCCCTTCTTCCAAGGAGTACTCGAGGGTCAAGATATTATCGGCAAGCACCTGGTCCTCTGCTTTCCAAGCCGCAGTCTCCTTCTCCAAATTGTCAAGCTTTTGCGTCAGTTGTAATATCTTCGACCTCAGGGTCATCACCTTGTGGTGACGAGTGACAGCTCTCCCCTCAAGGTCGAATCTCTGAGAGACCGCGACATCCTTTTGCTACAATTGAGATTCTACCTGTTCACGATGACACATAAGGGAGGACTCCAAAGGAGGAAAGTGCAAGCTCTCCAGCCATAGCACGGTTGCTTCTTCATACAAGGCCTTTATTCTCCACCCTTCGAGCTTATTTACAACATGACCTCTGGTGCACCCCCTGCAAGGGAAACCTGCCTTAACTGATGGATGGCATTGTTAAGTTCAGTAAGAGGCTGACCCTTCAGTCTTTGCATGCTCGAACGAAGCATGTCCATAATTATGCCAGGCATCCCACTAAAGCTAGGCCTAAGCAATGTTGCTGGGGCCGCTGTAATGGAAGGAGCATCAATTTCCACGACAGGGTCCGAAGGAATGATAGTCGTGTAAGCTATGGACTCTTCCTGAGGGACTGCGTGGCCCAAGCTCTCATCATTTGGGGCCCTAGTCTCAACCTACACGACCCTCACAATATCGCCCTCCTCACTTGGCTTGTCAGCCTCACCATTAGTAGGCTTGGTCCCTCCAAGGCCAACCTCTTCTCCTTGCCCCTCGTTTTCTAGAGCAATTGCAATATGCTCCAAAGCGGCCTCAACCCTGTCAGGGCCAACTCCTTCTCCCTCCTTCCTCTCTTCTTGAACTGCCATCTCCGCCTTGGCAGGTTCAACACCTTCCCCCTCTCCTTCTTCACCCTTGTCTGCCATTTCAGCTACGAGCTCTCTCATAGGGCCTGCCTCCTCTACAGTCAGGGGTATTGCCTTTGAGCCCTCAAAGTCTGACCCCTGGGGATATCCTGCCTCTATATCTCCTACAGCTACATCACCTGGAGCAGCAATGTAACAATCCTAAAATTTCAAAAAAAAAAAAAAAAAAAAAAAAGGAGAAAATATGCTTTTAAATAGGTGATGTTCTGTTTGAGTATGATGGTCCTTGAGGACCATCACTATTTTCAAAAGATTTTGCCTTTGCCTTTGCCTTTACTTTTTCTTTTGCCTGCTTTTGCCTCCTGCTGCTTGCAGCTGGCAACGTCCTTTAGCGGACGTGGTTTTCGTACGATAAAAGCAGACTTTTAACGCGGCACCTCAGGTATGAGGTAGAGCGTAATAAAATAATATAATAATACGTTATAAGAATTTAAATAGGGGATGTGAGCACTCCCACCCTAAAAAAAAATTTTGAAATATCTCTCTCTCTGGTCGAAACACAGTGAACTCCTCTCTCGAATCGAATTTTTTATCGGAAGCTTCCTCTCAAACATTTGTGGGTAAGTGACATCGTCTTCCTGAAAAATAGTCTGTTTTTAATAAATAGTGATATTTCCGTCCAGGATCTTTATTTTATAAGTTTTGTGTGTAAGTGACATCGTCTTTTTGAAAAATAGTCTATTTTTAATAAATAGTGATATTTCCGTCCAGGATCTTTATTTTATAAGTTTTGTGTGTAAGTGACATCATCTTTCTGAAAAATAGTCTATTTTTAATAAATAGTGATATTTCCGTTCAGGATCTTTATTTTATAAGTTTTGTGTGTAAGTGACATCCTCTTCCTGAAAAATAGTCTGTTTTTAATAAAAAGTGATATTTCCGTCCAAGATCTTTATTTTATAAGTTTTATGTGTAAGTGACATCGTCTTCCTGAAAAATAGTCTGTTTTTAATAAATAGTGATATTTCCGTCCAGGATCTTTATTTTATAAGTTTTGTGTGTAAGTGATCCCATTGTCTCAAAAAATAATCCATTCTTTTTAAAAATGAAATGAAATAATTATTTCTGCTTATTATCATGAATTTTAGGCGCGATAAATTTTATGCGCACGTGACCTCATTATCTAGAAAAATAATCTTTTTAATAAAAATTGTGATATTTTATCTATGTTAGAAATTTTGAATGCTGTAAATTAGAAAAATAAATTTATTTATTTTTCTTGTCTATTGTTAGAAATAAATGTGATATTTCTGCTTTTAGTAAAATTGTGATATTTCTTTCTACTGTTTTGAATATTTAGACATTGTAAAATTCATGTGCAAATGACTGCCTTATTATTTAAAAATTGACATTTTTGCAATTGATTATAGTATTGTTGTGAAATGTTTATTTGTGAATTGATATTCCATAAATTGTGATAATTCCGTATTCTTGAATTTTTATAAGAGTTTTTCTATACATATTAAATTGGCAATTATGCTAGAATGCCTTTACAAACTGCTACCTTTCTAAATTTGAGCCCAAAATATTTGATTGGTTATTTTTGAAATATTATAGAAAGTGACTGTTATTAATGGTTTAAGTGAAATTCATATTAATGGTTTCAGCGATATGTTGAGTACATGATATTGCTGCTTTCGAATGTTTAAAGAGATTTAGAAATAATTTAAGTATGCAAGTGGACTTATCCGGTTCGCCGGTGAGGTATAAGTGGACCTATCTGAGACGCCGGTAGGGATTAAGTGGACTCATCCGGTACGCCGGTGAGGTATAAGCGGACCTGCAGGGATTAAGTGGACCTATCTGGGACACCGATAGGGATTAAGTGGACCCATCAGGACGCTGATGGGGTATATAGGTGACCTACTTGGGACGCCAGTAGGGTATTTTGTCGTTAAAAGTGTTATAAGCATTTCAATTACTCGGATTATACTTAATTATGCATTTATTGAAAGTGAAACTGTTGATGCATTTCTGTTAATAGATCTCATTTTGGAAAATATTGATATCTTTCAATCATGATTATTTTTAGGATTATGATGATCAGTTACTGAGTAGCCAAACTCATCAAACTATGGTAAACATTTTTTCAGGATAACTACGGATTCATTTTGAGTGCTAGCCAAGATCAACCTTGGAAGATACTGTTGTTGTGCTAGCTTTCTTTATTTACTATGTAAGACCTCGCCACTGTAAATTTGTCCTATCAATAGATGTATATATGTTTTGTTCGTCACATCTCAGGAATAATAGTATTGTAAATTCTTGGGGTGTGACAATTATGGTATCAGAGCAATAGGTTTAAGAACCTTAGGAAATTTAAAAAGAATGTACTTAAAATCACATTTATTGTGTGTACAGACCTGGATAAAGTCAGGATCTAGAATAGCTGAAGCCAATATGGAAGGAATTCACCAAGCCTTGGAAAATATGGTTGCTCTAATGCAACATCAGATGGAAAACAACAATCCACCCAGGCAGTCAGTTACAG
This sequence comes from Amborella trichopoda, assembly GCF_054954075.1. NCBI lineage: Eukaryota > Viridiplantae > Streptophyta > Magnoliopsida > Amborellales > Amborellaceae > Amborella > Amborella trichopoda. The sequence continues at coordinate 28,288,962 of NC_142346.1, forward strand.
GAAATGGTGGGAGCAATATCGAACAATTTAAGAAATTAAACCCACGTTCTTTTAAGGGTGCTGTAAACCCACTGGAAGCCGAGGGATGGATTATGCAACTGGAAAAAATATTCGAAGTTATGGAATGTCCTGATGATAGGAAGGTGGCCTTGGCAGTTTTTATGTTAGAAGGTGAGGTACAACACTGGTGGCGAATGACAAAAGGAGTATTGGTCAAAGAAAATAAAACCTTGACTTGGGAAGTATTTCTAGAGGCATTTAATGAAAAATATTTCCCAGATTTTATTCGAGACCAAAAAGAAATGGAATTTCTAGAATTAATCCAAGGAAATAAGACAGTAGCACAGTACGAGGCCAAATTTACTAAATTGGCCAGGTTTGCACCACATATGATTAATAATGAGGCAAGAAAGGTAAAGAAATTTGAAAGGGGTCTCAGGCCAGCTATTAGAAGCAGAATATCAGTCTTGAAATTAAGAACTTATGCTGAAATAGTGGATCGTGCCCAAATTGTCGAAAAAGATTTTGAAGATTACCAAAAGACGAAAAATCAGAACAGTCATGTTAGACCTACATCATCTAATCGTCAACAGTTTGAAAGGCCAAACAAGAAGCCAAGGCCCTCACCATTTCAAAACCCAATAGAACCATGTAGAAAATGTGGGAAAAATCATGGATCAAGCCCTTGTTATTGGAATACCGGAGCCTGTTTTAAATGTGGAAAATTGGGACACTAGATTAAACAATGTCCTAGCTTACAGACACAACAGCTTCCAAAGCAGGGAGAGATAGCTCCAAAGCCTCAGATGAAGGGAAGAGTATTTGCGATTACCGAGCAAGACGCTCAGGCCTCAAAATCAGTGATCCAAGGTACTCTTACTATCTTCCAAAAAGTAGCTCATGTTTTGATTGATCCTGGATCTACTCATTCATTTGTGTCACAACACTTTGTATGCCACTTAAAGGTAGAACCAGAACAATTAGAATACATTCTAGAGGTAGCAACACCGATGGGAGATTCAATTAACACTAATATAATGTACAAATCATGTGTAATAAAGATAGAAGAAAAGGAACTGTTGGTTGATTTAATACTCCTGGAAATTCAAGATTTTGATGTAATCTTAGGCACGGATTGGCTTTCTGCATACCATGCAAGTATTGATTGTTATAAGAAAATTGTTACCTTTAGTATTTCCAATCAACCAGTATTTTACTTCAATGGTGTCAAAGAAGACTCCCCTTCATATTTAATCTCTTGTATTCGAGCTAATCGCCTCCTTCGAAAAGGGTGTCAAGGCTTTCTTACCTATATCAAAGAAGATAGGAAGGAAGAAATAAATTTGGATACCACTCCGGTTAACCGAGAATTTCCCGACGTTTTTCCTAAAGAATTGCCAGGATTACCGCCTGACAGGGAAATTGAATTCTCCATTGAATTAATGCGAGGGGTAGCACCAATTTCTAAGGCACCTTACAGAATGGCTCTTGCTGAACTTAAAGAACTGAAACAACAATTGGAAGAATTATTAGATAAAGGTTTTATCAGGCCCAGTGTGTCACCTTGGGGTGCTCCAATACTGTTTGTCAAAAAGAGAGATGGGACTATGAGATTGTGTATTGATTATAGACAGTTGAACCAAGTGACAGTGAAAAATAATTATCCATTACCTAGAATTGATGATTTATTTGATCAATTACAAGGATCACAAGTGTTTTAAAAAATTGATCTTAGATCTGGATACCATCAGCTTAAGATTAAAAGTGAAGATGTACTAAATACAGCTTTCAGAACAAGGTATGGCCATTATGAATTTTTAGTCATGCCTTTTGGATTAACCTATGCACCAGCTGCATTTATGGATTTGATGAATCGGATCTTTAAGCCCTTTTTGGATAAATTTATTGTGGTATTCATCGATGATATTTTAATTTATTCCAAGAATCAGAAGGAACATGAGCAGCATGTAAGAATGGTATTGCAAATATTAAGAGAGAAGAAATTATATGCCAAACTTAGTAAATGTGAATTTTGGCTTGAACAAGTGACATTTTTAGGACATGTCATATCAAAGGAAGGTCTATCAGTTGATTCTTCAAAGGTTGAAGCCGTTGTTAATTGGAAACAACCAAGTAATGTGACTGAAGTTCGAAACTTTTTGGGATTGGCAGGATATTACAGAAAATTTGTAGAAGGATTTTCTCGAATCGCAATCCCATTGACTCGATTGACACAGAAAAATGTCAAATTTGAGTGGACAAGTGAATGTGAGGAGAGTTTTCAAGAACTAAAAGTTCGATTAACTTCAGCACCTATTTTAACTATTCCTTAGGGGAGTGGGGGATTTGTGATTTATAGTGATGCTTCACATAAAGGTTTGGGCTGTGTATTAATGCAATATGGCAAAGTAGTGGCATATGCATCCAGACAGTTGAAAGAATATGAGAAAAAATATCCAATTTATGATTTGGAGCTAGCCGCAATAGTATTCGCTTTAAAAATATGGAGGCATTATCTATATGGTGAGCAATTCGTAATCTACACGGATCATAAGAGTTTAAAATACCTTTTCTCTCAGAAAGATTTAAATATGCGGCAGACAAGATGGATGGATTTCTTAAAAGATTATGATTGTACAATCCATTATCATTCAGGAAAAGCTAACGTTGTGGCCGACGCTCTAAGTAGAAAATCTACGGGAGTCTTAGCTCATCTAATGATCCAAGAAATGTGATTGTTAGAGGAAATAGTGGATTGGCATCCAACTCCGTCCATTAATGGTATGGTAAGTATGATTGCCAATATTAAGGCGGAACCCCAATTAATCCAACAAATTCGATTGGCACAAAAGAAAGACCATCAGCTTAAAACAATTATAGAAGAGGTGAAGCAAGGAAATAGAGATGAATTCTCTATATGTAGTGAGGATTTGCTAAGATTCAAAGGTCGGGTTTGTGTCCCGAATGATGAGAGTGTAAAGAAAGCTATCTTAGAAGAAGCACATCATTCTCGTTATACAATACATCCCGGACGTATTAAAATGTATCAAGAACTGAAGAAAACCTTTTGGTGGAATAATATGAAAAAAGAGGTAGCACTATTTGTGTCTAAATGTCTAACATGCCAGCAAGTAAAAGCTGAACATCAAAGGCCCGCTGGGTTGTTGCAGCCTTTACCGGTGCCAGAATGGAAATGGGAGCACATCTCTATGGATTTTGTCTCTGGCTTGCCTAGAACAAATTCAGGACATGATAGCATTTGGGTCATTGTGGACCGGTTAACCAAAGCTGCCCACTTTCTACCGATTCGCACGACGTACACTTTGGATCGACTGACTCAGCTGTACATTAAGGAAATAGTGCGGTTGCATGGAGTTCCTGTCAGTATTGTATCGGACAGGGATACTCGGTTTACTTCTAAATTTTGGGCTAGACTATAGTCAGCCATGGGGACGAGACTCACCTTTAGTACTGCCTTTCACCCCCAAACTGATGGACAATCGGAGAGGACCATCCAAACCTTGGAAGATATGCTGAGGGCTTGTGTTATTGACCTTACAAGAAGCTGGGATGACCATTTACCCCTGATTGAGTTTGCTTATAATAATAGCTTCCAAGCCAGTATCCAGATGGCACCATATGAAGCCCTGTATGGAAAGAAAATGCAGGTCACCCATATGTTGGGACGAGGTTGGTGAAAGAAAGCTTTTGGGGCCAGAAATTGTCCAGATAACCACAGATAAAATAGCATTAATTCGTGAAAGGCTCAGGGCAGCTTAGTGTTGGCAAAAGAGTTATGCCGATAACCGAAGGAGAGATCTTGAATTTGAGGAAGGTGATCGAGTTTTCCTAAAAATCTCACCAATAAAGGGCATTATGAGATTCGGCAAGAAAGGAAAGTTGAGCCCACGTTACATCGGACCATTTGAAATTCTGGAAAGAATCGGAGGTGTCGCTTATAGACTTGCCTTACCACCCGAATTGGCAAATGTCCATAATGTCTTTCATGTATCTTCACTACGCAAATATCAGACCGACCCGTCCCATATCTTAAAATATGAACCTTTACAGATCAGGAAGGACGTATCCTTCATTGAGCAGCCAATTTTGATACTGGATAGAAGGGTGCAAGTGTTGCGTAACAAGGAGATTCCTTTAGTCCGTGTATTATGGCAGTACCATTCAAGAGAAGAGTCGACTTGGGAACGAGAAGACGAAATCAGAGAAAGATACCCCTATCTTTTTCAGTAATCAGGTACACAAATTTAGAGGACTAAATTTCTTTAGGGAGGGAAGAATGTAACAATCCTAAAATTTCAAAAAAAAAAAAAAAAGAAGGAGAAAATATGCTTTTAAATAGGTGATGTTCTGTTTGAGTATGATGGTCCTTGAGGACCATCACTATTTTCAAAAGATTTTGCCTTTGCCTTTGCCTTTACTTTTTCTTTTGCCTCCTGCTGCTTGCAGCTGGCAACGTCCTTTAGCGGACGTGGTTTTCGTACGATAAAAGCAGACTTTTAACGCGACACCTCAAGTATGAGGTAGAGCGTAATAAAATAATATAATAATACGTTATAAGAATTTAAATAGGGGATGTGAGCACTCCCACCCTAAAACAAAATTTTGAAATCTCTCTCTCTCTGGTCGAAACACAGTGAACTCGTCTCTCGAACCGAATTTTTTATCGGAAGCTTCCTCTCAAACATTTGTGGGTAAGTGACATCGTCTTCCTGAAAAATAGTCTGTTTTTAATAAATAGTGATATTTCCGTCCAAGATCTTTATTTTATAAGTTTTGTGTGTAAGTGACATCGTCTTTTTGAAAAATAGTCTATTTTTAATAAATAGTGATATTTCCGTCCAGGATCTTTATTTTATAAGTTTTGTGTGTAAGTGACATCGTCTTTCTGAAAAATAGTCTATTTCTAATAAATAGTGATATTTTCGTTCAGGATCTTTATTTTATAAGTTTTGTGTGTAAGTGTCATCGTCTTCCTGAAAAATAGTCTGTTTTTAATAAATAGTGATATTTCCGTCCAGGATCTCTATTTTATAAGTTTTATGTGTAAGTGACATCGTCTTCCTGAAAAATAGTCAGTTTTTAATAAATAGTGATATTTCCGTCCAGGATCTTTATTTTATAAGTTTTGTGTGTAAGTGACCCCATTGTCTCGAAAAATAATCCATTCTTTTTAAAAATGAAATGAAATAATTATTTCTGCTTATTACCATGAATTTTAAGCGCGATAAATTTTATGCGCACGTGACCTCATTATCTTGAAAAATAATCTTTTTAATAAAAATTGTGATATTTTATCTATGTTAGAAATTTTGAATACTGTAAAATAGAAAAATAAATTTATTTATTTTTCTTGTCTATTGTTAGAAATAAATGTGATATTTCTGCTTTTAGTAAAATTGTGATATTTCTTTCTACTGTTTTGAATATTTAAACATTGTAAAATTCATGTGCAAATGACTGCCTTATTATTTAAAAATTGACATTTTTGCAATTGATTATAGTATTGTTGTGAAATGTTTATTTGTGAATTGATATTCCATAAATTGTGATATTTCCGTATTCTTGAATTTTTATAAGAGTTTTTCTATACATATTAAATTGGGAATTATGCTAGAATGCCTTTACAAACTGCTACCTTTCTAAATTTGAGCCCAAAATATTTGATTGGTTATTTTTGAAATATTATAGAGAGTGACTGTTATTAATGGTTTAAGTGAAATTCATATTAATGGTTTCAGCGATATGTTGAGTACAAGATATTGCTGCTTTTGAATATTTAAAGAGATTTAGCAATAATTTAAGTATGCAAGTGGACTCATCCGGTTCGCCGGTGAGGTATAAGTGGACCTATCTGGGACGCCGGTAGGGATTAAGTGGACTCATCCGGTACGCCGGTGAGGTATAAGTGGACCTGCAGGGATTAAGTGGACCTATCTGGGACGCCGATGGGGATTAAGTGGACCCATCGGGACGCTGATGGGGTATATAGGTGACCTACTTGGGACGCCAGTAGAATATTTTGTGAAATCCTCTGAATTATGTACTGCCGTTAAAAGTGTTATAAGCATTTCAATTACTCGGATTATACTTAATTATGCATTTATTGAAAGTGAAACTGTTGATGCATTTCTGTTAATAGATCTCATTTTGGAAAATATTGATATCTTTCAATCATGATTATTTTTAAGATTATGATGATCACTTACTGAGTAGCCAAACTCATCAAACTATGGTAAACATTTTTTCAGGATAACTACGGATTCATTTTGAGTGCTAGTCAAGATCAATATTGGAAGATACTGTTGTTGTGCTAGCTTTCTTTATTTACTATGTAAGACCTCGCCACTGTAAATTTGTCCTATCAATAGATGTATATATGTTTTGTCCGTCACATCTCAGGAATAATAGTAATGTAAATTCTTGGGGTGTGACAAGCAACTTCCTGCTGCTTGGGTGGCCCCTCTTCAATCCCTGGGGCACCAACCTCTTCTATGACCACAAGCTCTATTGGGGCTTCTCTTTCCTAAGTAGGCATAGCAATCTTCTGAGCTCCAGAGGCCCTCTTTGCCTTGACCGCCTCATCAACCCCATTCACCTCCATTGGGACTGGGCCCTCCCCTTTTGCTACTGACGTTACTTCTTGGTCCAAAGAAATTTCAATCGGTGCAGTGGGACATGAGGCACCAGCCTGAGTCTCTGAAGAGCTAGAGGAGGAAGACAAATCCTCAAGAACATAAGGTGATGCAGAAATAGTAGGAGACACGTATGACTCCGAAGAAGCAGCCGGTGAAGAGCCATCTTCTGGCTCCCTAACCATTGGACGCTTGAGCCCCTTACGCTTCGGAGCCCGACGAACAGGTGCACAAGAAACGGTCGGGGCAGCTCACTTCCTCTTATTCCTCTTCAATTGACAGGGTGCAACAGTCTCAAAAGCAACCCCTCGAGAAGAGCCAGCAGCAAGCTTTCTGTGTGGGTCGCTCCCTATCAACTCGTTCAAATCCTGGATGGGCCGCCCTTCATGCCCTAGAACCTTGGGGCCCTCCTTCCATTTGAAGATAGCAAAGAGGTTGTCAGAAATGCGCTCTGTCTTCTTCTCCATATTGAGAATCTTGACAAAGACTTGTCCACAGCAATCTGGCAAGGCTGCCCAACGATGCGCCAGTTCCAGGGGAAGCCTAGGGTGAATATCTCCCCTAATGGAGGAGTTATCGTCATCTTCCTCTGTCGTGTGTCCCGGCTCTAACGAGAGTTATCCCTTTCCAGGGGTGGTCTGCTTCCCAATACCCCTTATGGGTGATCCACCATCAGAGTTCGTTGGCCACGATTGCTCGTACTATTCTGCCAAAATATGGCAGCACATACTGGTTGACCTCTGTAAACCCCAAACACGTGGCCCAAGCTGTGCGAATGTGCCTCGGGAGCCAGGTCTCACGATGGGTCCCTAGCTGGTATTTCTTCCTGCGGCTGGCTTTGCTATGCCGCTTCTCAAAGAGCACCGAGAATGGACACCTTTGGTCCAGCCCGTACTGTCGGGCAAAATCAATGAGGGAAATACCCCTCATGCTTGGCACTATGAATGGTACGATAAGGTAGCACCCCGCCTCTGACACTCAGCATATACATCATGTCACGCCTCAAGATTTCTTTCATTCCTGAGGTGCAACATACTACTCTTATACTATTTATATATAGAACAAATTTAAAATTTCTATTAGTATATTCGCACTAAAACATATTTTTTTCCATTTCTTTTAATCTATACAAAGTCTGCTCACAACTGATATTAACATGAAGGGCTATATAAATATACATCTTTTGATAGAACAAAAATTACAATGGTGCATTTGATCAAAAGTTACAAGGGGAATGTTAATCATGCATACAAATTCTTCAAAGATGGTCCTGCTGCATTCGAACTATGAGATTGCAATTACCCTGAAAAATATGTACCATAGTTTGGTGAGTTTGGCTACTCAGTAAGTGATCATCATGGTCCAAAAAATAATCATGGTTGGAAGATATAAACATTTTCTTAAGAATGTATATTAAAAAAACAACCTGAGGAAGAATTTCGAGGAAAAGCATTTATAGATAACAATTGCACTTTCACAAATACACAGTTAAACATAATCCAAATGATTGAAATACATATAAATATTTTAACAAAAATGCATAACTCATAGGATTTCACCAAATACCCTACTGGTGTCCCAAGTAGTTCACCTATATACCCCACCAGCGTCCTAATGGGTCCAAACAATCCCTGCAGGTCCAAACATACCTCATCAACGTACCGGATGAGTCCAAATAGCCCCTACCAGATAGGTCTAAACAATCCCTGTAGGTCCAAACATACCTCACCGGCATCCCGGATGAGTCCAAATAGTCCCTACCGACGTAACCGGATAGGTCTTAATAATCCCTGCAGTTCCGATCATACCTCATCGGTGTCCCGGATGAGTCCAAATAGTCCCTACCGACATAACCGGATAGGTCTTAACGATCCTTGCAGGTCCACTTATACTCAAATTATCTCTGAAACTCTTTAAAAATCAGAAAAAAATAATATCATATATGCAAAGTATCATTGAAATCATTAACATGAATTCACTTAAAGCAATTTAATAACAATCACTTTCATTGAAATATATGTAAGTAGCCAGTTAAACATTTTGTGCAATGATTTTTGAAAGATGGTAGTTTTGAAGGACATTCTTGAAATCTAACGCGATAACTTTCTAGTATCAATAGACGAACTTTTATGATAATGAAAAATTAAATACGGAATTATCATAATTTATGGAATTGCCAATTTGTAAATAATCATTTCATAGGCAATACTACAATCAAGTGCAAAAATATCAATTATTCAAATAATGAGGCAGACATTTGTATATGAATTTTACAATGTCTAAATATTCAAAACAGTAGGAGGAAATCTCATAATTTTACTAAAAGCAGAAATATCACATTTATTTCTAATAATTTACAGTATTTAAAATTCCTAACAATAGATAAAATATCACAATTTTACTATAAAAAAATGGATTATTTTTCAAGACAATGAAGTCACTTACACATAAAACTTATAAAATAAAGATCTTGGACGGAAATATCCTTATTTATTAAAAACAAACTATATTTCAAGAAGATGATGTCACTTGCTGTTGCTCATTAGATTTGATTCATCTGAACCACATCTAGGTTTGGACCTTCAAAATGGACTAAGAGATTCAAGTCCTAGAGTCCCTAATATACACCAAATTGAATTATGAATATCCAACCCTTTATCAGGCATAATTAAGAAAATTCCATATTATTTAGAGAGAGGGTTTTCAAGCATAGGCTTCAAATTTTCAAAAGAGAAAACTACAACCACTTACCTATGCTTTACTTTGTACGGTTACTGCTCTCACCTTTTTATTTTCTTTGGAGGAACTAACCTTTGTCGGATGGTCAAGCCCCTTGAAATTGCCGACTACATGGTGGAAATAGAAACTATATAAGTGAAAGGAGACCTCAGTACTAGGCTATCAAAAAGGGATGGTTGGAGAAAGACTCTGACTCCAAGAGAAACAGCAAAGGGTCCATGACATGAGACTCCTATTTTTGGGCTCATATCGAGGAGGCGAGGCTCAAAGTGGCGGACGTGAAGCTTGATGGGAGTACGAGAGGAGAGCAAATGGGTGAGTTAGAGGCCTTGAGGACTATGTTATGGTATTGATAGAGAGATGTGAGCTTTGTTGTGATATTTGTTCGTGCAGAAAAGCAGAAGTATTATGTAAGTAATTTGAAAGTGGGTTACAATTGATTTCCTGTTACCTTCATGACCTATACGTACATAAGAGAGATGAACTTTTTGTAACACCTCATCAAAAGAGTTGTCAATGGAGAATCGAAAGGGGCACGTGTATTATGGCATGTAAGAAGTAAAAGTCATCCTTATGAAAAGTTAAGAAAGGAAAAAGATGGTGGACATAAGGTCCACCCAAATAGAGATGCGTTGTTCGAATATTTAATAATATTCTGGCTTTTGAAGTATTTTAAGAAAAGCTAAAGAATGGTCTCTATGGTGTATTATTATCACAAAGAACTTTTACTCAAAATTATTTCTAGACATATATATATTTAATATTTTATTATTATTATTATTATTATTATTATTATTAATATTAATATTATTATTTTTATTATTATTATTATTATTATTAAATATTATTGATATTATTATTATTATTATTTTTGTCAGTTTCAAAAATTTCGGGTCGGTTGTTACATATCTGTTCCTTATGGGTGGTAGGAGCAACATCCAGGCTCTTGCCCAGTTCATCGGCAAAAGCACGATCTATGAGGTTCCCAATCGGGAAGGCCGGTCTACTCATATGAAGATGGTCATTGAAGAACAAGTTACACACATGAACAGGAGTGTGGAAGACTGCTTTATGCTCAGCAATCCTCAGAAGAAACGGGCACATTGTCTCATCCAACACCCTATTTTTGAGGTAAGTGTAGGGGAAATAAGCCCTGAGCCAGCCATACACATAGTGGATAGGGAAAGGTGTCTTGAAGTCCCCTTGGAAGGCTTCTCCATCCACTATGTCGTTCCCTCCTTCGTCATCTTGATACATTTTTCCCCTAGACACGGCTCCCAAGCCATAATAGATGCTGCACAGGACTGGCTGTCCGAGCGCGTACTCTCGCCCCCTCGCCATTTCATAGGCTACATAGAACGTGCTTGGACGTATAATGTTTGCTCCTCCAGGAAGAGCAAACTTACACAGAAAGAGCACCAGGTACGCCGCCAAGAAGATGTGGTCGTTCCCTCGGCGAAGCTCAAATGCTGAAGGAGTTCCCTTCATGGATTCCTTCCCCTTTCTTCATGGGCTTGGGCCAGCCTCATTATCACAGTCTCAATAAAAGAATGCCACCCAATGGGTGAAGGAGACGCGTCCTTTCTTGAACTAAAGAGTAGAGTAGCTGGTAAATCTGGAACAACTATTGCAATCCAGCTGGCGGGTCTTCTTTTCCAACCCGTTTACCTCAAAAAATGATCGAGTTTGGGGGCACGAACTCGTCATACATAGCACTAATGATAGGGAGCAAACTGATGAAGTACAGGTCTAGCAAAGACATCCCTGCTTCCCCATGACCAAGCAGCCATGTATTAATGGCATGGCTCCAAGTTTCCAACAACAGTCATAGTATCCCGTCGAGCACTGAACAACGGCCAGTAGGGAAGCGTGCTTCAGAGTGTCCCGTATTGACTCAACACCCTGACAGTCTTGGAAGAATACCCTTTCAAATATTGGTGCTTCCCTTACACTCGGAGACCAGCAGAAGATCCTTTCAGACCCGGGGTCTTCACCATTCTTTTGCCTAGGGTTGGCAAATCCCCGTTTGAGGCTATATTTCTATGCAAACAGTGGAGGAGGCCTACCCATTCTTCTATTCTTACATTCCCGTCGCCGTCTTCCCTAACCTCAAAGCGAATGGGGTCACTAGCAAAAGTGATGCTCAAAGGCCACCTCGGTTCACACAAAGCCTTGGGGAGCCAGATTGGCTCACCCCTCACCAAGCTTTCGCCAGTGAATTCATAGGTGCCAAGCTCCCCTACTCATGGGAGGTTCTTCACATTTGGGATGGCGCCTGAAGGCTGAGCCATGAAGTTAAGACAAAGGCTTCATTGCCGCGCGCAAGGCACTAAGAAGGGCTATCGTCATCTCATGGCCAAAGGCAGGACTATCGCCGTCTCACGGCCAAAGATGGGCTATCGTCGTCTGACGACCAAAGGAAGGACTATCGCCGTCTCACGGCCAAAGATGGGCTATCGCCGTATCACGGCCAAAGGTAGGATTATCGGCATCTCATGGCCAAAGATGGGTTATCGTCATCTCATTACCAAAGGAAGGCTATCGCCGTCTCACAGTCAAAGGTGGGTTAACGCCATCTGCGCCTAACACCGTCTATGCTCAAGACTATTCACACGCATCACACGTATGGCACACCGCGTCCCTCGAAATCCGGGCACACCACCTGACACCCGCGATGTGGCCTGGCACCGTGCATGCGGAGAATGATCGCTCGCCGTCCCACGACCCTTTGCCTCCTCGACTGTTACAAGCTTACGATGCCTTGGTTTCTCACCTCATTTCTTCTCCTCACCGGGAACTCACTCCTACTCGTCGAGGCCCCTTCCCCTTCTTTTCCCTGTCTTCCACTGGTAACCAGAGTTAGCGAAAAACTTCCTGGAATCCCCCTAGAGCCCTATGTGACCTCTTGGTTTCCTCTTCTTTTACTTCTACAGGTTCCCCACAACTCACCGAAATAACACTATGTTCCCGATGAGCCCACTGTTGTGCTTCCTTTGACCACAAAACTATCGGGAAATCACTAAGGGCTCCTGGAAGTACCAAGTAACCTCTGGCTTGCCCACTTCTATCCCCGCAAAAGCCCTGAAAACTCGGGCATAGTACCACGGCGACCTTTACAGTTTTACCAAAGTTATGTTCTCCATTAGAAAAGTCTCGGAGAAACCCTGTGAAGTTCCCTCTTCCTTGCTCGAGAGGCCTTGACACTGCCCCGAAGATGTTTGCAAGAACTTTGAGAAGCTGATTTGCTGAAGGTTCGCCGAAGAACTCTTGAATGCCTACACGCCGTGGGTCTTGGCCGGAAAGATCATGCCGAAAGTTTTCTCTCACTCTAAACTCTCGCTCACTATTTCATCCAAGGTAAAACAGTAAAAAGGGAATTTACCCCCTTTTATAGGTGAGGGTTACACAAAGCGCCCCTCATAAGTTTGGAATGACGCTCAAGTCCTTGTTTTCAGACGGCGCTAGGTCCAGGTCGGGGCGGGTCAAGCCGGAGGCCCGAATATGAGTCGCTACCGCCTGTGCCTCATGAGCTTGCTGTTATCGCTATGCCCTATCGCCTCGGGCTTCATCAAGGAGTTAACGCTGCGTGCTCCACTAAGGGGCTATCGCCCCGCGCTTAGTCAAGGGGCTATCGGCGCGCGCTTCACCAAGGAGCTAACACCGTGGGCTTCATCGGATGCTATCGTCATGCGCTGCATCAAGGAGCTATCGCCGCACGACCTAATGCTGTGTGCACTACTCACAAGGACCTAACGTCGTGCGTGTATCATCCAGGCCTAATGCCACGTGCGTCATCCAAAACGTAGCACCAAGAGCATGCTATGGCACTCCCATCTGGATCATCGTTTTGCATCCCTAGGAAGTTCATTCCCTGCACCACAGCCCTCAATTCTCAGGGAGTCGAGTCTTCAATTACAGCTCTATTCCCTGTGGAGTCACATTCCCTTGCCACCTAAATGGTCTAGGTGCACGACCCTAAACTGCATGGTCCAAACTTTATGACCTTAAACTATAACGAAGGTCTAGTTGCACGAACCTAAATTGCACAATCCTCGTTGCATGACTCTAAACTGCATAACCATGGTCCAACTATATGACCTTAAACTGTAATGCACGTCCGGACCACATGACGTTAAAAGGCTTAGCACCATGGTCCAAACTATATGACGTTAAACTGTAACGGAGGTCTAGTTGCATAACCTTAAACTACATAGTCATAGCTGCAGGGCTTTAAACTGCATAGCCATGGTACAAGCAACAAGAACTTAAAATTGTAGAGCACATCCTTGTAGCAAGATGTTAAAACGAAGCAACAAATAGTCCATGCACATGACTTTAATATGTGAAATGGATGCACCTCCCTCATCCCCATAAGAGTCATATCTGTACAGCGGCCCATTATCCCTAGTGGAGATAGGGTCTTTCTTATCTCTTCAATCCCTAGTGGGGTTGCACATGTGCTTCAGCCTGTCATTCTCGGCAGAGTTACATGCATTCTACTTCTCATTATCCCCGTGGAGCCACACTTACCCCTTTAATCCCTTGTGGTCCAGTCGTGCATTAAGCTATCCTATCCCCAGGAGTTGGGTTACTTTCCCATGAGCCATGGAGTTCCATCTTTCACCTTATGGAGTCATACTTGTCCCCTAATCCCCATTGAAGTCTACCTTTCTATCTAAACCTCTTGTTAGTTTTAACCATTTTTATCCCCAAGAGAGTTAGATTGCTATACACAGACCTATTTTCCATGGAGAATCACCTACATGACAACCCATCTAAATGGTCTAGGTACACGACCCTAAACTGCATGGTCCAAACTATATGACCTTAAACTGTAGTGGAGGTTTAGTTGCACGACCCTAAACTGCATGGTCCTAGCTGCAAGACTTTAAACTGCATAGCCATGGTCCGAGCTATATGACCTCAAACTATAGTGTACGTCCTGGCCGCATGACGATAAACTGCTTTGCCTAGTTCCAAGAAGCATGAGCTTAAAGATGCTCCCACTCATTCACACACGCCCTTTACGTGCGTCTTCATGCACGCCTTCCCTTAATTACTTCCCTAGTGAATTCATCACTTCATTATTACCATCCATCATTCCCCAGTGAGTTTTTCATCCATGCTCACATAACGGCAAACCATTCCACCATCCATACTCGTCTTCTGCTAGTGGGTCACCACTTTTCACCCATCATTCATACATCATCCACCTTTCATAGGTAGCCTCGTGCCATCTCCCCAAAGTGAGTCAAAACCACCATCATACTCACTCCATGGCCTCTATAGACTGCCATCCACCTCCACTATGGTCCAGCTATATGACCTTAAACCATAGTGAATTTCCTGGTCGCATGATGTTAAAGGGCTTTGCACATGTCTCGAAGGTACGACCTTAAACATGCCTTCACAAAAAATAATAGGCATAGTGTATACTTAGACAAGAGAACGCTATGAGTAAAAATGACGGATGAGCATGGTCACGAAACTATGAGTAAAAGAGTTCCGTGAAAATAAAAACCTGGGCATAGTAAAAACCCCAAAAGGGCATCATGAGTAAAAACAGAGGAAAAGAGTGGACATGACCACAAGGTCATGGGTAAAAGAGCCCAAAATAAAGGAGGTTGGTGAAAACCGCCTTTACGACACCACTTCCCCAGTCCAGGTAAAACCCGTAAAGGGCGCTTGGACCAACAAAAAACAGGTTGATGCAGCATCATAGTCTCAGTTGACACCCAATTGTCAAACATGTGTAATTCTGGCTAATGTGGTCCACGCAAAATCGCAATTGCCAGCATCCAATCATAACACAAAATGGCTCACCCTAGAGTGAGAGCCTCATAAGATCTCCCACACTTCAACACCAAAAGAAAAACGAGTCCCTGAGGGTGCGGGCAATGAACAATAAATCCCTCAAAAACAAAAACGAGTCCCTGAGGGTGCAGGTGATGAATAATAAATCCTCCAAAAATGCTAAAGACGCTCAATGAAGCCAAGAAACTGATAAAGCTAGGGTGCAACTTGCCAGAGATTTCAAGGTGATGCCTCTCCATGAGGACTCCTTACCAAAATCCCCCCTAGCCAATAGGCCCAGACCTTCGGGATAGGCCAACAAAAAGCCCGCGACTGGACTCAGCTGGATGAGGCCCACATAGGTACCCTAATTGTCAAAAGCAAACCTGGTGTAGCAACAAACAATGCCGACCAAAGGCTCTTTGGCTAAAGTCCCCTGAAGCATGGCACTTGGCCGCCAGATAGGCCTGATTCGGACACACGAGGTCCACACAAACTCCTCATTTGTCAGAACCACAAATAGTCCCTTGAGGGTGAGGACTTTGATAGATCCCTCAAAAGTCTCTTCTCCCCCTAAAGTCTCCACGAATGGACCTGTACATTGCAACCAAACATCTGAGCATCCTAGTTATAGTAATGCGTGGATTTCTCCTCAGCGTTCACGTGGTCCTATGGCTAGGAAGAAAAAAGAAATAAAGCCGAAGGAAATTTTCCGAATGTTATCCTTTTTGCTTCTCTCGAAGCACAACATTTCATGCGGCATGCTATTTGAAGACATTTTTCAGCACCATGGGTCCCGGATGCGGAATAAAATAGAGAAGCCAGTCAATAAAGCCTGACAAACAGCGAAAATTTTGACAGTCTCATAATGGCTCTAGAATTGGCCAAGATCTTCATAAGAACTCCAAAAAGTCTCTTGCCAATTTTTGTCACATTTCGACATGTCTAAGGCAGTGCAGACTGAGAAATTGTTTCGACGGAATTAGCCTCTAGCACCCTGAAACGGACTCTCATAGCTAGAACTATATTTTTGATGCATCAAGAAGCTGTGTAATCACCGCCATTGGATCCGACACAGTCAAAAACCCCTATGGGTCAAGTTTCGGCTCAATCGGGCACTCCAAGACAAAGTTATGGGAAAAAGACTGAAACAGGAGGAGCTGCACACTATTCTCGTGCGGCCACCTTGCAAGTAATCACCATTAAAGAGACATTCATGAACAGTGAGTTTTGGGGGCCATATCTCATTCATCTAGAGTCAAATTGTGCTCAAATTTTGTGAGCATGTTCATCTCGTCTAGACGAGTATTTTGATATGTGAGACGCCCTGTGACGACGCCTGAGTGTAGAGAAAAGCTAGAGAGAATTTGCTGATCCGTGAAGAAAGTTGCAGGAAAATCAGCAACGACACGTCTCACTCAATTGGCCAAATCATGACGCTCGCAAACCCAATCAACGTGAAATCGGTTGCGTCGCATGCAAAAGGTCCATGGATATCACTGGTCTGGACCTCGCACATGATCAGTGGTCAAATTTCACACACGAAGCCTATGAAGTGGCTGCAAATTCTGGCGCCAGTATTCCAGATTCTGGCCAAAAACTCAAAAGTTGTGAAATCTTCGTCCGGGCACGAAATCGAGCTATGTTTGTTACCACTCGATCGTGACGACATGCTTAGTGTGATCCAACAAAGAAATCATGGAAAAACATCAAGGAATGAGCACACTATTGATCCAAAGTTTTCAAGATCCATCCAAATTTCAAGTCGCATGATCGTGACTTAAAAACACGATCCATGGCTCAAAGTTGGTATCAAATTGATCGCCATGCTGAGCCTTATAAGAAAACAATCATCTTTTGGATAAACGGGCACCAGAGCAACCTCTGATCATCCATGAAAGATTATGTACGTTCTAGGGCAACAGTAAGGATAGTTTTGGAATTCCATGAATTGTTAGGAAGGGGCAAATCAATCATTCTTTACCCCATTTTATTATTTTATTTAATTCAATTAAATCTTAATTTTCTACAATTAGGTTTAATTTTGATCAATCCACCCATGTTTGGGCAAAACTCTACATATATCACGTACTATCATTGTACATGGACCAGAATTTTGCTTAATAAAATTTCCATCTCTTTTCATTGTTGGGTCAAGTTTTGAGAGAGTTAGGAAGGAGAGAGAAACTTTGGGGACGGTAACCTAGGCTTAAGGTAAATCTCTTTCTCTCTCTTCTCTTCTTTCCTCAATTTTCCTCTCTCTTCTTCTTTTTCTTGTTCTTCGTCTTCGTCTGAGCTTTTCTCAGGGGCTATGCGCGGTAGTGGCAGTGCCGCGCATGATTCTTTCATTCTTTCTCCCCTCATGTGGTTTCACAGGGCGTGCATGGCGATGGCAGCGTCATGCGCGAGCTTCTTTCTCCCTCTTTATTTGTCTTTATCTCTCAGTGAGGTTCGTAGACGGTGCTGCTCATCGCCATCCGTCAGTGTATCCTCGACGCCTTATGTAAGTGCTGACAGTGAAGTCTATCGCCACCCGCACGGGTGTAACCTTGTTGTGCACCTATTGCAGACGGCGATGCCCATTACCGCCAGCGAAGGGTCATGGTAATACCTATTACCGTGCGTGAGCTTCTCTTGCGCCCTGTGCATATCGCAGATGGCGATGCCTATCGCCGTCCACAGGTTTCTCTTGCAGCCCATGCCTATCGCCATGTACTTCATAAGGAGCTGTCACCACACTCTTCACAAGAGGCAATCGTCACATGCTTCACAAGAAGTTATCGCCTCCCGCGAAGGGATATGCTGCCTTCTCGTGTTGCCAACTGCGATGCCTAGCACCATCTGTAGTTTACTGTTCACTCTCTAGCCGTGAGCATGTCCAGTGCCGTCGGAGGGTCGCAACACTGTTATTCCACGGCTATGGGTGGCGATGTCTAATGTCGTCGGGACCCTCCCTCGTTGCCATCTCGTGCCTTCTCTTCATTCTCTTTTCTTCTCTTTTCTCCTCACCATTGCTTGATTAAGGGATTGACTTAGTCTAGTATTGTCATAGCAGTCTGGCTGTCGAGCAGTATTTCTGTCATGTTGGTCCTGAATACCATGCCCGTCTTACTGCCACACCAGATTAGGACAGTCCTATCGGTCTCGGTTTGGAGTAGTATTGTCGTCGTATTGGTCCAGATTACCGTGCCTGTCTTGCTACCACTCCGAGTCTGTCACTGGTCCAGCTATCATGCTAGTCTCATTCCCTTATCAAGTTCTCCTCTCTTTTCTACCTTTATTCGAACCTTCCACTTTCGTCACCCTAACTTCTCATCTTCTCTTATATGAACGTGCATTGCCTTAAGACAAGGGTGGGTCCTTTGGCCCACTTGTCTTACAAGTTAACCATGATAATGTTGTACATAAAACAAGGAGATTGCAAGTCAAGGGAGGCTATTCCAAACCAGTTGAAGCAGCTATAGAGTTTTCCGTTATGATCTAGGGGGGCGCCCGCTCAAGTTAGCCCGAGTAAGTCACGGACCCAGGTGAGGTTGGTCCCCACCTCAAGAATAAAATTTCTCTCTCACCAGTTGGACACCTGCCCTTGTTCTGTGAACGAGGTTCCCGAGAGAGCAGTCTCAAGTCCTGAGTCTTTCGAGCCTGAGACACATGTCACCCTATCACCTAGATCCGGGGAGGTGAGATCGAGACACCTAACCAATCACTACAAATATCTAAAAATTCCAATCATATAAAGCCCTTCGTCTATCATCTGCGCAATGAGGTGAAGTGCGTAGTGATCGAGATAAACTACATACCCACCTAGGTAATGATAGCCGACTCTCTTCCAAAAGGGCTATCTCCAAATGAATTTACAAAGCATGTGAGAGGGATGGGGCCGGGAGAGAGTGATGAAGAGAGATTGCAAGGTTTTCAAAGGCTAAGTGGGAGTTGTTGGGTCTATGTGGTTTTTAAAGCCCTTGTGATAGATTGTATACAACATTTTGAATAAATGAAACATAAACTCAGTGGGAGTGTAGTGCTCTACTGGATCATACTAGGAAAATGTTATTTTTTGATACCCGGGCTAGACTCAACGTGTTAGGTATGTCGAGTTGGAAAAACCCAAGGTACTTTAACATAGAATTAAAATCAAGGGAGGTTCAATGGGTTAGCCCTTAATGAGGTCGGAGGATGCTCGGATGAGAGCCGAGAGACTGTGTGACCCTTGTATGTGATTATTGACCTTTAGATATTACTTTTAGAGACAAAGCTAAGACCTTATCATAGTATCATCATACGACATGTACATAGATAGCTGTATTGAGATAGTAATTCACCACTGAGGGTGAAACATATACATGTATGAGAGATTACCCATATGCATCATAGAGTTGTAGTTGCATCATGGTCTGGGGGACCATGATTTTGTCTCTAAGGGAGAACCTGTGTAACAATCCTAAACTTTTTTTTTTAAAAAAAAAAACCTTTTATCTTTGATGGTCCATACAAATAATTTGGTCCTTAGGGACATCATTTTTTTTTGCTCTTTTTACCTTAACATGTAACACCTTCTAAACACCTCATGTATGAGGTGGGTTAATAATATATTATAATAATATTTTTTTTGTGTTTAAAAAGAGGAGAACGAGTTGGATTCTCTCTCTGCAAAAACACTCTCTCTTACGCCCTCCGTCTCAGTAACGTTGAGCCCTCTTTGTGAATTAAAGAACGCAGTGAACTTCTTCTCTCTAGCCGAATTTTATCGAAAGTTCCTTCTCAAATATTATAGGTAAATGATCTCATTATCCTGAAATAGTCTGTTCACCATTTTTATACTGTAATTTTATGCGCATATGGTATCATTTTTTTCTGTTAAAAATTATTATTATTAGAAATTTAGACATTGTAAATTATTAAAAATAAAATATCTTCCTATTATTATGACTTTTAGACACTGTAAAATTTATGTGTAAGTGATGTCATTTTTAGTAAAATCATTATGTGAAAAATTGATATTTCTGTAATTAATTATAATACTGCCAATACTGTGAGATTTATGCATTTTTGCATTTAATTGTATTTTTGTTTGTCTAAAAATTTTAGATACTATAAGTTTTACCTATTCCTGTAAAATAATTAATTATGAAATTACATTCCATATAATTGTGATGTTTATGTGTTTAACCTTGGAGTTCTATAAAAGCTCTTAAATTGATAATCGACTGCCTATTGGATTCCATTTCAAATATACCTGTTCAATCAGCTACCTTTCTGCAATTTTTATCCAAATTGTTTGATTGGTTACTTACAAATATTTCAATGAAAGGAATTGTTTAAATTGCTTTAAGTGAATTCCTGTTAATGATTTCAATGATACTTTGAATATACGATGTTGATGCTTTCTGATGTTAAAGAGTTTATGAGATAATTTAAGTACGTGTGAATCTATCTGGGACGTCGATAGGGACTATTTGGACTCATCCGGTACGCCAGTGAGGTACGTTTGGACCTGCAGAGATTGTTTGGACCCATCCAGGACGCTGGTGGGGTATATAGGTGACCTACTTGGGACGCTAGTAAGATATTTTGTGAAATCCTTTGAGTTATGCATTGCTGTTAAAATATTTATATGCATTTCAATCATTTGGATTATGTTTAATTATGCATTTCTGAAAGTGAAATTGTTATCCATAAATGCTTTTTAGCTCGCATTGTTTCTAATAGACCTCCCTTTTTGAAAATGCTTACATCTTCCAACTATGATTATTTTTGAGGACCATGATGATCACTTATTGAGTAGCCAAACTCATCAACCTATGGTATAAATTTTTTGGGTAATTGCAACCTCCCTAGTTGAAGGCACAACAGGACCAACTTTGGAAGAAGTCATAGTTATGATGAAATTTTCTCTTTGTGACTTTTGTTCAAATTCACTATTGTAAATTTTGTCCTATCAACAGATGTATATCTAAACCTTCATGTTAATACTAGTTCTGAGTAGACTTTGTACAGACTCTTAGAAATGGAAAAATCTATTTTAGTGCAATAAATGGTGAAGTAGAAAAATTTCGTTTTGTTAAAGATAGACTGTTACATCTCAGGGATTCTAGTATTATAATTCTTGGGATGTGACAACCTGAAATACACAGACTGTGATTACATCCCCTAGACTATTGGCTGACTTTGGTGGCCCAATCATGAGCCCCTGCAGTAGAATGTGGGTCATGGGAACCGCTGAGTCAGTTTGAGAAAACTAGTGTGGATCGTGGTCCACAATTGAAGGTGTAGTGCTCCAATGTATTGATAATTCCCAGACCTATACGGATCCGATTCCCATTTTTATGCTATATGATTTTTAGAATGTTTATTTAAATTTTTATGATTCTCTTGATATTTTATTTTTATCATTTGGATTTATAAAATGAGAGAAAATCAATTTCTAATTTTTGAATGAATTAAGTGATTTTAAAATTCTAAAAAACAATTTTTGTATTTTCCATAAATATATGGGATCTACTATAAAATATGAGGGCCCATTTAAAACACATTGGTAGATTGGGTGGGGCGCATGAGAGGACACAACGGGTGGCACGCCCCACTCATGGGGAGGTATAACTTGCTAAATATTTTGAGAGACCTCCCATTTAGTTGGCTTTCTTATTTTGGTGTGAAGACTTCTTGCATATGGAATCAAATATTGAATTTTCGAATTTCTTGTGAATCAAGAGGGTTTGATTAAATGAATTATGAATGAATATCCAATAAAAGAGAAAGTATGAGTTATATTTTACTTGTTTATTTATTTGATGGGAATAGATTTAGGAAATAGAGGATAATGTTCTTGCACATTCAATTGAATCTTGATGGTGGATCTAAGGAATGGATGACCCACATCTATTATCCCATAAGTCTCATTAGATCAATGATCCAGATTTGATCTCAATAAAGATGACAAACCCTAAGGCATAAAAAATATATACATAGATGCCTCCCCCCTCATAATCTCTACACCTCTTCTCGTTTCTCTCTCTAAGATCTCTATAGGGGCAATGCCCCACCTAGGGTTTCTCTCTCTCTCTCTCACTAAGTTGGGTTAAATGGTGTCATGCCTAGGTTAAGGCTTTCTCTCTCTCTTGTGGGTTCTAAGAAGGGCACGCTAAAACTAGCTTGATTCCCTCTTTCTCTTGGTGGGTAGTAAAGGGGGCACGCTGGTTAGGTGCCTCAATCTCGCCGTCTGGGTCGGGTTGACCTGGTGGCGTAGATCCGGGTTCAAGATAGACAGGGGACCTGAGTTCACTCTCTTGGGAGATATCCAACTAGTGAGAGAGAAATTTGGATCATGAGGCAGGACTTACCTCATGTGGGTCCGTGACACACTCGGGCTGGCTCGCATGGGTGCTTTTTTAGATCACGTTGGCCTATGGCTAGTTTGGATTCGCCTCCCTTGACTTGTTTCTCCTTTCCTGCAAACATACACACACATAAGACATCCTAACAAGTGGGTTTGGGGACCCTGACTTGTCGAAAACAAAATAAAATGAAATGGAGTGAAATGGAAAGTAAACTGAAATAAGATGAAATGAAAATAAAAGAGATGAATTGAAATAAAATAAGATTAGAAGATGGAGTTAGGATTAAATAAAAAAAACATGGATTAAAATAAAATGAAGTAAAAGAAAATAAAAATAAAATGGATAAAAAAAATGAAATAAAATAAGATGGAGAAATAAAATAAAAGAGGCGATTAAAATAAAATAAATATATGGAGATAAAGTAAGGTGTGATAGGATAAACTAAGTGAAATAAAATAAAATGGATGAGTGAAATAATATAAAATGATGGGAAAGGATTGAAATGGAATAACATGAAGAGAAATGGGTGAAAGAAATAACATATGATGATTTAGTGAAATAGATTAATCAAGGGAGAAAGAGAGTAGGGCGTTGGGCTATTGGGTAAAAGCAGTGTTTAAAAAAACGTCGAGTCGAACCGGACTCGCCCGGTTCGACTCGGGAATCGCCATGGAAGGATCAAATCGGAAAAAAAACGGGAATCGTCCGGTTCTAGAGAGAATCGGACGATTCTGTACAGTGACTCGCCGATTCACTGTACGGAATCGCGAGTCCGTACAATGAATCGACGAGTCCCGTACGAATTTTTTTTTTTTATTTTTTTTTATTTTTTTATTTTTTTATTTAATTGTAATCCATGATAGATTTTTTTGTAATACTTGATAAATTTTTTTGTAATCCATGATCGAATTGTTTTTTTTTTTTTGTAATCCATGATCGAATTTTTTGTTTTTTTTTTTTTTTTGTAACCCATGATAGAATTTTTTGTAATCCATGATCGAATTTTTTGTAATCCATGATCGAAATGTTTGTTTTTTTTTCTTGTAATCCATGATCGAATTTTTTGTTTTTTTTTTTTTTTTTTGTAACCCATGATAGAATTTTTTGTAATCCATGATCGAATGTTTTGTAATACATGATCGAAATGTTTGTTTTGTTTTTGTAATCTATGATCGAAATGTTTGTTTTTTTTTTGTAATCAATGATCGAAATGTTTGTTTTTTTTTTTATAATCCATGATCGAATTTTTTGTTTTTTGCTTTTTTTGTAACCCATGATAGAGTTTTTTGTAATCCATGATTGAATTTTTTGTAATCCATGATCGAATAGTTTTTTTCTATTTTTGTAATCCACGATTGAATTTTTTTTTTTTTGTTTGTTTTTTTTTTTTTGTAATCCTTGATCGAATTTTATGTAATCCATGATCGAATTTTTTGTGATCCATGATTGAATTTTTTGAAAATTTGTGCTTTTTTTTTTTTAATCCATGATCGAATTTTTTTTGGTAATCCATGATAGAATTTTTTGAAAATTTGTGATTTTTTTTTTAATCCATGATCAATTTTTTTGAAAATTTGTTATTTTTTTTTTTTAATCCATATTATTCAAAAAGAAAATGAGAGAGATGATGATTCTGAGGCCACCCTATCCCAGCCATATTATTCACATATCGAGTCCCAACAGCAACAGTGTAGGGATGAGCACGACAGTGCAGGTGAGCATGAAGGACGGATAATCTTCGGGGATTTTAGATTGGGAACACAACAAAACACTAACACTCAGGGATTTGAAAATAGTCAGACGCCTACTAATATTGATGATTCGTTTTTAGATCGAATCAATGAATTGTTAAACGAATTCAATCAATGGCACCAGCGTGACCAAGAAGAACAATAACGTCGTCTATCATTTTATTTTTAAATCATATGTTACTAATTTTATGCTTTATTGTAGTCCATGTATGTTGATATACTTATTCCATGATAATTATATGTTTATCCTTTTGTGTGATGTAAATTAAATGCTGAATGGCGGTTCATGCAAGGAAAGAACATATTAATATTTGCATATTCATTCAAAAACATGAAAATTCTTAATGGAGTACCCTCATTTCTTATTGAATTCCTAAAAAACAATATTTATAATGAATTTTAATAATTTTTTCGGATTTTTTTTAAGTTTTATTCTGACCGATTCACCCGATTCCCGATCCGGATCGTCGATTGGCCGATCCGGATCGGTTTTTTGGAAGCCCGATCAAGGTGACCGATCCGTTTTTTAAACCATTGGATAAAAGAAAACAAAGTATATATAAAAAAAAAAAGAGTTAATACATTTGGGTTATTTTATTGAGAAAGAGAGAGATTTGTGTTGTTAGTTTTACGGGAATAAAAGAAAAACGTGAGATAATTAAAAAATTTAAAAGAAACAAAAAAAAAAAGAAAAAAAGAAAAACTAAATAAAAAGTAGGTTCGTGAGGAGCGCGAGAGACTTGGACGAGATTTACGTGAAAGACGGTGCGGACGAAACGAAACGAAACGTGAGAAAAGGGCGCATTCGTTTATGGGTTTTTAGAGTGAGAGAGAGCACAGGTTGCAGAGAGGCGGATGAGGCGCACGAGCTTTCGGAAGGTTAGGACAAGAGCAGAGCTCAAGGCTGGCTGAGGTCAGAGAGGGCAGCAGGAAGAGGTGAGTAG
The DNA here is from genome assembly GCF_054954075.1 of Amborella trichopoda. NCBI lineage: Eukaryota > Viridiplantae > Streptophyta > Magnoliopsida > Amborellales > Amborellaceae > Amborella > Amborella trichopoda. The sequence continues at coordinate 28,314,179 of NC_142346.1, forward strand.
AAGAGACGGAGGTTGCTGGTCACGGGGTGGAAGAATTGGCCGCAAAGAAGAGGGGGGGAGAGACGGAGGTTGCTGGTTGCGAGATGGCTGAGAAGCGAGGGATTAAGTAGTTGGCATGGCAGAGGTAGCAGCCGAGTTTGGTGTTGGTATGGCTCGCTGCTGGTGTGGGAAGATTAGTTGCAGGTGGCTGGTTACAGCAGGGTGGAGAAGGGAGAGTTGGGCGCAGCTGCTGGCTGCGATTGATAGAGAGGCGGAGATGGGCAGTTTGCATTGCTGCTGGGCCGAGGGCGTGATTGAGGTGGCTGCAGCAGTAGGGGTGAAGAAAGGGGAGTGATGAGTACAGCAGAGGCGGTGAATTGGAGGAAGCAGGGGGTGAGAGCTTGGTGCGTAGCAGGCTGCAACAGAGGATTAGGTGGATGAGGATTAGGTGGATGGAGGATGAGGAAGCTGAGTGAAGAAGATAAGGACGAAAATGGCTGCTACAATTAGAATGAATGGAATAGAGAAGTAAGAAATTGTTGCGTGAGGTGAAGCGTGGCAGGGGTATAGGTGAGTGGTAGGGAAAGATGGCGCTGTTGACGCACAACTGTGGGTTGAGAGAGAGAAAAGGAGATCGTAGCAAGTAGACGGCAGTGGAGTTGGGAAGAGTAGAGGTTCGCCATGATGAGGTCAGGAAAAGGAGCACACGACGATAAGGTTGGACGAGGCGATAGGTGGAGGGAAAGGGGCGTACGGCAATCTCACGGGAGCATTGGACGTGAGAGTGAGGAAGTCACCACGAGGGTGCACCAAAGGGTGCCGAGGTGCACAGGAAAAGAAGAGAAGGAAAGATGGAGGCGAGAAACTACCACAGAAATGAGGAGGAGGTGGACCCGAGGCTCCACATGAAGGAATAAAAGAGAAAAAAAGGGGGATAGTTGGTGGTCATGAGGGACCACAGAGAGAGAAGGAGAGAAGGAAAAAAGAGGACAAAGAAGGTGAAAGGCTTTTGCTGTCTATAAAAGAGGAGAGAGAAAGAGAAGAAGAGAGAAAACTGAGAGAAACAGGAAGCCCATGGTAACGATCCAAAAATTTATCTCTTTCCTCTCTCCCAAGATATGACCCAACAATCAGAAGAAAGAGAAACTTGTATTAAGTAAAAACTTTTTATTTGTGAAAGGTTGAGTCTTCTAGTACGTATAATGCTGGTACGTGTATATAAAATTTGCCCTAAATATGAGTGGATGATCAAAAGTATCCCTAATTTCTAGAAATTAAGATAAAATAGAATTAAAAGAAATTAGAAAATAGGGTACAAAATGAGGGATTTGCCCCTTCCTAACGATTCGTAGAATTCCAGAGCAGTTCTTGTGTTGCCCTAGAACTTGCGTGATCTTGCATGGCTGATTCGGGGTTGTTCTGATACCAGGTTGATCGTAAGATGATTGTTTTCTTGTGGGGCTCGACATGACAATCAATTTGATACCAACTTCGAGCCATGGATCGAGGTTTTAGTGCACGATCATGTGACTCAAAGTTTAAATGGATCTTGAAACTTCGGATCGATAGTGTACTCGTTCCTTGATGTGTTTCGGTGATTTCATCGCTGAATTACACTGAGCATGCCGTTACAATCGCGGGGCAATAAACGTAGCTTGATTCCTTGCCCGAACAAAGATTTTTTATCCTTGGAATTTTATCTGGAATATGGAATTTCGGGGACAGAATTTACAATTGATTCGTCGGCTTTGTGTGCAGAATCTAACCGTTCATCACGTACGGGGTTCGAGTCAATTATAGCCTGAGACGTTATGCACACGATGGAATTGGTCTCGCGATGATCAGGTTTGAGAACCGCGTGATCTGACCGCACGATATGACTTGGGACGGGTGAGATATGAGTGTCGAAAGTCATTGGTCGTGACTGTCCCGTCCATGGTGTGGAGTTGCAGGGTGGCCGCAGAGGAATAGCGTACGACCCCTCCTGTTTCACTCTTTTGCCTATAATTTCTTCTCAGAGTGTCCGGTTGGGTTGAAATTTGACCCCTTAAGGTTTTTGACCGTGCCAGATCCAATGGTGGTGGTCCCGCAGTAGTTTGAGATATCAAAATTATAGATCTAGTTATAGGGGCTGTTTCAAGTGTCAGAGGCTGATTCTGTCGGAACTGTTTCTCAGTCTGCACTGCCTTAAACATGTCAAAATGTGACGAAACTTGGCAGGAGACTTTTGAGAGACCTCATCAAGATCTTGACTGATTTTAGGGCTAATTTGAGACTGTCCGAATTTCCACTATTTGCTAGGCTTTATTGAGCGGGGGCCCATGTTGATGAAAAATACCTTCCAAGAGCATGCCCCGCCGAATGTTGTGCTTCAAGAGAATCAAGAAGTGTAAGCATTAGGGAAGTTTTGAGGATCTTTTCGAAATCCTCACCCTCAAGGGACTACCAGGCCTCTTCTGAAGGCTAAATGGTATGAAACTTTGGTTGGCATTGTTCGCTGCTACACCAGGTTTGCTTTTGATGCTCATGGTATCTCTGTAGGTCCCATCTAGCGGAGTCCAGTCGGGGGCTTCTGACGCATCCCGAAAGTCTGGTCCCATGTAGGCTACGGGGTTTTGGCGAGATGTACCCTGAAGTCTATGGCAGATTAGACCTCAGCTTCATTAGTTTCTTGCCTTCGTGATGATTCTTAGCATTTCTGGAGGGATCTTTTGGTCATTGTCCTCACCCTCAAGGACTCTTGTTGTTGTTGAACTAGGGATAATTTATGCGGCTCTTACTCCCTGATGAGCCATGTTGAAGCGTGGGGGATCTTATACGGCTCTCACCCCCTGATGAGCCATGATGGTTGGGAGATCTTATGCGGCTCTCACTCCCTGATAAGCCATGTTGAAACGTGGGGGATCTTATGCGGCTCTCACCCCTTGATGAGTCATGATTGTTGCGATTGGATGCTGGGTTTTGAGGATTTTAGGCAGACCTCATTAGTCACGCAGACCTCATTAGTCAGGATCTTGACTGTTTGGAAACTGGATGTCAAGTGAGGCGGCAGCCACGCGTCATCCTGTCTTGTCGATTCAAGCGTCCTTTTGCGGGCTTTTACTTGAATAGGGTAAGTGGCGTCGTGAAGATGGTTTTCACCAACTTCTGATATTTCTAGGCTCTTTTACGCATGACCTACGGTCATGTCTACCCTTTTCATCCATTTTTTCTCACGATGGCCTTTTAGGGTTTTCACCATGCTTGGGATTTGTTTTCCATGGAACTCTTGTACTCATGGTTTTGTGACCATTCCCCGTCCATCATTTTTTTACTCATGGCGTTCCCTTATCAGGTGTACACCATGCCCCATTTTTTTTATGTGAAGGTGTATTTAGAGTCATGACTTCGAGTCATGACTTCGAGACCTGTACGAAGCCTTTTAATATCATGCGGCCAGGACGTGCGCTACAGTTTAGGGTCATACAACTGGACCGTAGTGGTGGTGAATAGCAGTTTGTGGATGCCATAGAGTGAGCTTAGTGATGACTTTGAATCTCTTAAGAAGATGGCATGAAGTTGCCTTGTGAAGAGTTGATGATGAGTGGATGGTGGGTGAACATTGGTGACCCACTAGCTGACGGCAAGTATGGCTTGTGGAAGGGTTCACTGTTTGGTGAGCATGGGTAAGACTCACTGGGGGAAAGATGGTAATGATGGTGACGGTGGTGAGCGCACATGAATGGGCGGGCTAGGGAAGTTGTGCGTGAAGATGCACTTAAAGGACGTATGCGATATGTAAACCTCTTGGAGAGGAAATGAAGGTAGTGTGCGCACACGAATGGATCGGTTAGGGAGGACGTGCGTGAAGATGCACGTAGAAGCTCTCCGCTTGTAAATAGCCTTAACTATTTTATCCCCAGGGAATTAAATTGTTATTCACAGACCTATCCCCCATGGAGCTTCATCCACATGGTGACCCACATAATGATCTACATTGCATGACCTTAAAATGGACAACCATGGTCCGCATTGCATAACCTTGAACTGCATAGCTATGATCCGCATTCAGTTTAAGCCATGGTCCGTGCTGCATGACCTTAAATTGTACAGCCCTGGTCCATGTTGTATGACCTTAAACTGCACAGCTATGGTCTATGCTACATGACCTTAAACTGCATAGCCATGGTCCAAATTATATGAACTTAAATTGTAGCGAATGTCTCATTGCACAACCTTAAATTGTATGGTCCTAGTTACATGACTTTAAACTGGATAACTACAGTCCAGCTGTATGACCCTATACTATAGTGCACATCTTGGCCGCATGACGTTAAACTGCTTTGCTCAGGTCTAAGAGGCATGACCTTAAAGACGCCCCCGCATACGCACACATGCCTTAGATGAAGATGGTGGCCCTACGAAGAGTGACAAGTGGAAGCAAATCTTCACTAGGGATTAGGAGGGCCAGTGTGACTCCACGGGTTCGATTATGAGGCCTCATGTAACTCCACTGGGGATGACATGCCGAAGCAGAGGTACAACCCCACTGGGGATAGTGGTAGAACACGCCCGATGGTAACAAGGTCTAGCATAAGGGCACGCACGACAAGAAGTGGGGTCATGGGTAATTAAGATGTGACTCAACTGGAAAAATGGAGACCAGGAGAGTCTTGAGGTAGTGGTGATGCGTGGAATCAAGTGTAAGGATATACGGTTGAGACTGCGTTACGCCTCTTTGAGATATTGCTTTGTAGAGGCGGGTGCATGCCTTGCATGCTTTGCTTTGAAGCCTCACAATCGAAACTGTGGTACACCTCTTTAATATATGGCTTTGTAGAGGCGATCGCATACCTTGATGGTTACCTGCTTTGCTTCGAAGACTCACAGTTGAAACTGTGGTACACCTCTTTGTGATATGGCTTTGTAGAGGCGGGCACATGCTTTGAAGTACATGCTATGCTTCGAAACCTCACAGTCGGAACTCTGGTACACCTCTTTGTGATATGGCTTTGTAGAGGCGGGCGCATGCTTTGAAGTGCATGCTATGCTTTCAAAGCCTCATAGTCGGAACGGTGGTACGCTTCTGAGAGACGAGAGCATGCCTTGATGGTTACATGCTTTTACTTCGAAGCCTCACAATCGAAACTATGGTATGCCTCTTTGAGATATAGCTTTGTGGAGGCGGGCGCATGCTTTGAAATGCACGCTTTGCTTCGCAGCCTCACAGTCGAAACTGTGACACCCCTTTGAGAGACAAGCGCATGCCTTGATGATTATATGCTTTTGCTTCGAAGCCTCACAATCGAAACTGTGGTACGCCTCTTTGAGATATGGCTTTGTAGAGGCGGGCGCATGCTTTGCTTCAAAGCCTCGCAGTCACGACCTAGGTACACCTTCATTCGAGAGGACACCTCGAAGGGGTGGTGTCTTTTTACCAAGGGCTTGTGAAGAAGGATGTAGTAGAGGATGTGTAGGAGGGTGTCATGTGGAATACGATGCAGTTTATAGTCATGCGAATGGACTATATGTCATGCAGTTTAACATCTTGCTCTAGGGACGTTTGACATTTTTACTCGTGATGACCCGTAGGGGAGGATCAACACGCCCATCATTTGAGAGTGATTGCCCTGAAGGGTTTTCACCACTCTCCTTTTATTTTGACAATCTTGCCCAAAGTGCCCTTGTGGGTTTTCACTATGCCCGTCTCTTTTTTTCTTTTTGACATGTTTTACCCATGGTGGCATTTGGGGGCACACTGTGTCCGCCATCATTTTTTTTTAACATTTTTTTTTGCGGAAGCATGTTTAAGGTCATGCCACCGTGACCATCAATTTGACGTGTTTTAAGGTCATCCGTCGAGACCTGAGGGCATGTTTAAGGTCTTGCCTTTGAGACTGTATGTTATGCAGTTTAATGTCGTGCCACTAGGACGTGTGCTATAGTTTTGAGTCGTATAACTTGGACCTTGGGTATACTGTTTAAAGTCATACAGCTAGGACCATGCACGTTAAGGTCGTGCAACTAGATCTCTGTTATAGTTTAAGCTCGTATAGTTTAGACCACGTAGTTTAGGGTCTTGCATCTGGACTGTGGTTTGAGTAAACCTTCCATTTGAACTACCTTGTCGACCATCTTGGCGAATGTATTGGGCCATGATGAAGTGACATAACGAGCCAATTCTAGGTGCATGCCGTCTATGCAATACTTTATCTCATGTTGCTCACCTATCGGTGTGGCCAGATTAATGACCAGATTGCGCCACCTTTCGATGTACTCGATCACTGGCTCATGTGGCTTTTGTTTCACCTCAAAGAGTTCAAAGAGTTGCACTTTATATTCTATGTCCCATAAGCGCTTAAGGAATTCTTCCTTCATTTGTGCCCATGATGAGATTGATCCTGGTAGTAACTGAGAGTACCATTTGAATAATGCTCCTGTAAGGGTTCCCACAAATTGCTGAAGTAGTAGGTGCCCATTATTTGTTGTATTGTCACAGGCTGCAATGAAATGGGCTATGTGTTGCTGCGATGAGCCAGTATCGTCAAACTTGGGGAAGTCAGGTCTTTGATAGCTTGGTGGAAATGGTGTTTGGTCAACATATGCCGGGTAAGGCTTTTGATAGCGATTTGGCTTTTCTATCACTGGGATATTGTACTTTTTCAATACTTCAACTACCGTGCCTTTCACTAATTCTTCATTCCCAACCTGAGCTGATGGGGAGGAGACAGGCAATGAGGGACGCGAGGGTGGGAGTGCTCTTTCTTCTGATTGTGCCGTTTCGATGACCAGATGGGGTGCTGGAGGGACGGTAAAGAGGGTTTGGTGCCCCGAGGGGGTATGCTCAGGCTTACGTGACACTAATACCTCTTGGTGCAAAATTTCTATGATTCCATCTTTTGACCTCATCTCAGCTTGTAACTGCTTCAATGTAGTCTTAAGCTGCGCAATTTCGTCCCCATAGTATTCTAGTATTTCATTGATCACCATAGATTCGACCCTAGCCATGCTTTAGAGCTCTTCTCTTACTGGAGGATTGGGTTGCTCACCTTCATTCAGGTTGGTTTTATCTTCAAAGGCTTGGATATCTTCATCATCTAATGAGAATCTGAAACTCTCACAAGATGGTGAGGACACTTGATCGTCATTGGGGAAGAATTTTTCAAGACACGGGGTGAACACATGATCAGCCTAATAAGGAGCCGTGATATCTTCAAGGCATGGAGGTTGTATGTAGTCAGCCTCATAAAGAATGGTGGCATTTTTAGGAGCTAGAGGCACCATTTCAATGCGATGGTCAGCGAAGGGAATGCTGCCTATCTCGTCCTCTATTAGGGAATGATTTTCCTCAAATGAGAGTGACGAACGCTCATAAGAGGTAGGAGTCATTGGATACACGAGGACAAGGGATGTGGCCCCATCAAAATTGGGCTCTTCATCACCAAATGGGAATGTGAAACCCTCATAAGACAAGGCCATACTATTAGTGTCAGCAGCACACATGCAGCACGCATGACATGGGGGAAGCATGCGACTGGCTTTGTATGGAATCACTGTGCCTTTAGGGTACAGAGGAGTAATTTCAATGGGGATGTCAGCAAAGGGGAAGGGGCTCTCATAATTGGAAGAAAGTCTTCGATCACTTTCTTTACTTTGCCCTTGAGCTGGGCCTTCAATGTCTTGGTCCCCCGGCCCCATTTTCGGGCTTGACCATGATTTCCCTACTTCATGGCCAGGTAGTACTGCCTTTGAGCAAAGGCGAACTGTTCTTCCAACCCCTTGGCGTGATTACCCTTGGAATCAGGTGGAATGCTAGATCCATGCGGGTGTGCAAAGTGCAAAGATGTGCTCGGGGCTGGCAGGGGGATGGACATGTGTACGTCCTCTGTAGAAGGACTTCGAGTGACTTGGTGGTCAACCTAGGCTCGAGTAGCGTGTTCGGCCTTAAGAGGCCTAGTGCCATGAGCATGTGCGTGTGATGGAACGGCTGTGTGACCCTCCCTCACAGAGTGAGCAAGCATGTGTTGGGAGGGGGTACTAGGAGGTACCCCATCGTGTGCTCGGGTAGACGCAGCAACAAGGTTGCCCCGAGCGATACAGTGCATATGCAAGGGGTGTGTAGGGCCGGTCCAAAGAAGAGCCGAACCCTGACGGTGTCCCGAGGTAGCCTGAAGGTTTCCCCGGGGATGTGCAGGGCCAAGTTCAAGAAGACCCAAACCTTGACAGTATCCCGAGGTAACCAGAGGATTGCTCCAAGTGGTGCAGTATGCATGTGAAAGGGGTGCAGGGCTAGGTCCAAGAAGACCCAAACCCTGACTGTGTATCTGGGTAACGTGACGGTTGCCCTGAGTGGTGGAGTGTGCATGCAAAAGAGGTGCAGGGCCAAGTCCAAGAAGACTAGAACCCTAACTGTGTCCCTAAGTAACTTGATGGATACCCCGAGGTGTAGCTAGAATGGATGGTCCACTAGCTTTGGTGGGTGTGTGCGAGGCGGCGGCTTAAGAGCCACCTCCTCTTGGTGTCGAACCTCTTGTTACAGGGGCTCGTAGTGATAGAGAATGGGTGGTAGCCTCGTGGCTGCCAGCAGGAGCAACGACATATGGACTGTCAGTCGCAGGAGAGGGAGGGGAGGCCTTCAGGTTGCCCCGAGTAGTGGGACCGGTATGTGAGTAGCCAGTAACAAGGTGCATGCTGTGTGTGGTGACATAAGTGCCACCAATGCAAGGTGCGTTGGCAGAAGGTCCATCATTGCAAGGAGGTAGGGATTGAGGGATTTTTAGGTCCATCCTCACCTCGATCCATGTGATGACCTGGGAGTGCGACACTGGGTCGATGCTCAGGAGAAAGGTCGGGAACGAGGCTTGCAGAACCTGTTCTCGATGAAGACTCATGATTGCAGCGATTACGAAACCCCCGACTCGGATCAAGGGGTTAAGTGACCCCAAAGACAGGTGTGTGTATAGTGAGCAGGAATAAAAAGAAAGGAAGGTCAAACAACGATCCAACGATGGGGTCGTGTATCCCCAGTGGAGTCACCAAGCTAGTTAGGTGCCTCGATCTCGCCCTTTGGGTCGGGTTGACCAGGTGGCGTGGTTCCAGGTTCGAGATGGACCCGGGACCTGAGATCGCTCTCTCGGGAACCGCGTAAAGAAGACGCGGGCAGGTATCCAACTAGTGAGAGAGGAATTTGGGTCCTGAGACGGGATTTACCTCATGTGGGTCCATGACACACTCGGGCTGGCTCATGTGGGCACCCTCTTAGATCACGTTGAAAAGCCCCCTGGTTTATGGCCAGTTTGGAATCGCCTCCCTTGACCTGTTTCTCCTTTCCTGCAAACACACACACAAGTAAAGACGTCCCAACAAGTGGGTCTGGGGACCCTGACTTGTGGAAGATAAAATAAAATGCAATGGAGTGAAATGAAAAGTAAATTGGAATAAGATGAAATAAAAATAGAAGAGATGAATTGAAATAAAATAAGATTAGAAGATGGAGTTAGGATGAAATAAAAATAACATGGATTAAAATAAAATGAAGTAAAGGCAAATAAAAATAAAACGGATAAAAAAAAATGAAATAAAATAAGATGGAGGAAATAAAATAAAAGATGCCATTAAAATAAAATAAATAAATGGAGATAAAGTAAGGTGAGGTAGGATAAAGTAAGTGAAATAAAATAAAATGGATGAGTGAAATAATATAAAACGATGGGAAAGGATTGAAATGGAATAACATGAGGAGAAATCGGTGAAAGAAATAACATATGCTGATTTAATGAAATAGATTAGTCAAAGGAGAGAGAAAGTTGGGTGTTGGGCTATTGGTTAAAAAAAACAAAGTATATAATAATTTGATTAAAAAAAAAAAAAAAAGAAAAAAAAAAAAAAAAAAAAAAAAGAAAAAAAAAAAAAAGAAAAAAAAATAAAAAATAAAAAGAGTTGTACATTTGGGTTATTTTATTGAGAAAGAGAGAGATGGTGCGTTGTTGTTAGTTTCACGTGAAAAAAAAAAAAAACTCATGGGTTTTTAGAGTGAGAGAGAGCTCAGGTTGCAGAGAGGCGGATGAGGCGCACAAGCTTTCAAAAGGTTAGGACGAGAGGAGAGCGCGAGGCTGCTTGAGGTCGGAGAGGGCAGAAGGAAGAGGTGAGTGGAAGAGACGGAGGTTGCTAGTCAAGGGGTGGCGGAATTGGCCGCAAAGAAGAGAGGGGGGAGACGGAGGTTGCTGGTTGCGAGATGGCTTAGCAGCGAGGGATTAAGTAGTTGGCATGGCAGAGGTAGCAGCCGAGGTTGGGGTTGGTATGGTTCGTGGCTGGTGTGGGAAGATTAGTTGCAGGTGGCTGGTTACAGCAGGGTGGAGAAAGGGAGAGGTGGGCGCAGCTGCTGGCTGCGATTGATAGAGGTGGAGATGGGTAGTTTGCATTGCTGCTGGGTTCGAGGGCGTGATTGAGGTGGCTGCAGCAGTAGGGAAGAAGAAAGGGGAGTGATGAGTATAGCAGAGGCGGTGACTTGGGGGAAACACGGGGTGAGAGCTTGGTGCGTAGCAGGCTGCAACAGAGGATTAGGTGGATGGAGCTTGAGGAAGGTGAGTGAAGAAGATAAAGACGAAGATGGCTGCTACAATTCGAATGAATGGAATGGAGAAGTAAGAACTTGTTGCGTGAGGTGAAGCGTGGCCGCGGTATAGGTGAGTGGTAGGGAAAGATGGGGCTGTTGATGCACGACAATGGGACGTGAGAGAGAGGGAGTCACCGAGGGTGCACCAAAGAAAGGGTGCCGTGAGGTGGACATGAAAAGAAGAGAAGGAAGATGGAGGCGAGAGACTACGAGTGAAAAGAGGAGGAGGTGGACCCTAGGGTCCACAAGGAATAAAAGAGAAAGAAAGGGGAGAGTTGGTGGTCATGAGGGACCATAGAGAGAGAAGGATGATTAAAGAAAGAAGAAAGAGTGACACAGACGGTGATAGGCTTCTGCCATATGTGAAAGAGGAGAGGGAAAGAGAGAGAAAGAGAAGAAATAGAAAGTGAAGAAGAGAAAAAGAGAGAGAAAGAGAAGAAGAGAGAAAGAGAGAAACACTAAGCTTAGGGTACCCACCCAAAAAATTGTCTCTTCTTATGCTCTTTTCCAAGAGGTGACTCAACAATCAGAAGAAAGAAAAACTTGTATTAAGTAAAAACTCTTTCTTTTGTGAAAGGTTGATCCTCTAGTGTATACAATGCTCGTATGTATATATAGAATTTGCCTCAAACATGGGTGGATGATCAAAACTAACTCTAATTATTGGAAATTAAGATCAAATTGAATTAAAAATAATTAGAAAATATGGTGCAAAATGATAGATTTATCCATTTCTAACAATTCGTGGAATTCCAGAATAATCCCAGTGTTGCCCTAAAACTTACATGATCTTGCATGGCTGATCCGGGGTTGTTTTGATGCCTTGTTGATTATAAGATGATTGTTTTCTTGTAGGGCTCGGCATGACGATAAATTAGATACCAACTTCGAGCCATGAATTGTGCTTTTAGTGCACGATCATGTGGCTTTAAATTTGAATGGATCTTGAAACTTTGGATCGATAGTGTATTCGTTCTTTGATGTTTTTCGGTGATTTCTTTGTTGAATTATACTGAGTATGCCATTACGATCGCGGGGCAACAAACCAGCTCGATTCCGTGCCTGAATGAAGATTTTGCAACTTTGGAATTTTGGTCAGAATCTGGAATTCCAGTGACAAAATTTGCAGTCGTTTCGTCTGTTTTGTGTGAAGAAGCCAACCGTTCATCACGTATGGAGTTCGAGTCAGTGATAGCCCGAGACCTTATGCATATGATAGAATTGGTCTTGCGTCGATCGGGCTAGTGAACGGCGTGATTTGGCTGCTTGAGCAAGGCATCATGGTGCTGAATTTCTTGCACTTTCTTCACGGATCAATAATTTCTCTCTAGCTTTTCTATGCGCTCGAGTGTCGTCATGGGGCATGCCACATATCGACTCGCTCGTCTTTACTAGACGAACATGCTCACCAAATTTGAGCATGATCGGACTTAAGACGGGTGAGATATGAGTGTTGAAAGTTACTAGTCGTGACTGTCCCTTCCATGGCGTGGAGTTGCAGGGTGGCCGCACGGGAATAGCGTGCGGCCCCTTCTGTTTCACTCTTTTGCGTATAACGTCTTCCTAGAGTGTTTGTTTGGGCTGAAATTTGACCCTTGGGAGTTTTCGACCGTTCTAAATCCAATGGTGGTGGTTCCACGGTAGTTTGAGATGTCAAAAATTTAGATCTAGTTATAGGGGCCGTTTCAGGATGCTAGAGGCTCATTCTGCCGGTACTGTTTATCAGTCTGCACTGCCTTAGACATGTCAGAATGCGATGAAACTTGACAGGAGATTTTTAAGAGAACTCATGAAGATCCTGGCTGATTCTAAGGCTATTTTGAAACTGTTGGAATTTCCACTGTTTGCTAGGCTTTATTGAGAGGGCCCCATGTTGATGAAAAATACCTTCCAACACACGCCCTTAGCTAGTAGGTCTCTCTCTCTTTGATTTCTATCTCTCATCTCTCTAAAAGGCTCAAGCCAAAAGAAGTTGAGTATACTAAGTCATTGATTTAGGTAGTTGGTTCTTGATCATGATCCATGTCTTTGAAAGGGTTTTGCCAAACGTAGGAGAATCAAGAGACCAATTATTGATCATGAGCACTATTGAAAGGAAGAGACTCAACGTGCTAAGCCTGGTTAATGTAATCTCCAATAATTTTACTTCTTTACTTTTATTTGTGTTATATTCTTCTATTCCCAGAAAACAATGTGTCCAGTATTGACTATTGAATAAATAATTGTATTTAAGTGGTAGAAAGTGAGAACCGGTTATTTATTTATTTATTTCAAAAGTGATTTATTTGTAATTGTACATTGTCAGTGATTTTATTGGTGTAATAATAAGAAACTTTTTTTAAAATATATACACCATGCTTTATCACATCGTTTAACTTTCATAAATCACTTGGATCCATCGCACTTTGAGAAGCTTGGCAAGTCTTCTTGCAAATGAGAATTTTGTATCCCTATACATAGACATCTATGAAAGACATTATGCTTTAGTACTTTAATTATGTGTCAGGTGCATCAGGTTAATGAATTTTTAATAGGTTATAATAACTGTTAAATGTTACTTTGCTCAGTGCCGTTAATTGGGATATGCGGTTCTTCTCCATTCTCTCAATAATACATTTCAAACTCATGATGATATGGTTTACGAATAATAGGCACAACGTAGAAACAACTGGGGCTGAAGCAAAAACCTATATCATACAAAACTAGAGAAACTATTTAAAATGACATTGAAGAAAAATTTAATTTAAACTTTCTAAGCATATAAATAGACATTTCACCTACAGAATAGATCGGTTGGCCCCTTCCATGATATCTACCACTGTAGAGGCAAAATTACACTTCTCATGAATAGAACTCTTTGTCCTTTCTATCCATTTATAGAGGATCACCATGATGGATTTGTTGTCACCATCCACTATTCTTGATAGGGTTGCTTAAGGAGCACTTGTAAAATCGATGTGGGTAGACCTGGATCATAATCTTTTATTAGAGATTATGGCCTCAACATTTCGTCCTTCACAAGATTTTGCAAGTTTGTAATTCCCCCACTCAAGATTGGTGAACATCCTATTCAATACCGCTCGTGAATGTACAATAGAGTTCATGGCCAAGTAGTTCGTCGCGAAGAGGATGATAGCAAGTCTGATTAATTCCCTATCGGTATACTTGTTGGGTATATGTGGCCATTAAAGGCCTTATGAGTGCTTATAATTGAATTTTTTGATGTAATAAATATGAACTCAGTGGGAGTGTGGTCCTCTGTGGACTATATTTAGAAAACAATGTTTGCTGATACCGAATTAAGCTTGACGAGCTAAGCCGGTCGGTTGGGAAAAATACAAGTTACCTGAGCATAAAGAATAAATCGATAAGGATTATACTAGGTCATCCCTTGATGAGGTCGAAATATGTCCAGAAGAGTAAGTCGAGGGACTGTGTGACCTCTGTGGGTGATGGAGGCCTTCAGAAGGGAGCCAAAGCCTCATCCCTATATCATCACACAACATGCACATATGATAAAGCTTGTGCATATGCGAGAGATTACCCCTACGCACCATAGAGCTGTGGATTGCATCATGTTTAGGTGACCTTGGTATGTCTTTAGGGAAGAATCTGAAATCCATATACTGAGATTACGACCCCTTACCCATTGGCTAGACTTTGGTGACTTACTAATGAGCCCTTGCATGGACTTTGGGTCACGGGCAACACTGGGTTGGTTTGAGAAAACAAGTATGGATCGTATTCTACAGTAGAAGGTAGAATGCCCTAGTTTTTATTTATTTATTGCTTGACCATATAGATCATTTTCCCATAAAAAATATTTAATTGTATTTATTTTGATGTTATATTATTTTTAGAATTATTATTTGAATTTTTCTGGATCTTTGGGTAGTTTATTTATAACATTTGGATTTATAAAAACACAGATATTGATTTTACATTGATTTAAATATTCAAATGGATTTAATAATTTCTAAAAATAATTATTTGATTTTAAAATTATTTAAAATTACATGGAGGCCCATTTATGCACATGGGTCCATAGATCAAGTTGGTGGGGCCCATGAGATGCCATCACGGATGCGCCCGACCTCTTGGGTCTTTCCATTTTGTTGTGTTGTCTTTTGGCTTGAAGCCTAAGATATTGAGTGTTTTGGAAAGATTGGTTTTTGAGGAAGTTTTAAAACAAAATAAGAAATGTGTGAAGATGCTTGTGCATGGGTCTGAAGAGCACAATATTCTTAATTGATATTTTTTCATTTATGTTAATTGATGGGAAAATAGTTTAGGAATTTGAGGATAAAGGTTCTAGCACCTTCCATTTGATTTTGATGACCTATCTATGGAATGGAGGGCTCATATCTTTCACCCCAAAAATCACGCAAGATCAGTGGTGCACATTCAATCTCACAAGAAGAGGTAAGCCACGAAAATCCTAAGAAACCCTAAAACCTCTCGGAGCACTATAAATAGGGGTGGCCCTTACCCACATTCTCTACATCATATCTCTTCTCTCTCTTTCTCTCTCAAAAGAATCACATAGGGAGTATCTCTTTCTTCCCACATAGCAACTCTCTCTTTTTCTCTCTCTCTGTCTCTCTCTCTCTGTTATGGTAAGCAAAAGGGGCACGCCCCACTCATTGTTTGGATCTCTCTCTCATTTTGTTGTGATATGGGTTGAGGGTGTAGTAAGGAGATATTATCTTTGAAGGTTGGCCATCGATCCAGCGCCACTGGAAGGTGGTAATTCGGTGTGGGGTATAATAAGACTGGATGAGGTATTATTCCCAAGCATATTATTGTAGTTTTCTTTGCTTAATAAAATAGTAGTTTTAGTGACATCAAGTTTTAGATCCTAGATTTGTTTTTCTTTATTTCTTTTCAAATCAATTTATTATAGTGAACTACTTGGGAGTATTATTCTAAGCCAAAAAAGAAAAAGAAAAAGAGAAGAAAAAGAAGAAAAATAAGGAATATATACGCCAACTAGATCACATAAGTACAACTTTTAATGGACTCAAAGCTAGATCTATATGCTGCCCTATTTATTTTATTTTATTATTTTGGTGAGTTGGGAATAAGATATAAGAAAGCCAATGACCTTTGATACACTTCCGAAAGAATTATTGGAATATTCAAACACCTTAAATGCATTGGGTATTCTGTGTTGTTTTGGAGCAGTGATATGAAAACGATAATGATGTATTTATCTATTGCATACTTCAATGATATTATTTTGAGAGTAGAATCTACATGCAAAATTTTTTTGGGAGATCTTGGAGGAATTGAGAGTTATGGACTCATTAATGAAGGGTATCAATTCTGACCCTGCAAAATCCAAGAACTGTCCATTGCATTCTGTGAATTTTCCACCAATCATATGATTTTATTTTTAGCTAAAATTTGATTATAGCTCTTGAAATTAAGTCTATTTTCAAACAAAAATATTTACATAAAGAAAATTCTTGTGGTGTGAAAGATATGGTCATTTTATTGAAGGGTGCATAAGTGCTATTTTTTGCAACGACAACTGTTTCCATGACTTAGAAGTCATGATTTATATCCATTATTAACATAATGTTTTAAGGCCCACATCAAGGTTTTAGACTACCATTTTGAGTCTAGTTTCTAATAAAAACTTTTTGAGAGAGAATTATTTATGAGAATAAGGAATAAAGTTTTTATTGGAGAGAGGTCATTCTGAATTTCTGCAGTTTGGTGTGTTTTCATTGAGACGTGAATAGCTATATTGACAAAGTGATATCAAATTTGTGGTAACATATGTATTACCATTATGCTTCTACTTTCAAACAGAATAGGTTTGAAAGGAAAAATTTTACTAGATAATGTTCATTATAGAATTCTGCAGTATGATATATCTTGAGACATGAACTGCACTTATTTATTTATCAAAAGAATGATATTATTTGGAATTTACACCATGATGTTTTTCTTTGGTTTTGAATCTAGTTTTCAACACAAAATATTTCAGGATGAAATTCTTTAAAGATTGAGAAAAACAATTATTTTATTGAGAGGTGCACAACCTGATATTTTATTGAGAAAGTTGTACTGTGAAGTGAATGTCTCTAAATCATAGACCCATTAAATGGTGTAATTTAGGGATGGATCTGAGCACTATTTTGTATTTTTTTATTATATTTCAATACTCAAAAGGATTTAGAGATAAACTCTTCATGAGTTGAGAAAAATCATATTTTTATCATGTGATGCTGATGTTCTATTATGCAGTAAATTGAAAGATGTGACATGTTATGATACATCTTTGTATTCCTCATAATGGAGGCCCTTTTAGGGTTCATTCAAAGGTTTTATAGTATGTCATGAGTATGGTTTATAAAAGTAAAACTTCACAGAGAGGGAATACAAAGTTGGGGAGATATAACACTCTGTGTGAAGACTGCTCAATTTGGGAATTAGATAATATAGAAGAAACATAATGCATGCAAAAGCATATTCATTTTTTTGCATTGAAGGGATATTTAGAGAAACTTGGTGGCAGCATAGAAACTCTAAAGATCAATGAAAGAATCAAATTTGTGATATTTGGAATGATGGGATGAAAAAGAATATTTCTTCATGGTGTGAGAAAGGGAGAATCCAAGGGCTGAAGAGATGGATACTTCGTGACATGTGAAACCGATGACCAATAAATTATCCATTAGTTGTATGCTCTTCCAAGATCACAAAAGCTTGTCACTAAGTAAAAGCATAGAATCATGAAAGCCTAGGTACCACACTACATAGTTTTGAGATATGAAATCTATTCCAGATTACATGATAAGGTCATTAAGGGAAAGAAAATTCAATAACCTTTTTATTTTATATTTTATATACTTCTTTGATTATATTTTGACTATTTGTTTATGAATATGTATGGAGTGTTTGGACATTACGTGCCAACAAATTTGAAAGAGCCAGTTTTTTAATACCGTGTGTTTTTGTGCCTCTTTGTGCTTGAGAACTACTTAAGATAGTAATATACATGGAGATGTGGTTTGATCAAGGATTATGAACCTTAGTATGAAGCACGAGAGATTGGTGTGGATAATTCAAATATGTAAGTATGAAGGTAGTGTTCCGATGGAACTCGATCTTAGTGACCATCCTATCAATAATGTCTAGTAATATGATGTGTTGCATGTAATAATGGTCTTATGATAAAGTCTCCATATTTGCCAAAATGAAGTATTTTGTTAGATTTTGATAACCATTCTTTAGTCATGTCTTATTTTGCATAAAATTATAAGATGGTCTTTATGATTTGTTTTTGTGACCATAAACACGACTTGGTAAGGAATTAAAAGTGAATGCGCCAAAATGATTTATGAAGACTAAACATGTATTAAATTAAATCATTTGAGAAAAACCTATGTCTATGAATATGGTTTTGAGAAAACCTCATTGTCTTGCTAGGTCCACTAAGTCATTATGAAAAATCATTCTAAATAGTCATACTATTATCTAACGTTGTCTTGATGGCATTTATAAACTTGGGAGAAAACTATCATTTATTCATGCACTGGTTTTTAAATACCCATATGCCTTGAACCTTGTTTTTTAGTTATTTAGAATCATCGATTACTTAAGACCATGAACCATAGGGAATGTCATAGGAAGGCCATCTCGGTAGGCCTCCTTGATGTATGTTATTGTTGGTGGTATAAGTCCAATGGGCTAGAAATGCAATCTTTTAAAAAAATTTCATTGTATAAAAATTCAAGGGTTTAAATGCATGAATATCTCAATACAAAACCATAATACATATATTTCAGCCTACAAACATGGTTTATATACATTTGAATAATAAAATTCAACCCTAATAGGTCCCTTACAAATCCCCTACTCAAAAATTCAATTAAACTGAATACAATATTCAAATATTCACATTGTAGATTTCTACAACATATTGCATGACTTGCACTCACAATTCTTCATTATATCAAAATTATATGATAATTTCATCTTCACTCTTCATCCTTATCATATATCATAATATCTCATACATATCATACACTTGATCATAATAATTCAATAAGATTTCAATTCGCATAAAAATAATGCGTAGCATTAAAGCTCATACCGCAAGATTAAAAAACAATCTCAATATTCACACAACATACTAAATTTAACTAATCATGAGTCCATTTAATAGTTGTAAATACATCAAATTAACATGCAAACATACATGTGAAAACCATGGTTCGAACCCCTTGTGCCCGGGTGACAAAAGGGCCTTTTGAAGACTTAATTTTGTCCCATTGTCTAAGGCACGAGTGATAATAACAATTCAAGGAGATCAATCAAATGGGAAGCAAATGATCACATTTATTTCAATTTATGGGGATCAAATCATGAGAGAGACATGTATCAAAATAGCCCTTCAAAGTTTGAGAGAGATATTATACAAAATAATGAAGTTAGGGTGAAACTACACCATGTGGTCTATAAGGGACGACATGAGCTTTTCAACATTAAAAAGGGAACTCAATGGACTATTTCTAATGCTCAAATATGATGAAATAAACCTCTCATCAGTTGTATATTCTCAGTAAAATTCCAGAAAAATAAGATTAAGAAATCAAGTGGAAACTACTCTAGATCATGGAGTAAGCAAGCTAGTCTACACATACTATGTGTATGGACTACACAATTGCTTTAAGACTCTTCAAATATCAAGTTTTCATGACCAAAAATGAAGAAATCTACTGTAAATTAAGAATTACAACAATCTTTGATAATGAAAATGAGGTAAGAATTAAAAATATGAGAAGAAAAATCAATACCTTAATGAAGTAATAGTGTGGGTTTGATCACATAAATGATAGACTACTCCATAGAAGGGTTTCAAATAAAAGCTCAAGGAAGAAGATAGTCTCATAGGTAATCACATTTTTGTCAATGACTCTCTCTCTCTTTAAAGTGAATACTCAAGTTAGGGTTATAATTAATCACATAATTTACTTTTATACATAGATCATAAAGATGGATTTGATCTCGAGCTTTGATGCATTAGATCAATGGCACATAAGAGGCTTTTATTCAAGTCACTCATCCATATCTTATCACCAAGATCAATGGATGAGCTTTTGATACATTTCACTCTTTAAAATCTAGGTTTATAGTCATTTTACCTTGAAGAATTTAACTCCATGTTTTATTTATTATTAAGTCCAAATTCATGTTTACACTTATGCCCATGGTTTTTGAATAATTTGTGAGAGTCAATAAAATACAAGGACATGGACATAAAGGTAATATGAGACATCCACACATGTGAATAAAATATTTTATGACACCACCAATAAGATTTTAACAACACTAAAGTTTCATATAGGTCAAGCCCATAAGGTAGTGCCACATAAGATATACTCACATGCTACAAAATCATATGTGGATAATAATATGAATTAAATTAATTCTCAAAATTTCATGACTTCACACATGTCAGAAATGACACATATGAGAAAAAAAAAACATGTGACTTAAATCAAACTTAAGTCATAACAGTATATAACACTTTAAATAACAAGATAATATGTTATAACATAATACCATCAAAAGAATTAATGACAAATATGTCACCACATAGATATGATGTCAGCATGATGTCATCCACGAGTGGGAGGTAGGGGCGCCCGTGGCATCCCTATGGCCACTTGGGATCTATGTGGCATCCCCATAAAATGTCCTGGTTTGGTATTTATGTCAAAACAAGTGAAAATCATATTTTATTGTTTAAAAAGAAATGAAAAAAATCTCTAAAAATCCCAAAAATTCTCTAAATAATTTCTCAATACTATTACACAATTTTTCATCAAGATAAAATATTTTCTCATCAGTTTTAGATTAATATGGGGCCAAAAGTAAATGAGATCTCTAGACTTATAACACTAGTCAGAGTCTTCTATTGGGCTAACCTGAACGACGATCCACCGGTGTCTTAAGCCGACCCAATGGACCAATGCTCCACAGTCTATAATTGGGATACATAATTGGTCACATCAAAGTTACTGAGCCAGAGCTTCCTGTCACCAAGGGTTCAATGGATTATTGGTGCACCCCTGTGGGATATGTTCCTACTGCAATATAGGGGTCATCTCAAAACACATGCGCACTAACTCTTCTAAGTCGGATAATACTATAGAAGAGTGGCTTTTCTATACGACTGTGGGTGCATATGCCATGGAATGGTCTCGTGTTAGGATACAGACTCATGTTCCATGAGCCGACCATTCTATACAGGGTGAATACTCTTTTAAATACTCGGATTCTATTATTCTCGATTGGATTCTCCAAGCCCTGGCTTATCACATCAACTATGAGGCATTTTAATCAATACAGTTCTGACTGGGAGGTGACCCTCACACCTCCCTGAGAGCTCACACTCTCAAAACGTATACTCTCAATGCCTCAAATGCTCGAGTTATATGAATCTGGGCTCCAGTGCGCCAAGCATCCAGATTCAGTCTCTCTCTAACTCCCACTGAGCATAAGACTATTGGCTTTAAGGCCACATAGACAATAGTTGTGGATATATAACTTAGTTTGTAGGGGTTTACTACCAAGAAGACTAGTGTGGTTGAACCTTTGTGGTTGGTTTTAGATACTGTGAAACCAATGGCATTGAATTACTTATTGCATGAGACTTGCTATACTACCTCATGACATAAGCATAATAATGTTGAGAATATATCTGTTATATGTGCTATATAATTGGATGGGAGCTGCTACTGCCCCACGACTCCTTTTAGCTACTTGGATATTCAGATATACAGGTACTCTATCATGAAAGCTATAGATAAATTAAATATTCCAATGGGAACATTTTGTTTGTATTTGATGTGCCAGCTTGAACAATATATTATATTGTTGTTCACCCATCAAACCCGGATGGGTGACGCTAGTTGTATGGCTATAGAAGGAAACAACCTAATTGAAGAACTCCTTTGAGCCTTGAAGATACAACCGCATGCGATGAGGGTACGTGATGATCTTTTGCGACAACAGGTTCATGATTTGTGATGCGATATGGAAAATGGATTACGACCACGTTTAGGATAAAATCCGAGCAGCAAATAGAAAGAGGCGTTGCCTTCATAAATCTTTTTTGTGAAAGTACTGATGGCGAAAGCCATGATTAAAATAATGAGAGAGAATAAGTGAAAAATCCTTGAGAGAGATATTGTAATTGGGAGAGATCTAGATTAGCTATATACCTGTATAGGTAATGATAGCAGACCCCTTTACAAAAGGGCTTGCACCAAATGATTTTGTGAGACATGAGAAAGAGATGGAGATGAGAGAAAGAGAATAAGAGAGAATGTAAGACCTTTAAAGGCCAAGTGGGAGATGTTGGGTATATATGGCCATTAAAAGTCTTATGACTGCTTATAATTGAACTTTTTGATATAACAAAACATGAACTTAGTGCAATTGTTCTCTTGTGTGGACCATATTAATCAAACGATGTTTATTGATACCGGAATGAGCTTGATGAGTTAGGTCAGTCGATTGAGCAAAACTTATGTTACCTAAGTATAACGAATAAATCGATAAGGGTAGTAATGGGTTATCCCTTGATGAGGTTGGAGTATGCCCGAAAAAGTGAGTTGAGGGACTGTGTGGCCCTTGTGTGTGATGAATGCCTTCAAAGATGCAGGCCAAAACCTCATCCACGTACCATCACACGACATGCATATTTGATAGCCGTTTTTGGGAAAGTGAACCGTCTTTCTGGGTGAAGCTTATGCATGTGTGAGAGATTACCTATATGTACCATAAAGCTGTGGATTGCATTAGGTCTAGGTGACCTTGGTACGTCTCAAGGGGAGAACCTGAAATCCATAGACTGAGATTATAACCCAGTGCCTATTACTTAGACTTTGGTGACCCACTAATGAGCCCTTGTATGGATTGTGGGTCATTTGCAACACTGGGTCGGTTTGATAAAGTAAGTGTGGGCTACATAGTCCACAATAGAAGATGGAGTGCCTCAATTTTTATTTATTTATTACTAGACCATATGGACCATTTTCTTATTAAAAGTATGTAACTGTGTTTGTTTGAATGTTATATTATTTTTAGAATTGCTATTTGAATTTTTTTGGATCTCTAAGTATTTTATTTATAAAATTTAGATTTATAAAAATATAGATATTGATTTTACATTGATTTAAATATTCAAATAGATTTAATAAAATCCAAAAAATAATTATTTGATTTTAAAATTGTTTAAAATTGCATGAGGGCCCATTTGTGCAGATGGGCCCACTATGGCAAGTTGGTGGGGACCATGAGATGCCATCATGGGTGGCACACCCCACGTCTTGGGCCTTCCATTTTATTATTGTCTAATCATTTGGCTTGCAGCCTAAGATATTGAGTGTTTTGGAAAGATCGGATTTTGAAGAAGTGAATGTGTGAAGAGGCTTGTGCATGGATATGGAAAGCACAATATTATTAATTGATATTTCTTTATTGATTTTAATTAATGGGAAAATGGTTTAGGAGAAGGGGAATAAAAGTTCTAATATTTTCCGTATGATCTTGATGGCTTATTAATGGAATGAAGAGCTCATATCTCTCATCCTAAAAATCACCCAAGATCAATGATGCATATTAAATCTCACAGGAAGAGGTAAGCCAAAAAAAATTCTAAAAAACCCTAACACCTCTTGAAAAACTATAAAAGGGGGTGACCCCTATCCACATTTTTTGCACCATATCTCTTCTCTCTCTCTATCTGTCATAATAATTACATAGGGGCACGCCCCACATATAGTATCTCTCTCTCCCCACATAGGAACTCTCTCTCTCTCTCTTTCTTGTAGCAACTCTCTCTCTCTCTCTCTCTCTCTCTCTCTCTCTTTCTTGTAGCAACTCTCTCTCTCTTATGCTAAGCAAAAAAGGCACGCCCCACTCTTGGTTGTTTGGATCTCTCTCTCCCATCTTGTTGTGATATGGCCTAAACATTTATGGGTGTAGTAAGGATATGTTATCTCTCTCAACTAGCTTGTCAAGGGTTTCTACTTAAGTTTAAGATTTCTGATTGAAAGGAGTTTTTGTTCCATTCAAGGGTTTGATCTAAACTTACTTTTCTTAAGATTGAGAATCAAGGTTGACCATTGATCCCACGCCATTGAAAGGTGATGACTCGGTGTGGGGTGTAATAAGCCCAGTTGAGGTAATCTCCGGTATTCACTTTTTCTTTTTTTTATGTATTTTATTATTCGCAACATATTGTTGTGGTTTTCTTTGCTTAACAAAAGAGAGGTTTTAGTGGCATCAAGTTTTAGATCATAGATTTATTTTTCTTTATTTATTTTCAAATCAATTTATTGTAATGGACTACTTGTCGGTGTTCTAAGCAAGAAAAGGAAAAGAAAAAGAGGAGAAAAAGAAGGAAAACAAAAGAATATATATATTGGCTAGATCATGTAAGTCCGAATTTCAATGTTGTCTCATCAAATAAAGGATCCTGGAGTGGTTGTAGGTAAATTTAGTGATTGACCTTGCTGATGTGAAAGTCTCATCCACAATCTTGAGCCCGTCAATCTCCTCCCATATAGAATCATATAATGGGCAGCACACAAGGTCCATACTAAATGTTTATTTTTTCCCATCATTTTCAACCCCATTGAAACGCAAGTCCTAACATTATCTGTAACAACTTGGACCACATACTTCTCTCCCACCTCCTTGGCTATTTGATCCAATTGTTGTGTAAAAAACCTCTCTTCCTTGTTACCCTAAAGACATCTTTACTAAACAAGAAGGTCATACCATGTGGACAATAAACCAGAAAGTTTAAGTAGTCCTTCTGATTGAATTTTTCCCACTAGTTGTCACTCATGATGCTCATTCTCGGCCAATGGTCCTTAAGATCCACAATCCATTTCTTTGTAGATTCTACATCTGCATCTATGATTGGCTCATTAAGCTTACATATTGTAGGAGGCTTCACCCTGTTCCTTACTTTTGTGAATTTCAGTGACGACAAAGGGGTAAAATGAGTTATTGGTTGCATCGTAAAGGATCACATTATCATACCAACATTTCCCTATGCCCCTTGCCATTAAATCACATGCACATTTTATCATGCCTTTTAGGGTTATTTGTTGAGATTTATACCTCGAGACGAATGCATCACCCTCCATACATGTTCTGGCTAGACCCTCCACACATGCTCAGAATGGGCTCTCGATATATACTCAAAACGGGTCATATACACATGCTCGGACCGGACCCTCCATACACGCTCGCACCAAGGCCTCTATGCACATGTATCCCGCTCTCCTACTAGTCCATTTCTTCCAAGCTAGCTCGCATTGCAATCTCCATGTCGTGGTTGAATTGTTGGTTTGAATGCACCCAACCTGATGGTAAATATAGTCTGACGATCTTCTCAATCATAGCCAACGCAAGACAAAACCTAGAGAAACAAACTAGTGATAGCGGTGTAGTGTTTTTATGTTCCGAGGCCAAATATTAAAACTGGCTAACAAATTAAGAAAATGTTTTGTACTTAAGGGCTCATTTGGATCCATGGTAGACAAACCCAGGTTTTGAATCAAAACCGTGTTATGTCAAAACCTTAGTTATGTTAAAACCTGGTTACTCAAATAGGACTTGTTCGGATGGCTTTCAATGGTATCCAAGTTATGCAAATCTCATGTTTGGATTATTTTTTGCATAACCTGGTGTAGTATTGCACACTGAGAGAGAACATATCAAACTTTAAATTTTGAGATAGTTTCTCTATCTAAAAAATTTGAGATAGTTGCTCTTTCTAAAATGTTTAAAATTTGATATAGTTTCTCCCTCCAAAATATAAAATTTGATATAGTTTCTCTCTCTAAAAAAGTTGTGATAGCTTCTCTAAAATATTTTAGGTAATTTCTCTCTAAGAATAGATATAGTTTCTCTCTCTAAAATTTTAAGATCTTATCTTTATAGAGCTTAAAATTTGAGACAATTTCTATCTATGTTTTTGAAATAGTTTATCTATCTAAAAATTTAGGTATTTTCTCTCGTTAAAACTTGAAATTTGATATACTTTCTCAATCTAAAACTTGAAATTTGAGATAGTTTCTCTCTCTATAATTTTGAGATAATTTCTCTCTAAAATTTTGAAATAGTATCTCCCTCTAAAATTTGATATGGTTTCTCTCTCTAAAATTTTAAAATACTTTCTTTAAAACTTGAAAGTTTAAAATACTTTCTGGCTCTAGTAATTTTTAGATTTTTCTCTCTCTAAAAGGTTTTAGGTATTTTCTCTCTTTAAAATTTGCTATAGTTTCACTCTAAAATTTTATGATACTTTCTCTCTAAAATGTAAAATTTGAGATAATTTGTTCCTCTAAAACGTTTTAGGCAATTTCTCTCTAAAAAATTTGATATAATATTTCTTTCTAAAATTTTAAGATACATTTTCTATCTAAAACTTGAAATTTGAGACAATTTCTCTCTCTAAAATTTTTGAGATAGTTTATCTCTCTAAAAATTTTTACATAGTTTCTCTCTATAAAATTTGATATAGGTTCTTTCTCTAAAATTTTAAGATACTTTCTCTATCGAAAACTTAAATTTTATATAATTTTTCTCTCTAAAATTTTTGAGAAGGGTTTGCTCTCTAAACAATTTTGGTTAGTTTCTCGCTCCAAAATTTTAAAATATTTCATCTATCTTAAATTTTGGATAGTTTCTCTCTCTAAATTTTTTGGAAATTTTTTCTCTCAAAAATTTGGTATAGTTTCTCTCTCTAAAATTTTAAAATATGTTTCCTCTCTAAAATTTGAAATTTGAGGTAGTTTCTCTCTCTAAAATTCTTGAGATAGTTTCTCTCTCTAAAAATTTTCAGATAATTTCTCTCTTTAAAATTTAGAGATACTTTCTCTCTCTTAAAATTTTTAGTTGTTTCTCTTTCTAAAATTTGCTGTAGTTTTTCTTTCTAAAATTTAATGATACTTTCTCTCTCTAAAACTTAAAATTTGATGTAATTTTTCTCTCTACTTTGTTGGGATATTTTGGGCATAATTAATTGTAAAAATAAAGTGGGCAGCTTCGATATGTGAAAATAGTATTATCGTCAATTGTATTATTTGGTATTCCTTTTTTCATGCTTACATAAAGCCATGTTTTGGATAACCCAATTTTTTTCATGGTTTTGGTTACATAAAACCTGATTATTGAAAGGACGTGTGCAATCTAACTGGAATATATATATATATATATATATATATATATATATATATATATATATATATATATATATATATATATATATATATATATATATATATATATATATATATATATATATTATTTTATTTTATTTTATTTTTTTTATTTTTATTTATTTATTTATTTTTTCTTCATGGCTTAGATGACTCACAAGTAGTCTTTTTACAATAAATCAACTTCAAATAAAATAAAGAAAACAAATCTAGGATCACAAAAACTTGAAGCCACTCAAAAAACTTTCTTTCAATAACAAAAGAAAGACACAATTTATGCTCGGGAATAACAAAGACACAATAAGTAAATATGACAAGAAATAAAATGAGAGTGTCGAAGATTACCTCAATTGTGCTTCTTATACCTCACACTGAGTCACCTCCTCCTGATAATGCGGGATCAATGGTCAAACATCAATCTCAATATCGGGGAAGCAAGTTTAGGTCAAACCATTCCAATGGAACATGAACTCCTTTTAATCACATATCTAAAACATAAGTAAAACCCTTTGATAACCTAGTTGAGAGATCCTTAACTACACGCTAAACCCTGAGCCATAATACCAGAAGATGGGAAAGAGAAAGATCAATACACCACGAGTGGGGCATGCCCCTTTCTTATCATAGGGGAGAGAGCGAGTTTCTATGAGAGAGAGAGAAAGAGATTGACATTTGTGAGAGAGAGAAAAATATTATGTTTTAAGTGGGGTGCGCCCCCATTTTTCAATGAGAGAGAGAAAGAGATTTGTGTAGAGAATATTGGGTAGGGTCCATCCTTTTTTATAGTGCTTCAAGAGGTTTTAGGATTTCTTAGGATTTTTCATCGCTTGCCTCTTTATGTGAGATTGAATATGCACTATTGATCTTGGTTACTTGTGGGGTAAAAGAAATGAGTCATCCATTCTATAGATAGGTCATCAAGATCATACGGAATGTGTTAGAACCATTATCCCCCATTTCCTAAACCATTTCACATCAATTAATTTAAATAAAAAACAATATATGATAATATTGTATTTTTTTATTTTATACACAAGCCTTCTGCCACATATTAAAATTTGATTCAAAGCTTCTTCAAGCACAAACTTTCCAAAACACAATATTTCTTTTCCCTCAAGCCATGAACTTGAGCTCACAAAATAGAAGGCTTCCTCAAGGTGGGGCGTTCCATCTTAGGTAGCACTCTATGGGCTCCACCCAATTGACATAGTGGGCCCATATATCTTATTGGGCCTCCCTTGCAATATAAAAAAATTAAAAAATAATATTATGTTTTTTAGAGTTTATAAAGTCATATTTAAGTAATTAAATCAATGTAAAATCAATATCTCTATTTTTACAAATTCAAATTTGATATATAAAATATTCAAAGAGTTTAAAAAATTCAAATAACAATTCTAAAAAACCATATAACATTAAAACAAACATAATTAAATATTTTGCTGGGAAAATGATCCATATGGTCTAGGAACAAATAAATATACTCTGGGGCATTCCACCTTCTATTGTGGACTACAGTCCACACTTGCTTTCTCAAACCAACCCAACGTTGGCCATGACCTACAATTTATGTAGGGGCTCATTAGTAGGTCACTAAAGTCTAGCCAATAGACAAGGGGTCGTAGTCCCATTCTATAGATTTCAAGTTTTCTCCTAGAGACGAAACCAAGGTCACCTAGACCTGATACAATTCATTGTTTTATGATGCATACGGGTTATCTTTCACACACGTATAAGTTTCTTCCTAAAAGATGGTTCACTTTCCCAAAAACGCCTATTATATGTGTATGCTTTGTGATGACATGCTGATGAGGCTTTGGCCCAGTCTCTGAAGGCTTCCATCACACATTAGGGCCACACAGTTCCTCAACTCAATATTCTGAGCATACTCCGACCTCATCAAGGGATGACCCATAATTATTATCGGTTTATTCTCTATGCCCAAGTAACATAGGTTTGTCCCAACTAGATTGACCTAGCTCATAAAGCTCACTCTGGTATCTGCAAACATCATTTGCTTAGTATGGTTCATACATGACCACACTCTCATTGAGTTCATGTTCCACTATATCAATAAATTTATTTACAAGCACTCATAAGGCTTTTAATGACCACACACACCCAACAATTATGTACACAAAATAGTTGTCAAACATGTTTTTATACAAAACATGGTTATGGATATACA
The DNA here is from genome assembly GCF_054954075.1 of Amborella trichopoda. Lineage (NCBI taxonomy): Eukaryota > Viridiplantae > Streptophyta > Magnoliopsida > Amborellales > Amborellaceae > Amborella > Amborella trichopoda. Next base: position 28,343,202 of record NC_142346.1, read on the forward strand.
AGGATCCAAACGACCCATAAGTGTACCAACACTTAGTAGCATACGTTTGTCGTAAATAACCAATCTTCCTTAGTATGGAAAATAGTTAAGTGCATGATGGTCACTAGAAAGGGCAATATAACCTTTTACATTAGGTTCTTTTTCTAGAACAAATAAAAATATATATAAGGGAAGTATTATTTACTACTAGGGATTACAACTAGTGGTCTATGTTGAGTCCCATCTCAAGTTCTAGATGACTCCTTCACCACCAGTGCTTGCTGAGAGAAATGAGAGCATATATTTGTCAAAATCCCAAAATTTACAGAAAATGGATCAAATCAAGGCTATAATTGAAAGAATAGTGGATGAACCCTAATTCGTTGTGAAAACCACAAAGCATTTCCAAAAAAAAATTCATACAAAAAATTGAAATGATAAATGATGATACTACTGGATCTACGAATTGAAATGCTCAAGATCAAAACACATACCTCAATTGGATTTGAATCGAGCTAATTTGATCGGAAATAAGGTTTTCAGGATCGTGTGAAGGAAATGATTTGTTGAAAACTCGACCTATAATCCTTGCTTAATCACACAAATAAGCTTATGAAGAACACTATTATCTTCAAAATCTCTCTAATATCATTCAAAATAGATTAAAATATCTCATGAAATCCACAATTTGGTTCAAAAAGAAGGAGCCGTGAACTGTTTTTGAAAAACCAATGTTGAAAATTCGATTTCGTGATTTCGATGGTGTGATAATATCTTCTATAATAACAGAAACACTTTTTGATCCCCAATAATTCAATGAAACAGCATGCAATCCATCAACTCACTCTATAATTCACTGAAAAAGGTGAAACTCGTGAAGAATTCCTTATTCAAAGGGGCGTTTCACGTAATCAGCGATTCACTATACCAAATCGTCGATCCGTGATGCCATGACATGCACATCTCTACAGTGACACGGATTGATCCCGTTTTATTCGTGGATCCAGAATGACTTTGATGATACCCAATCCGGATCGGCACATCAATTTTTTGAATCTTGATTTATAAGAAAAGACTTCGATTCACAAACGATTTGTTATCCAAAAAGTTAAGTGGTGCAAATTTTGGCAAAATCCGTTTCCTCATGCATCACGGAATTGTTCTTTCTTATTGTATGGATAAGTGAATCGTCTTATTTAAGTTATTTCATTCGATGGCCAACGATTTTCATTTACGTTCAAAACGCATTCGACAGCCAACGATTTTCAATCACGTACAAAACGCATGCTTCTTGCTAGAATGTGACAAGAAAGTGCCCTTTTATATACCCATTTTGTCTTATTAAATTTTAATTTATTCTGAGTTTTTTTTCTTATCTATTGTTAGTGTTATATTTGTTTTTAATCATTATATCTCACATTTATACCTGTCTGATGTATCTACTTATCATTTACCTATAAGAAAATTGTTACATGCGGGCCAGATCGTATTTCTATATATACGGTCTAAAAAGTGTAAAGCATCCATCTTTAAAAATGAATGCAAATAGGTGTTCTATCTAAAAACAATAAAAACTAATTGTCTAAATATTTTCTTATTAGAATTATTATTTTTAATTTTTAAAATTTATTTATTTATTCATATTCATGATCTCTATGTTAGAGATTACATGTCCTAAAAAATTAAGTCTTAAAATCTATCTCAAGAATAGATTTATTAAGAGGCCCACATTTCTACATATGAGGGCTTGGCCGCATATAAACTGGGTCCTTACCTATATTATCATAAATATAATAAATCATTATAATATTAAAATAACAAGTTAATTTTAAAATATTATACTCTACTAATAATTATGTAAATATAAAAATTAATAAGAACAAATTATTTTTATTGGAATACTTGCAATTACAAATCACAATATAGATATATAGTATTCTTAATCAAATATTAAAGTGATAAATGCATATTCAGATTTTCTCTCTATACCAAAAATTAAATTATTACAATAATAAAATTTTAATTAGTAAAAATTATAACAATTATGTAATATTATTCATCAATAATAACATAATATTATCATAATTGATTATTTTATTCTAATAAATATTATAATTAATATTCTAATAAAATTCATAATTATTAAACATCCAAAAATAATTTGATATTTATTTTAATAAATATGTAACACATAGTGGTTTAAATATATGATACTATAAGTACAATATCGTGATGAACATTGTGATAATTACAAGGATAAAGATTATATAAGGTTGCAACCTTAATTGCAAAAATATACACCATTCATTTCATTTAAATGTTGTAGATTTTATATTATCTTAAAAGACATATCACTTGTTGAAATTATCTAAAAAGTCATGTCAAATCTATATTGTTCAAATAAAATGGATAGCTTAGATATTCCAACTTTACTTCTACAAGTGAGATTGCCACCTTATATAAACCACATTATTACGAGTTTATTACGCTTGCGTAACTATAATTATGTATTTATATATTAGTAACAAAAAAATTGTTATTATTGTAGTTACATAATTCGATTATAATAATTGTATTCATTCAGAGTAATTTAATAATACAATAATAATATTGTAATGTATATTATGGTAATTACCAATGCAATTCAAATTATAAGTAATATAATTATATATTGTACTTATATAATCTATTTTTATATATTACACGATTTGGTTTTCAATTTATTTTCTCATTGTTAATTTGTTAAAATTTTATTTGGTTTTTAATTTATTCCTCATTGTTAATTTGTTAAAATATTATTTGTCTATCTTTGTTGTCATCTTTACAATTTCATCTTTGATATTTTATTCGATAAATTAGATCAGCTCTCCTAAATTATTCATTTTCATAGGAATACTAAAAATCTTTAAGAAACTCATATAAATTATTCATTTTTAAATATTGTTTTGGGTGTTTAATGATAAGAACTATATGCATACCAAATTTATACACATACCAAATTTGAGCTATAAAAAAACATATAACACAAAAAAGACATTGTTTGCTTTCAAAAAGTAAGAATGGGCACAAGCCAATAGTGGTTTGTGTGGTGGGTGTCCCAATGCGATGTCTCTTGGGTTTTACTCTTACTATTTTTACTCTTACTATAGGTAGGGGCTCTTTCTCCAAAAAAAAATAAAAATTTTTGATAGTAAAATATAAAATATATAGAACTATTTTTAAATTCATAAGATAAAACACAATTTTTCTATAAATTTCCTTGGGCTTAAAAAAATTGGTGTTTTGGATCAGATATGCTAGATCCGGATCCTCCAATATATCGTATTCCCCCCAATATGACTTCGATCACCGATTTTTGGAAGAGACGCGATGATTCGCTACAGTGGAATAATCGAGTCACCAAAAAAAGCATAGGGTCACACGCTTCCCATATCTCATGTATTTTTTTGCTTTGTGATTCCTTTTTCTGCCATATTTTGGCATTTTGTAGTGAATCATTAATCTAAATCGTTATATTGTGGTTATGAAACAATTATTTTGGCATCAAACGTGCATTAGAAAAAAGGTTCAATAAATTAAAAGAGTTATTTTTCACGGGTTTTGAAATTTTCACCAATTTTTAGATTAAATATTCCATACTAATGGTTTTTGATGAAATTTAGGGTGTTCTTAAAAATAATCGAAGGCTTTATCATATCCGTGTATCAATTTGTTCAATCTACAGAAGATTTTGGGTCGATTTTTTCTTGAAATGCTGCTAGAGTAAAAACATGAAATCGATCCATATTGAAGATTTTGATGGATTTATAACTTGTTTGAGATCAAATTGAGTTGTGGTTTTTTTATTAACAACACTTCACCTTTCAAATAAAAGAGGTAAGTTTATTTATGATTGAGTAATTATTTTTTATATGAATTTTTCTTTGCTCGATTTGATGAAAAGTTTATGGATATGAAATTTCCGCCTTTTCAATTAAATCTTCAATGCCAATTTTTTTTTATGAAATTTGGTGCTTTTGAAACATGATTGAAGCCTTTACAATGCTTGTGTATTTATTTGTTCGATTATCAGATGATTGAGAGTCGTTTTTTGCTCGAAATGTTGCTTGATTTTAAGGTTTTTGATAATCAATTTTTCTAAAACAAATTACTATGCTTAGTAAATTTACGTCTTTTGATTAATATGTGAATAATAATTTTTTTTTCTATTTTTAGTTATCTTGATTTTCTTTTATTGCTTTTAAAAAAACTAATTTTTTTGAACAAAACTTGTTTTTTTTAATGTTAAATTTTTATTTTCGTATTTTATTTTTTATGTTTTTTAATTATTATTTTTATAATATTTAGACTTAAATGGATGTGCATCTAATTTTGCCTGTTATTTTTATTTATTTTAAATAATTCAACATGTTCATTTTTTATATTTCATGATGAATGCTACGATCTGTTTATCTTTGATCTTCTTATATTTTTGCCTGTTTAATTGTAGTTAAGCTTTTCTCAGTATATCTTTTTGATGGTTGGCTTAGGTGAAAATAGAAAATCCTAGAATAATACAAACAGGACATTTGGGTTACTAAATAATATTTGCCTATTGCACTAATTAAAAAAAAAAAAATTCCCCTGTCCCTATTGTATTCTTGATCCTTGAAACAATTTTTTGTTTTTTTCCATTTGTTTAAGTGGATGATAGAGTTCTATAAATTAGTTCTTTATTATGGAAATATAGTAGTCATATGGATTGAACTATAAATTAGCTCTCTAATACTAATCTTTTGTTATTTGATTATGAATTTAATTATACATTCTATTTTAGACATTACTTTAAAAATTACAAGAACATCTTCAAATTACTATAGAAATTATCTTTTTTTATTGGACTATTTATGCAATATCGTTCTAATGAATTTTTTGAAGGGAAAGTATATAATGAGACCATTTACCATTGGTACAAGGTGGTCACAATTAATGTTGGCCATCGGATGTGAAATTGGGTGGTTGTATTTATTTTATTGACAAAGTTTAAAGTTCAAAATAAATTTTCTCGAACTTTGTGACGCATCCGAGCTATCAGATTTCACATTGTATGATTATAAGTAATTGTGACCTCTTTGTACCAAAGATAAATGGTCTCATTATATACAATCGCTTTTTTTTTTTTAATGTTATAAAGTATATCTATTCATTTTTATGAAACCAACAAAACAAATCTAAGTATAGCACTTTAATGGAACCAACAGAACAAATGCATCTTGTCTATTAATAAAGAAATAGATACGATATTTGTGGGTTTTGTAGAAGATAAAAAACCAAGGTTTGGCAAAATAAGAAAAAGAAAAATAGTTCAGAAAAATAAAAGAACATAAATAAAAAGATTTGCATGGTTCGGCAAGTTACCTACGTCCACGGGGCAACAAAGTTCTCTTCCACCAATTTGAAAAACACTATGAAAGCATGGAGAATATAAGAGATTACAAGCTTTCTCTCTCTCCAGCCCTAAAACAAGGCCTTTTTTTCCAAGGACTAAAGAACTAACCCTTTTCCTTTTGGATTTTGCCTTACATATGTTATTCTCTCTCTACAAAGCACAATTTATAAATAGAAGAAACCTATGAGACTCACGTGAGCCTCTCTCTTCTCCTATTTTGATTGGGTCTCCTATTTCTCATAGATTTCCTTCTATTAGGAGTTACAAAAGGTTTCCCTCTGTCTATAGGAGTCACGTGATTCCCATCCTATTGCTACATGGAATCAAATCCTATAAAGATAGGACTTCCCATATAATAGGATCTTCTTAAGGGTTACTAACTAACCCACCAAATAGAAAACCTTATCTCATTTCCAAAATAGGAACCTTATCTCACATAATAAGATATCCACAAGATATGTGAATCCTTCTTAACCAAAACGTGCTCTTCATATCTAACATTCTCCCACTTGGAGACATGTTTCCATTCTAACTAGTCTGCTCCAAAAAATTGCTGCCCACCAGTCACTAATTCTCAAGTAACTACAAGCCCCAAAGAAGTTCTACACCAAGTGAACTTCCTTTTTCTAATGGGCTTAGTTAATATATCCGTTGGATTATCAGCAATATGAATTTTCTGCAATAAATATTTTTATCTTCTACTACACTATGAATAAAGTGATATTGAACGCCAATATGTTTAGCTCAACCAATTGCCTTTCGTTTCTTTTGCAATTCGACAAGGTCCTATGTTTTACTTTTTTGCAGGTCTTCCATATCTTATTTTATAGATGCTTTCCATTGACTGGCTTCATCAACCTCACTTGCCTTATGAAAAGAAACAGGCTCACCCTACCCTTTTAACACAGGATAAGACATAATCGTTATGCCTCATATGTGCCTTTTTAGGCCTATCTGATCTTCTTAATTCAAGATCACCTAAATATTCTTCAAGCATTTAGACAATTTCAAGTTCTTGGTCCTCACTACTATCTCGCTGCTTCTCATAGGTGCATTCCACTTTAACAATTTTTACATCTGGCTCAACTTTCCATTTCTTCATGGAATTTTCAATGAAAATAACATCTTGGCTAACTATAACCTTGTGGTCAGTAGGATCTCACAATTAGTACCCTTTTGTACCATCAACATACTAAAAACAAACAGACTTCTTGAATTTTCATCCAACTTAGTTCTTTTTTGGAGTCAAAGAATATGCATCAAAGCAACAAACACGAAGAAAATAATAATCAGCAAGTTTGCTTATCCAAATCTCTTCTGGTGTCTTGTAGTAAATAGCAGAACTGAGAGACCTATTGATTAAGAAACAAGTTGTACGAACCGCTTCTACCCAGAAACATTGCTCTAATTTGACAACTCACAACATACACTTGGCACACTCCATAATGGTATAATTTTTGCTCTCAATAACACTATTTTGCTGAGGTGTTTCAGGAACTGCCAACTGCCTAGCAATACAATGCTCACTTCAAAAGTCATTAAATTTACCAGAACTAAATCCTCCCCCATTATCGGTTGTTAGACATTTAATGCTCTTACCTTTCTGATTTTCTATCAAGGCCTTAAATTATTGAAAACAACTGAAAGCATCTAATTTCTTTTTCAGCATATAAACTCGCACTTTTCTTGAAAAATCATCAATAAAAGTGACAAAATATGCAACACCCCCCATAAAAACACCATGTGAGTCCCATGTGTTCGAATAAATCAATTCCAAAATATCCATACTTTTAACGGTGGATAAAGCAAATCATAATTTGCTCTGCTTTTCAAATAAGCACGACTCACAAAAATCTAAATTAAAAGATTTTAAACTAGGAAGAAGGTTTTTTATCGAGAAGTACCTTGAGTCCACACTAACTCGTATAACCCAAATGTATGTGCCATGTCATGACAGAGTCCACCTCTGCAATATCAACCTCTCCTAAAATTGTTTTCCCAACAAGTTTGTATAAATTGCTTACTAACTCTCCTTTTGCAACCATTAATGCTTCTTTTGAATTTTGCAGACATCTATTTTTACTTGTAAATTTGAAACCTTGCTCATCAAATTTTCTTCTAAGACCCAAAACCTATTTGATATCCGGGATTGTATATATGCCTCCGTTGAACATCTTGATTCTCACATCTCTAACTCCCATTATTTTGCATGAGTCATTGTTTCTCATGTAAACAACACCTCTATCACATGGTTGGTTCCTATAGAACCAATCCCTATGTGGACTCATGTGAAAGGATGCACTTGAATCAAGTAGCTATTATTGCAAAACTTCCTCCCTATCCACAGATAAAACTTCTCCATCTTTAAAATACAATATTTCTTCTATTAGATTTCTTTGAGATCCACTTGAACTAGGTTTCTGATCAGAACCAAATTAGGGGCTACCTGGCTCCCTTTTTGTGCCTTACAATCTTTTCTCATTTGGATTAAATTTCTACATCTCCAACATTTTACTTTTTTATGCCTTCTTGATTTGGTTCTTGACTGACCTCTACCCATAGTTCTCTCCATTGATCTTCCCCGTGCTACAAACACATTCTTAGATGAATCCTGACCAGACTTTTGCCTAAACTCTGTTATATGTCATTTGTTATGTACTTGTATCCCCGGGACACTTAAGGAGAGAGCCGACAGTAACCTGGTTTCACGAGTACCCAAGATGCCACCAGACCACAGGAACACTGTAGTAATAAACCTACTATTGGGCGACCTCTGAAGAAGTTTCAGAATGGCCTCAAATTACATGAGAGAGTAGCTTTGGATACCCTAAGGACACATGTAAATTTTTGTCCCGTTTTGAAAAGTTTTGAGATAATCAAGATAAAATTCACTTTTCAAATCCAATTCCTATCATGCTGAAAATGGACTATACAACTATAACCCTATTTTCTGGGTCTCAAAAGAGTATCGTACCACTTCCATTAGATCTGGAATATCGAAAAATCCCCAGGTACCAAATTTTGGCTCAATCTGACCCTTCGAGATTATATTGGGCCTTCTTACCAAAATGGGTGGGTTTTATACTATTGCAGTGCAACCTTAGTGAACCAGTTTCAATTTATGGAAACTTTGTTTTCTCATTTTGGGATGATTTTCAAATACTCATAACTTGCTCATTTTGGGCCAAATTAATTTCAAATTCAGATACGAGCTAGATCTCGACGATATGCTCGTTTTGACATATGGCATGCATTTTGGTAAGGCTCAAAACAAAATAATTGTTAGAGAGAAGATGGACTCGAAACATGAAAATTCTGAATTTAGAAAGAGGAATATCCCATTCTTTGAGAGGTCATAGCTTAAGATCCCGATGTCGGATCATCGCAAGTATGGGTATGTTGCAACCGTGCTTCGAAGAGCTTCAGTTTGATATTAATTCTGTACATGATCAGAGGCCGGATGACACTGAATTTTGAGGTTGAAGAAGGCATACTTTTCCTGTTGTCAGAATCCCATTTTCTCTTAAATTTAGATCGCATTCAAACGGAAACCAAAATGGATGAAATTTATCACAAAATGACTGTGATAATATCCTCTTCAATTTGTGATCATAATGGTCTCGGAATATCACGGATCGTGCTGAATCGATGGTTGAAAAATCACAAGCTTATGGACTTCATCGGATTTTGGGTTTTCCTTAAAACTCCTTTCAAAGACAATCAATGGGTATCAAAGCGTGTCTAACAATCCAAGCATCGATTATACGATGTTTGATCTCTCGAATTGCCACTGTAAACGTTTGAAAAAGCTACGGAGGCCTAGCAATAGCAAAATGCCCTTCATAGAGGGATGGTTTTGTCATTTGTTGATAATTGCTTAGGGGCATTTGTGTCATTAATTTTAAAATCAGGATTAATATTTTTATTCATTAAATGTTTAATTTTCAACAATTCTGAAGGTTTTTGAGTATCCAACCTTATTTTGAAGATACTCTATATAAGCAAAGTGTAGTCTTTAATAATAAAACTCTTGAGAGTTTTGGAAATTAATGAAAAGAACTTGAGAATTCTAAGAGCTTAGGTTTGTTCATTTGCTTTGGTTCCAAACCAAGGACAGAGAGAGAGAAAACAACTCTTAGAGAGAGAAAATACCCTTACGACCCTCACTCCCTAGAACCCCAAAATTCCAACTTCTCTAAGATTCCCAACTCCCAATCATTTTCCGTACACTCTAGCTCCCATACATCTTAGAGCTCCTAACTCCCAATCATACTCCATACACTCTAACACCCTACCTTAGCTATCTTATATCCTACCTTACTCCATACACCATAGCACCCCATACACCTTAGCTTTCCTACACCCTACCCTATTCCATATACCTTAGTTACACCAACACACTAGAACACCTATACATCTTAGGCCGTCCATGCATACCAACCTAATCCATACGCCATAGTTTCTACATACCTTACCTTACCCTAACCCACCTAAACCATACCCCTAAACCTTAGACCCTAGCCTTGGCTCATAAGGACCGAGACCTCTTTCTCAAATGCATGCAAAGAGTCCCATGAAGGTGTACTTAGGCTCAAGCCCATTTTAGGTCCACTCTCTCTCCTCTCTCTTCTATCTCTTTTTCTATCCTTATCTATTTCTTTCTGTCTCTTCTCTCTTTCTTCTCTCTTTCTTTATCTTCTCTCTTCTTTTTTTTCTCTTTCTCTCTCCTACCTCTTTTTTCTCTCTTTCTCTCTCATTATGCTCAGACCCAAGGCGGGTCCGAGCCTCCCCCCATCTCTCTCTTTTCTCTCTCATTCTACTCAGACCTAGGGTGGGTCTGAGCCTCACCTCATCTCTCTCTTTCTCTCTCTCTCTCTCTACTCGGACCCAAGGCAGGTCCGAGCCTCTCTCCCTCTCTTCATATCTCACTTGCTTTCTCTTTCTCTCACTCTTCTTTCACTTCCTCTCTCTCTCACGTTTAAAAATAAAATCCCTAGACTCACACCTAGGGCTGGCCCGGCTTCTCCCTCCCTTCTTCTCTCCCTTTCTCACTATCTTTCTCGCCCAAAGCCCCGGACCTGCACCTAAGGTGGGTCCATCATCACCCCACCACCTCTACTCTCTTGTCCTCTCTCTCTCCCGTCTAGGGTCAAGACCTGCACCTAAGGCGCGCCTATCTCTCTTCCTCTACACGCTCATCCTCTCTCGTCCTCTTCTCTCCCGTTTAGAGCCCGGACCGTCACCTAAGACGGGTCCATCTCTCACCCCACCCCTCTACTCTCTTGTTCTCTCTCTCTCTCTCTCTCTCTCTCTCTCTCTCTCTTTCTCTCTCTCTCTCTCCCTCTTATGTCTAGAGCCTAAAGGGTTCATCTCTCTCTCTCTACATCCTCGACCTCTTTACCTGGGCTTCACCTAAGAACTTCATTATCCCCATGGAGTTACACCAAAACATACCCCACTCATTAGATCCTTCATAAGACCCCATGAGTAATACTATGCCCAAAGAGTCATAGGTACCCTCAGTAGTCCATTATCCCCAATGGATCACCACTTCGAGTGGTCCATCACCCCCCATGGTCCATCACCCTTAGTGGTCCATCACTCCAATGATCCATAAGTCCTAGTGGGTCATCATCCCCAATGGTGTAGATATGCTTCCCCAAGGAAGGCTTTCAATCCCTAAGACGATGACCATTTCTTCACCTTTAGGACATATATTATCCCCAGTGGGTTTTCATACACCAAGAATTTCATGGTTCACCTAAAACCTCCATATCTCAGCAAGCATGAGAAATTCATCACCTTGTAAAACCCAAGAACATCTCTAGTGGTGTTCACCCTCCTAATAAAAGCCTCGCACATGGTATTCATTACCCCTGTGAGCCTTATACAGTTATAACCCTCCATTCTATTCATCATCAAGGAGGAGGCATTCTCTTTTATAAAGACGGAAACAGCCATGAAGCTGTGCGTAAAATCATTCAAAAAGAAAAAGAAGTCAAGCATAATGAGAATCCGATGAGGATCATCATGAGTAAAAGTGAGAGCTTCAGGCGGACATAGCCACAAAGCTATGGGTAAGATTGCCAAAAATAAAAATTGGGCTTTGTGAAAACCCGAAAGCACATATTGAGTAAAAATGAAAGACGAGCGTGGCCATGAAGCCACGAGTAAAAGTGTTCTAAAAAAAGAAAACTGAGTATGGTGAAAACCCGAAAGGGCTCCTTGAGTAAAAATGGAAATAAAAGGTAGACATAACCTCGAAGTCATGGGTAAAATAGCCTCAATAAAAGAAGAAGTTGGTGAAAACCGTTCTGCGATGCCACTTCTATCCAGTTTAGGTGAAAACTTGAAAGGGCGCTAGTGCTAATAAATAGGTTGACGTAGCATTCGACCAAGGCAGCTTCAACCCGATTCAAAAATAACAAAAGCTCGGTGGTTTAGGAATCAATACGCTTCACAAGGTATCTTACCACTGAGACCAAAAACAACTCAAGAAAAATCCAGAAACTCAGGTCAGCCTTTTGAAGGGCTCATGAAGATCAAAAGAATTATCAAGAAGGCAAGTTAGGATAATCACTTGTTGAAGAGATTTTTCAATCCAATACATCAACCAAAAACATGAAGAACATGTTGACAATTAGAGATAGAAGTTCTTATAAGGCAATTGGTTGCTTAGCCTAGATAGATACCCCGGTTCCGAGGGTAACCTTCTTATTAAGGCTTCCATCTACTTGCAGGTTTAGACTTTCAAGATGGCCACTAAAAAGCCTTCGACTAAGCTCTAATATGATTGTGGTTCAATCTCAAAAGAGATCATCTTATTAAGGCCCCAGTTATCGATCGGTTTAGACTTTCAGGACAGACACCAAAAAGCCCCTGACTAAGCTCGGTATATTGAGTGTAAGCCCCTAAAAAGACACCCTTTGTGCCATCAGTCCAAATCCTGGTGAAGCAGTTCATATGCCCTATTAGAGCCTCTCCTCGATTGTCTAAGGTAGTGCAGACTGAGAAACAATTCCAGTAGAATCAGCCAATACCACCCTGAAACGGCACTTATAACTAGAGCTACATTTTCAGTGTCTTAAATCACTGTGTGACTACCACCATTGGATCTGAAACAGTCGAAAACCCCCAGGGGTCAAATTTCAGCCCAAACGAACACTCCAGGAAGACGTTATAGGTAAAAGAGTGAAATAGGAGGGGCTGCACGCTATTCCCGTGTGGCAACCCTGCAACTCCACGCCATGGAAGGGACAGTCACGACCAGTGATTTTCGATGCTCATATCTCACCTATCCCAAGTCGGATCACGCTTAAATTTGGTGAGCATGTTCGTCTAATCAAGACGAGCGATTCGATATGTGGCACGTCCCGTGACGACAACCGAGGCGCAAAGAAAAACTAGAAAGAAGTTGTTGATCTGTGAAGAAAGTGTAGGAATTTAGCAGCGTCATGCCTTACTCAAGTGGCCAGATCATGCCGCTCGTGAGCCTGATCGCCACGAGACTAATTCCATTTTGTGCATAGGGTCTTGGGCTATCACTGACCCGAACCTGTACGTGATGAACGGTCAGATTTTGCACGCAAAGCCAATGAAGCAACTCAAATTCCATCGCTGAAATTCCAGATTCCGACCAAAATTCCAAAGTTGTAAAATCTTCGTTCGGCCACGAAATCGACCTGCGTTTATTGCCCTGCAATCGTAACGGCATGATCAATGTAATTCAGTGAAGAATTCACCAAAAAACATCAAGGAACGAGTACACTATCGATCTGAAATTTCAAGATCCATTCAAATTTCAAGTCACATGATCGTGCACTAAAAACATAATCCATGGCTTGAAGTTGGTATTGAATCGATTTCCATGTCGAGCTCTACAAGAAAACATTCATCTTACAATCAACAAGGCATCAGAACAACCTTGAATCAGCCATGGAAGATCACGCAAGTTCTAGGGCAACACAACGACAATTCTGGAATTCCACGAGTCGTTAAGAAGGGGCAAATATGTCATTTTGCACCCTAATTTTTTTTAGCTAAATTTAATCTTAATTTCCAGCAATTAGGGTTACTTTTGATCATCCACTCATGTTTGGGGACTATTCTATATATACGCATCAGCATTGTACGCACCAGAGGACAAAACCTTTCACAAAAAGAGAGAGTTTTTACCTAATACAAGTTTCTCTTTCTTCTCATTGTTGGGTCACGTTTGAGAGAGAGAGAGTGAGGTGAGAGAAACGTTTTGACCGATACCCATAGGTTCGAGATAAATCTTCTCTCTCTTCTTTTCTTTTTCTTCTTCTCACTCACTCTTCTTTCCTCTCTTCCCCCCCTCCTTCTCCATCTGAGTTCCTCGCAAGGGTCATGCACTGCAGTGGGAGTGTCGTGCATGCCTTCCCTGAGGTAACATAGGTTGCGCATGGCGATGACAGTGCCATGCGCGAGTCTCCTCCTCCTTCTTTTCTTCTATCTCTTTCGTCCAGTGGGACCTGTAGACGGTGCTGTCCATCACCGTCCACAGACGTAGCTTGGATGTTTTAGTGAAGAACCAGACAGCGAAACCCGTTCCCGCTTGTACGTCTATAGTAGACGGCAATACCCATCACCGCTCGTTATATGCCTCGACAATGTCTACCACCGTCCACATGCTTGCTTCATTTGTTAGGCGTTCATCGCCATCCTTCTTGTGTCCCACGCCTATCACCATGGGCCTCGTGAGGATTACCGCCCCGCGCTTCACGAATGACCATCGCCACGCGCTTCATCAGAAACTATTGCCGCCCACGCTATTTTCTTATGTTGCCAACGACGATGCCCATAGCCTTTCGTATTTTATTTCTCACTTTCTTGCCATGAGAAGTAGTGTCGAGCGCCGCCCAAGGGCCACGACACTGCTACTCCACGGTCGTGAGCGGCAATACTTAACTCCATCGGAACCTCATCTCTTTGTCGTGTCGTCTCTTCTTTTCATTCTCTTGTCTCTTCTTGCTTGATTGAGGGTAGACTTATCCTCTCGGTTTCGAGTAGCATAACCTTCGTGCTGGTTCTAAGAACCATGCCCGTCTTGCAACGACTCCGAGTCGATGACTTCCCGACTGCAATGCTAGTCTTGTCTCTTCGTCAAGTTTTCTTCCCTTTTCTATCTTTATTTGAACCTTACGCTTCATCGCCCTCTCGTGTGAACATACAATGCCCAAAGACAAGGGTGGGTCTCTTTGACCCACTTGTCTCACAAATTAACCATAGAAGTGTTGTGCAGAAAACAAGAGGATTGCAGGTCAAGGGAGGCTATTCCGAACCAGCTAAAGTAGCTGGAGGGCTTTCTTCGTGATCTAAGAGGGCACCCACGTGAGTCGGCCTGAGTAAATCCTGAACCGACCTTCAATTCCTCTCTCATTGGTTGGTATACCTGTCTTTGCTCTAGAGCAAGGTTCCAAGAGAGCGATCTCAAATCCCCAATTTGCTAGTAACTCGAGATACGTGCCCATGATCATCTAGATCCAGAAGGTGAGATCAAGGCACTGAACCAGTTATTTTTGACATACATGTATCCTTGGGATGCATAAAGAGAGAGCCGGTAGTAACCTGGTCCCGCAGGTACCCAATGCTGCCAGACCACATGAATATTGTCGCAATAAGCCTAATATTAGGTGACCTCTGAAGAAGTGTCAAAATGGTCTCAAATTGCATGAGAGGGTAATATTCGATACCCTAAGGACACATGTAAATTTTTCTCACGTTTTGATAAGTTTTGAGATGATCAAGATGAAACGCGATTTTTAAATCCAGTTCCAATCATGCCGAAAATTGACCTTATAACTGTAGCCCCATGATTTGGGTCTCAAAAGTGTATTTGACCACTTTCATTGGACCCAAAACATCGAAAATACCCCAAGTACCAAATTTTGGCTCAATTGGATTCTTCAGGACTATTCTGACCCTAACTTACCAAAAATAAGGGGATTTTATACTATTGCAGTGCAACCTAAGTGAACCAGTTTCTATTAATGAAAATTATATTTTTCTCATTTCGGTATGATTTTTAAATGGTCATAACTTGCTCATTTTTTGTCCAATTAATCTCAAATTCAGATACAAGGTAGATCTCGATGATACACTCATTTTGACATATGACATGCATCATGGTGTGGCTTAAAACCAAAGAATTGTTAGAGAGAAGATAGGCTTGAAACATGAAAATTCAAATTTTAAAAAGAAGAACATCCCATTATTTGAGAGGACATAGCTCAAGATCCCGATGTCGGATTGTCACAAGAATGGGTCCATTGCGTCCGTATTTCGAAGAGCTTCGGTTTGATATAATTTTCGTACACTATCGGAGGACGGATGACATTGAATTTTGAGTTTGAAGAAGGTATACTTTTTCGGTCGCTAGAATCCCATTTTTCGACAACCTCTCAAATTTGAGACACGCTCAAACGAAGACCAAAATGGACGAAATTTATCACAAAATGATTGTAATAGTATATTTTTCAAGTTATGATCAAAATGAAGTCTCAGAACATCACGGATCATTCCGAATCGGTGGTCGAAGAATCACAAGTTTATGAACTTGGCCGGATTTTGGGTTCTTCCTTAAAACTCCATTATAAGACAATCAATGGGTATCAAAACGTGCGTGACAATCCAAACATTGATTCTATGATGTTTGATAGCTCGAATTGCCACCATAAGCGTTCAAAAAAGGTCTCGAGGCCTAGCAATGGAAAAATGTCTCATATAGAGGGATGGTTTTGTCATTTGTTGAAAAACATTTAAGGGTATTCTGATCATTAATTCCAAAAATGGGATTAATAATTTTATTCATTAAATGTGTAACTATTAATAATTTTGAAGGTTTTTAGTATCTACCCTATTTTTAGGGATACTTTATATAAGCAAAGTGTAGTCATTTGTATTGAAACTTTGAGAGTTTTGGAAATTAATGAGAAGAGCTTGAGAATTCTACGAGCTTAGGTTTGTTCTTTTCTTTGGTTACAAACCCAAGACTCAAGGAGTGAAGAGAGAGAAACAAATCTTAGAGAGAGAAAATACCCCTTAGAACCCTTAACTCCCTAGAACCCAAAGTTTCAACTTCTCCAGGATTCCCAACTCCCAATCCTATTCCATACACTCTAGCTCCCATACATCTGAGAACTTCTAACTCCCAATCTTACTACATCTACCCTATACCCTAACTTAGCTATATTATACCCTACCTTACTTATACACAATAGCACCCCATACACTTTAGCTTTCCTACACCCTGCCCTACTCTATATACCATAGCTCTAGCAATACACCATAACACCTATACACCTTAGCCCTTCCATACATACCAACCTAATCCATACACCATAGTTTCTATACACCATACCTCACGCTAACCCACCTAAACCTTAGATCCTAGCCTTGGCTCACAAGGACAAAGACCTCTTTATCAAGTGCATGCAAATGAAACCATGAAGGTGCACCTAGGGTCACGTCCATTCTAGGTCCACTCTCTCTCCTCTCTTCTCTCTCTTTCTCTCTCCTCTTCTCTTTCTTTCTCTCTCCTCTTCTCTCTCTTTTTTCCTTTTCTTTCTCACTTTCTCTCTGCTCCCTCTTATCACTTTCTCTCTCATTCTGCTTAGACCCAAGACAAGTCCGAGCCTCACCCCTCCTCTCTCTCTCTCTCTCTTTCTCTCAGACCCAAGGTGGCTCGGAGCCTCCCTCCCTCTCTCCCTCTCTCACTTGGTTCTTCTTTCTCTCTCTTTCTCTCTTCTTTCACTCCCTCTCTCTCTCTCTCAAGCCTAAAAAAAAATCCCGAACCAACACTTAGGACGAGTCTGGCTTCTCCCTCTTTTCTTCTCTCTCTTTCTCACGATCTCTCTCGTGCAAAGTCCCGGACCTACACCTAAGGTGGGTCCATCATCAGCACACCCCTCTACTCTCTCGTCCTCTCTCTCTCCCATCTAAAGCCCGGACCCACACCTCGCCCTGATCCTCTCATACTCTTTCTTTCCCGTCTAGAGCTCAGACCTACACCTAAGGTGGGTTTATCTCTCACCCCACCCCCTTTACTCTCTTGTTCTCTCTCTCTCTCTCATCTAGAGTCCAGACCCACACCTAAGGCGGATCCATCTCTCTCCTCTATGTACTCTTCCTCTTTCATTCCCTCTTGCATGTTCAGAGCCTAGACCTGCACCTAAGGTGGGTCCATCTCTTTTCCTCTATATCCTACTCTCTCCCACTCTCTCACTCCCCAAGATACCCGGACATGCACCATAGGTGGAGTCATCTCCTTTTAGCCCCCCTTTAATTCTTGTCTCTTTTACCCTAACATGTTCCTCTTTCTAACATTTTTTCTCATCTCTCATTCACTCAACTCATTTTATTTTATTTTTTATGCCACTACTTCTTCATTCTCTTTCTTTACTCATCTCTTTTCTCGACCTTGAGCACTCAATTTGGGGTCTTCTTGAGATAGTGCCTTGAGGTTCTAACTCATGGACTGCTACTCTAACCATCAGCTCACACAGTATTGCTGAGTCGTAAGAGACACTGATTCTCTTGCACTCGATGACTCAGACTGGGGTCATCTTGAGCTAGCTTAAAGTACTAACTCTTATAATGCTCTAACCACCGAGTAACACAGTGTTCGAACTATGAGGGATTGCCATATCTTTTCGCTATCTTTTATTCTCTCCCTTGATCACTTTTAGGGGCCCAAAGCGACATAGTTACAAGCCAAGTCCTGTAACTCCACTTTCCATATGCTCTAGGTACTAAGGCTTCAAGCCTGGTATTTTCCCTTGTCTCCGATAACAACTCTTAGGAGAGGTTACAAAGGGAGGCTGCTCAATTTTCGAGTCATCCTTTCACTTCTTTCATCTCTTCTTCTCCTTCTTCGTATCTCTAATCCAAACTCTCATCAACATACTCTCATCCTTTTCTTTATTCTCTTTCTTACTTATTTTTCATATCACTCTACCCACAAAACTAGAACCACTATCCCACAAGCGCATTAAAGAGGAGATTATTGTAAGTAGACTTTTTATTAGCAGTCTTTTTGTGAGAGTTCGAGTGAGGTGTTGATTTCAGAGGGGGTTGAATTTAAACCGTGCTGCTGGACTACCAGAGGGCTTTCGTCATTGATCTAAGAGGGTTGTAAGCCCGGGAGTATACCACAAACTCAACCGTGGTGAGGTAGGTGTTTGAGTCCACCTCTTCATTGCTCTAAAGTCCTCTCACCATTGGAAATACCTATCCGCATGTGGCACGCGGGGCGCACACGTGATCGAGTGTTAAGAGGTTGTCCGAGAGGGAGCTCATCTAGCCGGGGTTTCCGACGGAGCCTGAGCAAGGTAAATCCAGGCTCGACCAAACTCCTCTGTCAGAAGTGCTGAAACAAAAGAGTCAAATTCAAGAGATTTCATACTATTGAGATTCATGATTAGTCCATCCCATGATTCTTGCACAGAACAAAGTAAAATAGTTTTTCGTCTTCGTCATCAATTTTTACATCCAACGACATCAACTTGTTAATCAAGGCATTAAACTCATTTAAGTGCCCTTGCAAAGATGCACTATCACTCATCTCAAATTGTAAGTTTTCGACGAAGAAAATTTTTATTAGGAAGAGACTTACCTTCATAAGTATTTTTCAGCCTATCCCATAAATCTTTCGCATAAGTTTCTGAGGAGACATTGAATAAAATAGACTCATCAAGTGTAAAAAAAATATCTGCCTTGGCCAATTCATCTTTCTCGTCAAATTCCTCATCATCCATCTGTTCCGATTTATTTTCTCTACCTTTTAAAGCCATTACACAACCATTTTTCACCAACACCGCATAAATCTTTAATTTCCAGGATGAGAAGTCCAGACCGTTAAATTTTAGAATTTCGTATTTAGTTGAACTTCCTCCAGCCATCTTCAAAGATATGTGATCTGCCACAAACCTCGTGCCTAGCAAGGATCTAATCTACCACAAACCTCATGCCCAGCAAGGATCCAAAAAACCACCCTAAGGCTCTGATACCAATTGTAAATGATAAAAACCAAGGTTAGGCAAAAAAAGGGAAAGAAAAGTAGTGCGGAAAAATAAAAGAATAGAAACACAGAAATTTACGTGGTTCGGCAAGTTGCCTACGTCTACAGGACAACAAAGTTCTTTTCCAGTAATTAAAAAAACACCATACAAGAATAAAGAATATGAGAGATTACAAGCTCTCTCTCAAGCTTTAAATCAAGGTCTTTCTCATTAAAATACTCACCCAATGACTAAAGAACTAACCATTTTTTCTCTTGATTTTACCTTGCATTTATTATTCTCTCTTTAAAAATCACAATTTATAAAGAGAAAAAACCCATAAGACTCAAGTGCTTGTCTCTTTTGATTGAGTCTCCTATTGTCCATAGATTTACTAAATCTACTGGGAGTTACAAAAGGTTCCCTCAGATGATTTCCATCCTATTCATACATGGAATCAGGGTTACAAACAAACCCACCAAAATAGGAAACCTTATCTCATATCTTTCCAGAATAGGAAACCTTATCTCACATAACGTGTCCAAAATCATCCTTAACAAAAACGTGTTCGTTATATCTAACGGCCTGTTGGTCCCAAAGACGACCCATTTCTTAGAACTCAAATGAACTGCTTTTGCATATTCAACTCTATTCCCCATCCGTTGATTTTTCTCTCTTAACTGTCCATTCCTTTCGCTTTTCTACTGATATAATAGAAGCTTCAAAGACACTCATGAGGTTCATGAAAAGCTATGAAACTCTCTGGTTTTAAATATTACCAGTTTTTCTCACCAACCTCACCAACTTCAAATAGAACCTTTCTTTTTTTTTCCTGATAATTAACAAAACCTTTCCTTTATTGTCAAAGTGCTGAACCCAGATCTTACGCTTTCCTTTCTAAAAGTAGGTCAATCTTCTCTTTTCTTCCTCTCTCTCTCTATTAAACCAAATGACACGATTTCATTATCTATCTTCTCTCTTGTTCTTATCTCTCTTTCTCTGTTCTTATCTCTCTCTCTTGGAACTTTCTAATCTCATGTCTTCCGTATATGACTGGTTATACTTTTCTTTCCCCCAAGGCTTAACAATTTTGTAGGAGGAGCGTGTTGGGCCCATGGAAGAGATGGAGCAAATGATAAATAAAACAAAGTGATTAGTAGGGTGGCAATTGATGGGATCCGTCGGGTATACCCAACATGGGTCGGGTATAGGTCTACTATTTGGAACGGCGGGTCGGTTCCGGGTGCAAAACTTGGACCCGAACACTATATGGGTCTGGGTCCGGATCCAGCTGGACCCGACCCATACCCGTAAACTTTTAGACATAAATTACTTTACTTTAAGCCCTATTTATTTGTGTGTATTAAAGATTTTATGTAATTAGAACTACTAGTCACCATTAGCTATTAAACGATAAATCACACGGCTTGAAATCTAATAGCAGGTGATAGTGACCTTGTGGCTAATAATACAGGTAAATGATGATAAAAAAATAAGAGCAAAAAAAGGAAGAGAAAAAGAAGCTTATATTGAGGTTGACAATAGACCCGAGACCCGAAGGGTGCGGATATAGGTCCAGTTTTTTGACCTGATGGGTCGGGTCTGGGTCTAAAACTTGGACATGAATCTATTCAGGTCTGGGTCCAGCCGGAACTACCCATTTCACCCGTTGCCGCCCCTAGTGATTAGCGTGAAGGCTGGAAAACATTGTTGTATACATTGTTCAAGTATGAGGAAAAATGTCATCCAAGGGAGTAATTAATTGTTGTATTTTCAAGCTGGAAAATAAAGGAACAAATGAAAGGAGGTCTTATTTGCCCAAAAATAAAGAAGGTGGTCTTCCCAAATTTCGTGGAAAGCAAGGGAATTGGTCAATAATGGAAACATTAAAACCAATTTGGCTCTAAATTACTCTCATTATATATACCCTCTGTGCCTCTCTCATTCTCCCAGACTTCATCCTCCTCAAATCTCATCCTCTCTCCTATCGAGAGAATGGCCTCCTCACTTCTCTCTAAAAATTCTTGCCTCTCCCCACTCCCTCTCATCGTCCTCCTCTTCCTCTGTAGCTAGACTTTGACTGAAAAACCCGGACACTTACCAAGAAACCAACCTACCAAGTTCGGTTTCGAACCTGCCATGATTGGTTTCGGTAAAGAGAAGGTGACCCACCTCCACTTCTACTTCCACGACATGCTAAGCGGCTCAAAACTGACAGCCGTACACGTCGCGCGAGCAGACTCCACCAATACGTCGGCCACTGGGTTCGGAATGGTCATGATAATGGATGATCCCCTCACAGAGGGACCCGAGCTGACCTCTAAGCTGATAGGGAGGGCTCAAGGGATATATGCCTCTGCCGCCCAAGAGGAAGTTGCCTTCCTGATGACCCTCAATTATGTGTTTGTCGAGGGCAAGTACAAGGATAGCACCCTTAGTATTCTTGACCGCAATGCAGTGTTTAGTGGTGTAAGGGAGCTTTTAGACTGGCTCGCGGTTATGCCTTAGCCAAGACCCGTGCCATTGATCTCAAAACTAGGGATGCTGTGGTCGAGTACAACGTAGTGGTTCAGCATTATTGAAGAACTTAATTTTCTCTTTTCTCTTTCTTTTCTTTTTTTTTTGTTTTTTTGTTTTTTTTTTTTATCCTTTTTTCTTTACTATGATATATTGAAGGGTGTAGACCCAGGCTTTGATAATGCCCTTGTGTTATGTGAAACATAATAATAGACGTAGTTTTGTTTGGAAGAAGTCTATGTAAGGCGTATGCAATATGTTTAAAGTAAAGCTGTACAGAAGTAAGAATGGGGTTGGGGTTGGGGTTGTGGTAGTAGCACCACTTGTGCTAGGTAAATTCTAAGCTTCAATGTTTACCTAATTCATTTAAAATCCACTAACAATTTTGAAAAAAAAAAGCAGGTAGGAGCTCGTCATACCCAAAAAAATGTTGCATTGAAACTCTGCTCGAAATTGTAATTTTGGTGTCAAAATCCTCACAAATTGATCATCTCGACTTAAACAATTACTTATATGAAAATGCAATTTTGATGCCCAAATCTCCCGAAATTGATCATCTCAACCCAAATAATTATTAATACAAAAAAAATATATGTCAAATCCTATATGATACATTTTTTGGATCCTCCATTTATTAGTTCACAAATCACTATTTTTAGAGTTTCAATACTCAAGGGAACAGATAAATTTTCAAAACATTATAGGATTCTACTAGTGGAACTGCTTTTCTCTTTTCCTATGAATGTTCTTTTTGACTTTTTGCTTCACCTCTGTCATATGGTTTTCTCACTTTTTCTGTCCCATTCTTTTTCCAACTTTTATTAACCTAAAACTCCTTTCAGTTGTCATTTCACCTATTATGTACGATCGTTATGGAAAGTCCAAATTAGTGTGGGCCTATTTTACAAAACATATCGCTAAGAATCTGGAAAAGAAACAGAAAGTAGGAATAGAACAAAAATCAAAGATCTTAAGAAACGGTTAAAAGATATGACTCCGATGCACAAACGGTTTGTTATCCAAAAAATCAGTGGAGCAGATTTTGTCAAAATCCGTTTACCCATGCATCATGGAAGGCATACATTTATGGGATGGGATCCCTTTTGAAATGGAAATTATTTCCAAAAGAAATTATCGTAGGAAAATGAAATCAGGGGAAAATTTCTCCAAAAGAAAAGGTGTGGGGTTTTGGAGAATCTCCAAGGAATAAGGTGAGAGAGAGAGTGAGAGTGAGAGTGTATGTGAGACTTATAAAGCCAATTAATTACTTTGAATTACCTTGCAGAGGTACAAGAATGTCAATTTTCTCTCTATCACAAATCGATTTGGCTCTGTTCCGATCGAGGCCTGGTAAGCCCTGAAACTGTTCAGGCCTGACCTGGAAAGTGTCCATGAAAAACATGCCTGGACCAGGCCTGGCTCTGCCCATTAAAACTCTATTTGTTGGGGCAGGGCCGGAGAAGTCTTTTTGCTTTAGCTTTTTTTTTTTTTTCTTTTGAATCTCAATCTTCAAACTTTTTTAGGTAGCAAGCCAAACTAAAATACATAGGTTAAAATAATTTTTAGAGAGAGAAAGAGATTGGGATTCTAGAGAGAGAATGGTTTTAGAGAGATTCAGTTTTTGGAGAGAGAAAGAGAGATTGGGTTTCTAGAGATAGAAAGAGTGGGTTTTTAGAGAGATGAGGAAATATTGATTTTTTGGAGATAGAGAGATATGATTTTTTAGAGAGAGAGAGTTTGGGTTTCTAGAGAGTATAGGTTTTTTAGAGATTATAAACGAGATTGGATTTTTAGAAAAAGAGATAGATTGAGTTTCTAGAGAGAATGGGTTTTTAGAGAGAGAGATTGGGTGTCTAAAGAGAAAATAGGTTTTTAGAGAGAAAAAGATAGATTGAGTTTCTATAGAGAGAATGGATTTTAGAGAGGAAAAGAGTGTTTTGAGAGAGAATAGGTTTTTAGAGAGTGCGAATGGGTTTTTAGAGAGACATTGGATTTCTCGAGAGAGAATAGGTTTTAGATAGAGAATAGGCTTTTAGAGAGAAAAAGAGTTTTTAAAAAGAGATTGGGTTTTTAGAAAGAGAAGAGAGATTGGGTTTTTAGAAAGAGAAGAGAGATTGGGTTTTTAGAGATAATGGATTTTTAGAGAGAGAAAAAAAGAGATTGGGTTTCTAGAGAGAATAGGTTTTAAATAGAGACTACGATTTTAGAGAGAAAAAGATGGTTTTTAGATAGAGAATGGGTTTTTAGAGAGAAAAGAGATATTGAGTTTCTAGAGAGAACTAGTTTTTTGAGAGATAGATTAAGTTTCTAGATAGAAAATGAGTTTTTAGAGAGAGATATTCGGTTTTTAGAAAGAGAATAGGTTTTAAAGAAAGAGATATTGGGTTTCTAAAGGGAGAAAATAGGTTTTAGAGAGGTAGAGATTGGGTTTTTAGAGAGAGAATATAATTTTAGAGAGAGAAAGAGAGGTTAGGTTTCTAAAAAGATAATGGATTTTTAATCAAACAAAGAGAGATTGAATTTTTAGAGAGATAATAGGTTTTTAGAGAGAGAAAGAGAGCTTGGGTTTTTAGAGGGAATGGATTTAGATAGACAAAGGTAGATTGAGTTTTTAGAGAGAGGAAGAAGGGGTTTTTAGAGAGACCAAGAGATTGATTTTTTAGAGAGAGAAAATAGGTTTTTATATATAGATTAGGATTTCATAGAGATAATGAGATTTTGGAGAGAGAAAGAGATATTGAGTTTCTAGAAAGAACAATTTTAGAGTTAGAAAGAATGGGTTTCTAGAGAGAGAATAGGTTTTTAGAGGGATAAAAAGAGATTAGGGTTTCAGAGAGAGAGCAAGAGTGTTTTGAAAGAGAGAGATTGGGTCTCTAGAGAGAAAATAGTTTTTAGAGAAAGAAAGAGAGATTGGCTTTTTCAAGAGAGAAGGAGATATTGGGTTTCTAGATTGAGATAATGGATTTTTAAAAAGGGACAAATTGGGTTTTTAGAGAGAGAGCAAATGGGTTTAAATTTTTTTAAAAAGTATTTTAGCGTCTATTTATTTTTGTTGCTTACTACACACAAATAAAAGTTTGAAGAGTGAAGATTCATAATATAGGTCCGGTTACGTTAGGGTACTCATGTTATAAGGCATTTAATAAATGCAATCAATAAATTTTGAACACTTATATTGTTTTATTTTGTATTTGAAGCATTTCTTTAGTAAGGGTATTTTGGTCATTAGGAGGGGTGTAACAATATCTACATGTAGTGTGACATCATTCACAACGAGCACAATGGAGGCATTTAATTCTTCATGTGGTGATGTCACACCCTATGTGGATGATGTCGTATCCTTTCTAATAACGAAAATTACACTTATTTAAACTTATTAGATTACTTAATAAGGGTATATAAGTATCCAAATTTTATTAATTACAATTACTAAATGCTTTATAGTGTGAGTACTATATATAGATATATATATATATATATATATATATATATATATATATATAGAAAAGATAGGATTAGCCCACTAGCTCATATGAGCATATGAACCCAACGACCTAGATTGAATCTAGGCCGATCTGACGATCACGGATGTCTGGTAGTATTTGAATTTTATTTATTTTTCTATCCAAATCACTTGAAATTTTAGGTGTGTGTTCTTCTTATCAAGACGCACCTAAGAAGAAAATAAAAAAAAGTATTCGTAAAAAATAAAAGGACCAAAATACCCTACAAAACGTTTTGGGGGTATTTTCGTCTATTTATTTAATGCAAAATATTTTTTTGATAGTTTTCAAAGATTCACCTATTTTTTATAAACACATTCACCTATTTTTTATAAAAACACGTCTAAAATTTCAAGTGATTTGAATTTGTAGAAAAAAAAACACTATCAGACATTTGTGATCGTCAGATCGGCCCAGAATCAATCTGGGACATTGGGCTCATATGTTCATATAAGCTAGTAGGCTAATCCCATCTTTTCCCATATATATATATATATATATATATGGAAAAGTCTTCCCAACGCCTATAGGCGAAAATGAGCAGTGATTTTGCCTACCTTCATCACTGTCTAAAGTTCATCGGATGGTCACGATTGTCTGCTAGTACTTCATGTTTCATTTTTTTTCTATAAATTGGAATGATTTGACATTTGGAGCGTGTGTACATCTTAATGAGGTGCACCTAATAAAAATATAAAAAAAATAATTTCTGAAAACAAATTGACCAAAATACACTTGAAAATTTCTAGGTTTTTTCGTCAATTTATTTCTTTTAAAATATTTTTTTGATATTTTTCTTAGATTCACTATTTTTTATGAACATACGTTCCAAATTTTAGAACATTCTGATTTGTAAAAAAAATGAAAAATGAAAAACTACTGGATAATCGTGACTGTGCGATGAACTTTGGACGGTGATGAGGGTAGGCAAAATCACTCTTCATTTTCATCTATAGGCATTTATTAGTATCTTCATATATATATATATATATATATATATATATATATATATATATATATATATATATATATATATATATATATATATATATATATATGGGTGTGGTGTCTATAAGGTTGCAACCTTAAACAATCCAATTAAGGTGCACCTCCCAAATTTGTATAGAGCCGAGGCTCTAACCAATCAAATTAGAGCCCACCTTCAAAAAGTTTCCAGAAATATGGTTTCAATATTGAAAAGTTTTGTGATAGCCTTAAATTATATTTCCATCTTTAGTTATAGAATTTAAAGTTTCAAAAATAATGTAAATTAAGCAGATCTATGAAAATTTGAAAATCATGAAAATTGATGGTCAAAAAATGCATTACAAGATGCACTATTTTCAAATTTTGAAATCCATTTTTTTCTCATGTCCATGCATCTTGATGTCGAGATGATCAATTTAATGATATTTGGGTATCAAAACAAGTTCTTCTAGTGATTGTTTAGAGCCTAGGCTCTATATAAACTTTTCCCTTGTCCGAAAATCTATTTTCATATCTAATTATAAAATTTTAAACTCTAAAAATGGTTAAAATCATGTATATCTATAAACATATGACAACCTTGAAAATAGACAGTCTAGATAATATGTTGCAAGAAGCACAATTTCTAAGGACTCAAAATCTTTTTTTCATGTCCGTACATCTCGATATCAAGATGATCAATTAGAGGGTTTTTCAAATCATGTCATTATTTTGTATTTTAATTTTAATCTTTTTATTCAAATCCAAATTACTTGAAATTTTAGGCATGTAATATTTAAAAAAAAAAAGATTAGTAAAAATATAAAAATAAATAATGTGCCAAAAATGACCAAAATACCCCTGATACATTTCAGGGGTATTTTGGTAAATTTAATTTTTATAAATTACTTTTTAAATATTTTTATTAGGTGCGCCTTGATGAGAAGAATGAACGCCTCAAATTTTAAGTGATTTGGATTTCTAAAAAAATATTAAAATTCAAATACGAAATAAGATGGTGACCGTCAGATCGGCCTAGAGGGCTCATATGTAGCTATGAGCTACTAACCTTAGAATATTTCTAGATATATATATATATATATATATATATATATATATATATATATATATATATATATATATATATATATCATGTCACCATGTTAATATAATATAATGAAACCACATATCTAGAAATCCATGTTTATGGTATTTGTATGACCCAAAACTTTGCACGCACAAAGCTAATGGGCCGAGCCGGGGCCGGGCTTATTGAGTTGGGTCGCATTATGTTTCAGGCTTTCCAAGCCAAGCCAGGCCAGCCCGCTTGGCACATTTTTTAGCTTTTCTTGGCCAATTTGGCCCGGTCTTTTAAATAGTGCTATGATCAATGGCTCGGCCGGGTCCAGCCCAGAGCCTTGCCTGTTAGTGGCCCAATATCAAATCCTGTCTGGAAACAGCCCTAGTTAGAAACTTTATAATGTCTTGAAAATCTATTTTCATCCCCAGTTATAAAATTCAAAATATCAAAAATAGTAAAGACAATCACATCAGTAAACATTTAAAAGTAGACAGTCTAAATAACTTGTTACAAGATGCACAATTTTTTAGACTTGAAATTCTCTATTTTCTTCGTGTCCATACATCTTGAGGTTGAGTTGATTAATTGGAGGGTGCTTCATTGTGAGCACACTTCTTTTGTAAGATTTTTGACGTGAACCGTATTTCAATAATATAAAGTAGTAAACTTTTGATTTTGCAACCTTATCGAAAAGAAAAAAATAAAATTGTTGTCTTATAAAAGCTTTTGGGTACATATCCTATAGTCCCGCGAGAGTATGTTCCCTTGCTCCCTCGGTCAAAAGGGCATACTTTGGAGGATTTTTTCAATTTGAAATTTTAAGAACGACCTAAATTCATAGATGATTATTTTCGCAAGAAAAAATTTGAATTTTTTGTTTTCTAGCACTTATTTCTCACCTTTAAAAATTGGACGGTTTCTATTCAATATTGAGACATCATTTTTTCCGTGTGAAGAGGGTGCAATTACAGTAAATGTTTTATTAAAGTTAATCTATGGATTGAAGAGGATATATCTCCAAAATCCAAGGTCCTAAAATTAATCCCAGATAGAGATTCGAGGGAGTAAGTGAATATTATACTCCCAAGGATTATAATATCTTTTGGCAAAGCTTCGTCCTTGTTTTATGCTTCTAGTAAGGACATGTTTTCTATGAGCCACGGACTCACATGTAGAAATGTGGGCCCCTTATGAAGTGGAGAACGACTGTATATAAAACACACTCTTTTGATCTTCTTATGGTTGTTCCATTGTCCAGCATCCCTGTTGAAGAGGCTATTGAGGAGAATGCTGCTTTGACGGTGTCTAATAATCCCATCCGCTCTGTTCTTCTGCTTCATGATACACCTATGTCTGGGGGTATCGTTGCTACTTTGGATGATACTGCGAAGGAGGATGATAGCCTTCGTATTATGCTTGATGATTTGGGCTTGGACTACACATTTCAATCGTTGTGGTCATGCAAACTCATAAAGACAATATCAGAGCTAAGAAGACCATTGGGCAGGAAGCTGAGGAGAAAGCAAGGAAGGTAGCTGAAGAGTTGGTTGAGAATGATTTCGCACTACTACAGCCTGAAGTTGCGCATGTTGTTGGTTCATGTGGTCCTTCGACTGTTGTTCATCAGTCGGTGAATGCCAGCCAAAGGAAAGAAGAAAGTTGCACCTTCAAGGTGCTCGGCTAGGTTGCAGGTGAAACATCCCATGCTAATGCTTCAAGAATGCCAAACGATTGAAGTTAACCCGGTGTAGCTTTGCTCGAGTGAAAGCTCAAACTCTTTGGATGTCGCTCGCACGTTGGAGTGGCAATTTTTTGGACACATTGCTGATGGTCCAGGTACTTCCTCTAATTTATTTTAATGATTATCTTATCTTGAAATGTTAGGGGATTAGGAGATGCTCGTAGAAGAAGAGATGTCCTATTGCTGGTTAAGAAATTTACACCTGATATTGTTATTTTGCAAGAGACTAAGCTTCCCATCCTTTCTGCTAATGGGGCTTGGACCTAGTCTGTTTGATGGTATGGACTCGTGTGGGGCTTTGGGAGGGTTGTGGGTTTTGTGGGATCCTCTGATTCTACAATGTTTTGATGTCTGTAAAGGGGACTGATGCTTGGCTATGATGTTTAATGGTCCAGTGCCCAATTTGTCTTGGGGTTTATGGAATGTTTATGGTCCTTGTGATGCTGCTCTTAAAGAGGGTTTTCTTTTTGAATTATCAAATGTTCATGCTACATTTAGTTTGCGTGTGTGCATTGGGGGAGACTTTAATTTGATTCGATGGCCTGACGGTTGTCCT
This sequence comes from Amborella trichopoda, assembly GCF_054954075.1. Taxonomy (NCBI): domain Eukaryota; kingdom Viridiplantae; phylum Streptophyta; class Magnoliopsida; order Amborellales; family Amborellaceae; genus Amborella; species Amborella trichopoda. Next base: position 28,372,994 of record NC_142346.1, read on the forward strand.
CAGCAACTCGCAGTACTCCTTCTATGAGACTGTTCAATGCTTTCATTGAGAGCCATATGTTATGTGAGTTGCCTTTGTCTGGTGCATCTTTTACATGGTCGAATAATAGCACCACTAATTTGATCATGACCAAGATCGACAGATTCTTTGTTTCCAACAAATTCCTTGAGGTTTTTCCTTTGGCTTCGGTGAAATCCCTTCCGAGGTTATCCTCTGACCATATGCCGCTGTTATTTAGCTCTAGTGCCTCTTTTGGTGGCCCTAAACCTTTTTGTATGGAAATTGGGTGGCTGAATGAGGCAGGGATTGCTGATCTCATTAGAGATACGTCGGCAAATACCATCACCTATAGTTTGCTTGATTTTCAACTTCATAAGAAGTTGCTCAATGTAACGCATAAGTTGATTAGTTGGAAGAAAGATAATCAGTTTCACATGGGTGCTAAAATTGATAGACTGTTGGAAGATATTCAGGATATTGACCAGGCAGTTCAGAGCGAGGGTTTTCTTTCAGAGGTTAATCTCTCTTTTAAGACAGAGAATTAATTCCCTGAATGAGCTCCGTAGATATGGGGAAATCTATTGGAGGCAAAGATCTCGTGTTAAGTGGTTGAAGGAGGGGGACCTTAACACGAAGTTCTTTCACGCTATTGGCAGTGCTCGTAGAGGACAGAATGATATCTTCAGTTTGTCCATACCTGGGATTGAACATGATGATAAAATAGGACGGGAACGAGCCATTATTGAGCATTTCTCTAAGGCCTTCACCTCAGAAGTTCGTTTTACTCCCTATATGGATCGGATTCCCTTTAAGACTCTCTCGGTGGAGGTGGCCGGCCAGCTGGAGGCAGTTGTGTCCATGGAGGAATTAAAAGCCGCATTTTTTTCTTTGGCTGGTGATAAGGCCTCGGGGCCGGAGGGTTCCCTTTGTATTTTTTTCATAGGTTATGGCTTATGATTTCGGGGGAGCTGTTAGGTATGTTACATGGTTTTCTCCTTAGGGGTGTGTTGTTTAGGGGCATTAACTCCACTTTTATTTCTCTTATCCCCAAAAAATCAGTTATTTCGAAATTGTCAGATATTAGGCCTATTAGTTTGCTGTCAAGCTTGTATAAAGTTATTGCTAATGTTTTTGCAATAAGATTGAAGAAAGTATTGCATTCGCTTATCTCAGATCCTCAAGCAGCCTTTATCCAGAATAGGCTTATAATTGATAGTATTCTAATTGCTCAAGAATGCATTCATTCGCGGTTGTCCAGTGGAGAGCCAGAGGTGGTGTTGAAATTGGATATGGAAAAGGCCTACGATAGAGTTGAATGGGGCATTTTGTTGGAGAACATGAAGAGGATGGATTTTGAGGCGAAATGGAGGACCTGGATCTTTGGTTGCCTATCCTCTGTGTATTTTTCGGTGATTATCGAGGGTTGTCCCAAAGGCTTTTTTAAAGCTACTAGAGGTCTTCGTCAAGGAGACCCTCTTTCACCTTTTCTGTTCACTATCAATGCTGAATGTTTTAGTCTCATGCTGACGAATGTGGTAAATAATGGACATTTTTCAGGGTTTCCTGATAGGGTTAGTAGACCTATTATTTCGCATCTTCAATACACTGATGATACCTTGATTTTTAAAGAGGCTAAGATGGAGAATATTGTAAGCATTAGGAGGTTTCTAAACTGCTGTGAAGTGGCGGTAGGGCTTAAGGTAAATTTCTCAAAAACTTCTTTGGTGGGGATTAATTGCTCTAAGGAATGGACAGAGGAGTTGGCGGCGTCTCTCGGTTGCAAAGTTGACACTTTCCCCATGACTTATTTGGGTTACCAGTGTTTGATAATAGGCTTCCCAAATTTGTTTGGGATAAAGTGATACTACGTGTCCAACTAAAGCTAGATATTTGGAAGTATAAATATCTCTCTTTTGGGGGAAGGGTGACTCTATTGCGTTCTTGTCTGACCATCCTACCGATCTATCAGATATCTCTCCTTAAATTGTCTGTCTATGTGGGCAATAAGTTGGAGAGGATGATGCGTAATTTCTTGTGGGGCTCAATAGGGGATTCTAAGAAGTACAATTTGCTAAGGTGGGATAGCGTTTGCACCCCCAAATGTGAAGGGGGGTTGGGCATTAAGAAGTTATCACTACTGAATGAAGCTTTATTAACCAAGTGGTGGTGGATGAGTTTACAATTCAAAGATCAGTTATGATATAAGGTCCTTGTGGCTAAATATGGGGTGGATGGGTTTGGTGTTTGGATAGGCAGGGGAGCTGGGAGTTCAACTCGTTCGGTCTTTTGGAGGGATATCTTTTTGTGCATAGGTTAACTTCATAGGGACATTCGGTGGTGCGTTGGAAGTGGTATGCATATCCCGTTTTGGCATCATAAGTGGTTAGGCAATGGTCCTCTAAAGTCCTCCTTCCCTGAGCTATTTGCTAAAGTGTCTAACACGAATGCTTTGAAAAGTGACTGCAACCAGTTCATAGGAGATTCAGTGGTCTGGTCTATTTAGCTTCCTTATAATAGGGTCAACGACAGCTTCTTGATACAATACTTATCTTTGTTGGAGCAGCTGAAGGAAGTTTGGATCTCATCTTCAATTGAGGATGAGTTGTGTTGTGAGCATAGCCATGGCGGACTTTTCTCGGTGAAAGCCATGTATTCTTTACTGTTTTATGATAGGCACATATGGTCCTTGCCTCAGGTTGCTCTGATGTGGAAATTGAGGGTTCCTCATAAGGTCCAATGTTTTTTATAGTTAGCTGATCAAAATAAGATCCTAACGGTTGACAATTTAATTAAGAGAGGTAAAATCCTTCCCAATTTTTGCTTAATGTATAAGGATAATGGTGAATCTGTTTCACATCTTTTTATTCATTGCACCTTTGGCTCGCATATTTGGGCTTCCTTTTTGGACATGCTTGGATTTAGGTTGGCTAAGCCTCAGGATGTATTGTGTATCATTTCTCAGTTGGTATTCCCTAATCTTCCAAAGTTGGGTGTTGTCTTATGGCAAATCATTAAGGGGGCTATTTGTTGGGAGATTTGGAGAGAGCGGAACGGCCACACCTTTGATGGGGTTGCTCTCTCTTGTGAGAGTCTCTTTCATTGTATGTTACATACCCCTTGGCATTGGTTTTCGGCTACTAATGAAGGGAGGGGTGTCTCTGAGACGGATTCTCACCTTTACTTAGCGAATTTGGTCTTTTCCAAGGTTCCCAATTCTCGATAAGTTGGATGCTAGCTACCTCCTTATAGTGGGTCTTTAAAATTGAACTTCGATAGGAGCTCTTTTGGTCCAGGGAAGGCAGGTATAGGTGGTGTGATTAGGGACTCGGATGGTACTGTTATCTTAGAATATGCTGGGCCTATTGGGGTTGCCACTGCTAATGTTGCAATGTTTTCTTTGTTGCTTTATGGCCTACGGTTAATTAAATCTAGAAACCTAGGAAGCATTATTGTGGCGGAAGGTGACTCTCTTAATGTGATTAAGTGGTATAAGAGAGAACAGAAAGTCCCTAGTAGATTGTGCCCTATTTGGGGTTGGGTGATGGATATGATTGTATTGCCTTCTCTGTCCTTCAAGCATGTCTACAGAGAGGCCAATGTTGTGGCTGATGATTTGGCCAAAAGAGGGGTTTCGCTTGCTTCTTTCTCCCTTGGCCAATCTCTTGATTCATTTTCTCCTTGATTATTTGTAATTTTGCTTGAATTTCTGCAATAAAAATTGATAACATTGGTAAAAAAAAAAAGAATGTGGGGCCCTTAATAGTTTATTTTTCAAATAGAATTTGATCCTAAATTTTAGGGCACATATAATCTTTAACATGGGGATTATTAACCTGTAAAAATAGATAAATTTTTAAAACTATAAATGATATTTTTTGGATAAAATATTTGAACGGTTGATTTTACTTTTTTTGTTTAAAGGACTATTATTTACAGGGGAACCCTATTTTGGTGGACGGTGTAAATCTCCAAACCCGCATAATAACAGGTGCGAGCTTGGGCGCACCAAACAATTTTCCTTCTAATAAGTTGGATTACATGTTTTCATGTATGAATGAAATAAGTGATGTTATAATTGTTTCTCTCGCTCATGTCTATCTCCCTCTCTCTCTCCATGTATTTTAGGATGATGATTAAGAGTAGGTTCATTTAAAAGCTTTATGGGGTCCAGTATAATGCATCAATATTCGATTCCATACTCGTTTGCCTTGCTAAACACAATAAAACATGCATTAAATTTCACTCGAAGAATGATCATTCTAATTTCCAATTTTCCATATCAGCTTCCTGTGTCATTTAGCCATTACTCTCTATATTGGATTTGAAAATAGCTAAAGAATGCACCAACATCTTTGAAGTTGCAATACCATTTGTAAGCCACTAAGAAGTAAGAACACATACATTCAAATGTGATATTAGCTAATACTCATACTTTACCAAATCATAGACTTAGTTCATCCCTTAATTCAAATATAGTTTGGATCTACCATGCAATATGCAAGATGGATTAGAGCATATATTGAGGGACTGTGGATTAGAGCATATATTGAGGAACAATAAACAATCTTAATGAATATATATGATAATTTGTAAAGATCACATACACTCTACTGCAAAGAGACTATTCAACAAAGAGAAAACCTATTCAAAGATAGAGACTATTCAGAAAAGAGAAAACCTCTACCTGATTATAAAACTCTCTCGGTCTCTTATGCACATCCCTCTCTCTCCTCTCTATCTCTTAAGAATGTCTCTCTCTCTTAACCCCCACTCCCCTCTAAAATCTTTGTCTTCATCTTTTTCTTTTATATTTTATTATCTTTATCTCCATAATTTACAAGTAAGTTAAGAAAACGTGAAAGGGCCTAATCTAAATTACCTAATTCACCAAAAGATAAGTCAACAAAATATCCGAACCTCTTATTTTTAGGAAGTGCATGACTTTTGTAGACTGTTGCCTTTTCTATCACTTTCCCTAGGATACAAAATGGAAAACGTGCCCCACTCTAAAATTTAGGATTTTTTTTTGTAGATCAGTGAGGAATACATGCCCCTACTTATTTTTAAAAATAATTAGTGATTTTCAAATGTGTCAGTGAGAATAGAAACCTAGACCGATAGCTGAGGCTCAAGTGGTAAATGTGTCAATGGGAATAGAAATCTAGACCGGTAGATGGAAACCTAAACCGATAGGTAAGGCTCAAGTGGTAAATGGAAATCTAGACCGGTAGATGGAAACCTAGACCTATAATTGAGGCTCAAGTGGTGAATACGTCAATGGAATGGAAACCTAGTTCAAGTGGTGAATGCATCAATGGGAATGGAAACTTACACCGGTAGTTGAGACTTAAGTGGTACTACCACCACGACCTCGATCCCATTCCAAAAAAGAATGTTATTCAGTGGGGATTTGTAAAATTTAGTATATCTCTTGGCTTTCTTCCTATATTTCTACATGCAATATTTTAAGGTGTCAATCTCTTTGGAGTTGTATATCTATCTCTTTAGATATACACTTACAAGTTAGAATCTCTCTATGCGTACTTTCTCTCCAAAAAGATATGTACTATTTCTCTCTCCAAACAAGTGTGTACTCTCTCTAATCCTACGATGTGTACTCTTTATCTCTCTCTTCAAAACAGATGTGCACTCTCTCTATATTCAATTATGTGTACTCTCTATCTCTCTCTTCAAAACAGATGCACACTCTCTCTCTATCTTCCTTTTCTCTCTTAAAATGTATGTATACTCTCTATCTAATCCCATAAAAGATGTGTAATCTCTGTCTTTTAAAAGATGTGTACTCTCTCTCTTTTCTCTCTCTCTTCTTTTAAAAGTGAGAATGTCTCCTACAACCTCTATAAAATTAGAGTCTCTTCTTATTTTCGTAACAGGTTTCTACCCCTTAACTTTGGCTTAATAATGTAGTAATATATAGTACATTATTAAGCAAACTACATTTATTAAGCAAGAGTTGAGAGGGGTGGACATTTGTCACAAGAATAAGAAATGACCCTCGTCTTATAGAGAGTGTATGACATAGTACCCATCTATAGGGAGAGAGAGAGATGTACCCTCTTTAGAAGGAAAGATAGATGTAGATGAAAGAGTGGTGTGAGAGATATATAGAGAGAAAATTAAAGAGTAACAGATTTTTAGAAGATAGAGAATCTTTAGAGAGAATTTTATGGTTCCTATTAAACTTCCTAAAAGTGTCGGTGTAGTAATATAGGAAGAGAAGTGTGTACCCTCTATAGAGAGAGAAATAGAGAGACATGGATGAGAGAGATCTAAGAGAGATATGTATACTTATATACAAGGGAAGAGATAGAGAGAGAAAAGATGAAAGAGAGATGTGAGAGATATATGGAGTGAAAATTAAAGAGTATGAGACTTTTTGAAGATAAAGAATTTTTAGAAAGAATTTTATAGTTATTATTAAACTTCCAAAAGTATTGGTGTAGAGATATAAGAAAAGAGATGTATACCCTCTTTAGAGAGAGAAAAAGAGAGACGTGGATGAAAGAGATGTGAGAGGATTATGAATGCTTATATTCAAGGGAAGAGAGAGCATATGTATCTCCTAAAATATTTGGCAGTATCCTAAAACAAACCCTAGATCATGTAGAGAGCTTTTTTTTATGGAAGCTTAGAGATATGGGACGTGGAAAGAGATATGGGAGAGAGGGAATGCATGAGAGAATTTAGGAGAGATGAACGAATTTTATAGAAGCTTATATTAAAGGAGAGAGATAGGGAAAGATTGGCGAGAGAATGCCTGTAGAGAGAGATGTCTATGGATTCTTGATATGGAGAGATTTTAGGAAAGATGAGATATTTTTATAGAAGGTTATGTGTAGGGAAGAGAAAGAAAAGGAAGTGGAGAGAATAAATATATATCATAAATAACTATCTATAGAAACATACTAATGATACCAAATAGAACAAAAATAAAATAATTGATTCTATTATAAATTTTCATTTATTTAAATAGAATATGATAATCTAAACATACCACAATCTATATCTAATTAGAGAGAGATGCACATAACTTTAAGGGAAGAGAGACCTAACCATAGTATATTTAAAAGAAAAAAGAGAGAGTATCCCACGTCCAGCTTTAAGAGGGTAAACCAAGCCGCTCCTTTAAGGTACGAGAATACATATATTCTTCTTATCTTCCTCTCTCAAGGTATGAGAGTACATATATTCTTCTTTGATAGGATGAAGGCATGAGAGTACATATTTTCTTCTTTGAGATAATGGTTCCCATCATGCTTTATGGTTTTCTTATATTAGTGTATTTTTATTAAATTTTTTGTTTTCATTAGATATTGGTTTAGTTTTGTTGAATTTTGTGTTTTCATTACATAGTTTCGTCAAGCTTTTACTAGGTTTTGGACATCTTTGAAGTAATGTTACCCCATCATGCTTTATGATTTTGTTATATTGGTTCAATTTTGTTTGTGCTTTCATCTTATATTGGTTCAGTTTCATGAAATTTTTTGTTTTCAGTCCATAATTTTGTCATGCTTTTACCTTAGTTCAGTTTCATTAAATTTTTCGTTTTCATCTTATATTGGTTTTGTTTTATTAAATTTTCGGTTTTCATGCGATAGTATCGTCATGTTTTTACCTGATTTTGGATTTTTAATATGCAAAGTCATAGAAGTGCTCCTCTAATTGTTTTATTTTCTTTTTTCTAGATTAGTTTTCATAAGTTTTAAGTTTCAAGTTTTGTTATTTCGGTTAATTGATAGAGGGGCTTGCCTACCATGAAGGAGTAGAAAGAGAGATAACATACTCATAGTGGTGCTCCATAAGCATATGTATGGGTATGAATCATGTAAGGGATTTTCATGTGCCAGTGTATGTGATGATGCAAGTTTTTATTTTTGGGGTAAAAATATAGCTCGGTGGAAGAGATCATAGTCTGCAAATATGAATTAGCAAATTCTATAGGAGGCACTCTTATGTATCATTTGTGATATTCTAGGGTTTGGATCATGGCTTAGTAGTTAGGGCATTCAATGGCCCAATACCTCAATTTCTTCCTTTCCCTATTAAGACTATATTGGACCTGAGTTACTTTGAAATAACAAACAAAAATTATAAGATATTAAAATAATTCTAAATTTTTACTCTACTTCACAACTTTAATGAGCTTTCCATATAAATATTATTTTTTATGTATGTAATAATAATATATATATGGGTTTGTCTAGAGTTAACATCCCCTCAAAATACAAAGGTTAAAGCTAAAAGGGGTTGTGATGGGTATATTTATCAAAAAGATTATTATTTTTTGTTTAAGAAATTATTTTAATAGGTAACTTAATCGTTAAGCAAGGGTGCATTTAAATATTTTACAAAAGTACAATGGCATTTTAGAAGTTAGTGTATTGAAATTTTATTTGTTGAGTACCCTTGTCTTTAAATAAAAATTTCAACTTTTACTCTTTATGGAGATGACAAAAGTACCTATTGTGTAATATTTACAAAATTGTCCTAACTTAATGATGAAGATATCACAAAGAGTAACTTTTTTTTAAAAAATAGTCTATACAATTAGTAAATCCATTATTCGCAACTCTCTCTACCTTTAACCTTTGTAATTTGAAAGGTTGAAGTTTAGATTATATATATATAAACCTTTTTGATATTTTTGAGGACAAGAACAATTTTTATGGTGTATGGATGAGGCTGTCAATGCTACCGCCCTCAAGAAATCGTCCATTGGTTGGATAGGATCTCTCGCTCAAACTAAGAGTCTAGACTATCTATTTGTTAGCGATTGGTTTGGCAACATGCCAGGCCACCCCTGCTCAGCTTAGCTTGGCTTTGGCTATGTCTAGGCCGACCCAAATATATTCAAGAGGGACATGTTCGATTTAATGTTTTTCAAAATCACCCACATATAGAAATCTCATATTATATAGGAATGAGATATTCTAATGTTACGGGGGATTGAGACATTTTTTTATTATGTGAGATTGATATTGATAATTGATAAGTTTCGAATAGGAAATAGAAATCCAAAAAGGGTTAGGACTCTTGGATATATCTCCTGGTCTTCTAAGATATATGTAATAACAATAGGAATTTCCTATTTAGTATGATTCCTAATCTTATATATATATGGGATGACAGTACAGAGACTTTGTGTGCCATATTTGGATCAACATATGAGAAATGTGCTTTTCTCTAGAGAGAGAAAGGGGCAAGGCCTCCTGTACGTAAGATGCAAGAGGTTTCCTCTTAGAGAGAAGAAAGCGTCCTATGGAGAGAAATATTGTGATGGTGCCTCCTTTAAACTCCTGACTATTGAGAGACTTGTTTCTTGTAGAGACACAGTTCCATAGAGATTTTGGGTTGTTTTCCTTTTCTTTGTTAGAGCGAAAATCAGTTTCTTATTGCTCTAGCGTCTCTATCTCGTATTGTCGGTAATGGTTGCCAGAAGTAAACAGTTGCTCTCACGTCTCTATCTGGTGTTGTCGGTAATGGTTGCCAGAAGTAAAGAAAAGAAGGGAGAGTGGTTTAAAAGGATTTGCTCGACTTGGTTTTGGTCGAGAGATGTAACTCTATATCCTAAATTCTTTGATGTAACTTTCAATGGTATAGTGGATTTCTGTTTGCCGTACCCGTGGAGCCCTTTTGGATGAACCACGTAAATCTTTGTCTTCTTGTGGTATGTGTTTCATGCTTTATTTCTCATACTTATTTGTCAAAAATCAATATATTGGGTTTAGAGCTTCCACGCAGTACATGATATTTGTTAGCGATCGGTTTGGTAATAGGTCAGGCCAGCCTTGGCCCAACCTAGCTTGGAAAAATTAGAGCTTAGTATATTCAAGAGGGAAAAATTAGTGAAATACAAGATAAAAATTTGGAAACACAAAATTGGTCCTGGGGCCAGCCCCACTATGTCCTTAGAAAAAAACTATTTTATATTTTTGTGTTTTGCACTGAAAGAGGGAAATAACTATGCAATATCTAACTAGGAAAGACATAGAGCGTGCTAAACTTCAAATAAATAAATAAATAAATAAGCGAAAAGGTAATGAATAAGAAAAGACTTTTAGAGTAGGGTGCACTTAGCATATGGAGCCTCTGTAGGTGTAGAAGTACGATGCACTTCAAATTTTATCATGGTATATAATTTTGATGTAAAATGTTATTGGGATTATCTCAAAATCTATTTTTATATGTAATTATAAATTTTTAAATTTCAAAAATGGTTAAAATCAAGTAGATCTATAAACATGTGAAAATCTTGAAGATGGATGTCATAGATAATATGTTGTAAAATGCACTAGTTTTGAGACCTGAAATCTTTTTATTTTTCATAGTCATACATCTCGATGTCGAGATAATCAATAAAAGTGTTGTTCAACATTAAAACTACCTTTTCCGAGGCATCCGTAGTTCTACATTATAAGGTAGCATCTTTATATAAATGTTTTCCTTTAGAGAAAAGAAACGACAACCCAAAAAAAAAAAAGAGTGAATTAAATTAGTAAGAAATATATCAAAACTGTAAAATTGGATATAATTAATGAAGATATCCAAAAAAATTGAATATGAATAAAACATAAAAGAGGAATATAAAGGAAATCCAGAAATAGTATCTGGGCCCATTTGGATTGGCATCTTGGGCTGGGGCCTTGGATATGGTTGATGGATAATATACTAATTTCCTCTAATTTGAAAAGAGGAACTAAACATGATTCTTGATAGTGCGAGGCTTGGAGGAGTATATTTCAGAGAAAAGAAAAGCTAGCGTTTTGGCAATACAGATCTATATTAAACTTAGGGTTTTAAGGGGCGATTAGGACCTTGGTAATCTAAATTAGGGTATTGGCAACCTAAATGTGGGTTAGGAACCTATTGGGCTTGGCGTAGGCCCTACCCATTAACAAGAATTTTTTTTTGTCGTTTTCTTTTTAATCACACTCTTCAAACTTTTTTTGGTTTGATAAGCCAAAAAAAACATATCTTAGAATATTTTATAGAAACTTTCATGGGTTTTTATGGAAAAAAAGACGCAATTGTTTGCTGGAAGTTTTTCTTTATCATCTAGAAAGTATAAAGAAATTTTGAGTAGCTGATAACTTGCTGGAATGTTAAAGAAGTTTTGGTTTATGTTTGATAACACATACAATATATATAGAAATTTATAATATATATAACATTATTTAATATATACTATAATATAATGTATTTTACAAATATTTACAAATAGAATATTATATATATATATATATAGATATATATATTATAAATGAAATGTAATGTAATACTTATACAATATAATTGATAATATAATAAATATATATGATAATATAATGTATAATATATAATATATAATATATAATATATAATATGAATACTTATAAACCCAAAATAATTTTTAATTCTTTTTTAACATTGTTCATCTAGTGATAATAAAGCCATCTAAAAATATTGGAAAAGAAAAACTTTCTATGATCTAAATCCAAGCATCTTATCAAAACGGATAGCCTAGGTTAATTGGGTTGAAAAAGTACTTTTGATGTTGCATTTTCAAAATTTATTTATTATTATTATTTATTAGAATGAAAAGAGTGTATATGTTAAATTTTGGATCAAACAAATAGACCTAACATGATTTTTGAATATTGTTGCATTATATTACTATACGACCATCGCATGAAATCATGCCATATATATATATATATATATATGAAACTCTTGTCAATGTCTATAGGTGATAATGAACAGTGATTTCGCCTATCATTGCACAATCATAGTTATCTAGTAGTGTTTCATTTTTCATTTTTTTTCTACAAGTCCAAATTACTTGAAATTTGGAGCGTGTATACATATTAGTGAGGTGCACCTAATAAAATTATGAAAAAACTAATTCGTAAAATATAAATTGATCAAAATACCCCATAAATTTTTGAACGTATTTTGGTCAATTTATATTTTGTAAATTATTATTTTTATATTTTTATTAAGTGCACCTCACTGCATACGCTCTAAATTTCAGGTCATTCTGATTCGTAAATAAAAGTTGAAAATTAAAATACTATCGGACAATTATAATCATGTGATGAAGTTTAGATAGTGATGAGAGTAGGCAAAATCCTTATAAATTTTTGCCTATAGGAGTTTTGTAGTATATTATATTATATTATATATATATATATATATATGTGTGTGTGTGTGTGTGTGTGTGGAAAATGCTGAGATTAGCCCACTTGCTCATATAAACATATGAGCTTAATCTGGGCCGATCTGACGGTCACGACTTCATTTCGTATTTTAATTTTAATTTTTTTTAAAAGAATACAAATTACTTGAAATTTTAAGCGTGTATTCTTCAAAAATAAGAGAATCTAATAAAAATATTAAAAAAATATTTTACAAGAAATAAATTGATCAAAATATCCCTGAAATGTTCCGGAGGTATTTTACTTAACTAATTTTTTGGGAATTATTTTTTAAATATTTTTATTAGAGGCGTCTTAATGAGAAGAACACACGGCTGTAATTTCAAGTTACTTAGATTTGTATAAAAAAAGAAAAATTCAAATACGAAATGAGGTTGTCATCGTAAGATCGGTCAAGATTCAATCTAAGCCGTTTGGCTCATATGTTCATATGAGCTAATAACCTAATATCAGCATTTTGATATATATATATATATATATATATATATATATATATATATATATATATATATATATATATATAAAGTAATGACACTATGAGACCCTCCCACACTACACCCATGTGAATAGGACATCAAATGATCACCATTAAATTTTGACACGGGTATTTATAAAAGTTATCACATAGGTGTGGCACTTGGGGGAATGAGTTTATTGATAACTTTTCAAGAGTTCTTTTTCAAAATTTAATGGTAATCATTTGGGGACTCACATGGGTGTGGGAGGGTCTCATAGTATCATTACTCATATATATATATATATATATATATATATATATATATATATATATATATATATATATATATATATATATATATATATATATATAAATAGGGTTTTGTTGGCCTACATCACTTGTGGTGTAGTCCTTTAAAGTGCTCAATATTTTTAGACACTTAAATATCCTTATCCTATAGTATAATAACTTTTTGTTTAGGGGTATTTTAAGTAATTAGTCAAAAGTAAACTAAAAATTCCTAATAAAAACAAAAGCATTTATTAGCACTAGTTGACAATGACATCACCCGCAAGATGCATTAACTATTTTAACTACTAATAGCATGCCACTATTTTTTTATAAAAATATTCATTTTACCTTTCTAAATGAACAAAAATGCCCTTAATTGAAAATTTTATAATCTAATATTTGATATTTATATATTGGACATAATATAATTAATATATATTATATAGTACAAATTACATTAATAAAATAAACATAAATGCGTAATATATAATACAGTATCATAGTATCTATTATACATTACACATAATATATAATATAAAATATATATGAAATGTATTATTTAATATATAAATAAAATATTAGATAACATATATTATGCTGTAAATAGTTAATAGTGAATAGTGATCACGAGAAAAAATAATCGACAAAAGCTTTTGGGAAAGTTTGGGTTCCTAGCACCCCTTGCCCCTGGAGGAATTAAACTTTTTTATTTGAAAAGGGAAAAGGAAAATTTGGGTTTCCATTATTGTAGTAGTTTCGTGAAGCCAAACTTGGAACTGTTATAATATTAGGAGCAGTATATTTTTTATAGTTTTTTTTCCTGAAAACAAACATGCGCAAGAGAGATTGGATTTATAGAGAGAGAGTATGGGTTTTTAGAGAGAAAGAGAGATTGGGTTTCTAAAGAGAAAGAATGAGTTTTTAGATAGAGAAAGAAAAATTGGATTGCTAAAGAGTGAGAGATTGGTTTCTAAAGAAAAAGAGAGATTGGGTTTCTAGAGAGAGAGAATGAGTTTTTAGAGAGAAAGACAGAAAAGGGGTTTTTAGAGAGAGAAAGAGAGACTGGATTTATAGAAAGATAAAGAGAGATTGGGTTTGTAGAGACAGAGAATGGGGTTTAGAGAGAGAAAGAGAGATTGGATTTTTAGAGAAAGCATATGGGTTTTAGAGAGATAAAGAGATATCGGGTGTCTAGAGAGAGATTATGTTTCTAGAGAGAAATTAGCTTTCTAGAGAGAGAGATATTAGTTTTCTAAAGAGAAAGAATGGGTTTTTATGGAGAAAAAGATTTGGTTTCTAGTGAGAGGGAATAGGGTTTAAATTTTAAAAAATATTTTAGCATCTATTTACTTTCATTTTTTTGAGGTTACTACAAACAAGAAACATTTGAAGAGTGAAAAATTCTTTAAAATAAAAAATAAAGTATATATTAGAAAATCCAAAAGGGCTTCGAAATGGGCCATGCCAGGCCTTATCGAACCAAGTCTAAATATTCCCGGGCCCGATGGTAACTTTTTGGGCTTGCTGGGCCATTTCAGCCCAGCTCAGACCATCGGCAGCCTTAGTTGTAGCATAGGTGGGACTCTAAAATATCATTTTTTTTTTTTACCAATGTTACTTAATGTTATTAAGAGAAGAAACTGCAGCATTTGGATTACATATTAAAAAACAAGTAAAGAAGGCAAAGATAAGCCACTGTTAGCGAGGGAATCTGCCAAAGAATTGAGCTTCCCTCAAAATGTGATGGAAGGAAATAGTGAAAGACTCTGTCAATTCAAAAATTTGTAGCCACACTGATCTAAGTTCCTAAGGCACCTTCCACTCCTTGGTACATCACTTGATGACATCTATGAAATCGCCCTCAACCACACAAACATGTCCCTGTAGATCTAAGAGCCTCATCCTATGAAAGAGTGCCAAAATTTCGGCTCGATTGGCAGTTGCCACCCCAATTGGACCAACATCGATAAAAATCAACACCCCATTCTTAAATATCTCAAAAGGGTGCTCTATATTGGCTCCAAACTGGCTCCCTTTGTCTTTTTGAATTGTCCCTGTAGGGGGTATATATATCAGTTGGGTCCCAAGTCTAAGAGATGAGGATTTATGTGCTAATAGCTGTCACATGATGCAAGAGCATGAGGGTGATATAGTCATAAATTACGCAGCAAAACAAATTTGAACATGGGATGGCCTACTCTACCTTTCACGAGAAAGGGGTCACAGTACTGATTTCGATTGCAGAGCAAAACATTATGGCTTCCCGTATCGAGGGTATCTTTCCAAGGGTTTTCCAGGATGAATTTATCTTATTTTATTTCCTCAAGAGCAAAAGTGTTGCATTGGAGTCCAATTTTAATTAAGTGTATGTTTGATAGCACTCATATTCTAATATGGGTGTGGTTTGTATAAGACAGAGGTTCTAAATAATCAAAGTAGGCGCACCTTTAAATATTGTCGAAAGATGTTTCAGTACTAGAAATCTTGGTGATATTCTTAAAATTCATTTTTATCTATAATTATTAAATTTAAATCTTCAAAAATATTGTAGATCGAGTAGATCTATGAACACTTGAAAATCTTAAAAATTGACGGTCCAGAACTTGAAATTCATTTTTTCTCATGTCCATTCATCTTTGAGCTTGAAATGAATTTAGACTCTAATATTTCTAGATATTGCAGAAATCTTCTATAATTTGAGTTTATATTATCCAAGTAACCACAAATAGCAACATTCCTCATAATTCAATTCCTAATTAAATTTTGCGGAATTTTATTTCTTTAGAAAAATTTGGCATGTCCCTCCCCACTCATTCCCTCTTTCATCTCTCTCCCTCTTTGTCTTTGGCAAGGGCCCCCTCTCTATCAACGAATAGTGTTAGATTTTGTGCTATCTAAAATCACCGGGGTAATAAAATATCATATTATGTGGGATTGAGATTAATATCGATAAGTTTCCTAAAGAAAATAGAAATTTAAAAAGATTAGGACTCATGGATATATCTCTTGATTTTTGAAATATGCGTAACATCTATAAGAAGTTTCCTATTAAGTGTGGATTTCTTACCTTATTTGGGTTACCATGTAAGAAAGTTGGCTTCCTCTAGACAGAAAGGGCAGCAGGGCCTCCAATACATGACATGCAAGGTCTTCCTTAGATAAAAGAGAGCTTCCTATATAGAGAAACATTGTGATGGTGCATCCCATAGAACGGTTTCTTGTAGAGAAGTGGTTTCTATGAAGATTTTGAGTGGTTTCCCATTTTTATTAGAAAGTCTCGATCATTCTTAAAGTTGTCCTCCTAGACGTAGAGAAGCGGTTCCGATGAAAATTTTAGGTAGTTTTTCTTTCTAATTAGAGAAAGTCACAGTTGCTCTCAAAGTTATCTTTCTATCCAATGGTCTAGTTATGGTCACTTCTTAGATCACTCGTTTGGAAGAGTAGGTCTAAAAGGATTTGCTCGACTAGGTTTTATCAAGCATTAGAGAGGTAAATCTATGTTTCAAAATCTTTGATGTAACTTTTATTGGTATAGTGGATTTCAGTTTGACATGCCCGTGGATGTAGTCCTTCTGGCGTGAAACACAACATAAATCTTTGTGTTCTCTATTTTTTTTTTTCTTAGTTTATTTGTTTATTGCCGGTTCTATTTTTCTCATACTTTATTTGCCAAAAATCAACCTGTCAGGTTTAAGGTTTTACTTTTCTCGTACTTTATTTGCCAAAAATCAATCCGTCGGGTTGCAAAACAAAGACCCAATCCTCCCAATCTCTACCTCGACAAAGGTTGTCTCTCTCACAAAGGGACCCTCTCTCTCTTGCTCTATCTCTCAACATACGCCCTCTCTCAAACTCTTAAAACATCATTGGAAACCCAATCTCTATCTATGTGCTCCAATCTCTATATATATATATATATGGAAGAGACTACAAAACGCCTATGGACGAAAATAAACAGTATTTTCATCTATAGGCTCTGCGCTGTCTGATTTTTTCGGACAACATGGATTAAAGACGATCACCGATGTAGCATGTCTGTGGCTGTTGGTCCGTCGCAGATATAGCATGCCCGTGACGGGATTTTTCTCACGTAAAATTGACGCAAAAATATACGGGGACCGCCACAGCTCCCATAGATCCATGCCAGTTTTTAGGCAAAATCGTTACAGACATAGCATGTCAGTGACAGGGGCGAAACACTGTAGCAATTCGCCTATAGGAATTTTTAAGGCTTTTCCTATATATATATATATATATATAGAGGACCCAGTTTCTATGCTGCTAAGCCCACATATGTAGAAATGCGTGACTCTTAATAAATCTATTTTTTAGATAGATTTTAGCAGTTAATTTTTAAGGACATGTAATCTCTAACATTGAGATCATGAATACGAAAAAATAAATAAATTTTAAAATCTAGAAATAACAATTCTAGTAAGAAAACATTTGGACTGTTAATTTCCATTGTTATGTAAGGACTACAACTTTTCTAAACTTAAGACGCTCACGGCTATAAGAGAAGGAAACACACAGCTGGCGCAAAGGAAGGAGGCGCACTTCCGCGCATGTATAAGCTATTGTCGCGCATGAAAGTAAAGGAGGCATCGCCATGAGTGTAAGGATGCCTCGCCGCATGCGCAAGAGACAATGCCACGTGCGAACTGAACTAACGCCGTGCATGTAAGAGTATCGCCGGGTGTGTAAGAAGGCATAGCGCCGGCTGTAAGCACCGGCTATGTAAGAGAGGAGGAAGCCTAGCGCCAGCTGTGAAGAACCTAGCACCGATTGGAGCATCGCCGCGCATGAAGTGGGTTATCGGCGGCTATGTTTCTGAGTGTGCAGCACCGGTTGTTTTGAGTGTCTAGCGCCGGCTGTGTTGTATGCAGCGTCGACTGTGAAGAGACCAGCACCAGCTGTGAAGAAGAGAGAGACTAGTGTCGGCTGTATTTCTGACATGCATGGGTTGTGAGTGCCACCTATTGAGTGCATGCTGATTTGACCACCATTTGTCCCTTGCTTGTTGGGTAGTATGCCTTGAGTTTGCCACTTGTTGACAATGTAAGCCCATGTTTGCCACTTGTGAACTCTTACACACCACTTGTCACTTGTTACCATTTTTCTTTTATAAATAAAACTCTTCTTATCTCTCTAAGAGCTTTTGCTCCCTCTCCCTCTCCCACATCCTTTCTCTCTCTAGAGCCCAAGGGAAAACCCTTTTGCTGCTACCGTTGGAGAGCCTTGCCAAAAAGGTTGAAGTGGTTTGTGTGTGAAGTTTAGGAGCACCATGAACATCAGGTAAGTGAGCCTAGCTATTATACATCAATAAATTCTAGGGATTTATGCTAAGTGTTGAAAAGGGGGGAAAAAGATAGGATGAAATGTATGAGCATGAATGCATTGCGATGAGCTTGAAATCTCAGATGCCATGATCGATTGAACCCCGTATATGATTCTACTTGGGATGAAAATGTGTGAAGTAGTTCACTTGTGGGAGTAGTTTAATATGAACTTGGTTTGCATCAAGATTTGCATTGGTTTATTCTGTGTTGAATGTTCTCGAATGTTTGTTAAACTTGAGAAGGCAAATTTCCAGACTGTAATGGTTGTTACAAAGGACTTTTCAATAGTCAAACGGCATCCAAATGGACCCAAGCTGGTTTTGAATGAATTATGTGATTGTCTATTTCAAATTTTATTTTTATATCATCTTGATATTCCACATGGATTAGAAACTATGCTTCACAATGTGTGGGTATGTTACTGTTAAAATATTGCAGAAAATTCTTGAATGGTTACTCTTTTCATACGAAACTTGTGACCTATCAAATTATATACAAATTCTCTCAAATCACCGCTATTTAATAAATACATGTGTCTATTATGATGTTTATGTTTTAACCTTCCCAAACTCTTCTTAAATAATGGGTCATACTTTAAATTGTGTATATATGTCACAGTTAGCAGATTTCACTGGATTTCACAGTTACTACCTCTGTTGTCACAAGTTTTGACTAATCAAACGGAGTCCAAAGGCTTCAAAACTTCTGCCACTTGAACGATATGTGTGTGTACTAAAAGTTGTATGTTGAACCCTTTTTGAAATTTCTGGTAGGTTGCGAGTTATGCCCCAAGACATGAGGGTATATTATTGTTCACAGTTGTAGGAAAATTTCAGCAACTGTCACTCACTTTGTGCTACACTTTTGACGTATCAATTGTTATCCAAACACCTTCAAAATACAACCATGTTAAAGCTCTATGTGTAAAATTAGAGTTGCATATTTTGATCATTTTGAGATTCTCCCTAGATTGGAAGTTATTCATTCGAGAAAGGAGGTATATCACTGGTACATTACATGGAGATTTTCATATTTGTGTCTGTTGTAGAAATATATGGTTTTAAATGGTTTTGCACTCTAACTCTGTTCAAATGCGTTCAATTCACTTTCAGATGAGCCTTAAGTGAGTCTATTTTGAAATCAACTTTTGAATCACCCTAAAGCTCTCCACTGTCTGAAACTAGTGCTTTTTCCTATGAGGGCATCACAGTTGTTGATGAAATGAAATTATATTCACTTATTGAACGATTCACTGATGCTTTTAAATAACAAGTGCAAAGAATGATAGCTGATGAACTTAAATGTTATTGAAAGGCCTCGCTGTGATAAGTGCTACATATTAACTGCCCTGGAACTATACGAGTAATGCTATGCAATCGTGCAGTGAGCGAACATTTGATAAATGCGCATGATCTATGATAGCCCTGTAATACATATTGCATGAATGAGACTATGAGTCATAAATGTTAATTGACAAGTGTAAATTCCGTGTGATAGCTCTCTTATGATGGATGCCTCATGCTAGTGGCGTAGCGTACATGTTGGTTGTATATTTCTGAATGATACTCAGACTTGTTAATGAGACTACAATTGTCGGTCATGGGGTACTGACTGAGTGCGAGTAAAGACCAATGCTTGACTGTTCTGTTCTTATACTATGTACTAACCACTACTCAACGGGCTACCCATTGATAGTGGCTACTGTTATGTTATGATACTATAATTTTGAGAGCTATGCAATGGGTCACCCATTGGTGGTGCGACTGAACTAATGGATGCTATGATCATTCTTAGGCAGGCCTTGTGTGTGTTGGATGCCCACGATTGATATGAATGGGTGTCTGCTTTGAGGGTATTGCAAGGCCTACTTATGCAACTGATACCAGTGAGGTGCATGCTTTGGGCATATTTGCATGACCTGACCATCTATTTATTGTGAAATGGAAATGTGCTCTATGATAAAGAAAGAGTATACTCCGTTAAGACAAAAACGTCTACTGTGAAACGTTTTCGGTTAGAGATGAATGAGTGATAATGCGAAGTGCATGATTGTTATGTACCATGATGGTGTTTATTAAGGAAAGGTTTTTTGAAATGTTACTTCTTATGATATATGTTATTTGCACTGTGAACGTAAATGATAATTATTGTATTGATCGGATGAGAATTCTGATACCTGAAATGATGCCTGTAATTGATGCACTGATATGATTCCTATTTTACCTGATATTTATACTGTGATGGATTTATTAATGATGCTTAATATCTAGACTTACTTACTGGGCTGTTCAGCTCATTCTATTATTTTACCATCTCTGTAGAGCAAGAGTAACAAGTGGAAGATGTGGCGTAGTGGAAGCTGTTGACGGTTGGGATTCGGAGCATACAAAGACACCCTCCCCCATTGTATGTTTTAATGGGCAGTTTGGCCCTAGTTATTGTCTATTGTGGAACCCATCTACCGTTAGGCCCTGATGCCCCAAACTAAGTTGTAATATTTATGGAAGAATTTTCATAGTGGATTTTTGGTGTATGAAAATTCTATTTCTTCATGTACTTTTGCCTTTTGAATCATTGCTTTTAGTTCCTTGCCATGGTTTGCTTTGTTTACCGCATTAATAAAGTGATGAGCGACTTGAGTGGCATTCGCTACCTGTGGATAATGAACCCACACCCAGTCACCCTCCGTCGAGTACAGCAGGGGGTTGGGGGGCAGGGTCGTGACAGTTGTGGTAAACATTTGGACTGTTAATTTTCATTGTTTTTAGATGGAACACCTACTTGCATCTATTTTTAAGATGGATGCTTTACACTTTCTGGACCGCATCCAACCACATAAAAAAATTTTCCATCTTTAAGATAGATGATTTTAAGGGAATTTAAAATTCAAGTTACAAATTAGATATGCATGACATGAAAAGGATTTCCTTGCCATTTTTGCATGATATCTTTGACCGCTCCAATAATATCTTCTAGTGTGTGAGCCTTTGAGGCAAGGAGATCTATAGAAACCCTTGCCGTGAGCTTGTGAGGCAGTTAAGGTATATAAAAACCCTTCTTGCTCTCCAGGATAAATCATCTAGCTTTCTAACTTTTAGGACTTGGTCAGCATCTCCTTCTCTCTCTCTCTCATTCTCACGCCCTCTCTCTCTCTCTCTCATGGGCAATAGGGCACCGGTCCTTCTCTCTCTCTCAAAAACAACAGGGCCCTTGGCATTCTCTCTCTCCCTCTCTCTCTTTCTCTAGACAGAGTGAACCCTGATAGCTATACACAAGAGTACCTCGAGCCCCCATGCCACTCATACACTACTAGCCGTTAATAGTTGCAGTTTGTAACTCCCTCCATTGAATAAATGTATGTCAAATTCTAAATTGTATTGTATATCTCTCTAGTTTTCATATATGAATTTATATAAAAAGTTGTTTCAATAGTTTTTTTTCATTAATTCTAAGATACTTGTAGTTAGTAACAAAATATAAATAAAATCTACATTTTTCTTATGTATTGGATTTTTTGTGTGTCAGTGGAGTGGAGTGGGGTGGGGGGGGGGACTTGTGTTTACTTGACGGACTTGGACAGGTTAACTGTCCCGATTTTGAGTTACTGGGTTCCAGCACATGACCAGTTGACTGACCTAGTTCGATTTTTCCTACACCTTGCATATCTAGAGAGATAAACTTCATTTTGGGCCAAGAGAGAAAATGCATTGTGGGTATTAGAGAGAGTGAGATTCCATTTTGGGACTCGTGGTTTGATCCCTCCTCACAAGATGCTGCGAGTGAGATTAGAGGGAGAAAGGCAAGGGAGTCGTGTGATGCATATTGCTTGCCTCATATTTCTTTTTAAGAAAATGGTTTGATAGGGCTGCATAATAAGTGAAGTCTAACCTGATAACTCATCAAAAATTCTAATTCAAGTATTAGAAAACTGTTACATCGATCATGTCGGCTTGAACATTATAGTTGTGAAAAAAATTAAGATTTCAAGCTAAAAAGCAGTGCGTATTGACAAATTACCTCGACCACCATTTCGCTCTAGAAATAAATATTCATAGTTCAGCAAAATCTATAGTGTTTGAGTTTTAAATTTTATTGTCAGTGTTGGAAATTGATTTTAGCGCCATCATCGATATTTCCGTTGCCAAAAGTATTTTCTGGACGAGGATTAGAGGTGAGGCTTTATTTTGTTTTTATAAAGCCAAGGCTTTATAGAAACTTCAGCCTTTTTCTATAGGAAAGTGTTTGTATCTCATCCTAAACCATCAATTTAAGGCGCACCTCAAAAATTCACTAGAAAAGGTTATTTCAATGCCCAAAAATCTTCAAATTCATCACCTCAAACTCAAGATTTATGGACATGAAAAAAAAAAAGATTCAAATCTTGGAAATAGTGCATCTTGTAATGCATTTCGGATCATCAATTTTCAACATTTTCAAGTGGCCATAGATGCTTGATCTACACTATTTTTTAAGATTTAAATTGTATAATTATATATGAAAATAAAATTTCAAGTCATCACAAAGATGTCTAGCATTGAAACAACAAGTTTCGACACTATTTGAAGGTACATTCTACTTTGATGGTTTAGAGCCTCAGCCACATACAAACCATACCCTTTACTATATCACACAAAATCACCTAGACAATTATCACATCACACCGTAGCCCCACACTCTTGTATTTCTAAATTTTAATTCTTTAAAGGGTGAGGTTTTTAGAAGTTGTCGACCTTAAACAATCAAAGTAAGACGCAGCTCGAAATCTTGTTAAAAGATGAATTTTTAGTGCCAAAATCCCTTCTGGTGGCCTAAAAATCTATTGTCATCCCTAATTATGAAATTTAAAGCCATAAAAATGATGTAGATTGAGTAGATTTATAAACATTTGAGCACTTTGAAAATGGGTGGTCTGGATAATTTGTTACAAAATGCTACTTTTAATATTTGGAAGCCCTTTTTTTGGCATATCCGTGCATTTTGAGGTCGAGATGATGAAGTATAGAGTTTTTTGAGGTGCGTGTTACTATTATAGCATAAGGTTGATAGCATAAGGTTGATACCTTATATAAACTTTTTTCTTCTTTAAAAGGTTTGTTTTAGATTATACTTTCTAATGGGTATGGAAATGACTTGGACTCCTTATATCTAGAAAGAGATTGTATATAATGAGACCATTTATCTTTGGTACAAGGAAGTCACAATTACTTATAACCATTCGATATAAAATTTGAGAGCTTTGGTGTGCCACAAAGTTCAAGAAAATTTCTTTTGAACTTCGAGCTTGGTCAATGAAATAAATACAATCACCCAATTTCATATCCAATGGTCATGATTAAGTGTGACCACTTTATACCAAAGGTAAGTGGTCTCATTGATTATTTTTCCAATTGGAAATGGAGCGTGAATTTTAAATTCTCAAGTACTAATTAGTGTGGGTTCTAAAATTACCCATCTTCAAAATAAGAGCACCATAATACTGGATATTCTATAGTCAAAATCTCGAGAGTAGGGTTTTCCAACATCACTATTTCAATGGTGTATTGGAAGGAAAAAAAAGAAATTTTCTTTAGAAGACTTCTAAAGCATTTTGAAACTTCGTGGGACTTTTTTATTATATTAAATGGGATTGTCTATAAAGAGACCATTTATCTTTTGTATATGGAGGTCACCATCATTTTTGTAGCTTAAATTTTAAAGTGGGTGTTGTAATAGTATCATTGAATAGACACAAAGTTCAAAATTTTTTTTTTCTAGAACTTCGTTATTCACCTCAAGCCATCCAAGTTGACATCTATTAAATGATAATGATTGTGACCTCCATGAATAAAAAATAAATAGTCTCTTTATAGACAATCTAGTATTAAATTCCGCAAAGTGACCTTTACGTAGTTCTCAAGACTTGTTGAGATTGGATAACGTTTGCCAATATATTACAAAAATTAGCATTTTCAAGTTAAAAAATAGAGCTGAAAATTACAAACTTGAACCGGGGATTAATTGATCTTGGTGGCACATACATCCTTCTACATAGTATTTGCCCACTTATTGGACTTTGAGGTGCAACGTAGTTGGTCAATATATTTCCTGGAGGATTCCAAGTTGGTAAAACCCTATTCACCTCTATCTTACATATCTTAAGTTGAACCCCGATGCATAATGGCTCATTGATTTTTAAGAATTGTGCTTGGGCATGAGAGGTTATTAACTGATACTGTGCACTGCTGCATCTTAGGTTCAATTCATACTATGCTCAAAAGTAAAAAAAAATTGGTTCATTAATTTGCCCCTAATCTCGTATTTTAAATCCGAATAATTTTTTTTGCGGGCAGAAGAAGGTTTAAACTTGATTTTTGGCAAACAAGGGATAAGAAAAATAGAACTACCAACAAGCAAAAAAAATAAAGAAGGAAAAAAAAATACATAAAAAATAACAGTAGAATTTATGTAAAAAATAACACTAAAATTTATGTGATTCGTCACAGATGTGCCTGCATTTAGAGTTGGCAATAGACCTGGACCCAACTCGGGACCTGTCGGGTATACCCAACATGGGTCCAGTTATGGGTCCAACATTGGGACCCGACGGGTAGGGTTCGGCCTCAAAACCTGGACCCAAACACTATTCAAGTCGGAGTTCAGGTCCAGGTCCGGGTCCGGTTGGACCCGACCTATACCGTAAACTGTTGGAGATAAAAAGCCATATTTGTTTCGTTGTATTATGGATTGTGTACATTAAGAACTCGTAGTCATCTTTAGCTATTAAACGAAAAATCATACGGCCTGAAATATAATGACAGATAATTGTGACCTTGTTGCCAGTATTATGGGTATAAGATGGTTAAAAAAAGGAAAAAAAATAAAAAATAAAAATAAAGCTTATAATAAGAGTGGCAATGGATCCAACCAAACTCGAGTTACAAATATGCCTGACGGAGCGCCTATTTTAGCAATATAGAGTAATCCTACGGTAGCACCAAGTATATCTACTTTATTGGACAAGAGATTTAGAAATGAGGGCCGGTACGGACGAAATTGGGACACGCCTATCTTGCCCTGGCCTAAGCCTATCCCCTAACCCACATTTTGTGGCACAAGCGCTAGTTTTATAGGGCTGGGCTAGGCCACGGACCCAATTTCACCTCTAATTTAGAGGATATTCTACATTTATTTTTTCTTCTCTAACCAGATAACATATTAACAAATAAAATAATTCTTAAACAAACTCACGTCTAAGTTCTATCCAAAAGAGATCACGATGCTATTTTCTTGTACAATTGTGCAAGGCATATGGAATTCCTCTTTCCCACGTGCGGTTATGGAATTAATATGAAAATTTTTAATGAAAAAAGTTAGGGGCTAAGGATTAAAAAAAAAAAAAAAAAAAAAAAAAAAAAGAGGGGTAAAGCCTCACCTCAAAACTCACCAATAGTTATAGTTGCTTAAATCGATCATATTAACCTCGATCATTAGGGTTATGAAAAAACTTCAAGCCCTAACATAATGTATATTGTAATATGTTATCTAGTGTGGATATTCAAGTGTTTATGGATCCACATGACCTGCAACCTTCGTTTGGCTACAAATTCATAATCAGATTTTTTAAAAAATGGATCGATGACCCATAGTAGCCACCCCAATAATAAGGTTGGATTGGTGGATCGGTGATCCCGATCGGCCGGTTTTGTTCTCAAAAAAATTTCAAAAAATCACTAAAATCTGTAAAAATAGTGTTTTTTGAGTTTTCAAAAAAACAAAGGTGTTATATTATGTACTTTCATTATTTTATAAAAAATTGTAAATATTGAGACATTGTTTCATTGTATGGAGGTTTGTTGACCATTAAATTCACATCACTAATAAAAAAAAGAGCTTACAATCAACATGAATATAAATACATGGTGTAAAATGGAACATACAACAATTAAAATATAACCTGATATCAAAATGAAACATATGTTGCTCTTTCTCTTCATCGTGTTCGTGCCACTCAGTTAATTATCTCAACAGTTCATCGAGTTGTTTCATGTACGCTTCATAATTGTCTCAATAACTTGTTATATATTTTATATAATAATAACAACTTAATATAATTTAAAATATATTAAAATTTTATTGCTCTATAAAATAAGTTATTATAATGATAACAAATAAGCAATAAGTGTAAGTTATAAATATATTTATTTAAAAATTACAATCTATATTAAATATGAAAATAACATAATCTATATAACAATCACAATTTATTTATAATGCTTTATAATACAATAATTTATTACATTAAATTATGTACCATTTTATTGTTTTTATAAAAATAAAATTTTTAATATAATAAATAGTTAATAAGTCAACAAGTTTTATATAATTATATTCATTCGACATAATAATATTAACATAATCATGATGTAATCATAATCACATAGTTATACTAACATAAGTTTAACATAATTATATTAAGTTATTAATATAAATAAACAACAATAATTTTAATATAACTATTCTAATTATTGTAAGTTAATTACATGAAATTTCTTTTTGTAATTGTATGCAATCAAAACCAAACTATATGTACTTTATTTTTTGTAAATTACAAAATAAGAAATAAATATTGTTAATTTAAATAAATTATTTTATAGACGATCTCATTTTTGTAGAGGAACTTGCCCTTTTATAAGAGAGAGATTAATGGGAACGTAGAAGCAAGAAAGAGAGAAAGAGAGAGAGAGAAAAAGAGAGAGACATGTTAATGGAAACGTAGAGATATAATGGAAAATGTCTAACTTTGAAGCAAAGGTTCGGGAGAAATCAGCTAGCAAAACAATATCCTACATGGGAGGATTGTGGGAGAAAATGACACCATAAAAGATATGAACCCCACATCACTAATAAAAGCTTATTACTAGGTAAGCATGATGAGAGGTGCAAAAGCCTATTGCTCATGAGGTAGCATAATGATAGGTGCATAGGTAGGTGAAGTTAGTGAGCCCACAACTTTTTTTATTGAAAAAATATTGGAAAAATCCCGTTCATTAATAAACGTTTGGTTCTCTAGCAAAGAACGGGCTCGAACCAAACGGCTCTTGGGGGACACCGCCTGATCCCGATATTACGTAATTTGGATTGCACATGATGATTTTCGATACAGATAGGACTTATATACAAGATTTTAAAGCTAGATTTTACTTTTTTTTTCCATAAACTCTAGGCCTTATAAAAAAGGAAAAAGTTTATATAGAGCCTAGGCTATAAATAATCAAATTTGAGCCTACTTCAAAAATGTCACTAGAAAAAGTTGTTTTGATGCCCAAATATCATCAAATTGATCATCTCGACATCAAGATGCATGGACATCAGAAGAAAATGGATTTCAAGTTTCAGAAATAGTGCATCTTGTAACACATTTTTTCATTGTCACTTTTCAAGATATTCAAGTTTTCATAGACATGCATGATCTACACTATTTTTGAAGCTTTTAATTTTATAATTAAAGATAAAATTATATTTTAAGACTATTACAAAAATTTTTAGTATTGAAACCATATTTCTCGATACTATTTGAAGGTGGGTTCTAATTTGATTGTTTAGAGCCTCGGTTCTATACAAACCGCACCCTATAAAAAAAAATACACATATAAATAGGACTTTGTATGGGAGTGAATCTAGAATGTTCTCCTAGATGTAAACATGTTCCTTTAGGAAAAATTTATATAAGATGTCAATCTTATACTGTATTAGCCAGATACATTTAAAAAACCCATTAAAGAAGGTCGTTTTTATGCTGAAAATACACAAATCAATCATATCAACCTCGAGATTTATAGACATGAAAAAAAAAGGATTTATAATCCCCAAAATAGTTTCATCTTCTAACACATTATCTAGACCATCTATTTTTAATATTTTCAAATATTTGTAGATTTGTTTGATCGTCACCATTACTAAATCATTAAAATTATAAATTGTGGGCAACAATAGATTTTCATATCATCAAAAGACTTTGTGGCAACAAATCTACAATTTTGGCATAGTTGTGCAGTGCACCGATAGTATAAGGTTGACACCTTATACAAACCTCATCCCTGAATTAAATGATAATTGTCAGCCACCTCTCCACTAACCCAGCAAAAAATATTAAAATAGAGAGAGAGAGAATCCATTCTACTCTACTTTACCATATTTCACTTTGTCTATAATCCATATATACCTAAACATACAACACCATTCCTCAATCTCGCTCTACCTGCCATCCTCAATTTCCTTTGTTTCTCTTGGAGCATCAACCTGCCTTCGTCCTCACTTTGTCTCCCAATCCCATGGCCATGAATCTCTCCAAACCCTCCTCCATGTCTCCTCTCTTTCTCCTCCTCCTCACCATCTTCTTCACCATGACCACTGCCCAGAAACAAGACAACCTACCCCTAAACTTTCTACCAGAATTCGGTCTTGGAAAAGAGAATGTGAGCCATCTCCATTTCTTCTTCCATGACATAGTTGGTGGCCCGAAACCAACAGCCATACGTGTGGCCGAGGCAGACTTCACAAAAACATCTCCGACTGGTTTTGGAGCCATCGTGATGATAGATGATCCCCTAACAGAGGGACCCATGCTTAGCTCTAAGCTTTTGGGGAGGGCTCAAGGATTCTATGCATCATCAGCTTTAGAGGAACTTGGGTTTCTAATGACCCTCAACTATGTATTTGTTGAAGGCGAGTACAAAGGGAGCACCCTCAGCATTTTGGGGAGGAACCCTGTGATGAATGAGGTGAGGGAGATGGCAGTGGTGGGAGGAAGTGGAGCTTTTAGATTTGCTCGTGGCTACGCCTTGGCCAAGACCCACTCTTTTAATGACACAACTGGGGATGCTGTTGTTGAATATAATGTGGAGGTTATTCATTATTCCTCATTGAAAACCTTTTTTTAGGGATTGTTTTCACCATGATACTATTTACCTGTGTTGTAAGGAGATAAAAAATAATATAGTCATTGGATTTCAAATTGGACAAATTAGGGTGTGTGACAAAGTTTGATTTTTTTTTTTTTTTTTAATTTTAAACCTAGTCAATGAAATACAACCACCCGATTTGAAATCCGACGGATAAAAATGATTGCTACCTCTAATAAAAACAAAATTCAAAATTTCCAGGTCTTTCCTTTTGAAAGGAGAATGTAACAAGATAGAAAAATGTATATTATCTGTAATAAGATACAAAAGAGTATATTACACTATTGTATTATTATTATATATACAATGAAAGAAACACACAAGACATAGTGTGTAGGGCACAATTATTTTCTCCAAGAGTTCCCCTCTCTCTAAAATTCTTTACGGTATCAGAGCCTCGGATTCTATCAAATCTTTTGTGAGATTAAGAACTTTGTAGCCTCAAATATTTTGAGGAAAGCTAATCGGGATGATGCACATAGATGGACTTGCATACCAATTTTAAGATGGAGTCTCCAAACCAATTTTGTGTATTGTTATATTTTGATTCTTCCCTACGAATTTTTGGGCCACTTTTGGACCATGTCCCCCACATATAAAGGTCTTACCCTAGTTTACAAATTTTTTATAGTGAAATAAAAGTCGCGAGTTAACATGGAGGGGGAGGGGGAGGGGGAGGGGGAGGAGTTAAAAGTCGCGAGTTAACAGAGAGAGTGCGTGTGAGAAATAGGAGGGAGGGAGGGAGTGAAGATTAATACTTAATACCTATATCTATTAATATCTATTAATATTATATTCATAATGGTATTCAGTTTTTAGTTCTTATTCTAGTTATTTATATTTACTATTGAACTTTTATTCTATTTCTTTAGATTATAGATTAATAAAATTAGAATGTGAGAGGAGGGATGGGGTGAAGATTAATACTATTTATAAGAAATATTCTTGTAGAGAAAGAGAGAATGAAGATTAGTTCTCTTCACAAGAAATATTCTTCGTTGTTACTCTCTCTCTCTCTCGACAAGTTATCTACTTCATAGTAGCCATTCACCCACAAAGTTAATTTTCTTGGAACCTTCAAGCAGCATTTCTTTCTCAAATTACCATCTATAGCATATAAATAGTGAATGTAGGAAAGTATTATAGTATGCTACATGCACTCTTTATATGGTACAAAACCCAGATATGGTAATTGGTGAAAAAAAATACTGCTAAAGGTTAGCGGACCATAAGTAATTAGAAAGAGACTCTGATAATGATGTTGTAGCATACTGTTATGGGTAAGTAATTTAACTTGCTATCTCAGGCAAAGAGTTAATCAAAAGAATTTTTTGATCTAGGATTTATTTTCAAAAGAAAAACAAAATTAAGTTCTTGGACTTGATGGTTCAAACTTTGAATGGTCTCTATTAGCTGATCGATTAGGATATTCCGCCTATTGGGTGTGTAACCACCGAAGAGAACGAATCTTGGGTAGAGGGCTCCTCTATGTAATGGAGTTGAGAGAGCGGGGGAGAGGTGCTTTTGGCTATGAAGTCACTTACTCCTTTCCCTCTTTCTCTCTTTAGAGCACCATGTCTCTCTCCTTTTACTAGAAATCGATAAAAATCATCTACCAAAAAATTTCCTTCTTTCTTTCTCACTAGAAGCCCATAAAAAAAGCTTTTTCCAATTAGTGAGTGTTAGCGTATGGATATCTGGTTAGTATTGATATACATCATTATGGATACCTATCAGTATGGATATATATGTATATGGGTATATATATCTCTTGATAAAGTTAGGTATCAATAGGTATCTCAAGATTAGTTAGTAATTATCAATAACTGTTGGTATCTATCTAGAACTGTTATTAGCTGTATATTTATATAGGGTCTTGTATATTCTTGATGAATCAATAAAGACAGAGTTTCTCTGCAAGAGTCACCTGTCAAGGAATAGGATTGCCTCGAGTCACCTGTCAAGGAATAGGATTTGGGCTACGCAAGGTTTGGGAATTATGGTTGAAAAGGAATAGAAAAGTTTTGGATGGGTTGTCTCTGGAGGTTGAGGAACTTATATATAGAATATTGAATACGGTATGGAATTAGTTTAGGGTAACAAAGGAAGGTTTTGGGGTTACTAAAGTTGATGATTTTAACAACTTGGAAAATTTAATCAAGTATCGATTTTTTTTAAAGCTCGAACAAGACTCAGTTGGGTTCCTCTGCCTACGGGTAGCGACAAGATTAATTGTGATGGATCTTCTCTTGGAAACCCAGGCAATGCTGGTTTTTGGGGGGTTGGTAGAGACAATGAAGGCACTATTCTTTTTTATTATGCTGGTCCGTGTGGTGTAATAACTGCTAATCATGCTGAATTGGCGGCTTTGTTCCAAGGGTTAATGATTTAGAAAGAGAGACATATGGGGAGTTCTTTGATCATTGAAGGGGATTCTCTTAATACTATTAATTGGTGCTCCTATGTTTCGAAACCCCTTGGAGATTAAGATCTCTCTGGTTGAAGGTCATGGATTCATTATCTTCTTTGGTGGAAACTTTTCGGCACGTTTTAAGGGAAGCAAATGGGGTTGCAGATGAATTGGCAAAGAACGGAGTGTCTTTGAATTCTCTAGTTGTTTTTTCTGTTATGATGTAACCAATGTATTGCGACTCTATATCTTTTAATAAATGTTAAATACTATTGTAAAAAAAAAAGAAGTTTCCAAAATCATTGATCCAGTTCGGAATCGTCGATTCGTATTGAAAATAAGTTTCGCTTGATTCGTATAAAAAATCGATTCGTAATGAACTGGAGTTTTTCATCATTTTTTCAATAAAAAATGTTCTCAGCCCAACCTTATTATGGACATTTTATTTGTCAAAACATTCACTCATGGGGCCCACCAATTTTACTTATAGAGTGCACCTATCATCACGCTTACCTCATGTGTAAGGCTTTCATTAGTGTTGTAGGGTTCATACCTTTATGGTGCCATTTTCACTCACAATCCTCTGATATAGCATATTGTTGAAGATTATAGCAATAGGAAATTAAGTTTTTTATCGTTTGCATTATAAGACATTGAGTTTCCTTACACTTGTAGTGAAATTTGTTTCCTAAAAGACAAAAATTGTAACTCTATAAATATCTAAGAAACAAAAGTAATCCCTATGAATATAATATTGGTTTACTTTTTGTGGATGTAGACACCATTGTCAAACCCTATATATGTTGTGTTGATCTACTTGTCTTTCTTTGTTTCTCTTCGCTATTTCTTTTATTGCAACTTCAACATAGTATTAGAGTAACCTGATCCATCACTATCGGTTTAAAACCCAGAGGAGAACTTCGCCCTCACGTGTATCGCTCTCTCTGGCCTTGCTTTCTTAAAGACCATGTCCTTATCTTGCACTCCTTATCTTGCACCAGGCTGTGGGTCTTTTTTGATGGCTGATCCAAAGGGGGCAATGATTTGGATTTGCATGCACTCTATTTCACGCGACCGAAACAGTTCATGTGAGATTTGCCAGCATTAATATGCAAAACCCCATTCATATCTCACTTTTTTTTTTTTTTGCATCAAAGGGATATTGTAAGACCACATCCACGTCTCCTTTTATTTATTTACTTATTTATTTTGCATCAAAGTGATTTGGAAAGCCTTTTATTATTATATTTTTTGACGTCATTCTCAATTGATGGCTAGTTTCTTTGCAAGGGCCTTGGTTTGGTTTGAAGAAAAAGTAACTTGTTATTGCAATTGGGAGCGTTTAGGCAGCTGGGTATGCATTGGCGATTTCTAGAGAGAGAAATGATAGTGCTTTTTGGGGCCTTCGGTTATTTCCGATTAAGGTGTATTCTTCTCTTGAATTGTTATTTACTGACTAGGTTAGTCTTCGGGTTCCCTTTATTTCTTGTAATGGCAGATTCAGAATAGAGCTCTAACATGAAACTTACTACTAGTCTTTTGAATAAACTTAATTATATTGTTTGGTCGAAAGTTGTTTCCCATTCTATCTTTGGAAAATCTAAAGTTGGACACATAACTAGGAAGAAAATAAAAAATCTTGATTTCAAAACTTCCCAAATAAAGTGTTGAGAAATCTGCTCTGGTTACCAATAATGAGAAATATGAAACAAAAAGGCCTCAAAATAGTAATGGAGGTAGAGGCTCTAACAATTATTGTGATAGTGGAAGGGGTCGTAGTAATAGAGAGCATCATAGATGTGACCACTGCAATAATATAGGACATGTGAAAGAAATGTGTTGGTATTATATCCACGCTTAAGGCTCATTAATGATAAGACATCTGACAGATCTATCGCTTATATTGTAGCTACTCAAACTCATCAATACAACTATGACCATTCTCAGTAATCAATTAACAACAATGGTTTTTCCTCCATACAGGATCTTTTTTCTTTATTACCCGACACATATAACCCTTATGCGTCTATATGTTCTAGTGACACTTTGCCTTGGATAATAGACTCAGAGGCTACAAATCATATGACTGCTAACTTATATTATCTATCCATCCTAAAAAATAATGAAAATATCAACCATGTGTCTATTACTTAATGGTTCATTGATTCCTGTACAAGGTGTTGGTAAGATTAAGTTCTTTTCTAAGTCTCGTACTCTGAAGTTATGTTTACGTCATCATTTTTCTCTAATTTGATGTCTATTGGTAGAATTATTCAGAGCATGAATTATAATGTTATTTTTTCCCCCAGCTCTGTGTTTTCCAGGACCTGTCCATGGCGAGGAATATTAGTGAAGGAAGACTATCTCATGGCCTGTATCTATTTAATCAGGAGAATAAGGTCTTGATTGCTAGTTAAGATAATATTGATTTTAATAAATTATGGAATTGGAGATTTGGATATCCTTCTGATAAAGTTTTGAAAATCTTAATACCCTCTCTGTCTTTAAACTCCCATTCTTATGAAGTTTGTAAATTCTCAAAATAGACAGGACGTCATTTTCAATCTTCTATGTCTGTCTCAAAGTAACCCTTTTATTTGATAGATTCTAATGTGTAGGGATCAGTTGATTCTTATGCTGACTTTAAATACTTTGTTACTTTTATTTATGATTGGTCTCATGCTATTTGGGTATATTTATTGACTTAAAAGACATAAGTTTTTTCTGTGTTCAAAGAATTTTTCAAATTGATTTCCACTCAATATAATAGTAAGAATAAAGTTTTGTGAACTGATCATGGTGTCGAGTATGTAAACAAAGCTTTTTTTGAGCGTCTATGTAATATTGATATTATACACCAAACATCATGTGTTGGAATACCTCAGCAAACAAAGTTGCTTAAAGGAACAATAGACACCTTTTAGAAGCTACAAGTCTTTAATGTTTCAATGCATGTTCCAAAAATTTATTAGTCTAAAGCTATTTTAACTGCTTGCTATCTGATTGACAGACTTCCGATTAAATTTCTTAAGGATGAATCTCCCCTTGAAGTTATGAAAATAGAAATATTGATTTGTCTCATTTGCATCTATTTGGATACATATCTTATGTTCATCTGGATGGGCACAATAGGGATAAACCTGATAAACATCCCAACAGATGTATCTTTCTTGGGTACTCCTCTATTTCAAAAGGATACAAATGTTATGATCCCACAACCAGAAAAATATATAATTATAGAGATGTTCAACTTATTGGAATTAAGTTCTATTTTCATGACATATTGGAGAGTGGTTTAGAAAATAGGACTCAAGGAAGTGCTTAAGAGGTCATTTGCCCTTGCCTTATATTAGTATCAGTGATGTGTCCAACACACCTGAAACAAGTCATGATAATTAAGCCGAAGTTAAAGATACCTATGAAACTCACCAAGCTAGTTTAGAAGAAGAAGACTGCCATGGCCCCACCTGATCCCTCTTTATGCAGGTCTTCTCTTATCTCTCAACCTTCCTCTAGACTTCATGATTTTATACTTACCATGCAGTTTCTTATCATGTTCAAAATTATATTTTCTATAAAAATATCTCTTTTCATTATTTTACATTTTTAAGTTCTATCTCTAATAATTCTGAGCCAACTAATTTTTAAAATGCTATTTCTTAACCTGTGTAGAGGAAGGCCATGGAAGATGAACTTCAAGCATGTAACAAGAATCATACTTGATAAATTGTCAAGTTACACAAAGGGAAGAAAACAATTAGATGTAGATGAGTTTTCAAAATCAAATATAATAGTGATGAGTTTGTTGAGAGATATAAAGCTAGGTTTGGTGGCCAAAAGATTCACCCAAACATATGGAGTCGACTATAAAGAGACTTTTGCACCATTTTCCAATATGAATATTGTTCGTGTTCTTTTATCTATCGCAGTTAATTGTGGGTGGTCTCTTCATCAGATAGATGTTAAAAATGTCTTTTTACATGACAACCTTGAAGAAGTCTATATAAGTCTTCCTCCAAGCCATTTAAAGAAAAAGAGAAAGATCTTTCATGCAAATTAAAGAAGGCCTTGTATAGACGTAAACAATCACGTCGCGCATGGTATGCTAAACTTAACTCAACCTTAACCATACTATGCAAATGATGTTTGCAGGTATCGGACTGTGCTTGACGATTTAGGACAGTCGGTTGGAAAAAACCCATATTACCTGGGCATAGAAAATAAATCGAGAAGGGTTCTAATAGGTCATCACTTGATGAGGTCGGAGCATATGCCCGGATGAGTGAGCCAATAGACTATGTGACCCTTGTGTGTGATGGTGGCCTACAAAGACTGGAGCCAAAGCCTCATCCATGTGACATCACACGACATGCATATTGTTAGATCGTTCGAGAAAACAAGTAAGCCACTTTAAGGGTGAAGCGCATGCATGTGCGAGAGATACCCCTATGCACCATAGGAGCTGTGGTCGCATCACGTCTAAGTGACATTGACTCGTCTTAATGGAAGGACTTGAAATCCACAGATTGGGATTGCAACCCCTTGGCTCATCGGCTAAACTTTGGTGACCCGTTAATGGGCCACTGCTTGGACTGTGGGTCATGAGAAATATTGGGTCGGTATGATAAAGCAAGTGTGATCTGTAGTCCACAGTTGAAGGTGCAGTGCCCCATGATTGTTGATTTAATTCCTAAACCATATGGATCATTTTTTCATTAAATTAATTTAATTGTGATTGTTTTATGATGAAAATTATTTTAAAATTATTATTTGAATTTTTATGAACCACTGGATATTTTATTTATAATTTTTAAATTTATAAAATTAAATATATTGATTTTACAAATTGTTTAAATATTCAAATAATATTTTAATTTTTTTTATTAATTTTAAATATATAAAAATATCTTGGGGGCCCATTGTGCACATGGGCCCACCATATTTCTAGAAGGTGGAGCCCATGAGTTCCTCCATTGGGTAGCACGCCCCACCTTTTATTCTCTTTCCTATTTTTTGGTGATATGTCATGTGGCCATATATGATTAGAAGATAGTGACTAAATATTGACTTGATATATATTTGAAAGACTTTGTAGAAAGATTGAGTAGACTTGTGCTATTTTATGGTGTGCACAATATTTTGATTAGATTGAATTAATTTAATTTATATTTATGAGAAAATCGTTTAGAAAAGGGGGATAATGGCTCATGCACCTTCCATAATGTTGGTGACTCATCTATGAAATGGATAGCTCAAATCTCTCACCCCACAAGTCACCGAAGATCAATGGTTTAT
This sequence comes from Amborella trichopoda, assembly GCF_054954075.1. Taxonomy (NCBI): domain Eukaryota; kingdom Viridiplantae; phylum Streptophyta; class Magnoliopsida; order Amborellales; family Amborellaceae; genus Amborella; species Amborella trichopoda. Next base: position 28,409,941 of record NC_142346.1, read on the forward strand.
ATTCAATCTCACAAGAAGAGGCAAGCTAGGAAAAACCCTAAGAAACCCTAATCTTGTTCAAAGCCTATAAAAAGGGATTGTCTCTACCCAAAAATCCCTACACCTTATCTCTTTTACCTAATTTTGTATTTATCTCTCATATCCCACTTAGAATTTCTCTTTCTCTCAAGAAAGCCCAAAAGGGACACGTTCCACTCCCCCATCTTTGAGATCTTTCTCACTCCCATGTCGTGAAAGAATTTAAGGTTTAGGCTATAGAGTTCTTCTCTCTCCCATCTCTCAACTATGGATTTATGGCTAAGGGTTTTAGGGTATAACAAAAAGAGAATCCATCTCTCTCAAACTAAGTTGCTAAGAGAATTCACATAGAGTTTTAGTTTGTGATCAAATGCGTTCATGTTCTATTGGTGTGGCTTGGCCAAAAGTTGCTTTCCCGGTTAAGATTGAAGGTTCATTATTGATCCTGGGCCATCAGATGGTGGTGACTCAGTGTGGGGTGTAATAAGCCCGGTTGAGCTAATCTCCGACGCACTTTTTTGTTTTGTTTTGTTTCTTGTCATATTTAATTATATTGTCTTTATATTACCAAGCATAAGAATTGTGGATAATTTCTTTTTTTAAAGAAAATTAGTTAAATAGAAACAAGGTTTTTAAAATCTTGGATTTGTTAATTTAATTTTCTTTGAAGCAAGAGTTGTTGTAATAAGACTAGTTGTAAGTGATCTTTTCCAAAAGAAAAGAAAAAGAAAAAGAAAAATAATGGTGAAAAGAAGAAAATAAAATAACATATTCTCCAGCAAGATCTCATTAGTCTTTCTTTTATTGGTATCAGAGCTATAGATACTTGATGACGTTAGTTGTCTTTTCTCTTTATTGAGTGAAGATCAAGATTGGGAGTGAGAAATAAGAAAGCTAATGATCTTTGTGGTCAATTGATACACCCCGGTTAAATAATTATTGGAATAATCAAACATCGAAAAGGCAGTTTGCATAATGGGTAATCTAGGCTATTTTGGATTAGTGGTATGAAAACGATAATGATGTATTTCTCATGTATTTTTCAATTGCATACTTCAATGATATTGTGTGCATTTGATAATAGGATCTACATTCAAAATTTCAGTGGGAATTGTGAGTTATAGAATCATCAATAAAGGGTGTCAGTTTTGACCCTACAAAATTCAAGAACCGTCAATTGAGTTCCGTGATTTTTTCCACCAACCATATGATTTTATTTCTTGCTGAAATTTTGTTGTAACTCACAAAATTGAGTCTACTTTCAAGAAGAAATTTTCTGTAATTTGGTATGTTCTTCATTGAGACTTGAATATCTATATTTATCGAGCCTACTTAAGAGAGTGATATGTGCTTGTGGATATAAATATGCTACCATTATATGTCTATTTTTTTAAAAAAATTTGTTTCAAAGTAAATCTCCATGAGGGTAGAGAGAAAATACAATTTTATTAGACAATGTTCATCATGGATTCTGCAGTATGATTTATTTTATGATGTGCATGTCACTTTTTTTATTTTTCTGAAGAAATTTATTATTTGATATTCACACCATGATGTTATAATTTGGTTTTGAGTCTAGTTTTCAATACAAGAGATTTCAGGAAAAAATTCTCTGAGACTTGAGAGACAATTTTTTTATTGAGAGATGCTCAACTTGATTTTCCTCAGAAAAAATTGTATTATGATGTAAAAGTCACTAAAAGGTAGACCCACTAAATGGTATACTTTAGGGATGGAATTGATTCTTCGAGTCTATTTCAGTACTCAAAAGGATTAGAAAGAAACTCTTTATAAGTTAAGAGATATCATATTTTTATTGTGGGATGCTCATGTTCTATGCTGCAGAAATTAAAAGATGTGGCATGTTAAGGCACATCTTTTGATTTTTAATTATGGAGACCTTTTTAAAGCTCATTTTAAAAGGTTTTATGATAGTCCATGAGTATGGTTTATTATAGTACAACTTCAGAGAGATGTAATACAGAGTTGGCAAGATAAGATACTCTATATGAAGAATGTTCGATTTGGGAATAGCAGAAAAAAGAAGAAATGCAATATCTATAAAAGCATCTTGGTTTCTTCGAAATGAATGGATAAATAGAGTAACACTAAAGATCAGTGGGAGAATCGAAATTGTGATATTTGAAATCTTGGGATGAATAATATTATTTCTTTACGGTGTGAGACTGGGAGAATCCAAGTACCAAAAAGATGGACATGTTATGACAATATATTATCCATCAGTTGCGTGCTCTTTCAAGATCACAAAAATCTTGTCAAACAAATAAAAACAATTAACCAAGAAAGCCCAGGTACCACACTACATAGTTATGAGATATGAAATATATCTCACAATACATGGTAAGATCATATAGGGAAAGAGGATTCAATATATTTTAAATTTATATGCTTTGGTTATATTTTTGCTAATTATTTTATGAATATGTATAGAGTGTATGAACATTAAGTGATAGGTGCTAACATATTTGAAGGAGTCATTTTTTGAATACCCTATGTTTTAGTACCTCATTGTGCTAGAGTATGAACTACTTAAGGTAGTAATATACATGGAGATGTGATTTTATCCAGGGCTTTGAGCCCTAAAGATGAAACACGAGAGATGAGTGTGGCTCGTTAAAATATATAAGCATTAAGGGAGTGTTCTGATGGAACTCGGTCTTAGTGACCATGCTCCCGATAATTTCTATAATATGACATGTTGCATGTGATTATGATCTCTTAATAAATTCTCCATATTTGTCAAAATGGAAATATTTTGTCAAGGCTTTAATAGACATTCTTTATTCATGCTTTATTTTGGATGAAATTATAAGATGGTATTTATGATTTGTTTTTGTAGACATGAACCTGACTTGGTAGGAAATTAAAAGTGAATATGATAAAATGATTTATGAAGGCTAAGCATGTATTTTTAATTAAAATTGGATGATTTAAAAAAAATCTAAGTCTATAAATATGGTTTTGAGAAAACCACATAATCTTTTCTGGTCCATTAAGTCTATAAGTATGATTTATTTTGGATAAAATTATAAGATGGTATTTACGATTTTTTTTTGTGGTCATGAACTTGACTTGGTAGAAAATTAAAAGTGAATACAATAAAATGATTTATGAAGGCTAGTCATGTATTTTAAAATTAAAATTAGATGATTTGAGAAAAACCTAAGTCTATAAATATGGTTTTGAGAAAACCACATAGTCTTTCCAAATCCACTAAATCTGTATGAAAATCATTTTAAATTGTTATACTATTATATAATTATTGCTTGTGAATATATATATATATATATATATATATATCTCAAGTCAATATTTTTATTAAAGAGAAATACGTTGCGTCTTGACAGCATTCATAAAAATTAGAGAACAACTGTCACGCACTAGTTTTTAAATACCCATATGCCTTGACCCATGTTTCTAGTTATTTAAAATCATCGATTACCTAAGACCTTGAACCATAGGGAATGTTGAAGTAAAGCCATCATGTTAGGCTTCCTTGACACATGTTGTGTTGATTAGATAACTTGGTTTGTATGGATTTACTACCAAGACAACTAGTGTGGTTGAACCTTTATGGTTCATGAAGGTTTTGCAAATTGTAAAACCAACAGGTATTGAATTACATATTGCATAAGACTTGTTACGCTACCTCATGATATATGCATAAGAATGTTGAGAATGTATATGTTATATGTGCAATAATTGGGTGGGAGCTGCTACAGTCGCACGTTTTTTTTAGCTGCTTGGATATTCAGATATACAGGTGCAACCTATCTCATGGATCCAGATAATGAGAAGTTTACATATGGATATGTATTCATACTTGGACGGGGTGTAGTTTCTTGGAAATCAAAGATATAGAATGTGGCAAAATTGTCGACCATAGAGGCAGATAAGGATTTTCTGTGACGACACGATGGCGATTTGCATGTCAAATAAGGCACGATTCCATAAGAACTCCAAGCATATATAACCATGTTTTTTCACCTGAGGAATGAGGTGAGATTGAGAAAGATCGAAATCCAAATAAACTAAATATTCCAGTGGGAGCACCTGCTAGTATTTGATAGGCCAAATGGAACAACAGACTATCATGTTGTTCACCCATGGAACCCGAATGTGTGACGCAGGTTGTATGGCTACAAAAGGGAGCAACTTATTTGAAGAACTCCTTTGAGCCCATGAACATATGACCCATGCGAAGAGGGTACGTGATGGTCTTCTGCGATAACAAGTCTGTGATTTGCGAAGCGATATGAAAGATGGGCTACGAGCACATTTGGGATGAGATCCGAGCAGTAAAGAGAAAAAGACGTTGCTTCTATGAATCCTTTTGTGAAAGGATTGATAGAGAAAGCTATGATTAATGTATTGAGAGAGAGTAAGTGAAAAATGCTCGAGAGAGAGATTGTAATTGGGAGAGAGAGATGGAGATGAGAAAAAGTGAGGACGAGAGAATGTAAGGCGTTCAAAGGCCAAGTGAGAGATGTTGGGTTTATGTGGCCTTTAAAGCCCTTATGAGTGCTTGTGAAATGAAATGATATAGTAGAACAAGAACTCAGTGGGAGTATGGTCCCTTGTGGATAATACAATGCAAACAATTTTTGCAGATATTGGGCTGTGCTTGACAATCTAGGTCAGTCGGTTGGGAAAAGCCCATGTTACTTAAGCATAGATAACAAACCAAGAAGGGTTCTAATGAGTCATCCCTTGATTGAGTCGGAGCATATGCCCGGATGGGTGAGCCGAGGGACTGTGTGATCCTTATGTGTGATGGTGGCCAACAGAGACGGGGGCCAAAGCCTCTTCCATGTGACATCACATGACATGCATATTGATAGATCGTTAGGGAAAGCAAGTAAGCCACCTTTAGGGTGAAGCACATGCATGTGCGAGAGATACCCTTATGCACTATAGGAGTTGTGGTCGCACAAGTCTAGGTGACCTTGACTCGTCTTTAGGGCAGGACCTAAAATCCACATACTGGGATTGCAATCCCTTGGCTCATCGACTAGATTTTAGTGACCCACTAATGAACCCCTGCTTGGACTGTGGGTCATGGAAAACACTAGGTCGATCTGATAAAGTAAGTGTGGTCTGTAATCCACAGTTGAAGGTGCAGTGCCCTATGATTGTTGATTTAATTCTTAAACCATATGGATCATATTTCGATCAAATTCATTTAATTTTTTTTATTTTATGATGAAAATTTTTTAAGAATTATTATTTGAATTTTTATGAACCATTAGATATTTTATTTATACTTTTTGAATTTATAAAATTAAAGAAATATATTTTACAATGATTTAAATATTCAAATAATATTTTAAAATTATTTTATTAATTTTAAATATATAAAACTATCATGGGGCTCATTGTGCACATGGGCCCACCATATTTTTGGAAGGTGGGGCCCATGAGTGCCTCCCATGGATGGCATGCCCCACCCTTTATTCTATTTCCTATTTTTTATGACATGTAGCCATATAGTTGGAAGATATTGACTAAATATTGACTCGATATATATTTGAAAGATTTTGTGGAAAGATTGACTAGACTTGTGTTATTTTATAATATGCACAATATTTTGATTAGATTTAATTTATTTAATTTCTATTGATAGGAAAATGATTTAGAAAAGGGGGATAAAGGTTCATGCACCTTCCATAATGTTGATGGCCCAGATGACTCAAATCTCTCACCCCACAAGTCACCCAAGATTAATGGTTCATATTCAATCTCACAAGAAGAGGGATGCCAAGAAAAACCCTAGAAAACCCTAATCTTGTTTAAAGCATATAAAAATGAATTGTCTCTACCCAAAAAATCTCTAAACCTTATCTCTTGTACTTAATTCAATATTTATCTCTCATATCGCACTTAGAATTTCTCTCTCTCTCTCTCTCTAAAGAAAAGTTTCTCTCTCATGAAAGGGCGCATCCCACTTCCCCATCTTTGAGATCCCTCTGTCTTCCATATTGTTAAAGAACCTAAGGGTTTAGGCTATGGAGTTCTTCTCTCTCCCATCTCTCAACTATGGATTTATGGCTAGGGGTTTTAGGGGGTATAACAAAAAGAGAATCCATCTCTCTCCAACTAGGTTGCTAAGGGAATTCAGATAGGGTTTGAATTTGTGATCAAAGGGGTTCATGTTCTATTAGTGTGGCTTGGCCTAAACTTGCTCTCCCGATTGAGATTAAAAGTTGATCATTGATCCCGCGTCATTGGATCGTGGTGACTCGATGTTGGGTGTAATAAGCTCGGTTGAGGTAATCTCTGGTACTCTTTTTTTTTTTTTTGTTTCTTGTTATCATATTGTTGTAGATACCCCATTTTAAATCTGGCAAATTTTGTAGTTTCCTGAACCCTTAGGACCGTATTATTCTAGTAAACCCAAATCTATAGCCCACACAGTGTACCCTATGATCTAGAACCATTTTGCCTGCCCAGAATCCTGTAGATACCTTGTTTTCACCCAGAGTTCTGCAAGCGCCATGTTTTACCAAAAATATCATTAAAAATATTGGAAAACTTCTTTTTGACCCAAATTTTTTCTGAGAGCTTCACAAGAGGCTGAGGAACATACCTGAATGGAAATTTTTATTTTGGACCAACTTTGGTTTAGGCGACACAAGGCTTGTCGCCCAGCCTAGACTGGGCAACATGAGTGGTGCCGCCTAGCCGACTAGGGCGACACGAGTGGTGCCTCCTAGCCGACTAAGGCAACACTACTAGCGTCACCCAGCCCTATTCAGGCCCAAATTAGAAATTTCTCTTGTGCATCGATTTATTGCATTTTTGTGTAGTTTTTACCATATTTGTTGGGGCGACACTATGCGTGCTGGTGTCGCCCAAATTCGAATCCCCAAATATTTGGTTGAGGGATCTGTTGGTTATGGAAGATGCCCTTCTCAAGAGATCTTTGGCCCTTATAAAACCTCATTTTCATGGCCATATAGTAGGAGAGAAAAGAAAAGATTGAAACCCTAGCCCCTTTTCTTAGAGAAAGTTAGACTCTGGAAGTCAACTTGGTGAGCTCATGGACCCTAATCTAATGAAAAACTTTAACCCTAAGCCTAAGAAACCTTAACCTAGACCGAAGGAACCCTACTTTTTTAGTCATCCCTAGGGCACAACAACCCTTTTAAAACAAATATCTTCTGGTCAACATCTGAATCAGAGAGGCAAAGAGGATGCTGGTTCTGATACAGGCGAGCCCTCGAAGCCTCAGGGGTCCCGAGCCATCCGGCCCGGTTTCGTATTGTTCTCTTACCATTTCTTTCTTCTTCTTCTTCTCACTGTTTTGATTTTTTTTTGATTAATTTTGGTCCATTTGCTGCTTTAAACTCGTGTTTTGATGTTTTGGATTATGTTGGCTTTGCCATAGATCTTAGAGCAGATCTGCTTGTTCATGGGAAAATCTGGCTTCAGATCTGAATTCGATTTGTCCCACTTTCTCTACCACATTATTTTTTATCAGTTTAAGGTGTTAAAATTCGAGAGGTCTTCGTCACCGTGGGGCATTTCGAGCTTGATCCGAGCTCTAAAGCACGAGTTTTATCCATTGTTTTTACTATTTTTAGTAAAACAAAAGTCCTAAAATTCGGTTGTGACTAGGATCCAGGGTTTCGGCATTGTGAAACCTTGTCTTCCTGGGCGACACTAGCAGTGTCACCCGGGCAACACCACCAGTGCCGCCTAGGTCCAGGGCGACACGCCCCCTGCCGCCCAAATCCAAAAGTCTCAGAACTTTCTAAGACTTTGTAGTCCTATTCCAGGGACTCTCTTGTGACTGATCAAAAAATTTCAGATTAAAAAAAAAATTTTTAAAATACAAAAAAATATTTTTCTTAATAGAAGTTTGTTCCAACTGCACTTTTCTGTTTTTACTTTATTTTAATTTATTTCATCAGAAAAATTACTTTTCCTGCTTCTGCAAGTTTATTGTAACCTTATTTCATCAAAATTAAAAAAAAAATAATTTTTTTTTTGTTTGGGCGACACTAGCAGTGTCACCCATCCTGTATAGGCATCAAAAAGTAGTGTCGCCCAGTTGCAGTGGCCCCAGAAATTTCTTGGGACCCCACAGGCCTCTTCTAGAGGCTGTTGAATTCCTATTCACCAATTTTTGGCTTAAATAAAATTATTTAAAAAAATATTTTGCTTCAGATAGGTATGTTAAGTTCCTGGCTTTTTTTTTTTATTTTAGTTTTTTAATTTTGATTGAGATCATTTTTTCCCTGCTTTCATCATGCTTAGTTTAATTTTGTTTCACCAAAGTTAAAAAGATAAAAAATTAAATTTTTTTAAAAAAATACATTGAGGGTTACTTGCATTCTTCCTGAACCGTGTCCCATTTGAGTCACGCTCGACTTAGCACGGACTGTGCTTGGTCTCACTTTTTTGACTGTACCTTCTTAGGGGTTACTTACCCCTCCATCTATACTGTGCTTCGAGCGGGCTTCACCTTGAAGCGCGCATCGCTAGGCACGACTAGTGCCAAGCGCTCGCTTTATTTCTTCATTGCATTGTTCGCTTGACAATTATTTTTGATTGCGTGCTTCTTTACACACTCCAGCACACACCGGACTGCGAATGCCAAGGAAACCAACAAACAAATATTTCAAAAAACCCCAAAATCTGCGTTAACGGTGTGAGGGGAACCTAGCTTTGAGAGTCGATGCTATTGGGGTTCGCGTAACGTTAACTATGAGCGTCTCTCTGTAATCCTTTGCCTCCACGCAACTCCGAGTATAGTAGGACCTGGTGAAAATCCTATAATAGGAGGTCAGAACCTATGTGGGGACCTATATCATCCTAGCAGCATTTCAATAGTTAGGAACCCACTCTTAAGCCAAGCTTGCATATAATCTAAGTCAAATGTTTTCGTGTGTTGTGCTTGCTTATTTTTGCTGTTTAATCTTAGATCTCAGTCCGGACTCGCTTTTGGTCTGAGCTAAACCCTCTGGGATCTGTGGGGTCCAAAAAGTCTTCAATTAGAGGTAGAGTCCCAAGGATCCACTCCTAATCCTGAGATTTGTGTGGTCCAAAAAGTTAGCTTCGCCCAAGAAACTATGAATAGTCAAGGGGTCTGACCGAGCATCATCTTACAGGGCCTTTTAGGCAACCAAAGTAGAAGCCGAGCAAGGGAAGAAGTTCAGGCCTTATCTAATGCCCATTCTCAGAACTCACACCAAGATAACCCTGAGCATAGCGATCTCAAAACCAAGACCCATCTAGGTCTAGGGGATTTAACTCAGCCTCGAGCCACCATATTACATCTCATGATGACCTACACACTATACGCAGCAGAGGTGTCAATCTAGACGTACCCTTAGGCGAGATGGGCATCCAAGCTGCCCTTAAAAGTCAAGTTGACCTAAGTTACACCATTCATGCCCTAGCTTACGGGTTGATCCCAAGCCAACTTAGTGGGATAAGTCAACCCCTAGTGCAACCGAGTTAGCCGATTCTTCAATCAGTCCCTCTAGTTGATCTGGTCCAACAAACTATGCAATTTTCACAACCGATGGCGACACTTATGGGTCAATACGCCCCTCAGGAACAAATGTATCAAACTGCTTCGGTGACTGCGGCTCATCAAACTCAAGCCCATGCATCAAACTCAAGCCCATGTAGGCCAACATGTACCCCAAGTCTCGACTCATCAGTCTATGCTTGGGAACCCACCGACCGGTGGTCCTACTATCATGCCAAATACCCAACTCGAAGGAACCATAAAAAGCAATACAAGATATCTTTGTAAGAATGGGTATGTATGAAATTCTTCCTCCAAAGGCCTATGTTCATGAGACCCAGGGAGGCATGGAAAACCTTCCCCTGGGTTTTTTCATCCCAAAATTTAGAAACAAGGTCAATGGAAAGAGCAATCTAGATACTCATGTCAACGCATACCTCCTCTTCGTTTGAGCTTTGCGAGATAGGCCTAACCAGCTGAAGGTCATATTTTGACAAACATTGTCTTGCGAGGCCTTAAATTGACATCAGAGAACAATTTTTGCTCAATCACACATCACTGTTTGAACACATTTTTCATCACCTTGGTCCCTGATGCGGAATAAAGAAGAAGCACGTCAATAAAGCCTTAACATACAGTAGAAATTCCTACAATCTCAGAATAACCCCAGAATTAGTCAAGATCTTCATAACTACTTCAAGAGGCCACCTTTCAAGTTTCATCGCAATCAGACATATCTCAGGCAGTGAACACAAAGAAACAATTCCAGAAAAATTGGCCTCTAACATCCTGAAATGGACCCTATAACAAGAACTGTATTTTTGATGCATCAAACAGATGAGGGACCACTGCCATTAAATCCAGCACAATCAAAAACCCATATGGGTCAAGTTTCGGCTTAATCGAGCACTCCAGGATAAAGTTATGGGTAAAATAGTGAAAAGGGGTTCGCCGCACACTATTCCCGTGTGGCCACCCTGCACCAAAACACCATTAAAGGTAGTTCTTTTTACAGTCACAGGTAGTGACTTTCGAGGCCCATATCTCACTCGTTCTGAGTCGGATCATACTCAAATTTTGTGAGCGTGTTCATCTCATCAAGATGAGCGTTTTGATATGTAGTACGCCCCATGACCACCCAGTAGGGAGAAAAACTAGAGAGAAGTTGTTAATCCGTGAAGAAGTTGCAGAAAATTCAGTAGCGACACGCTTCACTCAAATGACCAAATCGCGGCGCTCCCGCATCGGATCAATGCCAAACTAATTTCATCATATGCGTAAGGTTCAGGGCTTCCATTGGTCCAAACCCCATACATGATGAACTGTTTGATTTTTTGCACGCAGGCGATGAAGTGACTGTAAATTCCAGTCGCCGGATTCTAGATTCCGGCCAAAACCCAAAAGTTATGAAATCTTCAATCGGGCTCCAAATTGTCTTTCTTTTGTTGCCACGTGATCGTGACGGCATGCTCAGTGCACTACAACGAAGAAATCATGAAAAAACATTGAGGAACGAGCACACTATCGATCCGAAGTTTTCAAGATTCATGTAAATATCAAGTCTCATGATTGTGGTCTAAAAACATAATTCATGACTCGAAGTTGGTATCAAATTGATCGTCATGCTGAGCCCTACAAGAAGACAATCATCTTTCGATCAAACGTGCATCAAAGCAACCCCAGATCAATCACGAAAGATCATGCAAGTTCTCAGCCATCAACATGGGCTGTTTTGAAATTCTGTCTATTGTTAGGCAGGGGCAAAACAATCCTTTTTTACCCTATTTTCATAATTTTCTTTAATTCAATTAAATTGTAATTATCATCAATTTAGCTAGTTTTTTGGTATCCAACCATGTTTGGACCCAATTCTATATAAATATGCAAAGCCTAATTGTAAACAACCTTTGGTTCATTCTTCAATCATTCAATAAAGATTTCAATAAATAGTTCATGGGTACATCTTGGAGAGAGAGAGAGAGAGGAGAGAGAAGAAAAGGGTTGGTACCCTCAATAAGGTAGTTTTCTCTTCCTCCTCTTTTCTTTCTCATAACTATCCCTCTCTTTCTCTCCTCTTTTCTTACTCATCTCTATCTCTCTATCTTCTTCCTCTTTTCTCTCTCATCTCTATCTCTTTCCTTTTCCTTCTTTTTTTCTCTCTCGTCTCTCTCTTTCTCTTTCCTGCTTTCATCTTTATCTCTTTCTCTCTCTTCCTCCTGTGGTTTATCTTGTCTGTCTTTCTTTGCTCCTCTTTCTTTCTCCATTCACGCATGGCGGGCCTATCATCTGGTGTGATGCCTTCCTATTCATGAGACGTGAACAGTGACCCAGGACTTAACCTGGATGGTGGGCCAGGCCTGTGAAAAAATTCTCTTTCTTCTCCTCTATCATAGACCGCACAAGCCATTTACCGCCTATGTTTTCTCTCTCTTCCTTTTCGTCTGTCATAGACGACGCACACCTATCGCCACTTGTGCTTTCTCTCTCATTCTTATTTTCTGACACAGACGATGCAAGCTTAGCGCCCCCTATGTTCTTTCTCTCTTTTCTTTCTTCTGACACAATCAACACAAGCCTATTTGTGTTCCTTCTCTCTCTCTCTCTCTCTCTTCTGTCGCAGATGGTAAAAGCACATCACCGCCTGCATTCTTTTTCTCTCTTCTCCCTTTATGTCATAGCTGATGGAGGACCATCGCCGTCTGAGTTTTCTCTCTCCTTATCTTATTTTCGTCTATGTTTTTGTTTACCTTTTCTTTTCCCTCTATCGTCTCTCATGCTCTTCATCTCTTTTCCTTCTCCTTCTTCCCTTCTTTATATTCCCTTCTTCTTCTCTTATCCTTCTTACTTTCTCTCTCTATCTGATCTCTATTCTTTTGTTTGATTAAGAGGGGATGAGACTAGCCATTGTGTCTAGCTAGTTTGTATTGGTACTGTCGTCTAGTAGTAATTCTGTTGAGCCGGTTTGAATTATCGAGCCCGTTTTACTACCACGTTGGGTCAATTACTTACTAGTTTAGTCACTATGTCAGTCTCAACGCTTGGTCAAATTCTTCTAACCCCAATATTTCTTCTTTCATTCCTCTCTTCCTCTTTTTGAATGTGCACGCTTGTGTACATTCCCAAAAGGCGAGGTGGGGTCCTTGACCCACTTGTCTTGTAACATTTTCCATATGTGTGTGATTGCAAAAACAGGAGAATACGAGGCAAGGGTGGTGATTTCGAACTAGTTTTACGACTGTGAGGCTTTCTTCGTGATCTAAGAGAGTGCTCACGCGGGCCAGCCAGAGTAAATCCCAAACCCACCTTAAATTCCTCTCTCATCGGTTGGTCTACCTGCCCTTGTTTTTGAGTAAGGTTCCTGAAAAAGTGATATGAAGTCCCGATTCAACTCGAGATGCATGCTGCTAGGTCATCTAGATCTAGAGGGCGCGATCAAGGCACTTAACCAGCTTGGCGACTCTACTGGGGACATACTAGCCCTTCGTCGAATTATACTTGTTTGGTTAGTTTCTCCTTTGATTTTATGGTTTTCACACTTGTGACTTCCGGGTTCTGTAACCCATTTATCCGGCTCGGGGACTTCCTTATCCTTGCAATCGTGAGTGTCCCCAGGGAAAAAGTTCCTTCAACTTCGTTCCAAACCTTCCTTTTGAGCAAAGACCCCTACGTCTGGCTCTTAGGTCTTAACCTGGATTGGTGTGAGGTGGGACTTAAAGGTCCCTCACTCCCCATCTCCTCGCTCTAGTGGAACCCTACCAAGGCACTCTGCATAGGCGGCACACATGCCACCATTCACAACATGCACTCTGTTATTGAAAAGTCACTTGTCGGTCGTATTGCTAAGGTACGTCAAAAGGTTGCCCAGTCCTTTGCTGCAAAAGGCAAATAAGTTTTTGTTGCTTCTGTGGGTCGTCGTAAGGTTTCCCCCCACACTACTGCACCACCAGGAGTCTCTATCCCTAGAGGCTTGACACATCGAGGTAGAAACCCTTGGGCTTCCATCTCTCACACACACCCTAAGTCTCGTGGGCCTCCCACTCGAGTCACAGCTTGGGGCAACTCTTGTATTGCCTCAAGCCAATGCCCAAGACCGGGCCACCTTGGGCTAAGTCCTTTACACGCTATGCATGTGAATCCCACCACTCAGGGCAAAGCCATCGCTATGCCAACCGAAGTACATAGGGAACGACTTCCTCGGCTCCTACTCATCACACACTAGCGCACCCTGTAAGGGGCAGGCTTCCACCTATTTCCTTATAGACACCTGCTCACGATTCTCGACCTCCTAAGGCCAGTCAATCTGCTCGAGCTTGGGCTGACCCCAAAGTCGCCCATGATCCGTCTTCAAGAGGTGCACACGTGCCGCATCCTCACACTGCTACTCGCCGCTTCCGACTCAGGCATCATCGTGAGTCGATCATTTCATCGCCTGCCCTATCTCTTTCGAGCAAGCACCTCAAACCTTGGTACTTGAAGACATTCCCCAAGAGTACCGTCTTGGACCAGTCGTATTATCTCGGTCATGCCCTTGGAGCCTATAAGAAAGCTCGGGGCAAAGACCTCATGAGAGACCCTGTCCTTCTTCTCCCTCGACCCAGGCTGACTTCAATCCCTGGCGCTCATCCTTTTCTACACCTGATGGAGATAGCTCTCTCTTACGCGAGACCAGTTGACCAGTCGCAGTCCTGTTCGCAATTCTGACATGAGATCCATCAAAGGCTCAAAGCTAAGCGCGACAGGGGTCTACGAATTTCTACTAGAGAAGCGGTTAAGAAAGTTGGGACACCCTGCTCTAACAACCTTCTTCACCAGAATCTCTTCTACCCTCTTCAAAAGATAAACCTTAAAGAACATGAATGAGATTCCTTCACCGTGGTTAATGTCGTTGAAGATGACCCAGCCACCTAGCAGCCACTGTCCCAAGACCATCGAGAACCAGTCCTTACACGCTCAGTGTACAAGAGTCGAGTCCAGTCAGGGCATGCTGATCCCCTACTAACTGACTTGCCATGTGAAACCCGTAAGGCGCAAAAGCCATTGACTGTATCTAAGCCTGACCTCCCTGGAGAAATGGTCAGTGTCATGGTTATACTTGCTGACTCTCAGAAGGCCCGTATGGAAAGGTTAGAACAGATGGTTTAAGAAATGATGGACAAGATCGACCGTATGGAGGTCGCCCGACACTCTGCTAACCATGAGGTCAATTTCAATCATTTGAAAGATGTACTTTCCAAGCAGCCTCCTCCTCTTGCCTCACAGGACAATTATGTTCCTCACCCCTTCTGTCAAGCAGATATTGATGCTATGGTACCTCACAGCCTGAAGAACAGGCAGATCCCAGGTATACAAGGCAGGACGCTTTACCACAAGCCATACCGTTCTTACATTGATCAGGTTCCCTTCTCCTAAGACTATAAGAAAGGGAAGTTTTGCTCGTTATGATGGAACTACATCCCCCTGTCAACATATTTCCCATTTCCAAGCAGCATGTCGAGAGACAACGTCTGACCGGAGACTCCTTCGTCAGTTCGTTTAAACTCATGACGGCCCTTGCCTTCCAGTGGTATGCTCGGCTGCCTCTAAACTCAATACGTAGTTGGGAGGAGATGATGAAATTGTTCTATCAGTGTTTCTATGAGGTCGAGAGGGAGGTCCAAACCATTGAACTTCTCAACCTAACCCAAGAGCTAGATGAACCAGTGGATAAATTCATATCAAGGTGGAGAGATCTGACGGCTCACCATCCCAACCCTATGCCTGAGAAGGAAGCCGTTCAACCTGCGTTCGAAACATGAGACTTGAGATCGCCCTACATGTTGAGGCTTCCAAACCAACCTCCATGTCAGACCTAATCTCTAAGTCGGTGAGCATAGAGAGCTTGTCACGTTATCATAATGGGTCACGACAACAATCTTCAAATTTTGCAAACAATCGGGGCAATGGTAATTCTCAAGCCAACGCTTGGGGCAACCAACAAAAAGGAGTGATCAGTGCATCTGTCACAGTTAATGATCCAAAGAAGGTCACCTCCCAAACTTTAGACCTCTCCAAAGCTATCAGCATAGCAAAGACAACACCTCAAATAGGCAAACAACAACAGTCATACATTCGGGTGCCTCCACCTTAATCGAAGTGAATATTGGATCATCCATCAGAATAAAGTTTATCCCTTTGAAAAGGAATGGGTGAATGCATTGCTTCGACTACTACTGGAACAAAATATGGTTGAATTACCCGATAGCAAGTTTCCTGACCAAGCTAGTCTTGATATGCACGCAAAATACTGTGCCTATCATTGAAGGGTAAATCACCCGATAGAGGACTATTTTACACTTAAAGATCGCATCAAGGCTTTGATCCAAAAGGGGTCAGATTAAGCTTGAGGAAAACAAGGCGCTTGGGACAACGAAAGCCTCTAACATAGTGACAATTAAAATAGAAGATGATGCGCCTGATCTCCTTCAAGCGTTTTTTGTCATGATCCTTCAACTAGCCCTTATTTCACCAAAGCCAGCACGGCAACCCAAGTGCATTGCTAAGGGAACAGATAACCAATGGTGCTCATGCCATCAGATATGGGGACATGTTCTAAGCGAATGCTCCAGTTTTCATGAGATAATCACGAACAAAATACAAGAATGCATGAATCTTGTAACCTTCCACAAGAGGATCCCCAAATCACAGCTTCACCGGTGCAAGTGGACCTCCCGACACAAGACCTAGTTAATGTTGATTCAGATCTTGCTAAACCCTCAACTTCCCAACCATGGATTGTCTACCATGGGCGAAGCAGACTTAAGTCATTAAAATGAGAGGCAATCCATCAAGCTAGGGCCATCCACAAACCTAGTGAGATGAATCAAGCACCTCCAAATGCACCCAAGAGGAGATGGGCCCCAAGAAGGGCTCACAGAAGGAACAAGCCTCCTCAATCGCAGGTCGAGCAAGAGTTCCTCAGGCCTCTTCCTCCCTTGCCGACTTTTCAGGATTCAATCCCTGACATAATTATCCTTCTCCCTTCACCTTATAAGGAGGACACTCAAGGTCATCCGTCACTCAACACATGTCTAATGAGGGTGACGACATTAAAAGCACCCTCGAGTGGTCTAAGTAGGGGAAAGACCTAAAAGATTCCCTGCACATGTCCAATTCGGGTGATGACGTAAAAAGCTGCCTAGATAGGTCCAACAAGGGGAACGACCTTAAATCCCCCTCAGTTACTAACTCTTCTTCTTCTTCTTCCCCCTCCTCTTCGGTGTCTCTTGCAGGTACAGCCTTGCAATGTCCAGACTTCGAGGCGGCTGAGAAAGGCGTTAGCCCAAACGGCTGGATTCTTAATAGTTGCTGATGCCTTAGCAGCTCGAGCTCGGGCTAAGCCATCTTCTTCTGCTGGTAAGCATAGGAAGTCAGAGCCAAAGAAACCTCAGTGGCCACCGGAGCTGGACTTTGAGCAGAGGTTGATTGAATCAAGAGGAAAGAACCTCTATTATCAGAAAGCTTGTCGCATGATACAAGTCTCAGAGGCCACACCCATCATGGGGAAAATGAGGTTGGGGTCAAGAAAGACGCTACAACCCCCACCTCGGAAGCCAAGTTTCTCAAAATCTCCTAGTTTGCCGCTTCTTCCTAATCCAAACACAAATAGCTTACCCATCCTCCATCTCCTTGGTTCCTTCCTTGCCCAAATACCCTAAACAATCCACCTATTTTCCAATTCCTGTGGATGCCTCTGATCCCATATACTCAATCACTTTCTAAGCCTCAACCTAAACAACTCCCTATCCCCGTTAACCAAACTAACCCAGCTAAGCCGGCTGCCCAACCAAGCCAGTCAGCTGACCAAAATAAACCTTGCCTTCTCAAACCTGCTCCTCAACCCAGCATACCTCCCAAACCAGTGGCAGGACTAGGAGTACAAAGCCTTGACCAAGAAAAGGTGAAATATGTTGTAATAGGGCATCTGAGGAAGCTTCCATCCTTGCTCAGCATCTACGACACCCTCATGCTCTCAAAGGATTACCAGATGGCTTTGGTTCAGGCTCTTTCTAATCTAGAGGTGTACGAGACCAAAGTGGAACCCATTGAGGTGGACCCAGCGATTTTAGGTGGATGTATACCAATCACCTTTTCAGAAGACGATCTACAATTGGGAGAAAAGTTACACAATCGCCCTCTCTTTGTGACTGGCGAATTACTTGCATATCCAATCAACCGAATTATGTTGGATGGAGGGTCAGCAGTCAACCTTATCCCAAGGATAATCCTCTTCTGATTGGGATTAGGGTCTAAAGACCTCACTCCGATGCACATCACAGTTCAGGGGTTCAACAAGTTAGGAGAGAAGCTGGCTGGCACAGTCCACCTTAACCTTAAGATCGGTGATTGGAATGATTACGCTCAGTTTCATGTAATCAACACCGACACTTCCTACAACATCCTCCTCAGCTGACGATGGCTCCATGACCTGGGGTGGTTCCATCGACACTACACCAGTGCTTCAAGTATAGTCGAGATGGGAGACAACTTACGGTCTACGCTGACAAAATATCGTTTCCTGTAGCTGAAACTCACTATGATGATGCTAAGTATTATTTCACAGATCTGGTGTCACCTCAGAAGCCGAATGATAGGGATCACAAGTCTACAATTAAGATAGGGTCTTTGCCTCATGAAGATGTTGAAGACATGGGGAAAACATTGGTAAACATGTTCAAAGAAGAAGAAAGGCAAGGTAGAATTCTCCCTCTGACCCCTATTCCTTCTAGCCTCCCTACAACCGTTCATGAAGAAACTCCACCTTCACCTGAAGAGGAGGCCTCGCCCTCTTCTGAGCCACCTTCGCAAGAAGATGAACAAAAATCGCTCTCAAGATTGAGAAGGTCACGGAGACAGAACTCCTGGTTCCAAAGGTTACTTACACACCAGATTATCAAAAGGTCCTGCATATCCCTATTGCGCTCTTGAAAGCTGAATTGGCATCCCAGGCGCCACAGAAGGTGCTTCAAACCTCTGTTACTGAGGATATTCCTCAAGTATTGCGTTTCCTAGATTCTATAGAGGGAGAGTAGTTGAGAATAGGGCATCCTACTTGTCCTCAGGAACAAAACCCCCTGGCATAGTTAAGAAGCGAGGTTCGTAGTCTCCCGAGCCAATTGAAGGTCAAGCGTACCGCTTCAAAATATTTGAAGGAGTTCGTGCCTGAGACCAAGAGTTAATATGAACATGAAGTAAAAATGTCGCGAATAGAAGCCAAAAACCCCCTGACTGGACTATCTATAGCGAGCAAGTTCATCAAATGATGAGAAAAATGAATTATGAGCCCATGTCCAATCAAACTTTAAAAGGAGAAAAAACAACTGCTCCTCCGCTTGAGGTTATCAGAACGACAACAATTTTTCACAAGACAAAGCAAGGCCTAGGGTTTCCCTCTGCGAAAAGATAGAAACAGTAAAAGCCCTGAGTCGGAGACTACCTAGGAGTGGGATATCAGATCCAAAAAAACAAAATGAATAATGGAATTATGCAGCAAAATGAGACAAAAAGCAAAAGGAATTTTCATTCACAAGCTCAAACTTTGCAATTGCTGGTGTATAGAGAAGGAAATAAGAAGAAAAAGAGAGGACATTTTCTAAAATGATCAATTATTTTATTGATCTCTGCTCTGCACACTTCGAAGTAAGCCTTGGTGTCCTGAATACGTTCCTTTAGTTCGGACACCATTTGAGTTTCTTCCTCCCATGCCACAGCTTCGGACTTAGTGATGTGAGTGAGTTTTGATAAATCTGCGACCAAAGAATTCTCCATGGCCCTTCTCTGAAATATATCTTTCTCAAGCTTAATGATTTCCTAACTTAATATTTGCATCTCCTCTCTTATTTCAACCATCATTTTGAAGCAGCTCATCCCTCCCTTTTGGGATCGAGTTGATGTGCAATCATAGTGGTCTTCTTCTCAATGCAAGAATCTATTACCTCGCAGCGACACGAGATCGACGCCCCCAAGGAAGCTAGCTTCCTGGTTTTCGCCTCATGGTGCAGTCTTTCCGACCGCCAACTCTCCAACTCACTTAGGGTAGCATCAAAATGGGAAAGTACTTCTGGTGCATTCTCAACAACAGCGGTCGTGGCAGAAAATTCCCTCAGTTTGGCCAATGCCTCGTCTAGCTCATTGAAAGGTAGCTCTCTTAAACCCTGAAGGTTTGCACGAAGCATGCCTGCAATCATACCAGAAACCCCGCTGAAAGTAGGCCTAGATGACATTGTTGGGATTCCCACTACTAAAGAGACTTCGGTTTCACAGACCGGGCCTGTAGAAGTGATAACTATCTGAGCCATTGGCTCTCCCAGAATGATGGCGACGACGGAGTTTGGAGCTACGTGCACATCAGACCTAGAGGCAAACCCCACCTCAACCTGCCTTGATTCTTTGATACCAGCCTCGTCGCCTTAACCTTAGCCTATGGGGGTCACTACTATTGTCCCAGCATCCTCCAAAGAAGCTTTTTCCCCTTGCTTCGCACCCTCTTGAGCCCTCACGATAGTATTGGCAAGCTCAAGAGCTGCCTCTTCCCTTTGGCCCTCAACAATTACAAAGAGCTCAGCCCTTCATCTTCACTATCAGTGCCCTTGGGGCAGCACCCTCATGGTACTCTGGGGCATCATTAACCATAGGCCCTTCCTCTTGAATCATGGCCCTTGCCTTTGTTAGGGCACTAAATTCCTGAAGCACAGAGGCCAAGTCGATAGCCAGTTCCCTTCCTAGAGCAATACCTTCAGAGCTTTCAGACTCATTAGTCTCCATGTGAACCAGAGCTGAACTAGGAACTGCCCTTGGACTTAGAGACGCCTCTCCAAGTTCTGAAGTCATTTCCCGATCAGAAGCAATAGCAATATGCTCAGTAGGGCCGGAGTCTTTCATCTTAGTCTCTGAAGAAGAAGAGAATAGCTCAAGAGAGATAGAAGATGGTGGAGAAAGAGAAAAAGGTGACATTGGTGGAGTTACTAATGAATCAGAAGAAGGAGGGCTATCTCCTGACTCCAAAATCATAGGAAGTTTGGCACCCCAACGTCTTCGAGTATGTCTGCTAGCGTGAGCCGGTGCACGAGTACCGGTAGGGGTGGAGCGTTTCCTTTTCTTTACCCTTGTTGGAGGAGGAGCAATCGCTTTAGAACTCCCTCCTTGAGAAGGGCCCACAGCCAATTTACTGTGAGGACCACTCCCGATCAGTGCGTTCGAGTCCTGAATGGGACGCCCCTAATGACCAGGGACCTTTCGGCCCTCACTCCATTTAAGGATGGAACCAAGTTTATCAAAGATGCTCCCAGTTTTCTTCTTCGTGGCAAGAAATTGCGGCGAAGTGTCATCGGCCGCTATCTCTGGAGAAAGCCCAAGAGCCTCCCAGTTCAAAGGATATCCCAAGACAAAGACCTCGTCAAGACCAGAAGTATCCACCAGTCTCCTATGTCTAGTCTCCTGATGTCAGTTTCTGTTTTCCCCTTTCCACGGGTGATCAACATCCCAGTATCTTCGACTGGTGATTCTTCACCAGTTTGCATAGCCCTCGATCACCCGAACCCTTTTGCCGAAATGAGGTAACACATACTTGCTAATCTCGGCCATCTTTAAACATGTGGAGTAAGCGGTCCGTATGTGTCCAGGCAACTAGCACTCTCGAAGAGTCCCAAGCTCCTATTTCTTCCCCGTGTTTATTTTGTCGCATTGCTTTTCGAAAAACACAGAGAAAGGGCAGCTCTGATCCAGCCCATGCTGACAGGCGAAGCGATGAGGGAAATACCCTTACAATCTGGCACTGTGCGGGTCCGATAAGGTAAACTCCCCCTCTAATGCTCGAGATGAACATCAACTCCCTGATAGTTGTGGGAGCATCGTCTAGCTCCTTTCTCAATTCATCAATGAAAGCACGATTGGTAAAGCTTTCAACTGGAATGGGACTCGACGCATATTTGAGAAGTCATGCCCGAACAAGCTTCGAGCCTCCCCCGGGTTGTGAAATAAAGGATTTGGGCCGGCAATCCTCATCAAGAAGGGGCATATCTTATCTACTAAGCCTTGGCTCTTGACATAGGTGGCAGGGAAATAGGCCCCTAGCCACCCATATACATAATGGATGGGGAATGGAGTCTTGAAGTCCCTAGGGAATGCTTCTCCTTCGACAATTTCATTCCCTCCCTCCTTAACTTTGTAAGCCTTTCCACGAGAGATGGCCCACAAGCCATGGTAAATATTGTACAAAACTAGTTGAGCAAGGGCATACTCACGCCCTCTTGCTATGTCGCAAGCCACATAGAAGGTGCTTGGATGAATGTCATCCGCCCCTTCATGGAGCACGAATTTGCATAAAAATAAGGCCAAATATGTGGCCAAGAAGGCACAATCGTCTGTGGTCTCAGATTAATGAATGGGAGGTGTCCCCTTTACAACTGCCTTCCCTTTTCCTTTTAGCGTACCTCGAGCACCTTCAGGGTAGTCCCCACAAAAGAATTTCACCCATTTGGTGAAGGTTACCCGATCATTGCTGAAATGGGCATGGAGCAATTAGTAAACCTCGAAAACCTTTCAAAGACTAGCAGGTGGCTCTTTTCTCCCCAAGCTAGCACCACCAAAGATGACTAAGTTCTGGGGTACAAACTCATCATACATGGCCTATATCAGCGGAAGGCCCTCGATGAAATGAAGATCTACTAAGGAGATTCCTGCTTCCCCATGCTCAAGAACGCAGGTGTTGCTGATGTGGCTCCATGTCTCGAGAAGTACCTTGATAGTATTGGAGCACTGATCATAGTAGCTGGTCTAGCACTGAACCGTTGCTAGCAAAGAAGCGCGTTCAAGAATGCTCCTGTGCGACACCAACACTCTAGTGGTCCAGGAAGACTATCCCTCTAAGTATTGGTGCTCCCCCTATACTCAAAGACCTTTGCCTGACCACATTAGTCCCTTTGTTTGCACCATTCGCTTTCCTAGGGTGGGCAAGTTCTCCCCATAAGCTATATTCTTATGCGTACAATGAAGGAGCACCACCCCTTCTTCAATACTAACAGTGTTGTTATTGTCCTCTCGAACTTCAAAATGAACAGGGTCAGTGATAAAAGTTACACTCAAAGGCCCCTCTAGTGCCGGCTATGCTTCCAGAAGCCTAGTGTCGATTGCGTCTACAAAGGTTTAGCGCTGGCTGTGATTTCAAAAGCTTAGTGCCGGTTGTGTTTTCAGGAATCCAGTGCCGATTGTGCACTCAAAGCTTAGCATCGACCGTGTTTGCTAAACGCTTAGTGTCAATTATGTTTGCCAACGTCTAGCGCCTGCTATGTCTTCAAATGACAATTGTCCCTCGGGTTCAAATCTCTCGCACGTGCTACAGATTCTGCACGCGCCCCTGACAACTGCCACCACGTCTTGGCCTCACATGCATAGAATGATGATCATACGCCTTTTGGCAACTGTCCACTTCTAGTGACGATCCGTCTCCCTTTGGTTTCGGCCGGAATTTCGCTTCCGTAGCCGGAGGCCCTCTGCAACCTTCCTCCAAGTCATCAGGAAACCACTTGTACCCGCCGAAAAGTTGTTAAAATTGATGAAAAGCCACGGGCAACCTCCTGCTACAATTTCTGCCCCTTCTTCCCTTCGCCAAAACCTTCAAAATCACTGCCAAAGTTCCCTATTTCCCCAAAAAACTGCTTGCACTGGCTAAGAAACTTCTGCAACTCCAATTAATCCCTCCTCTTTTCCTGCTGGTGTCTCCTTGCTTGGTCAGAACCTCCCCTGCTTGCTGACAAGCTTCTGCAAACCCTTGCCGGGACACTATGCGATTGTCGATGCTCTCACTGGAAACCTCACCCTCAAAACCAAAATTTCACATTAAGTGTTTTTACTACTCGGTGAAACAGTGAAAATGGGGTTTATCCCCAGTAGAGTTGCACCCTGACCGTGACGTATTATCCCCAACAGAGTGGTACCCAGGTCGTCCAACCCAGGCCATGACTTCTCATCCCTAGTAGGAGTCATACTCGTACTGCAGCTCATTATCCCCAGTGGAGTTAGGGTTTTTACCACTGCAACCCCCAGTGGATCTGTCTCACACCTAGTTATCCTGGAGTCAAGTATCATTTTTCACCTATAAGGGACCCACACTCTTTCCCATTATCCCCAATGAAGTTGGTCTTCCCATCTGAACCCCTTGTTGGCCTTAACCATTCTATCCCCAAGGAATCAGATTCCCATCTACAGACCTATTCCCCATGCAACTTCACACACATGGTGACCCACGCCTCAGTCCGTGCTACATGACCTTAAACTACACAGCCTTGTTCTAAGTGCATGACCCTAAACTGCATGGTCCAAACTATACGACAATAAACTATAGTGGAGGTCTAGCTGCACGACCTTAAACTGCATAGATCCAAACTATATGACCTACCCTAACCAATAGTACACGTCCTAGCTACATGACGTTAAAAGGCTCAGCACCCTGGTCCGCACTATATGACCTTAAACTTTATCGGAGGTCTAGTTGCACGACCTTAAACTGCATGGTTCAAGCTGCAGGACTCTAAACCGCATAGCCGTAGTCCAAGCTATATGACCTAAAACCACAATGCACATCTTGGCCGCATGACGTTAAACTGCTTAGCACATGTCCAGGAGGAATGACCTTAAAAAAGCCCCATCACATACGTGCACACTCCCTTTACGTGCATCTTCATACACGCCTTTCCTAACTGACCTGTCCGTGTGTGCACCATCTTCACCGACTCCCCAGTGAGTCCACCTTTCTTCATTACCATCATCCATCATTCCTCAGTGAGTCTTACCCATGCTCACAGGACGGCGAGCCATTCCACCATCTATACTCGTTGTCAGTTAGTGGGTCACCACTTTCCACCTTCCTTTCATATATTACCCATCTTTCTAGGTAGCCTCATGCCATCTCCCCAAAACGAGCTAAACTACCACCATACTTACTCCATGGCCTTCATAGACTGCCATTCATCTACACCGCAGTCCAGCTGTATGACCTTAAACTGTAGTGCACGTTCTAGTCGCATGATGTTAAACTGCTTCGCACAGGTCCAGAAGGCATGACCCTAAACACGCCTCCACAAAAAAATACAAATAAAAAATAACAGAAATAGTGTATATTAAGACAAGGAAATGCCAGGAGTAAAAATGACAGATGGGCATGGTCACAAAACCATGAGTAAGAGAGTTTCGTGAAAATAAAAAAAAACTGGCACGGTGAAAACCCCTAAAGGGCATCACGAGCAAAAATGGAAAAAAAGAGTGGAAATGGCTAAAAGGTCATGGGTAAAAGAGCCTAAATAAAAAGGAAGTCGGTGAAAACCATCTCTACAATGTTGTTTCCCAAGTTTAATTGAAAATCCGCAAAGGACGCTTGGATTAATAAACAGGGTGATGCAGCACTCGCCTCAATTAGCGGCTTCAGCCCAAACTCAAAAAGAAAATCATTGGTGTCACAATAACAGGACTAAAAAAACATACGAGCTTCAAGGAAAAGATTCCAATAGCCTGAGTCCATTTATAAGAAGGACTTGATGAGCAGAAGATTTTCCATGAAAGCAAGACAAGTCTCATGAAAAAGAGCATCATTTCTAAAAGGTTACTAACACACTCCAAAATGTTGAGGACGCCGCAAGAAAGCTAAGTCAGCCATGACTTTGGTGCAATAATCAAGATCAAAAGGTATCTTGATTGTCGGAACTGCACAACAGTGGCTAGGGGTTATACCCAAAGCTGGTCACCTCGATAAATTGAGGTACTCGCCAAGGAATAACTAGTGCACAAAGTAGACCACGTCAACAGAAGGCCCTTCAGCGCACCATTCACAAAATCCTCGAAACGTGGCTCAACACCAGAGGATACAAACAAACCCAGACCAAATGGGAACAATGCCCTGGGCTTGATTTTGATCAACGAGGTCCGAACAGAATCCTCAGCTATCACAATCACAACTACTCCCTTGAGGGTGAGGACTTCGACAAAATCCTTAAAAAAAAAGTCTCTTCTCCCCCTGAAAGTCTCCACGGATGTACCTGCGAACAATGCATGCCAACGTTTGAGCGTCCTAATTGTAGCATTGCATGAATCTCCTCTTGCATTCACGTGGTCCTATGGATAAGAAGAAAAAAGTAATAAATTGAAGAAATTTTTTTGAATGTTGCCCTTTTCACTTCTCTCGAAGCACAGCATTCAACAGGCCAAGCTGTTTGAACATATTTTTCAATACCTTGATCCCTGATGCGGAATAAATAGAAAGCAGGTCAATAAAGCCTTAACATACAGTGAAAATTTTGACAGTCTCAGAATTGTCATAGAATTGGTGACGATATTCATAAGCACTCCAAGAGGCCACCTGCTAAGTTTCATCGCAATCAGACATATCTAAGGCACTGAACACAAAGAAACAATTTCGAAAATATTGGCCTCTAGCACCCTGAAATGGACCTTGTAACTATAACAATATTTTTAGTACATAAAACTATTGTGAGACCACCGCTATTGGATCTGACACGGTCGAAAACCCCTATAAGTCAAGTTTCGGCTTAGCCGGGCACTCCAGGACAAAGTTATCGGTAAAATACCGAAAAGGGGTAGGCCACACACTAGTCCCGTGTCGCCACCTAGCACCAAAACACCATTAAAGGTAGTTGTTTTTATAGTCACGGACAGTGACTTTCGGGGCCCATATCTCACTCGTTTCGAGTCGGATCGCGTTCTTGTGAGCATGTTCGTCTCGTCAAGATGAGCGTTTTGATATGTGGTATGCCCTGTGTCGACATCAAAGCTGGGAGAAAAGCTAGAGAGAAGTTGTTGATCCGTGAAGAAGTTGTAGAAAATTCAGCATTGACACAAGCTTCACCCAAACGGCGAAATCGCAACGATCGCGTATCGGATCAACGCGAAACTAATTTAGTATGCGTAAGGTTAAGGGCTACCATTGTCCAAATCGCATACATGATGAACGGTTGGGTTTTGCGCACAAAGGCGACCAAGTGACCGTAAGTTCTGGTCGCTAAAAGCCTAAAGTTGTAAAATCATTATTCAGGCTCCAAATCACATCTTTTTTGTTCCCACGCGATCGTGACGGCATGCACAGTGCACTACAATGAAGAAATCATGAAAAAACATCGAGGAACGAGCACACTATCGATCCAAAGTTTTCAAGATTCATGTAAATTTCAAGTCTCATGATTGTGGCCTAGAAACACAATTTATGGCTCGAAGTTGGTATCAAATTGATCTCCATGCTAAGCCCTACAAGAAAACAATCGTCTTTCGATCAAACGGGCATCAAAGCAACCCCGGATCAGTCACCAAAGATCACGCAAGTTCTCGGGCAGCGGTAGGGACTGTTCTAGAAATCCATCTATTGTTAGGCAGCGGCAAAACAGTCCTTTTACACCCTATTTTCTTAATTTTCTTCAATTCAATTAAATTTTAATTATCATCAATTTAGCTAGTTTTTTGGTATCCACCCATGTTTGGGCCTAATTCTATATAAACATGCAAAGCCTAATCGTAAACAACCTTTGGTTCATTCTTCGCTCATTCAATTAAGATTTCAATTCTTGCTTGAGTTCGTGGGTGCATCTTGAAGAGAGAAGAAAAGGGCTGGTACCCCTCAATAAGGTAATTTTCTCTTCCTCCTCTTTTTTCTCTCATCTCTATCCCTATCTTTCTGTCTCCTCTTTTCTCTCTCATTTTTACCTCTCTCTTCTTCTTCTTTTCTCTCTCATCTCGGTCTCTCTCTCTTCTTCCTCTTTTCTCTCTCATCTCTATCTCTTTCTTTCTCCTGCCTCTTTTCTCTCATCTCTCCCTTTCTCTTTCCTGCTTTCATCTTTATCTCTTTCTCTCTCTTCCTCCTTTGGTCTATCTTGTCTCTCTTTCCCTGCTCCTCTTTCTTTCTCCATTCACGCATGGCAAACCTATCGTCTGGTGTGATGCCTTCCTGTTCATGAGATAGGAACAGTGAGTCGAGCCTTAACCTGGATGGCGGGCCAAGCCTCTTCAAAATTCTCTTTCTTCTCCTCTGTCACTGAGAGCGCAAGCTTTTCATCGCTTACATTTTCTCTCTCTTCTTTCTCTTCAATCATAAACGACGCAAGCCTATCGCTGTATGTGCTTTCTCTTTCATTCTTCTTTTTTGTCACAGATGGTGCAAGCCTAGCACCACCTGTGTTCTTTCTCTTTTCTCTTTCTTTTGACACAGCCGACACAAGCCTATTGTCGCCTATGTTTCTTCTCTCTCTCTCTTCTGCCACAGATGGTAGAAGCACATCGCTGCCTGTGCTCTTTTTTTGTCTTCTCCCTTTATGTCACAGCTGGTGGAGGACCATCGTCGTCTGAGTCTTTTCTCTACTTATCTCATTGTCATCTGCATCTGCCTTTACCTTTTCTTTTCCCTCTATCCTCTCTCATGCTCTTCTTCTCTTTTCCTTCTCTTTCTTCCCTTCTTTCTATTCTCTTCTTCTTCTCTTATCCTTCTTCGTTTGTTCCTCTCTCTAATCACTATTCTTTCGTTTGATTAAGAGGGGATGAGACTAGCAATTGTGTCTAACTAGTCGATATTGGTACTGTCGTCTACTAGTACTTTTGTTGAGCAGGTCTTGGACATAAAACCTTCATTGAACATGCTGCTAGGAAGACCGTGGCTGCATGAAAACCTCGTGGTCGTCTCTACACTCCACCAATGCCTAAAATTTTCGACTAAAAACGGCGCTGCGAAGGTATGTGTTGTACCCACTTATTTTCTCAATTATAGTAAACGTAACAGGAAGCTAGCCGTAGGGGTTAAGCTTGGAGAAATTCGATTCTCTTCCTTCGAGCAAGCCAATTGTGCTAGTTTATGCCTAGAGGCAGGGGACCCTGTTCCCCAAATCTTGCAAACTTTCGCATGAATGGATGACATTATCCATTGTCAACATCGATACGGTTTCGGGTCGCTCGAGGCTTGGCACATGCACTTCTCCTAAGGCTTCCAAACAAGCCAAGGCTTGGCGTAACGACCTAGATTTTCTAGGCTGAATAGTTTGCACAATATGAAAGGAGAGAAGGAAAGGGCGCGGCGATGGTGAAGAGCGCGCGACGATAGGAAGGAGAAGTGTGCAGCGATGGTAAAGAGCGCGCGACGATAGGAAGGAGGAGCGTACGACAATAGGAATGAGAGCGCAGGATGATAGGAAGGAGGAGCACGCGACGATAGGCAGGAGAACGTGCGGCGATAGGAAGGTGAAGTGCTCGACGATAGGAAGGAGAAGCACATGGCAATAGTGAAGAGCACGCGATGATAGTAAGCGCGGGGCGGGAGAAGAGAGCACGACAGTGTGAGCGCGGCAGCAAGAACGCAACGCCGTGAGTGAACAAGGGACATTGTCACGAATGTAAAGAGTAGCGACGTGCGAAGATAGGCCAGTGCCCTTCGTGTAGCCCCATGGGTGTTGTGTTTAGACCACTAGGAATGTTAGCGTAGGGTGGTCCTTGAGGGACTACCTCTTTTCCCTCTTTCCCCCTTTTTCTTTCCCTCTTCAACCGTCACCTCTTTGTTGCCACATCACCCCCCTTCACTTGCCACGTGGAGGTGGCTTGTTGCCACCTCTCCTTCCATCCTCCCACTAGCCATTTAACCCCCAATCCTCATCTCTCTCCTCTACCTCTCATTCTCATGCCATCTCTCTCTCTCTCATTGGGCATTTCACTTAGAACTTTCATGCAACACTTTGTGGCTTGAGGAATTGGTTAGAGCTTGGAAAAGGAGACTGTGGAAGGAAAGATTAGAGGGAACTGTTAATGTTAAGGTAAGTGGAATACTGCCCCTTTTCCATTAAGTTGTATGAGCATGAAACTGTAAGCATGGAATTTAAGTATGAATTTACATGAACAAAGTGTGAAGTGAAGCATGTATGTTTGTGTTATGTTTTCCCACAATTAGGCTTTCTTTGTTTGATAAGTTGGGAACTGTTACCACTTTTGTAGACCCTGAAATTCTGTGGAATGATTCTTGTCTGAACCTTGTTTAGGATAGAAAAGGGTTCATGTTGTCATTTTGTATGGATTTGAAGTTATGGAATAGTCTTTGGATTGTGTCATGCTTGTAATGTGCTTTTCCATGAAATTTATCTGTTTTTGTGATGTGGTTTTGTCATAGTAAATGATATCCGATTGGCCTAAAATTAAAACCATTGGAAATGTACATGAGTCTATTTTGAGTTTGGTGTTTATGGCTAGCTGAGATTCTTGATAATTTGGAAGATATGCCTTATTTTATGCATATATGTCACTGTTAGCTGACTGTGATAATTTCCAAGAATAGTACTTCTGTTGTACTAGGAGTTTTACTAAGAAATTCAAGCCCAAACGATGCAAAACCACAACCATTAGAAATATTTATGAGTCTATTTCAATGTTCATATTTACATCTTTCTCTGATTCTTCATGTATGTAAAGTTATATCTCGAAAAATGTCAGTAGGTCACTTCTGATAGTTTTGGTTAAAACATAGAACTCATGTCTCTGATATCTAGGGTTTTGACCAACCAAATGAGTTCTTTTTCTCCAAAACCACAGCCATTTGATAGAGTTTTGAGTAAGCTCGAGATCACACGTTTACCAATTTTTGAAATTCTCCTTAATTTGAGAGTTATATGATTATTTGTGATAATATGTCAATGTGGATAGCTTTCTATAAAACGCAGAATTGATACCTCTATTGGCATGAATTTTGACTGACCTAAAGGTGTCCATTTTCTTCCAAACCATTTGCATTTGAACGGTTCATGAGTAAGCTTAAATTCACATTTTTAGAACTTTTTGAAACTTCCTCTCGATTGAGAGTTATGATGTAATTTTTAAACAGATCTCATTGTTTCTACTATATAACAGATTTCTGATGGAATATTTCTATTTTCGCAAACTTTTGAGGAGTTAAACGAGGCCCAATTGCTTTCATACCTCCCACATTTGAAGGATAGTTGTGTTTGGAGTAAAATTGGTTTTGGATCCATCATTAAATTCCAAACGAATAGAAAGTTATGACCCGATTTTTTTATCGGACGTCGCCGCCTGGAATTCTAGGAAGTGTGACATTGACACTGAGATTCTGTGGCTCTGATAATGTGATCATATAATATTGATACTGATATTGTTAATCTGTGATATTAACACTGTCATTCTGTAATAGGGATGCTGTTAAAAGGCAATACTAATATTGTTATTTTGTAATATTGACACTGTCATTCTGTAATACGGATGCTGCTAAAAGGCGATACTGATTTTATTATTCTGTGACATTAATACTGTCATTTTGTAATAAAAATACTTTTATTATATCATTTTGTAATACTGATATTGTCATATAGCGATACTCTGAATATGACATTGGGATTCTGTTATATGAATATTGATCTATGTGTCATAAACGCGATGCAATGGTTCCTTCATTGGTTGTGAACTTTCTGATTCTATTATATAAACACTAATATCTAATCACAATGCAATGGGTCCCCCATTGGTAGTGGATATTCTAATTCTATTATATAAACATTGGTAGTCGATATCCATTGGTAGTGGATATTCTAATTCTAATTCTGTTATATAAACACTGATATCTGCCCCATTGGTAGTGGATATTCTGATTCGTTTATATGAACTCTGTTATATGTGATTTTCGGCCACTACGCAATGGGTCCTACATTGGCAGTGGATACTTTGTATCTCAACTCCTATGATAGGAGTGTAGTCGAGATGTGACTTTAAATAACTGGGAAGGTCGCGCCCTCCAATTGTTATAGGCACTACGCATTGGGTTCTCCAATGGTAGTGTAACTCCCTCCTGTTTGAGGGAGTAAGGAGGGTCGTGTCATATAAGGCCGCAGCTTATCGAAAACCCCAAAGCGCACTGGGGATTGTGTGCGTGAGTGAGGGCATTATGAAGTGGGGCTCCCATTTGTCATTGTCTTCCCTCCTAAATGAGGGTAAAAGTCTCAAGTTCAGGAATGACTTAGCTTAATCGATGTGGCTTCTACTTTGGGAGTAACTTAATCTGTTATGCTTGTTCGAATTCAGTATTCTGTATGAACATCTGACTGTAACAGTGATACGCTTAAAGGTAGACGTCATCTTGAGAACAAATAATGCTCCGTTAATTGAATCTTACCCTCTTTATACAACATTTATATGTACTCTGATGTGTGATAATACTCTAAGAGGCCAATGTGATTTCTGACGAACCATGGGCATGTTATTAATATACATATAGGTGGGAATGCAAGGACAGTGATCTACTTATTGAGCTTATAGCTCACTCCATTCATTTTCTGTGTAGAGTGATAGTGCCTGACCGCGAGTGGCCAACGACAAACCGGTGATAATAGGTGCTAGGAGTTCGGACCTGTCAAGGATTTTTCCTTCATGCTTAATAGGTGTTTTTGGCGAGGCCATTATAATGTTTTAATGTATGAGATGAATGTTAGGCTTATAAGCCTCAAACTATATTGTAAAGACTTTTGAGAGTTGAATGAAAGTTAAATGGTTTTAATTTATTCACTTTTCATTGCTTGAAGGATGATTTTTTATTTATTTCTCGTGGTTTGCTTTAAATCTACACGTTAAACATATGTTGATGCCACTCCCACCTGAGTGACGTATGCAACCTCTAGTGGCGATCATGCACTCTGTCACCCTCCGGAGAGGTACGGTAGAGATCAGGGGGCAAGGTCGTGACAGTTATGGTATCAGAGCAGCCAGGATAGGATTCTTGGTCTAAGGAGTTTAGAAGTGTCTCTAGAATGGTTTTGGGTAGATTAGTAACTGAGTGCTTGAGTCGTAAGTCAAAGATGACGAGGACCCCTATCAACAATGACTGTTCTAGCAATGAGAATACAAAGGACCTCGAAAATTTTTTCGAAACTTTAGGGGCCATGGCTCAAGCTGTGAAAGATTGTGGGGAGTTCTAACTGAGAATAGAAGGTGGAATAAGACCCCCACCATCTGGAAATGTTGGTAGAAAGGTTCGTCAATGCTCTAGGAGAAGGGCTCAATCGAGTGCGGTTAAGGTCCAGAAGATTTTTCTAAGGAATGTGAAGGAGGACCAGCGCCCGTCATGCTCATACTGCGGGCTGAACAACCCTCTCGTGACCAAGTGCCGTCGGAGAACGAGAGCGTGTTATGGTTGTGGCAGACATGGCCACCAAGTCGAAGGCTGCTCAATGATGAGGTCGAAAAAGCAGAAGGTAAAACCTCCACCTTCAAGGTAAAAGAGATCAGAGAAGTGGCGAGACTCTAATGACCCCCTTTAGTGGCATCAAACAAAACATGCCAGTGCATTGTGCCTGCTATGGGAAGCACGGTCACGTGGCTTTCGAGTGCTGGCTGAAGACGAAAGCATGCTTCGAGTGTGCCAAGTCAAGCCACCTGATTAGGGATTGCCCAATAATCAAAAACAAGTCTAAGCAAGAAACCCAGGGACGGGCTATTTGGAGGAGAGGAAGCTTTAGCCTCAACTTCGGAGACTAGAGGTATGCTTTTGATTTGTAATGTAGAAGTTAGAATTTTGAATCTTGATCATGTTTCCTCTCACTTTTGCTGCACCACATTTTGCATACAATATGAGTGTTAAACCTGTACCACTTGACTGGACATTGGTAGTATGCACACCTATGGGAGAATCTATAAAAAAAAAAAAAAAAAAAAAAAGGGAAAAGAAAAAAGGTACTGTTTATAAACACTGTGAGGTTTTGATTGAAGGGTGTGTGCTGCCTATATATTTAATATTGTTAGATACCAAACACTTTGATGTTATTTTGGGCATGGACTGGTTATCCACGCACCATGCTACTGTAGATTGTCGTGATAAGACTGTAACCCTTAAGGGCCCTAGCTAGCCTAAGTTAACTTTATTGGCTTCAACGATGTTTCCCCTCTGCATTTTATTCCGACTATTCGGGCTTCCCGTTTATTGGCAAAACGATGTGTTGGATATCTATCTTACGTAGTGAAAATCGAGATGACTGGTCTAAGTTAGAAGAAATATAGGTGGCGAGAGAATATCCAGAAGTATTTCCCAAAGAGTTGACCTCTTTGTCTCCAGTTAGAGAAATAGAATTTGAAATAGATGTGGTCTCTAGCACTGTCCCCATCTCTAAAAGCCCCTTATAGGATGGCCCCAGTGGAACTAAAGGAATTAAAAGAACAGTTGCAAGAATTACTAGAGAACATTTTCACTAGGCCAAGTGTGTCCCTCTGGGGTGCACCCTTCCTGTTTGTTAAAAGGACAGATGGGTCTTTGAGGTTATGTATAGACTATCAACAGCTGAACCAGGTCACTGAAAAGAATAATTATCCCTTGCCAAGAATTGACGACCTTTTTGCCCAACTCCAATTGACCCAAGTGTTCTCTAAGAATTAAAGAAGAAGCTACCTATAGCGCCAATATTAACCTTACCCATAGGAAATGAAGGTTTTGTGGTCTACACCGACGCCTCTCATAAGAGACTTGGGTGTGTATTATTGTAGCAAGGGAAGGTCATAGCTTATGCCCCTAAACAGCTAAAGTCGCACCAGAAAACTTAACCAACTCATGAATTAGAGCTCACGACTGTGGGTTTGCCTTGAAAGTTTGGAGACGTTACCTTTATGGGGCCTAGTTTAAGATATTTACAGACCATAAGAGTCTGAAGCATTTATTTTCTCTGAAGGAGTGAACATGAGACAAAGAAGATTGATTGATCTACTGAACGATTATGATTATACCATTAATTACCAACCGCGCAAGACCAATGTAGTAGCCGACACTTTGAGTCGGAAACCCTTGCTATCAGTAGCACATATGATGGCCTAAGAAATAAACTGACAGAAGATGCAGTGGAGTGGTGCTCGAAATTACCCTCTAGTTTTAGAATAGGAATAACTGTGGGTATAAGAGTGGAACCTCAACTCTTTCAATAGATCAAGGTAGCCCAAAAGACAGACCCCTAGCTTATGAAAATTCTGGAAGGCTTCAAGCAGGAAAGTAAGGACAATTTCTCTATAAGCAGTGATGATCTATTAAGATCTAAAGAGAGAGTATTCGTTCCAAATGATGAAAATATCAAAAGAGTCATTTAAAAAAAGGCACACCACTCCCGTTACATTGTACACTCAGGAAGCACAAAAATGTATCGAGATTTAAGGAAAACTTTATGATGGAATAACATGAATAGGGATGTGGCACAATTCGTTCCTAAATGTCTGACCTCTCAGCAAGTAACTGCTGAGCACAAGAAACCTACAGGGCTATTGTAACCCTTGCATGTGCCGGAATAGAAGTGGGAGCATGTCACTATGAACTTTATGTCTGGTTTGCCAAAATCAGGCACTTGACATGTCAGTGTTTGGGTTATCATGGACCGATTGACTAAGGTTGCACATTTCTTACTGGTCCACACTACCTATACCCTAGATAAACTGGCTCAGCTGTATGTCAAGGAAGTAGCAAAGCGGCATGGAGTACCTATTAGTATTGTGTCGGACAGGGACTCTAGATTTACTTCAAGGTTTTGGAGCAGTCTGCAATTAGCTTTGGGGGCAAGACCCACTTTTAGTACTGTTTTTTACCCCCAGACTGATGGACAGTCAGAAAGGACCATTCAGACCCTAGAAGATATGTTGAGGGCTATTATTATAGATTTTCAAGGAAACAGGGACGATCACTTACCTTTAATAGAATTTGCATATAACAACAGTTTCCAGGCTAGTATTCAAATGACACCTTTTGAGGCCCTGTGTAGGAGAAATGCAGATTGTTAGTGTGTTGGGAAGAAGTCGGCGAATGGAGACTGTTAGGACTGGAAATTGTTCAAGTAACATCAGAAAAGATCGCCCTAATTCGAGAAAGGCTCAAAAGAGCTTAGAATCGATAGAAGAGTTATAACGATAATCGCTGAAGAGTTGGCTAATATTCACGATGTCTTCCACATTTCACTATTGAGAAAGTATTATTCCGATCCATCCCATGTCTTGAAGTATGAGCTAATGCCGATCAGGAAAGACTTAACTTATGTTGAGCAGCCAATTAAGATTCTAGATAGAAGGGTTCAAGTTTTACACAACAAAGAGATTCCCCAAGTCCGGGTTTTATAACAGCAACATCCAAGGGAAGAATCAACGTGGGAGCGAGAAGATGAGATCCGGGCTAAGTACACCCCATTTGTTCGATTGACGATTTTGATAACAAAATCCTTTTTAAGGGGGGGATGGTGTAACGACCTAGATTTTCCCTACAGAATAGTTTGCAAGGTCTGAAATGAGGGAAGGAAAATGTGTGCGGCGATGGTGAAGAGCTCACAGTGATAGGAAGGAGAAGCGCGCAGCGATGGTGAAGAGCACATGACAATAAAAAGAAGGAGTACATGTGACCACGCGACAATAGGAAGGAGAGCGTGTGGTGATAGGAAGGAGGAGAGCGCGGCGATAGGAAGGAGAAAGCACGACGATAGGAAGGAGAAGCGCACAACGATAGTGAAGAGCGTGCGGCAATAGGAAGGAGAAGTGCATGGTGAAAAGAGAGAGAAGCACACAACGATAGTGAAGAGCGTGAGACAATAGTATGTGTGCAGAAGCAGAAGAGGGCATGACAAGGTGCGCATGGCAGCGATAACACAACGCCGTGAGTGAATATGGGACATCACAGCGAATGTAAGGAGTAGCACTAGGAGAAGATAGGCCAGCACCGTGCATATACCGTCATGGGTGTTTTGATTAGACCACCGAGACTGTTGGAGTAGGGTGGTCCTTGAGGGACTACCACTTTTCCCTCTTTTTTCTCTTTTTCTTTCCCTCTCCAAGTGTCAACCTCTTGTTGTCACATCACCCCCCTTCACTTGCCACTTGGAGGTGGCTTGTTGCCACCTCCCCTTCCATCCTCTCACTAGCCATTTAACCCCCAGCCATCATCTCTCTCTCCTCTCCCTCTCATTCGCACGCTATCTCTCTTTCTCATAGAGCCTCCCCCTTAGAACTTCCATGAAACACTTTGTGGCTTGAGGAATTGGTTAGAGCTTGGAGAAGGAGACTGTGGAAGGAAAGATTGGAGGGAACTTTTGTTGTTAAGGTAAATGAATTACTACTCCTTTTGAATTAAATTTTATGAGCATGAAACTAAAAGTATGGAATTTAAGTATGAATTTCTCTGAACAATGTGTGAAGTGAAGCATGTATGTTTCTGTTATGTTTTCCAACAATTAGGTCTTCTTTGTATGATAAGTTGGGCACTGTTACAACTTTTGTGAACCCTAAAATTATGTAGAATGATGCTTGTAATGTGCTTTTTCATGAAATTTATCTGTTTTTGTTATGAGGTTTTGTCAGAGGAAATGAAATCCGATTGGCGTCAAATTATAACCATTGAAAAGGTCCATGAGTCTATTTTGAGTTTGGTGTTTATGACTAGTTGAGATTCTTCATAATTTGGAAGATATGCTTTTTTTTTATGCATATATATCACTATTAGAAAACTGTGATAATTTCTTGGAATACTACTTTTGTTGTACTACGCGATTTATTAAGCAATTCAAGTACAAATGATGCAAAACTACAGCCATTGGAAATATTTATGAGTCTATTTCAATGTTTATGTGCACATCTTTCTCTGATTATTCATGTATGTAAAGTTATATCTCAAAAAATGCCAGTAGGTCACTGTGGACAGTTTTGGTAAAATCACAGAACTGATGTTTCTGATGTCAAGGGTTTTGACGAAGCAAATGAGGTATGTTTTCTTTCGAACCACTTCTGTTAAATATTTTTGAGTAAGATTGAGATAACATGTTTAGAACTTTTTGAAAGCTTCCCTAATTTGAGATTATATGATTATTTGTGACAATATGTCACTGTGGATAGCTTTCTATAAAACTCAGAATTGATACCTCGGTTGCCATGGATTTTGACAATACAAAAGGTGCCCATTTTCTTCCAAACCACTCCCATTTGAACGGTTCATGAGTAATATTAAAGTCACATGTTGAACACTTTCTGAAATTTCTTCTTGATTGAGAGTTATGAAGTAATTTTTAAAGAGATGTCATTGTTTCTACTATATAAAAGATTTTTAATGGAATGTCTCTATTTTCTCAAACTTTTGAGGGACTAAACGAGATCGAACTGCTTTCAAACATCACCCATTTGAAAGATAGATGTGTTTAGAGTAAAATTGGTTTTGGAACCATCTTTAAATTCCAAACGAATAGAAAGTTATGACCCGATTTTTTATCGGATGTCGCTGCTCAAAATTGCAGGAAATGTGACCTTGACACTGAGATTCTGTGACTCTGATAATGTGATCATATAATGTTGATACTTTTACAACATGATACTGATACTTTTATTATGTGATATTAACACTATCATTCTGTAATACGGATGCTACTAAAAGGCGATCCTAGTATTGTTATTTTGTGATATTGACATTGTCATTCTGTAATACTGATGCTGCTAAAAGGACTAATGCTGCTAAAAGGCGATACTGATATTGTTATTATTGCTGTAATTTCTGTAATACTGATAATGTTATTTTGTAATATCGATATTATCATTTTGTGATATTGACACCATCATTCTATAATACTGATACTGTCATACTGCGACACTGTGAATATGACACTGAAATTCTGTTATATAAATATTTATATATGTGTCATAAACATTGTGCAACGGGTCCTCCATTGGTAGTGAACTTTCTGATTCTGTTATATAAACACTGATATCTTACCACTGCGCAATGGGTCCCCCATTGGTAGTGGATATTCTGATTCT
This sequence comes from Amborella trichopoda, assembly GCF_054954075.1. NCBI lineage: Eukaryota > Viridiplantae > Streptophyta > Magnoliopsida > Amborellales > Amborellaceae > Amborella > Amborella trichopoda. Next base: position 28,448,273 of record NC_142346.1, read on the forward strand.
GTTATATAACCACTGATATTTGACAGCTGCGCATTGGGTCCTCATTAGTAGTGGATATTCTAATTCTGTTATTTGTGATTTTCGGCCATTACACATTGGGTCCTCCATTGGTAGTGGATACTCTGTACCTCGACTCCTATGATAAGAGTCGAGTCGAGATGTGATTGTAAATAACTGGGACGGTTGCACCCCTCAATTGTCATAGGCACTACACATTGGGTCCTCCAATGGTAGTGTAATGCCCTCTTGTTTGAGGGAGTAAGGAGAGGGTCTTGTCTTACAAGGCCGAAGCCTATCGAAAACCCCAAAGTGCGTTGGGGATTGTGTGCATGACTGAGGGAATTACAAAGTGAGGCTCCCACTTGTCATTGTCTTCCCTCTTGAATGAGGGTAGAAGTCCCCAGTTCAGGAAAGACTTAGCCTGCTCGATGCGGCTTCTACTTTGGGAGTAACTTAACCTTTTCTGCTTGTTTGAATTCATTATTCTATATGAACATCTGATTGTAACTGTGATATGCATAAAGGTAGACATCATCTTGAGAACAAGTAATGCTCCGTTAACTGAATCTTACCCTTTTTGTACAACATTTACATGTACTCTGATGTGTGACCTTACTCTGTGAGGCAAATGTGATTTCTGACGAACCATGGGCATGTTATTACGTATATTCATATAGGCGAGAACGCAAGGGTAGTGATCTACTTACTGAGCTTATAACTCACTCCATTCATTTTTTGTGTAGAGTGATAGTGCCTAATAGCGAGTGGCTAGCGGCAGACCGGTGATAGCAGACGCTTGGAGTTTGGACTTGTCAAGGATTTTTCCTTCCTACTTAGTAGGTGTTTTTGGCAAGGCCATTATAATGTTTTAATGTATGAGATGAATGTTAGGCTTATAAGACTCAAACTATATTGTAAAGACTTTTGGGAGTTGAATGAAAGTTAAATGGTTTAAATTTACTCAGTTTTTAGTGCTTGATGGATAAGTTTTTATTTATTTCTCGTGGTTTGATTTGATTCTGCACTCCAAGCACGTGTTGATGTCACTCCTACCTGAGTGACGTACGCAACCTCTAGTCGTGATCACATGCTCTGTCACCCTCCGGTGAGGTACGACAGGGGTCAGGGGTTAGGGTCGTGACACTTGGGGAGTCAAGGGCAAGGGGTAACCGAGGCAATTTCAGAATCACCATGAGCCAAAACTAAAAACGGATATCGAAGGGGACTCGAGTGTACTCTCATCTTATTTCAAGGCCAGATGAGGCCTTCAAACCATTTGGGCTTTGTATTTGGAGGCATTCAAAGCCTTGATCCTCTCGATGCCCATCCTTCAAAGCGGCCAAAGGTGATCCTTGATTCCTCAACGGTCGGGAATTCTTCTTCCACACCTTAGCCCACATAAGAACTGGGCATTGAAGACCTTTTTGCTAACCTGGATTTCGAAGTATACACAATTGGCTCTGACACAGCCAAGCATGCTCATCCGCCTCTTCAAACCCAGATACATAATTGGTCAATCACTCCCCTATCTCGAGAATCGCTAGAAGCATATCAGTGGCACCTTCAAGTCTCGGTGCCAAAAAATGGATCGACGCAGGGTGGCCATCTGACCGCCCTGCATGTCTTGTCCCCAACATTTTTCTTACGAGTCCCATAAGGTACACCCCTTGCGTCATTTCGTAATCTGCCGAAAATTCAAAACATGATAAAATTGATAATAATGAAAAATAATTTTAAAAAATGGCGAACACTCAAGATAGCTCAATAACGGTGCACAATACCCAAGACGATGAATTGGATGACCAAGACGAAGATCAAGAGAGCCAAGAGTCTGAAGAATCCCTCAACTTGAGGAACTCACTTCTCATGTTGAACAATTTAAGAAGAGGTTTGATAGTGACGTAACGGCTACCATCGAAGAGACAATCGATGTAAACCTAAGAACTGAGAGAGACATAAGGTTAACTGATATTGGAACCTCCCAATCTCCTGAGGAGCAGAAAAATATGATTTCCTTTCTCAAGGAATATCGCGATGTCTTCGTCTGGTCATATGATGATATGCCAAGGTTAGATCCCACATTGGAGTAACATACCTAATATTCAATGAACGAGCAAAGCCTATATGGCAGAAACTCCGATGTCAAAAGGCCCACCTTGAGCTCAAAATTAAGGAAGAAATCGATAAACTTCTCCAGGAAAATTCATTACCCCCGTCGATTACTCATAATGATTGGCCAACGTAGTGGTCGTACCCAAGAAAGACGGGAAGATTCGAATGTGTGTCGACTACAAAGACCTCAACAAGGCATGTCCCAAAGGCAATTTCCCATTACCAAATATAGATGCCTTGGTCAACAACGATATGGGGCACGAGATATTGTCATTCATAGATGCATATTCGGGGTACAACCAGATCCTCATGACAGAAGAAGACCAGACCAAGACATCATTCATAGTGCAATGGGGAACCTACTGCCATAGTGTCATGGCCTTTGGCAGAAAAATACAGGGGCAACTTATCAAAGGGCAATGAGCAGCATCTTCCACTACTTAATGCACACCATCATGGAAGATTATGTCGATGACATCTTGATCAAATCAAAGGCCAGATCCAATAACCTCACCAACCTGAGAACTATTTTTGAAAGTCTCCTGAAACATCAACTCAAACTCAATCCACAAAAATGTGATGTTGGAGTTGAATCCTGCAAATTACCAGGCTTTATAGTAAGGCAAAGGGGCATTGAGGTGGACCTGTCCAAAATACGAGCCATCACTGAAATGCCCCACCCCCCCCCCCCTTGGAATATCAGAGAAATCTGATCTGTGGGCATTAAGGTCGCATACAAGCCACAAGGCATTTCATCTCACAACTGGCAAACAAGTGTGCACCCTTCAATAAGCTCCTTAAGAAAGATACCCCATTCATATGGGATAATGAATGCCAAGAGGCGTTCGAACAAATTAAGAAATACCTTACCAAACGTCCTGTCCTTAGTCCTCCTAACCCAGACAAACCCCTATTCCTATACATATATATGAAAAACAAGACCATGGGAGCAATGTTAAGACAATACGATGACCATAGAAATGAACGAACTGTATACTACATCAGCAAAACCATGGTCGACTATGAGACAAGATACATAGATGTGGAAAAGCATTGCTTAACACTTGTGTGATCTATGTTGAAATTAAGAAACTATATCTTATCTCATACAGTCAAGCTCATCTCAAAGTATAAACTCACTCGAGTATCTATTGGTGATACCAGTCCTTAACGGACGTTTGGCAAAATATAGAATGCTATTGAGCAAGTTCAAGATCAAATATGTTACTCAAAAATAGGTCAAAGGACAAGCCATTGCTGACCACTTAGCTGAACATGCACTGCCAGATAACACTCCCATTAACATGGATCTCCCTGATGAGAACCTCTTCACAATTGACGACTCAATTTGGAAGCTATACTTCAACGGTGCAAGGAATGAATACAGGTTTGGTGTAGGTGTCATACTATAATCACTAGAGAAGATTTTAATGCCAACAACCATCATATTGAATTTCCCATGTACCAATAACATTGTTGAATATGAAGGCTTGATAACGGAACTCGTGAACACCATGAGAATGAAAATCCAGCAAATACGAGTGATTGGTGACTCGTTACTCGTCAAAAACCATGTTCAAGGGATTTGGAAGGTGAAAGAAGAAAAGCTCAAACCCTATCAAAAAAGGGTGGAAAAGATGATCCCATATTTTAAGAAAATCACCTTTCAGCACGTAACTAGGGAAAATAATCGGTTTGCCGACACCCTTGTGACCCTTGCTTCAATGGTTGATATTCCTTCAGAAATCACCATGTTGTCATTCTGCATCAAGAATAAACATGACCCTTCTCCACCAAGGATAAAAAAACAATAGAGCAAGAAAATGAGAACGATGGGGAAATGTCTCTGGTGGCTTCAGATGCGCTAATTAAGGCAAAACCATAGTTCCACGATGTTTTGTCCCTGTTGAAAGATGGTTTATACCCCGAAGGAGCCACCAAAAAGGACAAAGAAGCCCTTCGAAGGTTTTCTATGGGATTATGGTGATCTCAAGTTCAAGAAGTCCTTCGATGGCATCATTCTTCGGTGTCTCGATCAGTCAGAAATAGGCCAAGTTACACAATGAAGGAGGTCATTCTGGGGCAGCCGCCTTAACTCAGAAAATCAGGCTCCAAGGCTATTACTGGACTACCATGGCATAAGATTGTTGGAAGTTCGTTAAGAGGTGTCACAAAAGTCAACTTTATGGAGACCTCATCCATGCACCGTCTGTACCACTCTACTCAACACCGCCTGTATGGCCCTTTGCCATGTGGGGTCTTGATATCATCGGATTGATCTCACCAAAAGCCTCAAATGACCACCATTTTATATTAACAGCTACATAGTACTTCACAAAATGGGTAGAAGCCACATCATTTGTCAAAATTGAGGGACAACATGTTGCCCATTTCATAAATAACAACATTGTATTTAGATTTAGTGTTCTTGAGTAAATCATTACTGATAATGGATCCAACTTCAAAATGAAAAGGTCACTAAGGTATTCAAAAAGTTGGAGATAATGCAAAAATTCTCCATACCATACTACCCTCAAGGAAATTGATAAGCAGATGCCACGAACAAAGGACTTATCAAGGTTATAGATAGAATAATAGAAGGTGGCAGAGATTGGCACGAAATGCTAAATGATGCGCTATGGGCCTACAGGACAACTGAGAAGACTCCTACTGACATGACCACATACTCATTGGTGTATGGTATGGAAGAAGTGCTACCTATTGAACTTGAGATACCGTCTCTTCGAGACCTTATTCAAAAAAATTCAGATGAGGAACAAAAGATCGAAGCACAAATCGCTGCCCTCATTACTTTGGATGAAAGACGACTACAAGCAATACAAAATATCGTTGCTTACCGGGGTAGAATGGAGAGGGCATACCAAAGAAACCTTGTTCCTCGACAATTCACAGAAGGGGACATGGTACTCAAGAAAATCTTTCACACTCCTGCAAATCCACACCCTTTAGGCAAGTTCAAACCTAATTAGGAGGGGTCCTTCGTGGTTACCCGAGTGCACCTTGGCAATTCTTATAAGATCAAAAATCAAGAGGGGTACGAACTCAATGACTCCATTAATACGATGTATCTCAGAAAATACTACCCGTAACGAGCTCAAAAGCATGGTGAAAACCTGAAAAGGCATCACAAAGAAAAAGAAAAAGAGAAAAAAAAAAAAGAAAAAAAAAGGATGTGTTGAAAACCTGATAGGGCATCACGGGTAAAGAAAAAAAGAATAAAAAATCTCCGACTCAAAACCTCAAGTAGAAACAAGTACCTGTGAGTTACAACAGTATTGCACAAGCAAAACACTCAAGTACAAACAAGCACTTGCAAGTTCCAACAATACTGCACGAGCAAACCCTGTGGACGAAGACTCCTCCTAAACCCTGCAGGTTCCCAACAGAACCAACTCAGAAAGATGTGGGAGGGTGACATGAATAGAAAACTGAAGTGACTTCGACGAACCCTAGAAGAACGTCGAGACTTCTCCGAGATGGAAGCTCGACAATAATCCAAAGAACTCTTCATGGACTCGCGAAGCACATGATGAAAGCTCCAAAGGTGAAAGGACAACTTCGAGACACTTGAGTTCTCACGATCCCACAAGGAAATCCTTTCATCATCTTTAGGTAAAACATAATAAAGAAAATGACCACCAAAGGAGCCACAAGTGGCAAAACTGTAAGGCCCGTCCCTTTGGAAAATTCTTTTTCAATTTGATTGTTAAAACCTTCCATTTTCAAAACCCTTTTAGAAAGGCCTTCCTCCATCACTACAAGAGGCTAAAGTGTTCGTCGATTTGGTCTCGTTGTTGAAGCCTAGTTCTTATGCTTGTTATGAAGGCTTGAAACTAGCCAAGCACTCCATGGTTGTATGAGTATAATTGTCAACTACCACATATCATTGATGGGTGAACCTCACCGATAATGACATTGGCTAGTTTGGGAGCATTCTCTCTTTCAGATAGATCCCCTGAGGCAAAATGAGGGAAGCTCATCCCCATGTGTGTGTATGACAGTTCGATAACCATAATTTTTGGACAAAAACCCTACAACTAGGGGGACTGAGTTTGTAAAAATTTAGTTTGAAAAGTGTGTGCAAAGAAAGTGTCCCACTTTACGACGAATCAATTGCACATGTAAAGATAAACAACTACCCCAAAACTGGGGCAATAAAAAAAAAAGCAAGAAAGAATGAGAGCATGAAAGATAAACAAGAAAGGAGAGATCCATATATTTATATGTACTTGAAGGTCCATATTGATCTCCAAGAAAAAAAAAAAAAAAAAAGAGAGGAAGAAGAGAGAAAAAGAAGAAAGGTCACATCCTGGACCCTGAATCCTTCTCAACCACTGGTGTACGAACGCTTTCCTCTCCCTCCAACCTCTGTCTTACCCACCTCAGATCCCTTGTCATCTTAGTAGACGCCTGAGATTGCGACTGACTTCGAGCGGAAGATGGTAACGGTACCCTCACATAAGGATTCACATCTGCTAAAGAAAGGTTACCACCCCCGGCTAATAGAAGCATAAACAGTTTGCCACTTTTGTCTATAAGACCTTTAACATCCTCCAAAAGCTCATGGCATCGATCTCTGGATGAATTCTGTTAAACCAAAGACACGACATGAGAGAAGTTGAAATAAAGAAAAAAAAAGAAATATGATATAGAAGAAAAACATGCCCTCTCTGATCATTAATGATCTAGACGTCTCTCTAAATCTTCAATGAGGACGGGAGATGGTGTTTGAAGACAATTTTGATCACCTTGGTCCCTGATGCATAATAAAGAGGAAGCAAGTAAATAAAGCCATGACATACAATGGAATTCTCGACAGTCTTTGAATTGCCCCAGAATGGGTATAAGTCTTCCTAAGCACTTCAAAAGATCACTTGTCAAGTTTCATCACAATCAAACATGTCTAAGGCAGTGCAAACAAAGAAATAATTTCAGAAAAATCAGCCTCTTGCATCTTGAAACGGACCCTGTAACTAGTGCTCTATTTTGGTGAATCAAAAAACTGTGGGACTACCGCCATTGGATCCATCGCGGTTGAAAACCCTTGTGGGTCAAGTTTCGGCCTAATCAGGTACTCTAAGACAAAGTTATGGGTAAAATATAAAAAAAGGGTTGACTGCACACTATTCCCGTGACTATTTTTGCAGCCTCAGGCAGTAACTTTCGAGGTCCATATCTCATTCTTCCTGAGTCGGATCGCGCACAAATTCTGTGAGCATGTTCATCTCACCAAGATGAGTGTTTTGATATGTGGCATGCCCCGTGACAACACTTGAGCCAGGAGCTAGATAGAAGTTGCTGATCCGTGAAGAAAGTTGAAGGAAAATCAGTAGCGACACCTCTCGCTTGAGCAGCCAAATCTCTAGTCCGAACCTTGTACATGATGAACAGTCGGATTTAGCACACGAAGGCGTCGAAGTAACTATAAATTCCGGCGTTGGAATTCCAGAATCCGGCAAGAAATCCAAAGTTGCAAAATCTTCGTCTGGACAAGAAATTGAGCTACGTTCGTTGCTACTCAATCATAATGGCATGCTTAGTGTGATCCAGTGAAGAAATAATAGAAAAAAAAGAAAGAAACGAGCACACTATCGATCCAAAATTTTCAAGATACATCCAAATTTCAAGTCGCATGATCGTGGCTTAAAAACACGATCCATGGCTCGAAGTTGGTATCAAATCGATTGTCATGCCGAGCCCAACAAGAAAACAATAATCTTTCGATCAAATGAGAACCAGAGCAGCCCAAATCATTCACGAAAGATCACTCTCTACTTATTCTTCCCTCTCTAACGTCCACGGCGATGGTAGCGTCGTGTGTATCTCTTTCCTCTCTTCTTTTCTTATTATCCTTCTCTCTTTCCTAATCTCTTTTTATCTCCTTCCTTCTTTCTCCTCTGACTCTTTCCCAATTTCTCTCCTCACCTTCCTTTTGCCATCTCTCCTTTCTTTTTTTCTCTCTCTACTTTCCTTTCCTCTTCCTCTTCCTCTTTCCTAAAATCCTCTTTCCTCCATCATGGACGGTTGAAGCTCATCACCGTCCATGCTCTTTCTCTCTCCTCTTTCCTTTATCATGGATGGCAGAAGTCCATTGTCATCCATGTTCTTTCTTTCTCTTCCTTCTCTTTTTTCTTTCCTTTCCCTCTCTTCTCTCTCGCCTTTCTTTCTCTCTCTTCTTTCTTTCTCTTCTTCTCTCTCCCCTTGTCCTTCTCTCTTCTCTCTCTCTTTCTCTCTTTGCTTTTCTTTTCTGTTCTCTCCCTCTTTCTTCTTCTTTTTCCTCTCTCATTTGACCTAGGGACAGGTCTAGCACTGTCACGGTAGTCTCGTCGTTGAGTAATACTGTCGTCATGCCTATTTGAGTCACTGTGCCCGTCTTACCACCACATCAAATTAACCGTTGTGCCAAGCTTATCGGTGTTGGTGTTCTGTCATTGAGTAGTACTGCCGTCGTGTCGGTCTCATTACCGTGCCCGTCTTGCTATCACTCAGGTCAATCATCAATCCAATCTAGCCGATGTGCTAAGCTAGTTACTTGGTCAAGTGTCTCTTTCTTTTCTTCTTCTTCTCTCTTCTTCCTTCACCTAACCCTCCTCTCATCATCTCTTCTCTTTTCTCATTTCAATGTGCACACCTTGTGTAAATTCATCCAAAGACAAAGTGGGGTCTTTCGGCTCACTTGACATGTAAAATTAACCATGTGTAGGAGAATACAGTCCAAGGGAGGCGATTTCGAACCAGTTGTAGAACAAGGGGGCTTTCTTCGTGATCTAAGCGAACGCCCATGCGAGCCAGCCTGAGTAAGTCTCGAACCCACCTTAAATTCCTCTCTCATTGGTTGGTACACCTGCCCTAGCTCTAAGCGAGGTTCCCAAGAGAGCGATCTCAAAAGTCCGGGGTTCCCTCGAAACCCAAGATGCGTGCTGCCAGATCATCCAGGTACGAACGGCGAGATGGAGGCACCTAACCAGGTGGTCTAGGAAGGGTGGGAACAACAACAGAAGAAGACGGTACTGACTATACTCTGTCTAGCTCGGCCCGAACTCTCTTCAGCTCATCCCTGATAGAATCACGCTCCTCTTCTGCCATGTCCCTCGCCTCTCTCGTCCCCTCAAAGTCGCAGAGAAGACTCTTGAGATCCTTTACAATTGAATCTCACTCCTCTATCACGGAGTCATGTTCAACATGATGAGAAGTGACTTCCTCACATGAAAATTGATCCCCGCCAAGATAGGTAGTCCTCAGTTGTCGCATCATTCCCTCACCATGATCAGTCAGGGCGGCGAAATCCCTCAAAATGACCTTGTATTTCTCCTCATATAAAGACAAAGAGATGCTCTCCTCCTCCTCCTCACCGATAACATGAGAAATTCTATCCCTCCACTGCTCTATCCAAGGAGTCATCTCTCTCATATAGACATCCTCATCAATAGTGCTGACCATAATTGGAGTACAGGGCAGAGTAATCTCAAAGGAAGACTGAGGATGGCCAAACTGACGACGTACCCGACCCGAAAAGGATGGCACGAGCCTAAACTGCCATCTAACCGCGTATGATGTAAAAGGGTGTATTATGTCTAGCCTCGTATGATATAAAAGGGTCGGGTGTATTCCGTTTAGCCCCGTATAATGTAAAAGGGTAGGGTGTATGGTCCATCTCTGCATGACGCTAAATTGCTTAGAGGGCTCTATGGTTACAGGAGTTAAAACTGCTAACCAACCTTGTTTTTTGAAATATCTTTCTTTTTTAAAAGTTTTCACTATATGTCTTGTGTTTTCAAAAACTTTAATTTCTTTGTTAAAATCGTGACATGTCCAAGCTTTTCTATTTTAAAATTCCCCCTTATTTTCAAAATTTCTAAAAAAGACTTTAAAAAATGAAGGAGCTTGGATACCCGTATATGATTATTACCGTGTTATCGCGTTGCTCTCTTCAAAATCGACCAGACAAGTCTCTTCTTATAGAAAGCCTTAAGAAACTCTAAGGAAATCAAAGAAGATGTCAGGGTTAAAAACATTTCAAACAATGAAACTCCTTAAGTTAAGTGGCATGGAAAGAAAATTCAACTCAAGTTTCAAGCTTGTGTTACTCACCGACATCGCACACCAAAAACCCTAAGAGGAAAGTGCCCTAGATGGGTGAGCTCAGTGAGCGCAATGACTTGGAGGGATTAGTTGGTGCACCCTCTGACCACATGACGTCAAGAAGAAATTTAAAATGCCTGCATTATCTTTGATGTTCACCTACTCCTCGAAGGATAGGGAATGCCAAAGTGTCTACTTCTTTGCTACTCACTTATCCATCAAAGGACAGGGAGTGCCAAAGAGGGGCAACTATAGACACCCGTATTTAAATCTGGCAAATTCTGTTGTTTCCTGAACCCTTAGAACTGCATTATCCTAGTAAATCCAAATCTATAGCCCACACAGTCTACCCTGTGACCCATAACTATTTTACCTACCAAGAATCATGCAGATACCCTATTTTCACCTAGGGTTCAACAAACGCCTTGTTTTACCAAAAAAATCATTAAAAATAAATTCATGTTTTACCCAACTTTTCTTTGAGAGCTTCACAAGAGGCTGAGAAACACACTTGAAGTGGAAAATTTTGCTTTGGACCAACTTTGGTTTGGGCGATGCTAAGCGTGCCGCTCAGCCTAGATTGGGTGACACGAGTGGTGCCGCCCAGCCGACTAGGGCGACACCACTGGTGTCACTCAGTTCTGTTCAGGCCCAAATTAGAAATCTCTCTTGTTCATCATTTTCTTTCCTTTTTGTGTAGTTTTTACCATGTTTGTTTGCGTGACACCACTGGTGTCGCCCAAACCCGAATCCCCAAAAATGGTATCTTTGGTTAGGGGATCTGCTGGTTATGGAAAGATGCCTTTCCCAATAGATCTTTAGCCCTTATAAAACCTCATTTTCGTGGCCATAAAGAAGGAGAGAGAGAAAGATTGAAACCCTAGCCCTTTTTCTCAAAGAAGGTTAAGCCTAAAGCCCTAACCTAAAAACCCTAACCCTAAGCTTGAGAAACCTTAAGCCATGAAAGGATAGGTCAAAAAACCTAGACCATTTTAAGTCATCTCTAGGGCATAACAACCCTTTTAAATCATAGATCTTCTGGTCAACTTCTGAATCAGAGCGGCAAAGAGGACGCCAATTATGATATGGGCGAACCCTCGAAGGCCCGGGAGTCCCAAGCCGATCGGCTCGGTTTGGTGTTGTTTTGTTATTCTTTCCTTCTTCTTCTTCTTACTGTTTTATTTCATTTTGGTCAGTTTACCACTTTAAACTCTTGTTTTGATGTCTTAGATCATGCTAGCTCTGCCACATATCTGAGAGCGGATGTACTCGTTTCTGGTTAGATCTGCCTTCATATCTGAATTCGATTCATCCCACATTCTCTACAACATTATTTTTATCAGTTTAATAAGTCGCAATCCGAGAGATCTTCGTCGGAAGATCAGTCCGATTTTCATCGTAAACAATTGTCTTTATATTCCCCAGCATAAGAATTGTGGATATTTTCTTTGTTTAAAGAAAGTTTGTTAAATGACATCAAGGTTTTTAAGATCTTGGATTTGTTAGTTTAATTTTCTATGAAGCAAGAGTTATTGTAATAAGACTACTTGTAAGTGATCTTTGCCAAAAGAAAAGGGGTGAAATAAAAAAATAAAAAAAGCATATTCCTCGACAATATTGCATTAGTCTTTCTTTCATCAAAGCCTAGGTACTATTTTTGTTATCCCATTCTCTCTCTTGAAGCCTATCTCTCCTAATTTCACTTATTTTCCTACAACTAACATGCAAAATCATAAGAAGAAGTTTTCTCTTCTCTACACTCTTTCAACCCTACCCTCCTCTCTTTTTCTTCCATATTCACTCTTTTTGTGTCCTTGAAGGTGAAGATGGCATTAAAAACATATGTAAACCTACAAAAACCCCAAGATTTTGGCATTTTTTGGCTCCACCATAGTAGATTGAGATTTGATCCGAGTCTTATTGGAAGCCATGGCCGACTGGATTGTTTTAGTGTTCTATGAATCTTTGAAGGTTCAGAGAGCAAAAATATAGGGTCTTCCTTCAAATAGGCATGTTGTATCCATCATTTTTTGGTAAATGAGCAAAGTTTTTGTTGCAGGAGTGGTTAATTAGAGGCTTCGAGCTAGAGAGAGAAAATGATCTGTTAACCAAAGGATTGTTTCAAATATGGTATGGTTAATAGAAAGACAAAGTAGTTGTTAGAGAGGGAAGAATGGTATATAGAAGAGAAACCCTAATTGTGGGGGAATTTGATATATCTTCCTCGAAAATATAAGCAAAAAACCACACCTCTACATTGTGTTGGTTGTTGGGTTCTTGGATATCGACATGGCGCATATAGGGTTCCCTGAGAGCTAAAATAGCTCATTTTTTTAATAGAGTAAAATCCTTGTAATGGGAGCTAAATTTGGGGTTCCTTAAGCGCATTGTAGGATGCAGAGGGAAGTGAACTCAAGAGTGAAATGGTTGTGATAGGTAAGCAGGAGATTTGGTGTTAAAGAGAAAGAGGATGCAAATGGAAAAGAATTGGGGTTGAAAAGTTGGAGAGAGAAGGAGAGGGGGAAATTAGGTTGTTTAAAGGGACAAAGGTAACATGTGGCATGGGGCTCCGGTTCTCTAGGTTGTTCTTATTGCATAGTGTGAAAAATCTGTATAGTCCATATAGATGACCAGTGTAGGAGGCTGCAACTCAACTTCAACAAATAGGGTTGCAGCCCTATAGAAACTGTGTCCGTTTTTTAAACCTTGAGGCTATGAATACATCCTCATTTCTATTAAAAAATAAATAAAAAATTATAGATACCCCCAAAATCGACTTTATAGGCATCCTAGCCCCCAAAACATTTTGTATCCCACTCTAAATACCAATAATTTTTTTTCTTATATTTATCCCCCCAAGTCAAAAAGTCAATGGATTTAGGAGAAAAATGCCCTTACTCTCTCTTATCCTCTAGTTTGGGGTCATGTGACTCTCTCTTTGGCAACATTCTCTCTCCCCCAAATTAAAACCCATCTCTCTCTCTCCCGTCTCTTTTTATCTCTCTCTTTCTCTCTCTACATGCCCTCTCTCTTTCTCTCTAGCGATAAACTAAGATTTTTGATGTCCGGTACCCAGTGTACCGTGTTGGGTGAGTGTGGCCAATAAAGGCCTCATGAGTGCTTGTAATAAACATTTTAATTTAATAGAACATGAACTCTATGGGAGTGTGAGCCTTCGTGGACCATATTAAGCCAATAATATTTACTGATATTGAACTAAGCTTTACGAACTAGGCTAGTCAGTTAGAGAAAACCTATGTTACCTAGACATAGAAAACTATCCGATAAGGATTTTCATAGGTCATCCCTTGATGAGGTTGGAGTATATTCGGATAAGTGAGCCGAGGGACGGTGTAGCCCTTGTGTGTGATGGTGGCCTTCAAAGACGAGGGTCAAAGCATTATCCGAGTACCATCACACGACATGCATATATGATAGTCGTTTGGAGAAAGCCACCTTTCAAGGTAAAGCTTATGCATATGTGAGAGATATCCCTATGCGCTATATTAGTTGTGGCCGCATCTGATCTAGGTGACCTTGGTACATCTCTAGGGGAGAACCTGAAATTCAAAAGTTGTGATTATGACCTCTTACCCATTGACTAGAATTTTGTGACCCACTAATGAGCCCCTGTATGAACTATGTGTCATGGGCAATACTGGGTTCGTTTGAGAAAGCAAGTGTTGACCGTAGTCCACAGTTGAAGGTGGAGTGCCCCAGTATTTATCGATTTAATTCCTATACCATATAGATCATTTTTTCCCTTTAATGAATTTAATTATATTTGTTTTAATGATATACGATTTTTAAAATTGTTATAAGAAATTTTCTAGATCTCCGGTTATTTTATTTATCAAATTTGAATTATAAAAACAGAGATAGTGATTTTAGATTGATTTAATTATTTGAATTAAGTTTTACGAATTTCTAAAAATTAGATTATATTTTAATTAATTTCATTATTGCATGGGAATCACAATAAGCTGTGTGTTGGGTTTATGTGGCCTTTAAAAGCCTTATGAGTGATTGTGATGAGACATTTGATACAGTGGATCATGGACTCAGTGAGACCATACCATGCAAATGAGGTTTGCAGATACCGGATTGTGCTTGACAGTCTAGGCAAGTCAGTTGGGAAAAACCCATACTGTCTGGGCATAGAAACTAAATCGAGAAGGGTTCTAATTGATTATCCCTTGATGAGGTCGGAGTATGCCCGGATGAGAGAGCCGAGGGACTGTCTGACCATTGTATGTGTTAGTGGCCTACGGAGACAAGGGCCAAAGCCTCATCCATGTACTATGACACGACATGCGTATTGATAAACCATTCGAGAAAGCGAGCAAGCGACCTTTTAGGGTGAAGCGTATGCAAGTGTGAGATATACCCTTATGCGCCACAGAGCTGTGGTCGCATAAGACCTAGGTGACATTAACTCGTCTATAGGGGAGAACCTGAAATCCAAAGACTGGAATTACGATCCCTTGGCCATTGGCCAGACTTTGGTGAACCATTAATGGCCTCCTGCTTGGACTGTAGGTCATGGGCAACGCTGAGTTGTCATGATAAAGCAAGCGTGGTCTGTAGTCCACAGTTGAAGGTGGACTGCCCCATTATTTATTTAATTCCTTGACCATATAGATATTTTTCCCATCAAATTAATTTAATTATGTTTCTTTTATGATAAATATTATTTTAGAATTGTTATTTTAATTTTTATAAATCCCTGGATATTTTATACATATCATTTGGGTTTATAAATTAAAGATATTGATTTTTAATAATTAAATATTCAAATAATATTATAAAATTTATTTTTATTATTTTTTAGATATATGAATTTTTATGGGGGCCCATTGTGATAGTGGATACAAAGTTTAGACCAAATTTCCAAGTCGAAAAACAACGCAAAATGGACACCTTCAACAAGCCACTTGCTAAAAACCAAGCTAAGTGAATAAGTTACAGTCCTTTAAATAACAATTACAACCATTCTATCCTTGTATAACAATTGTAAATAAACTCAAATACCAACCCCTTATGGGGCAATTACATATAAAGTAAGACTAGCTTATGAGTTACACTTTCATAGCACAAATTATATAAACTATGTCTTAAAGCTTAAATACATCACACAACTAATCTAAACAAAATTATAAGAAATAAAATCAACTAAACAGGGAATTATAATGCCAAATTAAAATTAGGAAGGCATGTTTCGAACCCCTTATGCTGATGCACGCAATCGGGCCTTATAAGGACTTAATTTTGTCCCTTTGGATTGTACAAAAGTGGTTCAATCTCACAAGAGTGTCGAATCCAAATGGGAAGCAATTACACACCTTAAAATCACTTCTTAAGATCTCAATACACTAGCATTATCATCTAAAATAGAATGTCAAAGGTTTGAATCAAATAGGATAAGAAAAAAGAGAGTTATAGCCAAACTACACATGGTGGTCCCTCAAACCACCAAAACAGTCTTATATGGAAAAGATTATGAACCCCCATAGGTAAAAATGTGATGAAAAGGTTCTGAAAATTGAGTGACACTCCGAAAGTAAATTATTTGATGGATTTGAAGCAAAGTAATCAATGAATACTACGCATGATCATGGATTCTCATGCATACAGGCTATAACTCGTGAAGGACCTGTATACACCCCATTTTAGAACTGGAAAATTCTATGGTTTTTGAAACCTTAGGACCAATTATCCTAATAAACCCAAAATCCATAGTTCACATAGCCTACCCTGTGACCCGGAACCAGTCTACCTGCCCAGAGCCCTGTTTGAGCCCAGACTCCTAAATGCCCTGTTTTACCAAAACAAATCATTAAAAAATAGTAACAAAATTTGTTTTGACCCAAATTTTCTCTAAGAGCTTCACGAGAGGCTGAGGAACACATCAGAAGTGAAAAATATCAATTTTGAAAAAAATTGGTTTGTACGACCGAGTTGTGCCGCCTAGGCGACACAAATTGTGCTGCCTTGGCGACACAACTTATGCTGCTCAAGCGACACAACTTGTGCCGCTCAAGCGACATGAAATGTGCCACCTAAGCGACACGACTTGTGCCGCCCAAATCCAAGAGCCTCCAAAACATGTTTTGACTAGGTAAATATTTGGTTGCGGAAAAATTCTCATCAAGATAATTTCCCCCTTATTAACATCTCTTGGGGGGACCATTTAAGGGGAGGAGAGAAACGCTAAGAGGGGGAGACCGAGAGAGACTGGAAGTGACTGGAGGGTGGACGGAGAGAAAACACTGGAGGGTGGACGGAGAGAAAACTTGAGATAGAGAACGAAAATAGAGGAGATAGAGAAAGAAACCTGAGAGAGACGAGAAACCTAGCAGAAAGAAAAAGACAAGAAGAATACAAAAAAAACATGAGGGAACTACAGAGAGAGAAAACCTTAGAATTTATGTGAGGAAACCTTAGCCTCCTGAGAGAAACCCAGATCTATCCTTAAGAAAAAACCCCAATCTAAAAGATTGGCTGGCTAATATCCGGATCAGAGAGACAAAAGAGGACCCGTTCTGATACGGGAGAGCCCTACAAGGCTCGAGGGTCCCGGACCATACGGCCTGGTTCGGTATCGCTTTCTTCACTTTTCCTTCTTCTTATCCTACTGTTTCATTTTATTTTCACTATTGTTTTAGTTAATTTGCTTTAAAATCGTATTTTGAAACATTTTGGATCATGCTGACTCTGCCACAAATCTGAGAGGAGATCTGCGCTTTTTGGGTAGATCTGAACTCGATTGTTCCCACTTTCTCTACCATCATTTTATCAGTTTAACGTGTCAGATTTGAGCGATCTTCACTAATAGATCACTTCAATTTTGTTCTATATACAGTTTGGCACTCCACCATGGGGTATTTCAAGTTTGATCCAAGCACCAAATTACTATTTCTGTTCACCATTATTCATTGTTTCTAATCCAGAAAAAGGTCCAAAACCTGACTGTCACAAGGACCCAGGGTTTTGGTGCTTTGAAACCCTAGTTTCCTTGTCCGACACGAGACGTGTCACCCAGGCGACACGAGATGTGCCACCCAGGTGACACAAGATGTGTCGCCCAGGCGACACAGGTCATGCTGCCCAAGCGACACGGTTTGTGCCGCCTTGGTCCAGGGCGACATGTACTCTAGTTCCCCCGGTCGCCCAAGTCAAAATTTTTTGAAATTTTGTAGGCTGGATCTTTATTTCTTTTGTGATTTATCGCAAAATTTCAGATCAAAATAATTTTTTTAAAAAAAAATAAAATTCAAAAATAAAATAAAATAATATATCTTGGTTGATATAGGTCTATTCTATCTGTTGTTCTTCTATTTCATTTTGTTTCAATTTTATTTCATCAAAAGGTTTGATTTTTCTGCTTCTCTAAGTTTCTATAGCCTTACTTATTCAAGGATGGAAAACAAAAAAATAAAAAAAATAAATAAAAATATTTTGTTTTGAGCAACACAACTTGTGCCGCCCAGTCTATTGGTGTGACACAACTCATGCTGCCCTGTCACAGAGGTCCCAAAAAATTCTTGGGCCCACAGGCATGTCGCAGAGCTTTTTGGCTCCCTGTTGACCAATTTTGAGCTTAAATTGATTTTTTTAAAAAACTATAAAAAAATATTTTTATCCAAATAAGTCTGTACTATTTCTAACTTCTTTTATGTTTTTTTTAGCTGGTTAATTTTGACTGAAACCATATTTTCCCTGCTTTCATCATGCTAGTTTAAGTGTTTTCATCAAAATTTTAAAAATTAAAAATAATATACATACATATATATATATATATATATATATATATATATATATATATATATATATATATATACATTGGGGGCTGCTTGCACCTGAATCGTGTCCCATTCGAGTCACCCCCGACTCGGGCCACGCTCGACTTAGCACGGATTGTGCCTGGTCCCATTGTTATAACCATACCTTCTTAGGGGTTCCTTACCCCTCCATCTATACTGTAGCTCGAGCGAATTTTCCCTCGAAGCGCGCATCGCTAGTCCTGATCACTGCCGATTGCTCACTTGTTTTCTTTCTTATTGTGTGCCTGTGTGCTTGACTTTATTTTATTTCACATGCTTCTCTACACACTCTAGCACTCACCGACCGGGAATCCCGAAAAACCAGAAAACAAATTTTTCGAAAACCCCCAAAATCCGTGTTAAAGGCGTGAGGGGAACCTAGCATTGAGAGCCGAGGCGGTTGGGATTCGCGTAACTTTAGCAGATCCATTGCCTAAAAAAAACTCCACATATAGTAGGACCTGGTGAACATCCTATAATAGGAGGCCAGGACCTATGTGGGGACCTATATAAGCTTAGCCGCATTTCAATAGTTAGGAACCCACTCTCAAGCCAAGCCTACCTATAATCAGACTAGGTCATTCATGTGCTTGCATGCTTGTTTCTGATCGATTAATCTCATATTCCAATCCAGACCCCCTTTTAGTCCGAGTTGAAGCTTTTGGTTCCAAGTTCAGACTTATACCCAGCCTAGCTCTAGTCCGAACCAGGTTCACACCCAAGTTCGAACCTAAGCCCATCTTGGTCTGAGCCGAAGGCTCATTCCCAGCTCATCTTTGATCCAGTCTAGGTCCACACCTGATCAGATCAGTAAAATTCTTTGAGTCCCAGTTCAGGCTTATACCTAGCCTAGCCTAGTTTCGAACCAATTTTACACCCAGATCTGAACCTAGGCCCTCTCTTGGTCCGAGCCGGAGGGTCGTTCTTAGTTCTTCTTTGATCCAGTCTAGTCCACACCTGGTCTGATCATTAAAATTCTCTGGGTCCAAGTTCAGGCTTATACCCAGCCTAGCCCAGGTTTGAACCAGGTTCACACCTAGGTCCGAATCGGGGCCCCCATCTTGGTCCAAGCCGAAGGGTCGTTCCTAGTTCATCTTTGATCCAGTCCAGGTCCACGCCGGGTCTTATCATTAAAATTCTCTAGGCCCAAGTTCAGGCTTATACCCAGCCTAGCCCAGGTCCGAACCAGGTTCACACCCAGGTCTGAACATAGGCCCCCTCTTGGTCTGAGCCGAAGGCTCGTTCCAGTTCAATCTTGATCCAGTCCGGGTCCTCACAGGGTTTGACCTTCAAAACCCTCTAGGTCCAAGCTCAAGCTTGCACTCAGTTCAGTCCAGGTCTGAACTAAGCTTACGCCCCGGTCAGAATCTAGACCCACTCTTGGTCCGAGCCGAGACTCGTGCACCGCCTAGTCTAGATCTTAGTCTAGGTTCTCGCATAGGTCTTAGTTTAGAGTTAGCTGTAGGGATAGATTAGGCTCACCCTAGCTTAGGGTCTGAACCAAAACGCAGTGAGTTTAGACTCTAGTCTAGTCTTAGCTTAGGTCTTACTTAAGGATTACCCCTAGAGTCAGGATAAGTCCACCCTAGTTCGTCGAGTGTAGATACTACCCAAGTCTAGATCATATGACCCTGCTAAGAGTAATCACCATGTCAGTCACCCAAGGTGACTGTTCTACGGCTGACTCTAAGCCCAACCTTCTCAAACTTGGGGTTCACTATGCTGCAATCCCTTGGGATTACGGTCAGAACTCAGCCCAGTTCATAATCTGATGCCCTGGTCTCCAATTAGAAGAAGAATCCCAAGGAGCTACTCCCTATCCCGAGGTGTGTATGGTCCAAAAAGTGAGCTCTGTTCGAAAAACATTGAAGATCCTGGGGGTCCAACTGGGCGTTGTCATACAGGGAACCTTACGTAGCCACAGTAGGAGTTGTGCACCTTAGGCAACCAAAGTAGTAGTCGTGCACGGGGATAAGTCCATGTTGTATCTAATGCCCCCCCAAAGTCGCACCCAAATAACCTTGAGGCTCAACGGTCTCAAAATCAAGACCCATCTAGGTCTAGGAGGTCTAACCCAACCTCAAATCATCATAGTATAGCCCATGACATCCTGAATATGGTACACAACAGAGGTGCCAATCTAGAACGACCCTTAGGTGAGATAGACGTCCAGGCCGCCCTTAAGAGTCTAGTTGGTCTAGGTTACACTGTCCAGACTCCAGTTCGTGGGTCGGTCCTAAACCAGCCTAATAGCATAGGTCAACCCCTAGCACAACTGAGTCAGTCGATTCTCAATCGGTCCCTATAGTTCATCCAGTCTAACAAACGTGCAATTTTCGCAACCAGTAGTGATGCTCATGGGTCAGTACGCCTCTCAAGCGGAAATGTATCTAACCACCTCAGTGACTGCGGCTCATCAATCTCAAGACCATGCAGGCCAACATATACCCCAAATCTCGAATCATCAGTCCACGCTTGGGAACTCATGAGCCAGTGGGTCTACTGTCATGTCAAACACCAACAAGAAGGCACTTTAAAAACGATGCAGGATATGCTCGTAAGAATGGGAATGCATGATATTCTACCCGCAAAGGCCTATGTTCAAGAGACACTTAGAGGCATGGAAGATCTTCCCCTGGGATTTGTTATCCCAGAATTTAGAAACAAATTTAAGGGGAAGAACGATCCAGATGCTCACGTCAACGCGTATCTCCTCTCCGAGAGAGCTTTGCGAGATAGGCCCATCCGACTGAAGGCCATATTTTCGCAAACATTGACCAGCGAGGCCTTGGACTAGCATCGAAGAATAATGTCTGCTCAATCACACATCACTCCGGATGAAATGTTTAACCTATTCGTCTCTCACTACCGCGGATCGATACCCTCCTTTGGCGAGCTCAGTGTAACGAAGAAAAATTCAGGAGAATCCTTCAAGGATTTCATCCGTCGATTCCGCAAGGTGGCGATTTTGGGTCATAGAATGCCCACTGACAGAGCCAGCCAAAATCTCCAAGGCCTCAGAGAATGCTGCTCCTGAATACAAGACATATTTCAGCCAAGGCCTTATCCCCCACTCTTTCGACTCCATGATAGAGCGGATGGCATGACATGAAAGGGCTAGAGGGACACCCCTCAGCATCAGGCTCGATAATAAACCAATAACTACTCCCCAAAACAAGAGCAAGAAAAATAACAAGGGGAAAGATTCCGGTCAGGTTAATGAGATTGTCGTTAACAGACTGGCTCAAAGTTCAGCCACCCAGCACAATAATAGTGCTCAAAATCGTAGGGATCAGCTTAGAGCTAACGCTCAAAAAAACAATCGAAGGCGAGAGGACAACTTCACTCCTCTCAAAGACTTGTTAGAAAAAGTGCTGGAGTTACTCTTAAAGAAAAACATGGTTAAACTCCCACCACCACTGAGCCACCATTTGACGTTAAGGATAAGAGCAGATGGTGCAAGTGGCACAGAAACCACACCCATGATACCAAAAATTGTTTCTTACTTGAAGCGGGTGATTCAAGGGATGATTAATAGGGGCGATATCACTATCGAACTAGAAATCAGCCTGTTGGAAAACTTAATAAAAAAATGGGTATCTTCACAAACCCTCTCTCCAAAAATACAGCCACAACGACTGAAGAAATGGGAGGTTTAACTCAAAGGAGGCTGTTATCATTCACATGATTGAAAACGGAGACGAAAAAGATGATCCCAGCCAATTCATATTGGCTTGTGATCATCATCTCCAAGAACTTGAAGAAGATCTTTTGAGTCTTCTTAAAGAAAACTCTTCATCCCTGAACTCTGATGATCCTCTTAAGTGGGACTAGTATGATGAAGATGATGCCCTCGAGATGGACATGGTCAAAGCTAATGAAAAGGGATCATCTTCCAAACAAGGGGCAACACCCCGAGGTCTTCCATTGCTCTCACTAGGGCTGACCCTATGGAAATCCAAGCTAGCGAAGTTGATTCCTTAACCCGAAGAGGTCGAGTGTTCAAACCCATCCAATTGATGGAGGACACTCTTAATGAAAGAATAGGAGCCACTTCAACAGCCAAACCACCAGCAAGGGTTACGGATCGTGAACCGAATAAAAGAACTCAAAGATCTGCAATCACCTATGATCTACCGACTCATCTTGGGAAGATCCAGGCTCAAATCTCCATCTTGGAGCTGTATGCGAAACGGTTGGCATTGAAAAGGTTCTTACTAAGACCACATTTCGAGCAACACACAGCCGGATGAGTTGGGCGATATGATCAACCAAATAATGGAACCAACGCCAATCGTGTTCATGGACGATGACATCCCAGCCAGCTTCAACCGTTTTCATGTCCAGCCTCTGCACATCACTATTTTCATGCATGGATATGAAATACAGAGAGTGCTTGTTGATAATGGGGCATCCCTGAATATATGCCCTATGAAAATGGTGAAGCAGATAGGCAAAAGCCCGGATGATTTAGGGCCGTGTCAACTAACTATCGCTGCGTATGACGGGACCAAGAGACAAGTTGAAGGCATACTGCTCTCACACTTAAGATCTGCCCGGTCTTCCAAGTGATAAAGTTTTATATCTTAGACATAAAACCTTCATTCAACATACTACTAAGAAAACCGTAGTTGCACGAAAACCTTGTGATCGCCTCTACGCTCCATCAATGCCTCAAATTTCTGACAAAACATGGTGTCGCGAAGGTATGCACTGAGCCCCTTGTTTTCCTCAATCCTAGCATACATAACGGGAAGCTAGTTATAAGGGTTGCTTGGAGAAATCCCACTCGCTTCCTTTGAGCAAGATGATTGTGCCACCTTACGCCTAGAGGCTGGCGACCCTGATCCTCAAATTTTTCAAGCTTCCGTATCGATGGAGGACATCATCGAATGCCAACATCGATACGGTTTTGAGTCGCACATGCTCCTCTCCCAAGGCTTCCAAAGAGGCCAAGGCTTAAGGAGTCAACGAGCAAGGTGTAACGGAGGGGATTTCTGAATCACCTGAAGCCAAAACTGAAAATGAGGATCGAAGAGGACTCAGGTGTTCTCTCATTTATTTCAGAGCCGGATGAAGGCTTCAAGCTATCGAGGCTTTGTATATGGAGGCATTCAAAGCCTCGATCCTCTCGATGTCCATCCTTCAAAATGTCCAAAAGTGATCCTTGATTCCCCAACAAGGAATAATTATTCTTCCACATCTCAGCGCACACAAGAACTAGGAATTGAAGACCTTTTCGCTGACCTGGATTTGAAGGTATGCACGATTGGTTCTAACACATCCAAGCGTGCTCATCCACCTATCCAAACACAGGAACGTAATTGGACGATCACTCCTCTATCTCGAGAATCGCTGGAAGCATACCAGCGACACGTTCAAGTCCCAGTGCCAAAAAATGGATAGGTGCAGGGAGGCTATCTAATCACCTTACGCATTCGGTCCCCAACATTTCTCTTGCAAGTCTTATAAGGGACACCCCTTGCGACATTTTAAACACTGTGGAAATTCAAAACATGATAAAACTGATAATAATGAAAAAGAATTTTAAAAAACGATGCTCACTCGAGATAGCCCAATAACGGTGCATAATACCCAAGACGATGAATTGGATGACCAATATGAAGATCAAAAGAGCCAAGAGTCTGAAGAAATCTCTCAACCTGAGGAACTTACTTCCCATGTTGAGCAATTGAAGAAGAGGTTGGATGGTGACCCAACGGCTATCTTCGAACAGACAATTGACGTAAACCTAGGAACTTAGAAGGACCAGAGGTTAGCCAAGATTAGAATCTCCTTTTCTTCTAAGGAGAAAGAAAATATGATTTCCTTTCTGAAGGAATTTCGCAATGAATTCGCCTGGTCATACAACGATATGTCAGGGTTAGATCCCACTTTGGTGCAACATCACCTAATATTCAACGAAGGAGTTAAAGCCTGTAAGGCAAAAACTTCAAAGTCAAAAGACACACCTTGAGCTCAAAATCAAAGAAGAAATCGACAAACTACTCAAGGTGAGATTCATTACTCCCGTCGATTACTCAGAATGGTTGGCCAACATAGTGGTCGTACTTAAGAAAGATAGGAAGATTTGAATGTGTCGATTACAGAGACCTCAACAAGGCATACCCCAAAGACAATTTTCCATTACCAAACATAGATGCCTTGGTCGACAACACTGCGAGTCACGAGATGTTGTCATTCATGGATGGCTTCTGGGGTTACAATCAAGTCCTCATGGCAGAAGAAGAACAAACCAAGACATCATTCATACTACAAAGTCATGCCCTTTGGCTTCATAAACGCAGGAGCAACTTATCAAAGGGCAATGACTAGCATCTTCAATGAAGCATACCATTATGGAATATTATGTCGACGACATCCTGGTCAAGTTGAAGACCAGGTCCAATCATTTCACCAACTTGAGAACCATTTTCAAAAGACTCCAGAAACATCAACTCAAACTCAATCCACAGAAATGTGCCTTTGGAGTTGAATCCGGCAAATTACTGGGCTTTATAGTAAGCCAAAGAGGCATTGAGGTACACCCGTCCAAAATATGAGCCATCATTGAAATGCATCATTCGCAGAATATCAAAGAAATCAGTGGGCTTCAAGGTCACATACAAGCCATAAGGTGTTTTATTTCACAACTGGCAGACAAGTGCGCACCATTTAATAAACTCCTTAAGAAAGATACCCCATTCATAGGGGATAATGAATGTCAAGAGGCGTTTGACCAAATTAAGGAGTACCTCACCAAACCCATCATCCTTAGCCCTCCTTGTCCAGACAAACCCTTATTCCTATACATGTCAGCGAAAGACAAAACCATGGTGACAATGTTAAGACAATATAACGACCATGGAAAAGAACAAATGATATACTATATAAGCAAAACCATGGTCGACTATGAGACACGATACACGGATGTGGAGAAGCACTGCTTAACACTTGTGTGGGCCATGTAGAAACTAAGACACTATGTTTTATCTCATTCAGTCATGCTCATATAAAAAATTGTTCCACTCAATTATATATTGGAGAGGCCAGTCTTCAATAGATGCTTGGCCAAGTGGAGAATTCTATTGGGCGAGTTCAAGATCAAGCATGTCACTAAAAAATCGGTCAAAGGACAAGTCATTGTTGACCACTTAGCCAAACATGCATTGCCAGACAACATTCCCATCAACAGGGATCTCCCTGATGAGAACCTCTTCACAATTGAGGACACAATTTGGGAGCTATATTTCGAGGGTGCAAAGAACGAATATGGGTCAGGTATAGAAGTCATATTATGCTCACCCGAGAAGATTTTAATGCCAATAGCCATCAGATTGAATTTCCCATGTATTATTAACATCGCTGAATACGAAGCCTTGATAGCCGGGCAGGAGAATGCCATGGAAATGAAAATCCAGCAAATACTAGTGATTGGTAGCTCCTTACTAGTAATAAATCAAGTTCAAGAGATTTGGAAAGTGAAAGAAGAGAAGTTAAAACCCGATCAGGAATAGGTGGAAAAGATGATTCCATTCTTTAAGAAAATTACCTTTCAGCATGTAACTAAGGAAAATAATCGGTTCACCGACACCCTTGCAACCCTTGCTTCAATAGTCGATATTCCTCTAGAAATCACCACACGACCATCCTACATCAGGAACAAACATGACCCTTCCCCACCAAGGATTGAAAAAGAAATAGAGCAAGAAAATGAGAACGATGGGAAGGCGTCTTTCGTGGCTTCAGATGCATTAGTCAAAGCAAAACCGTGGTTCCATGATGTTCTGTTTGCTAAAGGAGGGTTTATATCTCGAAGGAGCCACCCAAAAGGATAAAGAAGCCTTTCGAAGGTTTTCTATGGGATTCTTAGTAAGAAGTGATCTCTTATTCAAAACGTATTTCGATGGCATCATTCTACGATGTCTCAATCAGCCAAAAAATCACCAAGTGCTGACAGAATTACACAATGAAGGAGGTAATTCTAGAGCAGCCGCCTTAGCTCAGAAAATTAGGCGTTAAGGCTATTACTGGACCACCATGGCTGAAGACTGTTGGAAGTTCGTTAAGAGGTGTCCCAAATGTCAACTCTATTGAGACCTCATTCGTGCACCGTCCGTATCACTCAACTCAACACCGCCCGTATGGCCCTTCGCCATGTGGGGACTCGATATCATTGGAATGATATCACAAAAAGCCTCAAACGACCACCGTTTTATATTAACGGCTGCAGAATACTTTACCAAATGGGTAGAGGCCACATCATTTGTTAAAATCGAAGGCCAACATGTTGCCCGTTTCATAAAGAATTAGATCGTATTCAGATTTGGAGTTACTGAGTCAATCATCACTGACAATGGATCCAATCTCAAAAATGAAAAGGTCACTAAGGTGTGCAAAAAATTTGGGATAAGACAGAAATTCTCCGCACCTTACTACCCTCAAGGAAATGGACAAGTAGAGGCCACAAATAAGGGACTTCTCAGAATCATAGACAAAATAATAGAAGGTGGGAAAGATTGGCACGAAAAGTTAAATGACGTGCTATGGGCCTACCGGACAATTGAGAAGACTCCTATTGGCATGACCCCGTACTCATTGGTGTATGGTATGGAAGCAGTGCCACCTATCGAAGTTGAGATACCATCTCTCCGAGTGCTTATTCATTAAAATTCAGATGAGGAACAAAAGATCGAAGAACGAATCTCTGCCCTCATTAATTTGGATAAAAAACGACAACAAGCAACACAAAATATCGTTGCTTACAACGTAGAACCGAGAGGGCATACCAAAGAAGCGTTGTTCCTCGACAATTCAGAGAAGGAGACATGGTACTCAAGAAAATCTTCCACACTCCTACAAATCCACACCTTTTAGGCAAAAGTTCAAACCTAATTCGGAGGGACCATTCGT
Source organism: Amborella trichopoda (assembly GCF_054954075.1). NCBI lineage: Eukaryota > Viridiplantae > Streptophyta > Magnoliopsida > Amborellales > Amborellaceae > Amborella > Amborella trichopoda. Next base: position 28,475,224 of record NC_142346.1, read on the forward strand.
GGTTACCCGAGTGCATGCATGCAATTCTTATAAGATAGAAAATCAGGAGAGCTACGAACTCAATGACCCCATTAATGCAATGTATCTCATAAAATGGATGTGGTGAAAACTTGAAAAGGCATCACGGGTAAAAGGAATAAAACGATCTCTAAGAAGGAGCTTTCGATGCAAAATACTCAAGTACAAACAAATACTTGCAAGTTCCAATAATACTGCACAAGCAGACCCTGAGGATGATGACTCCTCCTATACCCTGCAGGTTCCCAATAGAACCAACGCAGAAAGATGTAGGAGGGTGGCATGAATGAAAAAATGAAGTGATTTCAACGAACCCTGAAAACGTTAAGACCTTCCAAGATGGAATCTCGGCAAGAATCCTGAGGACTCTTCATGGATTCGCGAAGTAGAGGAGAAAAGCTCTAAAGGTAAAAGACCAATTCGTGATTTCCAAGTTCTCACGATCCCACAAGGGAATCCTTTCATCATCTTTGGGTAGAGCATAATAAAGAAAATCACCACCAAAGGGGCCACAGGTGCAAACTGTAAGGCCCATCTCTTTTGAAAATGTCGTTTCAATTTGATTGTTAAAATCATCCATTTTCAAAAGCTTTCTCCTTATATGAGGGACTTCCTCCATCACAATAAGAGGTTAAACTGTCTCGAAGCCAACTTCCTATGCCTGCTATGAAGGCTTGAAACTAGTTAGGCACTCCATGGTTGTATGAGTATAACTACCAATTACCACATATCAGAGATGGGTGAATCTCACCAATGACGATATTGGCTAGTCTGGGAGCGTTTTTCTCTCCACTGGATCCCCAGAGGCAAAATGAGGCAAGCTCATCCCTGTGTGTGCGTATGATGACCCAATAGCGGGAAATTCGAGGCAAAAACCATACAACTAAAGGGCCTGAGTTTGTAAGAAATTCAGCTTGAAAAGTTTGTACAAGGAAAGTGTTTTGCTATGCTTCAATGAATCAAATGCACACTTACTACAAGAATCCCCAACAGGGGCAATAAAAAAAAAAACAAATGAGAAGGGGTTTTTCAAACTCCCCATAACAAGGAAAAGGCTGCAAAGGACCTCCCAACAAGGGCTGAATTCTCTCAAAAGTAAAAATAAAGAATGAAAAAAATTCATATGAGCGGCATGTCTAGTGGCGCCCAGGCGACACGAACCGTGTCGCTCACCTCAGTTACAAAAAAAAAAAACAGTAATAATAATTTTGCATATGGGCGGCATGACTCGTTCCACCAGGGGAACACGAACCGAGTCACCCACCCCATTTAACAAAAAAAAAAATTGCATATGGGCGACACTACGCAAGGCGGCACGACCTGTGTTGCCCACATTTTTTTGTTAAATCTTTTTTATCCCATTTCAAAAAAATAACAAATTCTTTTGGGTAGGCACATGTCGCTCTGGCAACACGCCCCGTGCCGCCCATCTCAATTAGAAAAAAAAATTAACACTTATATGGGCAGCATGTCTCGTGCCACCCGTGCGACATGGTCCGTGTCGCCCAGCCCTGGGCGGCACGAGACGTGCCACCAAAAACCTCATAGAAAAAAAAAACAAAAAAAAATTGCATATGAGCGGCACTCCTCGTGTCGCTCATCTCATTTAATCAAAAAAAAAATCATGGCTTCTTTTATAAAATTACTTTTTGAAATAAAATGTTTTCTAATGATTTTGAAGCACATTGGTTTAGGACATCCTGTCAGATGCTCCATGGTGGCACGAGCCTAAACTACCAACCAATTTTTCCAAATTTCAAAAAAGAATAAAAATAAAAAAGACAACTCTCCTCGATGGCATGAGCCCAAACTACCAACCAATTTTTCAGAAAAATAAAAATTTCAAAAAAAATCAATAAGAAAATAATAATTTGCTCCATGGTGGCACGAGCGTAAACTACCAACCAACTTTCCAGAAAATGCTCCTCAGTGGCATGAGCTTAAATTCCCAATTAACTTTCTAGAAAATTTTGAAAAATTAAAAAAAATTAAAAGTCTCCTCAGTGTTATGAGCCTAAACTCCCACCGATTTCAAAATCTTTTGCTCCTCAATGGCATAAGTCTAAACTGCCAACCAATATCAGAAAAGTCTTTTGCTCTGCGGTGGCATGAGCTAAACATCCAACCAGGATCAGATCGTCAAACTCATGCGACATTAAAAAATTGAGCTAACATGTTAAACTCGTGCGACACTAAAAACCTGAGCTAAAACGTAAAACTCGTGCGACGTTAAAGAGCCGAGATGAGAAAAATTTCAAACTCATGTGACGTTAAAGAGCTGAGATAGAAAAAAACATAAAACTTGTGCAGCGTTAAAGAGCCGAGATAGGCAATGTCTAGCCCCATCTAACGTAATATTTCGGATGTGTTCAGGGCACAATCACTCTGTTCACACATTTAACCCCGTATGACTTTAAAGTTCAGATATATCCTGTTCAACGTCAAACTCGTGCGATGTAAAAGAGCTGAGGCAGGTAACGTCTAGCCCCGTATGATGTAAATTTTTGGATGTGTTCAGGGCACAACTACCCTGTTCAATTTGTTCCGGGCACAACCACCCTATTCACAAGTCTAGCCCCATACGACGTAAAATTTCCAAATGCGTTCAGGGCACAACGACCTTGTTCAATGTTGTTCAGGGCACAACCACCCTGTTCAACGTGTTCAAGGCACAACCACCTTGTTCAAACGTTTATCCCCGTATGACGTTAAAGGGTTTGGTGTATGGTCCATCGCTGCACAATGCTAAACTGCTTAGTGGGCTCTATGGTTGCAGGAGTTAAAACTACTAACCATCTTTTTGCTTGAAAATATCTTTCTCTCTTCAAAATTGTCACTATGTGTCTGTGATTTCAAAAACTTTAGTTTCTTTGTTAAAATCGTAACCTGTCCTTGCTCCGGGTTCTATTTCAAATCTCCCCCTACTTTCAAAATTTCTAAAACATTTTCTAAAACGAAGGAGCTTGGACACCAGTATATGATGAATATCGCATTTGCCATGTTTATCACGTTGCTGCCTCGTCTCTCTCTTCGGATTCGGCCAGACAAGTCTCTTCTTATAGAAACTTTCCTATAGACAGCCTTATGGAACCCTTAAAGAAATCAAAGAAATTGCCACGATTCAAATTTTCAAATTGAGAAACCCCTGAAGTCATGTAGCATGGCTGTAAAGTCCACCTCGAGTTTCAAGCTTGCGAGCAAATAATCATCTCACGCCGAAAACCCTAGGATGAAAATGCCATAGGGGGAGCGCTTGGGAGCACAATGACTTGGAGGGATAGTTGGTGTGCCCTCCACCACGTGACCTTAAGACAAAATTTAAAATGTATGCTTTATCTTTGATGTTCACCTGCCCCTCGAAGGACAAGGAATGTCAGGGTGTCTGCTTCTTTGCCACCCCTTATCCCTCGAAGGACAGGAGTGCCAAAGAGGGGCAACTGTAGACACCCCATTTGAGAGCTGGAAAACTCTACGGTTTCCAAACCTTTAGGAGCAAATTATCCTAGTAAACCCAAAATCCATAGTTCACATAGCCTACCCTATGACCCGGAACCAATCTGCTTGCTCGGAACCCTGTTTGAGCCCAGACTCCTAAATGCCTTGTTTTATCAAAAAAAATCATTAAAAAAAGTAAAAAAAATTGTTTTGACCCAAATTTTCTCTAAGAGATTCATGAGAGGCTGAGGAACACATCAGAAGTGAAAAATCCCGATTTTGACAAAAATTGGTTTGTGCGACATGACTTGTGCCTCCTAGGCGACACGAATTGTGCCACCCGGGCAACACGACTCCTGCCGCCCAAGTGACACGACTTGTGCCGCCCAGGTGACACAAAACGTGCCGCCTAAGCGACACGACTTGTGCAGGCCAAATCCATTAGCCTCCAAAATGCTCCCAAAGATAATTTCCCCCTTTTTAGCATCTCTTGAGGGGACCATTTAAGGGGAGACGAAAGAAACGCTAAGGGGGGGAGACCGGGAGAGACTGGGAGAGACTGGAGAGCGGACAGAGAGAAAACCTGAGATAGAGAAAGAAAATAGGGGAGATAGAGATAGAAACCAGAGAGACATGAGAATCCTAGCAGAAAGAAAAAGATGAGATAGATAGAGAAAACTTGAGGGAACTATAGAGAGAGAAAACCTTAGAATTTACGTGAGGAAACCTTAGCCTTCTGAGAGAATCCCAGATCTATCCTTAGGACAAAACACTAATCGAAAAGATGGGCTTGCTAATATCCGGATCAGAGGGACAAAATAGGACCGGTTCTGATACGGGCGAGCTCTAGAAGGCTCGGGGGTCCTGGGCCATCGGGCCTGGTTCGGTATCGCTTTCTTCACTCTTCCCTCTTCCTATCTTACTGTTTCATTCTATTTTGACTATTATTTTGGTTAATTTTCTTTAAAATCGTATTTTGAAATGTTTTGGATCATCTGGCTTCGCCACAGATCTAAGAGTAGATCTACGCTTTCTGGGCATATATGATCTTAGATATGAATTCAATTGTTCCCACTTTCACTATCACTGCTTTCATTTCATTTTATCAGTTCAAAGTGTCAGATTCGAGCGATCTTCACTGATAGATCAGTTCGATTTGTGCTATAAACAGGACTACACTATGAATAAGCATGATTAAAAAGATGATCAAATGGGGATACTAAGATCAATGAAACTTTTTTTAAATTCAAAACTGCAGCATCTATAGATGTCAAGAATATGATCTTATAAGAAAAGAAAATTCAATGGAGTTTACCTTGATAAATACACACTATGGAATTAAGCATAAGAAATGAGGACCACCATCAAGATCACCATTAATGAAACTCTAAAAGCTCTCTCTCTTCAATTTCTCTTACAAAACCTTAGAAGAAGGAGGGAAGCAACAAATTTTTAAAATGGTTCAAGAGTTGAGATAGTTAGGGTTTGAGATCTCATGACGTGCTTTTATATCATGGGTATAACTATCAACACCCTTGATGCACTAATCCAAAGGCACATGAGAGGCTAATGTACCCTGCCATCTATCTCCATCCAACCACTAGGATGAAGGGATGGGATTTCACACCATTATCACTCACCCTAACCCTAAGTTACGTCACTTTACCGTTTTATCCTTGGCCATGTTTTTGCTCCAATTGTATCCAATATGGCCTTACAAAAATACCCTTAGTTTTTTTAAAAATGTATTGGAGTAGATAAGCACAAAGGCTAAAGGGCAAAGAAGTAATTGGAAAATCTCACACATGTGGAGATATTCTACGTTATCAAACCCAGTCACTTTGTGCATCTAAAATTTCAAACCTATCAATTTAAAGATATTTTTCAACTCAAATTTGAAAATGCATTTTCTCGTTAATATCAAATAAATAAATTAATTAAACTTCACACATGCCATGCATGATCCATGTGTAAGTTAATTTAGACATGTAATAAAATTGGCCCTTAAGTTATAACATTATATAACAATATATAACAAGACACCATAACACAACCCCTTATAAAAACAAGCAGCCAAATGTCAATCAAGTCCCCCCCTTAGGGATCAGCGCCCAGCTGGGCAGTGATCCTGGAGTGTGGTGTGGGGTGCCACGTGGCAACCCTATGACTACTCGGATGCCAAATGGCACTGCCATGTAAGAACTAAAGTGGAATATGAGTCAAACAATATGAAAACCGTCATTTTTTTAGCAAATAAAATTCTAAAAACATCTTTAAAATTCACAATAAATATTCATAGTATTTTTGAAAAATTACAAGTTTTTTTTCATCATTATAAAATCGAACAAAAGGTATACTGAGATCTCAGGCTAATAACTATATGTATCGAAGTACTCCATTAGGCTAGTCCCCAATGATGTTCCACCGAGTCTCAGATCGACCCAATAGACCTATGTTCAATAGTCTAAAGCATGGACACATAGTTGGCCATATCAAAGCCGCTAAGCCAGAACTTCAAATCATTCGGCTTTCAATGGATTACAGGTGTACCCTTGTGGGACATGATCAAACTCAATTACAGTAGTCATCTCAAAGCACATGTACACTGGCTCTTCCAAACTAGGATAATGCATTTGGAAGAGTGACTTTCCCGTACGAAATGAAAATACACATGTCAAGCAATGGTCTCGTGTCAAGGTATAGACTTATGTCCCATAAGTGTTGACCATTCCATACAGAGAAAATACTCAATAAGTACTCACGTTCTATTTTCCTCATTTGGATTCTCAAAACCTTGGCCGATTGTCGCTGAACATGAGGCTAACCTATAAAATCCTGACTAGGAGGACCCTCACACCTCCTTGAGAAATTGCTTTCTCAACGCGTGAACTCTCGATGCCTCATGCGTACTCAGGGTAAAAAAATCTGGGCTCCATTTCGCAAGACGCCAAGATTTCAATCTCTCAATCACTCCCAGTGAATGAGAGGCTACTAGAATTTAGGCCTTGATAGGCTATATTTCCAATATTCTCCCACTTGGCCTTTTGAGGCCTGAATTCGTATGTCTCTCTCTCTCTCATTATCGCTCACAATAAATCAAAGCATGCATACTCATCTATGGATTTATCATTCACAAGCAATAGACAAAGTAATAACAACTATGTCAACCTCCTTAAACCCATCCCATGCACATACCTCACAAAATCATTTTCCCCCAAGCCTTTGGTTAATGGTTCTGCATAGCCTCAATTGGAATGTAACCACCTTCTACTTCACCAGCTGCTATCTCTCCTCTTACTCTATGATATTGAGCTTTAATGTGCCTTGACTTGTTGTGGAACCTTGGTTCAATTGCCACTGCTATTGGAACTTGATTGTCACACATGATTCTAATAGTTCCATGTTTTAGAGGGTTGAAGTTATAATGATTCAAGAACTTCTTAATCCAAATGGCTTCTAAAGTAGCAAAACTTAAAGCTATATACTTGGCTTCTATGGTAGATAGGGCTATATGGTTAGGTGCCTCGATCTCGCCCTCCGGATCTGGATGATCAGGTGGCACGTGTCTCAGGTTTCGGGGAGACCCGAAACTTTTGAGATCGCTCTATTGAGAACCTCGTTCGAAAACAAGGCCAGGTATTACCAACTGATGAGAGAGGAATTTAAGATGGGTACGAGACTTACTCGGGCTGGATCGCATGGGCGCCCTCTTAGATCATAAAGAAAGCCCCCCAGTAATAAAACTGGTTCGAAATTGCCTCCCTTGGTTTGTATTCTTCTGTTTATTGCTATCACACACATATGGCAAATATTATAAGACAGGTGGGTCAACAGACCTCACCTTTCCTCTTTGGTGAATGTACACAAGCATGCACAATCAAAAGAAGAAGAGAAGAATGAGAGAAGAAAGATGGGGGAGAGAAGACTTTGACCATGCGGTAAGATCAGCATAGTGACAAAGCTGGTGAGTAATTAGCCTGACGTGGTAGCAAAACGGGCTCGGTAACTAAGACTGACTCAACAAGATTACTACTAGAATTCAATACCGATACTGACTAGCTAGACACGATGGTTAGCCTACAGTGGCAATAAAGCGGGCACATTAATTCTAACAGAACAATAATATGACTACATGGCAGGACTACCATGAGAGGCTAATCTCGACCCATGTTTATCAAACGAAAGAATAACAGAATGAAGGCCATAAAGAGAGAATAAGAATTGAGATAAGAGACGAAGAGAACAAAAATAAGGAGGGGGAAGAAAAACAAAGAAAAAGAAGAATCTGAGGGAAGAGAGAAAAATGCAGATGGTGCTGAGCGTCGCCAACTATGTTAAATAGAGAAGAGAGAGAATATGCAGTCAGTGCTAAGTTTCACTGACTATGTTAGACAAGAAGAGAGAGACGATGCAGTTGGCACTAGGCTTCACCGACTATGTTGGATAGAGAAGAGAGGATGCAGTCGGTGCTAGGCTTCGCCGACTATGTTGGACAAAGAAGAGAGAGAGGATGCAGTCAGCGTTAGGCTTCACCAACTGTGTTAAACGAGAAGAGAGAGATGATGCAGTCAGTGGTAGGCTTCGTCGATTGTGTTAGAAGAGAAGAGAGAGAAGATGCAGTCGGTGCTAGGCTTCGTTAACTATGTTAGACGAAAAGAGAGAGAAGATGTAGTCGGCGCTAGGCTTCGCTGACTGTGTTAAACGAAGAGTAAAAAGAGAGATAGAGATAAGAAAAAGAGAGATAGAGATAAGAAAAAGAGAGAGATAAAATGAGAAGAATGGAGAGAAAGAGAGATAGAGATGAGAATAAGAGAGAGAAAGATAGATAGGGATAAGAAGAAGAGAGAGAAAGAGAGATAGGGATGAGAAGAAGAAGAGAGAGAAAGAGATATAGATATGAGAAGAAGAGAGAGGCATAGGGATGAGAATAAGAGAGAGAAGAGATAGAGATGAGGAGAGAAAAAGAGGAGGAGAGATAAAGATGAGGAGAGAGAAAGAGAGGAGGAGAGAGGAAGAGGGGAGGAGAAGGGAGGAGAGAAAGCTACCTTACCGAAGGGTACCGGCTATTTTCTTCTCTCTCCACTCTCTCTCTCCAAGATACACCCACGAGTTCAAGAAGAAATTGAAATTTAATTGATCGCTGTGTGGAATGAACCGAAGGTCCTTTACAATTTAGCTTTGCAAGCTTATATAGAATTGGGCTAAAACATGGGTGGACGCCCAAAAACTACTTAGAATTGAAGATAATTACAATTTAATTGAATTAAAATAAATTCTAAAAATGGGTATAAAAGGACTTTTTTGCCTCTGCCTAACAATGTGTGGAATTTTAGAACAATGTTGCTACTGCCCGAGAACTTGCTTGATCTTCCATGACTGATCTAGGTTGTTCTGATGCTCGTTTGATCAGAAGATGATTATTTTCATGTGGGGCTCGACATGGCGATTGATTTGATACCAACTTCAAGCCATGAATCATGTTTTTAAGCCATGATCATGAAACATGAATTTTGGATGAATCTTGAAATCTTTGGATCGATTGTGTATTCGTTTCGTGATGTTTCTTTGTAATTTCTTCATTGAATCACACAGAGCATGCCATCACAATCACGTTGCAAGAAATGTAGCTTGATTTCATCTCCAAACGAAGATTTGATCGTCTTGAGTTTTTTGTCAGAATCTTGAAATCCAACAGTCGAAATGTATAGTAGCTTTAATGCCTCCATGTGTAAAATCCAACCGTTCATTGTACACAAGGTTATGACCAAAGACGGCCACGGACCTTACACACATAATACAATTGGTTTCATGCCAATCGGGTATGAGAGCGTCGTGATTTGATGGCTAAAGTGTGGCGTGTTGCTGCTGAAATTTATGCAACTTTCTTCATTGATCAGCAACTTATCTCTAGTTTTTCTCCCTGCTCGGGCATCATCACAGGGCATACCACCCATTGAAACACTCGTCTCATTGAGAGGAACACGCTCACAAAATTTGAGCACGATAAGACTCGGATCGAGTGAGATATGGGCCCCGAAATTCACTACCCATGACTGTGAAAACAGCCACCTTTAATGGTGTTTTGGTGAAAGGTGGCCACATGGGAATAGTGTGCGACCTACCCCTTTTCGGTATTTTACCCATAACTTTGTCCTGGAGTGCCCGATTAAGCCAATACTTTGGGCCATAGGGGTTTTCAACGTGCTGGATCTAATGGTAGTGGTCCTACAGTTGTTTGACACACCAAAAGTATAGTTCTAGTTACGGGGTTTATTTTAGGGTGCTAAAGGCCAATTTTTTCAAAATTATTTCTTTTTGTTTATTACCTTAGACATGTCTGATCGCAATGAAACTTGGCAGGTGGCCTTCAGGAATGATGAGGAAGATCTTGACTAATTTTAGGGTAATTCTGAGACTGTCAAAATTTCCATATATTTTGTAGGCTTTATTGACCTGCTTCCTTCTTTTTTTCGCATCAGGGACCAAGGTACTAAAAAATGTGTTCAAACAGCTTGCCCCGTCGAATGTTGTGCTTCAAGAGAAGCAAGAAGGACAATATTTAGAAAATTTCCTTCAGCTTTATTGCTTTTTTTTTCCTAGCCACAGGACCACGTGGGCACCGAGGAGATTCACGCAATGGTGCGACTACGATGCTCAAACGTAAGGATGCATTGTTCGTAGATCCGTCCATGGAGACTTTAAGGGGAGAAGAGAATTTTTTGAGGGATCTTATCGAAGTCCTCACCCTCGTGTGGACTGTTTGTGATTCTGAAGCTGAGGATTTTGTGCGAACCTCGTCAATCAAAATCTAGCCCGTCTGGCAATTGAGTGCCATAATGAAGGGCATTGTTCTCATTTGGTCTGGGTTACTTTGTATCCTCTGGTGTTGAGCCACATTTCAAGGATTATGTGAATGGTATGCTGAAGGGCCTTACGTCAGCACCGTCTGCTTTATGCACCAGTTATTCCTTGGTAAGTAAGGTACCTCAGTTTATCGAGGTGACCACCTTTGGGTACAACCACCCCTACCCACTACTTTGAAGCTACGACAATCATCTGATTGTCGTTTCAAAGTCATGATTGACCAGTTATTCCTTGGCGAGTAGGGTACCTCAGTTTATCAAGATGACTAGCTTTGGGTACAACCACCCCTACCTACTGCTTTGTAGCTACGACAATCATCTGACTGTCACTCCAAAGTCATGGTTGACTTAGCCTTCTTGGGGCATCTCCAGCATCTTAGAGTGTGTGTCATGACCTCATGGGAATGATGATCGTCTTCATGAGATTTGTCTTGCCATCTTGGTGAGTCTTCTATCTTTCGAGTCCTTTTTGCAACTGGTCTCAGGCTATCAGAAGCTTTGACTTAGAGCTCGTAGTTTTGGACCCTGGTATTGTAACACCAGGGATTTTTTTCTTTTTGAGTGAGGGCTGAAGCCGCTTGTTGAGGCGGGCATTATCAACCTATTTATTGGTCCAAGCATCCCTTGCAGATTTTCACTTGAATTTAGGAAGCGGCACTGTAGGGACGGTTTTCACAACCTTCGTTTTTATTTGGTGCTCTTTTACCCATGACCTTACAGCCATGTCCACCCTTATTCTTCCATTTTTACTCACAATGCCGTTTCAAGTTTTCACCCTGCCCGTTTTTTTTTTATTCACGGAACTCTTTTACTCATCGTTTCATGACCATGCCCGTCCATCCTTTTTACTCATGGCGTTCCCTTATCAAGGTATATCATGCCCGTTATTTCCCTTTTTTTGTGAAGGTGTGTTTAGGGTCATGCTTGCAAGACCTGTACAAAGCAGATTATCGTCATGCGGCTAAGATGTGCACTATGGTTTAAGGTCATACAGTAGGACCATAATGGAGATGAGTAACAGTCTGTAGAGGCCATGGAGTGAGCATGGTAGTGGTTTTAGCTCACTTTTGCGGAGATGGCACGAGGCTACTTATGAAAGATGGATGATGTATGGATGGAATGTGGAAAGTGGTGACCCACTAGCTTACAACGAGTATAGGTGGCAGGATGGTTCGCCGTTTTGTGAGCACAGGTGAGACTCACTGGGGGATGATGTAGAATGATGAAAGGAATGGACTAACTAGGGAGGTAGTGAAGGTGGTGCATGTACACGAACGAGTCGGTTAGGGAAGACATGCTTGAAGATGCACGTAAAAGGTGTGTGGGTGTATGGGGGGCCGAGTTTTAAGGTCATACCTCAAGGATCTATGCAAAGAAAATTATCATCATACGCCCAGGACATGCACTGTGGTTTACAGCTAGACCGTGGTTATGCAGTTTAGAGTCATGCAACTAGGACCATGCAGTTTAAGGTCGTGCAACTAGACCTCCATTAACGTTCAAGGTCATATAGTTTAGACCATGGTAATGAAGTTTAGAGTCATGCAACTTAGGACCATGCAGTTTAAGGTCGTGTAATTAGACCTCCGCTACAGTTTAAGGTCATATAGTTTAGACCATGCAGTTTAGGGTCATGCATCTAGACCAAGGCTGTGCAGTTTAGGGTCATGCAGCACGGACCGTGGTTATGCAGTTTAGAGTCATACAACTAGGACCGTACAGTTTAAGGTCGTGCAACTAGACCTCTGCTACAGTTTGAGGTCATATAGCTTGGACCATGTAGTTTAGGGTCATGCATCTAGACCAGGGCTGTGCAGTTTAGGGTCGTGCCACACGAACCGGGGTTATGCAGTTTAGATCCTGCACTAGGACAGTGTAGTTTTGGGTCATGCAACTAGACCTGCGTTGCATTTTAAGGTCATATAGTTTGGACCATGCAGTTTGGGGTCGTGCATTTAGACCAGGGCTGTGCAGTTTAGGGTCATGTAGCACAGACCAGTGCTTGGGTCACCATGTAGGTGAGACTTTATGGGGAATAGGTCTGTAGGCAGCAGTTTGACTCCCTGGGGATAAGATAGGTAGGATCGATTAGGGGTCCAAATAGGAAAGCCGGCTTTATTGGCGAAGAGGTGACAAATGTGGGTAATCCTTGAGAACATAATTACTAAGTGTAAAGAAGACCACTAGGGATTGTAGCAGTAAAACGACCTTAACTCCACTGGGGATAATAGTATGTGTATGGCTCTCTTACTGGGAATGATTAGTCATGACCTGAGTTTAATCGACTTGGGTTCCATTTTGCCGGGGATAATAGGTCAGAGTCAAGGTGCAACTTCACTAGGGATAATAATGATAGGATACACACAGCTTCGGCATAGAGTAAGGGACAATAGGCTATTTAAAATACAGTCGGTGCCAGGTGCAGCAACCATTATTTATTGAGTGCTCAGCCGACACTAAGTCTTTGAAAATGCAAGTGGAGTTGAAAATTGCCAACATTGCTTGTTAACCAGTCAGTTAGCACTGGATTGTTAAAAACACAATCGGCACTGAGGACGGCCAGTGCTATTGCTTTTACACAGTCAGCATTGTTCTATCGCTTGAACACAGCCGGCACTGAGTTGCAGAGCACACAGCCGGTGCTGTGGTTGGTGAAACATAGCCGGTGCTAGGTAATTTCGACTGCATAGTTGGCGCTGGATATGGATCGATATTTGAGCCATGACCCGAGCCCGACCTGGTCCAGCCCGCCTTTTAGAATTTTACATGTGGCGATGAGAGTTGCCTTGGGCCTCGGGTCAAAGCCCGACCTGACGCATCGTTGTTTGGCTTTCCAGGACATGACTAGAATTCTCAGTTTGTGAGGGGCGTTTGAGGGTAGTGTTGGCTATATAAGGGGGTAAAACCTCATTTTCCTTCGATTTTTAACCGAAGGTAAAAAACTTAAAAATTTTAACGGTGAGTAGAGGGTGGCCGATAGAAGGTCTAGCAAGCAGTGGGACTCCGGCAAGGGTTCAAGTTTCTGGCAGAAGATAAAGTGTTCCGGCAAGCGAAGGACAAGTTTTTGCCAGGGATTAGTGGAGTTATGGGAGTTTTCTGATTTAGCACAGGGGGTTTTTCGGGAAGCAGGAGAACTCCGGTTGTGGTCTTCGAGGGTAGAAGAGGCGAGAAGTGCAGCAATGGGCATTTCCATAAGTTTTAGGAAGTTTTTCAGTGGTTTTAAGTGGTTTCCCGATGTTGTTAGCGGTGTTGCAGAGGGTTCCTGACATCGGCAGTGAGTTTTCGGAGGGAAACCGAAGGGCCCAAGGAGGTGGACCGTTGCTGGGGTGTGGACTGTCGCGGAGAAGGTGAACGGTTATAGGGATTTTCAGTCAAACGGCGCAGAAGGATGTGGCGACGATTATCATTCGCTCGTGTGACAGGGCGGCGGTTGTCAAGTGGCGTAGCTGGGCTCGAGGTGTCACACGTAGAATCTGTGGCACGTCTGAGAGATTCGAACACAGCCGACGCTAGACGTTAACAGACACAACCTACACTAGGCATTGGCAATTGCAACCGGCGTTAATTTTTTAATGAACAGCAGGCGCTAAGGGTTAGCGGGCACAAACGACGCTAAGGGTTAGCAGACACAGCCGGCACTAAGGGTTACCGGACACAACTGACACTAAGGGTTACCAGACACAACCGGTGTTGATCCAGTGCCTTAGCAATTTTTGATTCGGGAGTAAACCACTAAGCCTTTTGTAATGGCTGGTTCGTCTTACCGAATTCCTGATGTGAAATATCTCCGGAGAGGAGGAGAGGTCGGTACTGATAACTTTCCCAGTGAGGCTTTAACAAGAGGGAAGCCCATTTGGCTAACAGGGCCAGTATGCAAACCAGAGTGGTCTCTCAACGTCACTTTTATTATTGACCCAATTTGTTTTGAAGTCTGCGAGGGTACCGGCGGCATTGTTAGTATCGAGGAAGGGGTGGCGCTCCTTCATTGTATGCACAGAAACATAGCTTCTGGGGAGAACTTCCCTATCCTAGGAAAACGAATGATAAAGGCAAATGGGCTACTAATGTGGTGAGCAAAAGGCCTTCGAATTCAGGGGGAGCACCACTACTTGAAGGAATACTCTTCCTGGACCACCAAGGTGTTGGTGTCACACAGAAGCACTCTTGAACGTGCTTCTCTATTAGTAGTGGTCCAGTGTTTGGGCAGCTACTATTATCGGTGCTCCAAAACTGTGAAGGTATTATTGGAGACATGAAGCCATACTAGCAATACCTGGCTTCTTGGGCATGGGGAAGCATGAATCTCTTTGCTAGATCTTCATTTCATTGGGGGCCTTCCGATAATCAGGGCTATGTATGACGAGTTCGTGCCCCAAAACTCAGTCATCTTTGGTGGTGCTAGCTTGGGGGATGAAGAGCCGCCTGCCAATTTTCACAAGATTTTCGAGGCTTACCAATTGATCGATGCTAAGGCTAGCAATGGTCTGGTCATCTTCATTGAATGGGTGAAATTCGTTTGTGTGGGCTATCCCGAAGGTGGTCATGGTACTCCAAGAGGGAAAGGGAAAACAATTGTGAAGGGAACACCTCCCGTGTATCAATCTGAGACCATTGCAACTGTGTCTTCTTGGCCACATATTTGGCCTTATTTTTGTGCAAGTTCCTGCTCCTTGGAAGGGCAGACGACATACGTCCAGGCACATTGTATGTGGCCTGCGACATGGCAAGAGGGCATGAGTATGCCCTTGCTTAGCCGATGTTGTGTAAAATTTACCATGGCTTGGGGACCATCTCCCGTGAAAAGGCCTACAAAGACAAAGAGTGAGGGAATGACATTGTAGGAGGAGAGGCATTTCTTGAGGATTTTAAATCTCCATTCCCCATCCATTACATGTACGGGTGGCTAGGGGCCTATTTCCCTACCACTTATGTGAGGAACCAGGGTAGAGGGAACAAATTGTGGCCCTTCTTGTTGAGGATTGTTAGCCAAAAGGCTATCTTTCATAGCCCAGGGGAAGCTCGAGGCTTATTTGGGAATGACCCTTTGAATATGCGGTGGGTCCCATTTCCAGTTGGGAGCTTCACTGATCATTCCTTCGTTGATGAATTGGGGAAGGAGCTAAACAGTACTCCAACAACCGTCAGGGAACTCATGTTCATCCTAAGCATTAGAGGAGGAGTTCTACCTTATCGGACTCCACACATTGTCAGACTAGAGGGGTATTTCCCCCATCGCTCCCCGGTGAGTATGGGCTTGATCAAGGTTGTCCTTTCTCCGTGTTTTTCGAAAAGTGCTAGGCAAGGTGAACACAAGGAGAATGGAAGATCTTGGGACTCTCCGTGAGTGCTGGCTGCCAGAGAATTTATGGACCGCTTGGTCCATGTGTCTAAAAACGACAAAAATCAGCAAATATGTGTTACCTTACTTTGGCAGGAGGGTACGAATGACCAAGGTCTATGTGAACTGGTGGAGAATCACCAACAAGGGATATTGGGATAAAGATCACCCTTGATAAGGACAGAACGACAACTGACACCAGGAGACCAGGCAGAGTAGAGTGGCAAACCCTCTTGCCCCTGACGAAGTCTACACCTTGGAATATCCCTCGAACTGGCAAGCTCAAGTATCCCTCGAGAGATAGCGGCCAATGACATTTTGCAGGAACTTCTAGCCATGACACAGAGAACTGGGAGTGTCTTTGATAAACGCAGTTCCATATTTGAATGGGATGAGGGTCGACAGGTCCCTGGTTATGAGAAGCATCCCACACAGGACCTGAACGAGTTGATTGGGAGTGGTCCTCATAGTAGACTGGCTGAGGGCCCCCCTCAAGGGGGGAATTCTGAAGTGGCCACTCCTTTTTTGGCAGAGGGAAAGAAAAGAAAACTCTCCACCACTACTGACGTTCGTGTGTCATCTCAAGTTGGGGGGCGTACTCGGAGGCGTAGGGGTGTTAATCTTTCTGTGATCTCAGAACCATGAGGTAGCTCTTCCTCCTCTGATCATTTAGCAACTCCACTTGTGTAACCTTCTGCACTTTCTCCACCATCTTTTGTCTCTCCTGAATTGCCTTCTTCTTCTTTAGAGACTGAAGCAAACGACTCTGGCCCTTCTAAGCCGATTGTTATTCCTTCTGACCGAGAAGTGACTTCGGATCTTGGGGAGGCACCTCTGAGTCCAAGGGTCGTTCTGAGTCAGAGCAACCTCCATTGGAGAATGACGAGGTTGAAGGCCTAGAAGCAATTTCTCCAGGAAGGGAATCTGATGCCTATGTGGCCTTTATGCTTCAGGGCTTTAATGCCCCGATATAGGTAGAGGCTATGATTCAAGAAGAAGGGCTTGTAGTTAATGATGCCCCTCAGTACCAAGAGGCCCCTGGCCCCGAGGGCACAGATCATGAAGATGCAGGGGCTGAAATTTTCGTGGCTGAGGTTCTGGTTATTGAGGATGCGTGCCAGATGGAAGAAACCATGGTTGGGGCTGAATCGGCGATTGGTGAAGGCCCAAGGGAAGAGGCAGCTTCTAAACTTGCCAATGTTGATGCGGCAATTCAGGAGGGTGAGAAGCATGGGGATAGGTTTGTTTGGAGGCCGCTAGGACAGAAGTGGCGACCCCCATAGGTGAGGGTGAAGGCAACAAGATTGGTATTAAAGATTCTAGGTAGGTTGAGGCTGGGGCGGCATCTGGGTCCGAAGTGCACAAGGGTCTAGGCTTTGCCATCGTTTCAGAGGAGCCAATGGCTCAGATGGCTATTACTTTGACAGGCCCTGTCCTTGAAGCCGAAGTTTCTTCAGCTGTTGTAATCCCAACATGATCATCTAAGCCCATCTTTAGCGGGATTTCTGGTATGATTGCAGGCATGCTTTGAGCAAGCCTTCAAGGCTTAAGGGAGTTGCCTTTCAATGAGCTAGGCGAGGCTTTGGCAAAGCTTAGGGAATTTGTTATCGTGACTACTGTGGTTGGGAGTGCACCAGAAGTCCTTTCTCGTTTTGATGCAATGCTAAATGAGCTGGAGAGCTGGCGATCGAGAATACTGCATTATGAAGCAGAGACCAGTAGGTTAGCCTCCTTAGAGGTGTCCATCTTGCGTCGTAGCGAGGAAATAGATTCTCACAGTGAGAAGAAGGCCACGATAACTGGCCGTCAGCAGGATCTCAAGAGGGAGGCACAAAACAAGAATTCGCTAGGCTTGAGACAGAGATTATTGAGAGAAGAGCCCTAGAGACTTCTTTGGTTTAAGATTTATCTAAACTCAATCGCACCATCGAGTCCAAAATAGTGGCAATGGAGGAGGAGACTCAAGTGGTGGCCAAACTAAGGGGACGTGTCCAGGACCCCGAGGCTTCTACTGCGGCATACAGAGCAGAGATCAACAAGACAGTTGATCGTTTCTGAACATGTCATTTCCAGTACTTTATAAAAAGTTTGAACTCATTAATAAAATTTTTCTTTTTCTTTTTCTATTCTAGTTGACTTTGCTGTATAACTTTATTCTCCTCTTACTTTTCTGTACTTCATGTGATTTTTTTTTTTTGAACGCCTCTTGGTATATTAATACCCTAAGCCTTGTTTAGCCCCATGATGGGCTGTCGTGGCTTGTATAGATTTGAAATGGGGAGTCATTTCTTTTTCTTCTCTTAATGTTTGATTGGCCAAGGGTTCATAGTTCATTTTCCTCATCATTTAGTGAGCCTGCTCACTATAGATCGTCTAGTCAGGAGGGGCTTTGGCCTCTTTTGTTGGGGTATTCACTTCAAACCCATCATAGCTTTTGGTCTCAGGCACGAACTCCTTGAGATGTTTTGAAGCAATACGCATAACTTTCAATTGGCTCTGGAGATTACGAACTTCACTTCTTAAGTTTGCTAGGGGATCCTGCTCTTGAGGGGAAGAAGACTATCCTTTGTCAAACCGTTCTCCTCCTGCCAGATCAGGGAAAAGTAGAACTTTCATTTGGTCACTTGTCCGAGGAGCATCCTCTATACTTACAGCAAAAATTTGCGGCGGGTGATGCGCCACTTCTACATTCAAGAGTGCAATGAGGATATACAGGACTTTCTGATGGTCGGTTGTATAGGTGATGTTTGGAGCCGAGAATTCTATCCCCATGACTTGCTCAATCTCAGGAATGACCTGTGGTTCATCTTCTGGCCGAGGTGGCTCAGAACTGGGGGTAGATGGAAAGACTCCTTTTCAAGTGAAGAAAGAGTTTCTTCAGGGATGATGGTTGGGTCATTAGAATGAATAGGGGTTAGAGGTAAAATTATGCCTTGCCTTCCTTCCTCTTTGAGCATGTTCACCAATGTTCTCTCAACATCTTCATGAGACGAAGATGTTGTCTTGATTATAGACTTGTGACCTCCATCATTCAGCTTCTGAGGCAAAACCTGATCTGTGAAGTAATATTTAGCATTGGCGGACTAAGTTTTGGCTACAGGGAACGGTCTTTTGTCAGCACAGACCTTATGTTGTCTCCCATCTCAGTTATACTTGAAGCATTAGTGCAACGTCGATGGAACCACCCCTTGGTCATGGAGCCATGGTCAACCGAGGAGAATGTTGTAGGAAGTGTCAGTGTCGATTACATGAAACTTGACATAATCGTTCAGCTCACCGATCTTAATACGAAGGCAAACTGTGTCAGCTGGCTTCTCTCCTAAATGGTTGAACCCTTGAACTATGACGTGGGTCGGAGTAAGATCTTCGGACCCTAACCCTAATCGAGTAAGGATCCTCCTCAGAATAAGGTTGATTATCGACCCTCCATCTAACATAATTCGGTTGATGGGGCATGCATGTCATTCGCCAGTGACAGAGAGAGGGTGATTATGAAACTTTTCTCCCAGCTGCAGATCATCCTATGAAAAGGTGATTGGCATACATCCTTCTAAAATCGTCGGGTCCTTTGAGAGCCTGAACTAAAGCCATCCGGTAATCCTTCGAGAGCATAAGGGCGTCGTAGATATTGAGGAGAGCTGGATGCTTCCGTAGATGCCCTATCGCATCAAATTTCACCTTTTCTTGATCAAGGCCTTGTGCTTTTAATCCTACCATTGGTTTAGGTGGTTTGTTGGGTTGAGGAGCAAGTTTGGGTGGAAGAGGTTTATTTTGGCCTACTGGCTGACTCGATTGCACAGCAAGCTTAGTTCGGGTGATGGAGGTTTGATGTTTTGAAAGTGATTGAGTATATGGGATCAAAGGTGTCCCAAGGAATTGGAGAATAGGTGGATTGTTTGAGGTATTTGGATTAGAAAGGAGCCCAGGAAGATGGAGTATAGGTAGTTTGGTATTTGGATTAGGGAGCAACGGAGAACCAAGAAACTTCAAGGTGCTCGCCTTCTACGGTGGAGGTTGCAGCGTCTTCCCCGATCTGAGATTCATATGCCCCATGCTAGGTGATGCTCCTGAGATTTGCACCATGTGGTAAGCTTCTTGAGAGTAGAAACTTTGCCCTCTTGACTCTCTCAGCCTCTGCTCAAAGTCAGGCTCAGGGGGCAACTGGGGTTTTTATGGCTTCAACTTTTTGTGCTTCTTTGAAGAAGGTGGCTCCGCCTTAGCTTTGCTGCTAGGGCATCAGCAACTGTTAGAAATCCTGCTGCCTGTTTGTTTCCGTTGTGTCTTGCTTATGTTGATTCCTTCGAATTCTCTATCGAGAGTCTGAAAGTCCGAACATTTCATGGTTTTACCTGCAGGAGACATAGGAGAAGAAAGATGAGAAGTAGAAGAAGGAGAAGGTTAGAAAGTGGGGGACTTTTAAGGTCATTCCCCTCATCGGACTGATCTGGGCAGGTTTTTACATCATCACCAGGGTCAGACATATGCAGGGGGTCTTTTAGGTCTTTCCCATGCTTAGACCGTTGGGGACTGCTTCTAACGTCGTCACCCTCATTGGACGTGCTCTAAGTGGAAGATGACTCTGGGAGGTCCTAGCGATAAGAAGGAAGGAGGATAGTGTCAGGGATGAAATCCAGTAAAGTTAGCCGTGGGGGAAGGGGCCTGAGAAATTCTTGCTCAAGTGGCGGTTGAACCATCTTGTTTTTTCGACGAGCAGCCCTTAGTGTCATTTCCTTCTGGTTTTCTGAGGTGGTGTTTGATTCATCTCACTAAGCTTGTAAGCAGCCTTAGCTTGACGAACTGCTTCTCGTCTTAAGGACTTAAGTTTGCTTCGCCCGTGGTGAACTATCCATGGATGGGAAGTCAAGGGTTCAACAAAGTGTGAATCGTTATTAAGAAGGTCTTGTGTTGAGAGTTCCGCTTTCATTGTCTGAACAGTGGCTTGGAGGTCACTGACTGGGATGTTGTAAAAATCCTGACATTCTCGCATTCACAGTTGTCATGACCCTCCATGGTGACGTGATAGACTTTCTCTGCGGACTGATGTAGAGATCAATTCTAACATGGAGGTTGGATTTGAGGCCACGACATGTAGAGTGATCTCGGGTCGCATGTTCCATGCTCAAGTTTGGACTGCTTCCTTCTCGGGCATAGAATTAGGATGGCAAGCAGCCAAAATTTTCAATCTTGATATGAACTGATCTATGGGCTCATCAGGGTCTTGAGTTAGGGTGAGAAGTTCGATGGTTTGAACCTCTCTCTCTATCTCATAGAAGCATTAATAGAACAATTTTTCCATTTCCTCTCATGTATGTACCAAGTTCGGGGGAAGTCGAGCATACCATTAAAAAGCTGGGCCATCAAGGGTTTCAACAAACTGACAGAGAAGGAGTTTCCCATCAGCCACTGTTTCTCGACCTGCTGCCTGAAAGTGGGTGATATGCTGATTCGAGGATGTGATCCCATTGAATAGGGGAAACTTCCCTTTCTTGTAATGTGAGGGAAACGACACCTGGTCAATATATGAAGGGTACTGATTTTGATAAGGCGTTGTGCCCTGTATCCTCGAAAATTGCCTGTTCTTTAAGCTATGGGTCACCATAGCATCGATGTCTGCCTATGAGACGGGGTGAGGGGCATAATTATTCTGTGAGGCAGAGGGAAGGGGCTGCCTTGGAGGTGCACCATCAAAGTGATGGGAATTGACCTCATGGTTAGCTGATTGGCATGCAACATCTATACAATCGATATTTCCATCATTGCGAGCACCATATCCTCTAACTTGTTCATGCGGACTTCCTGCGAGTCAAGTTCATCTATAACCATCACTCTGACTGTTTCCTCAGAGGGGTCAACCTTAGCTGCGATTGAGGGCTTGCGAGGTTGACGGATCGCACGTGGCAGATCAGTCAATAGGGGCTCAGCATGCCCTTACTGAACTCGACTTTTGTATGCCGATCGCATGAGGATTGGTTCTCGACGACCTTGGGACCGAGGCTGACGAGGGGCTGGGTCACTTACTACAACATTAACCACAATGCAGGGCTCATGGAGCTTTTCTTCAGGCTTCATCATCAGATCTGGTTACTCTGATGGCCTCGGTGACTTCCTTATTCAGAAGTCGCTGACCTCTTAGCTTTGAGGCATTGATGGACCTCGAGCCAAAACTGTGATCACGACTGCGGCTGGTTAGCTCTTCTTGCACAAGAGAGAGCTGTCTCCATCAACTGCGACAAAGGATGAGGGCCAAGGACTGGGGTCATCTTGAGCCACGGAGGATGAAGGACTCGATCTTCCATCAGGTCTTTGCCCCGAGCTCTCTTGCGGGCTCCAGAGACATGACTGAAATGAGAGGCCTGGTCCAAGATGGTACTCTTGGGGAAGATCTTCAAGTACCAAGGCTGAAGGTGCTTGCTCAAAGAAGGAGGATCAGGCAAAAGCATGGTTGACTCATGAGGACGCCTGAGTCGAGGGGGAGGGGCTATCTGAAATGGTGATGTGTGTGCACCCCTTGAAGAAGGATCATAGGTGACTTAGGGGTCAGCCCAGGCTTTAGCAATAACTGCGAGTGGGTGTCTGTAAGGGAACAGGTGGAGGCCTGCCCCTTACAGGGTGCGCTTGTGTGTGCTAAGTAAGAGGACGAGGTGGTCGTCTCCTGTGTACTCAAGTTGGTGCAATGACGGCATTGCCCCGAGCAGTGAGATGCATGTGAGCAGCGTGTGCTAGACCTAACCTTGAGAGGTCCGATCCTGAATGCTGACTTGAGGTAGCACAAGGGTTGCCCCAAGGTGTGGCTCGAGTGGGTGATCCATGAGCCTTGTGGTGGGTGTGAGGGGTGGAGGTCGTAGGGCCTTCGCCTCTATACGTTGAGCCTCTAAGGATAGAGACTCGTTGTGGTGCAAGAATGTGGGGGGTAGCCTTGCGGCTATCAATAGACGTAATGGCAACTTGCTTGCCTTTTGCAGAGAGGGATATGGCAGCCTACAACATGACTGATAAAAGACTTGTCGGTGGCTGGGTGCATGCTGTGAGCGGTGGCGTGTGTGCCACCTATGCAAGGTGCCTTAGTGGAGGTTCCATTAGAGCAAGGAGATGGGGAGTTAGGGATTTGTAGGTCCCTCCTCGCGCCAATTCAAGTTATGACTTGGGAGCTAGACTTGAGATCTTTGCTCAAAAGAAGGGTTGGGAACGAAGTAAAAGGAACTTGTTCCTTGGGGACTCTCACAAATGCAAGAATGAGAAAATCCCTTATCCAAATGAATGGGTTACAAAACCCACTAGCCATAAGTGAGGTGTGAATACAGAAAATAAAAGGAGAAACTTAGCTAAACAAGTACGAACCAATTAAGGGGTAGTAAGTCCCTAGTGGAGTCGACAAGCTAGTTAGGTGCCTCGATATCACCCTCCCGATCTTGATGATCAGACGGCATGCATCTCAGGTTTTGGGGAGACCCGAGACTTTTGAAATCGCTCTCTCGAGAACCTCGATCGAAAACAAGGGCAGGTATTACCAACCGATGAGAGAGGAATTTAAGGTGGGTTCAGGACTTACTCAGACCGACTCGCGTGGGTACCCTCTTAGATCACGAAGAAAGCCCCCCAGTAATAAAACTGGTTCGAAATCGCCTCCCATGGCTTTTATTCTCCTGTTTTCTGCAATCACACACATATGGCAAATATTATAAGACAGGTGGGTCAACAGACCTCACCTCTCCTCTTTGGTGAATGTACACAAGCATGCACATTCAAAAGAAGAAGAGAAGAATGAGAGAAGAAAGATGGGGGAGAGAAGAATTTGACCACGTGGGAAGATCAGCACAGTGACTAAGCTGGTGAGTAATTGGCCCGACGTGCTAGTAAAATGGGCTCGGTAACTAAGACCAACTCAACAAGATTACTACTAGACGTCAATACTGATATTGACTAGCTAGACATTATGATTAGTCTCTCGTGGCAATAAAGCATGCACAATAATTCTTGCAAAAAATCATTACAGCTAGACGGTAAGACTACCATGTGAGGCTAATCTCGACCCATCTTTATCAAATGAACGAATAACAAAATGAAGGCCATAAAGAAAGAATAAGAAGGGAGATAATAGAAGAAGAGGGCAGAAAGGAGGGGGAAGAGAAAGAAAGAAAAAGAAGAATATGAGGGAAGAGAGAAAAACACGGGCGGCACTGAGCATCGTCAATAATACTAGACAAATAAGAGAGAGAATATGTAGTCGGCACTAGGCTTTACCGGCTGTATTAGATGAGAAGAGAGAGAGGATGCAGTCGACACTAGACTTCGACAACTGTGTTGAACAGATAAGAGAGAGAAGATGCAATCGGTGTTAAACTTCGCCAGTTGTATTAGACGAGAAGAGAGAGAAGATGCAATCGGCGCTAGGCTTCACCAATTGTGTTAGACGAGAAGACAGAGAAGATGCAGTCGACACTAGGCTTCACCGACTATGTTAGACGAGAAGAGAGAGAAGATGTAATCGACGCTAAGCTTCGTCGAATGTGTTAGACGAATAGCAGAAAGAGAGATAGATATGAGAAGAAGAGAGAGAGAGAGATAAAGATGAGAAGAATAGAGAGAAAGAGAGATAGAGATGAAAAAAAGAGAGAGAAAGAGAGATAGGGATGAGAAGAGAGAGAAAGAGAGATAGGGATGAGAAGAAGAGAGAGAAAGAGAGGAGGAGAGATATAAAGGAGGAGAGATATAGATGAGGAGAGAGAAAGATAGGAGGAGAGAGAAAGAGGGAACGAGAGAGAAAGTCACCTTATCGAAGCGTACCAACCCTTTTCTTCTCTCTCATCTCTCTCTCTTCAAGACGTAGCCACGAGTTCAAGAGGAAATTGAAATTTTATTGGTCGTTGTTTGAAATGTACAGAAGATCCTTTAGAATTTGGCTTTGCATTCTTATATAGAATGGGCAAAAACATGGGTGTATGCCCAAAAACTACATAGAATTGAAGATAATTACAATTTAATTGAATTGAGAGAAAAATGGGTGAAAAAGGATTGTTTTGCCCCTGCCTAACAATGTGTGAAATTCCATAACAGTCCCTGCTGTAGCCCGAGAACTTGTGTGATCTTCCATGACTGATCCAGGGTTGTTATGATGCTCGTTTGATCGAAAGATGATTATTTTCTTGTGGGGCTCGGCATGGCGATCGATTTGATACCAACTTCGAGCCATGAATCATGTTTTAAGCCAGGATCGTGAAACTTGAATTTTGGTTGAATCTTGAAAACTTTGGATCGATTGTGTGTTCATTCCTTGATATTTCTTTGTGATGTCTATGTTGAATCACACTGAGCATGCCATCATGATCACGTTGCAACAAACACAACTCGATTTCATATCCGAACGAAGATTTGGTCGTCTTGAGTTTTTTGTCAGAATCTTGAAATCCGAAGACCGAAATTTATAGCAGTTATGACGCCTCTGTGTGTGAAATCTAATCGTTCATCGTATGCGACGTTTGGACTAGAGATGGCCACGAACCTTACGCACATAATGCAATTGGTTTCATGCCGATGGAGTATAGGAGCGTCATGATTTGGCCGCCAAAGTGCGGCATGCTACTGCTGAATTTTCTGCAACTTACTTCATGGATCAACAACTTCTCTCTAGTTTTTCTCCCTTCTCGGGCATTGTCACAAGGCGTACTACCTATCGAAATGTTCGTCTCGATGAGACGAACACCCTCACCAAATTTGAGTGCTTGGATCGAGTGAGATATAGACCCCGAAAGTCACTGCCCATGATTGTGTAAACAACCACCTTTGATGGTGTTTTGGTGCAGGTTGGCCACACGAGAATAGTGTGTGGCCAACCACTTTTTGATAATTTACCCATAACTTTGCCCTGAAGTGCCAGATTAATCCAAAACTTGACTCATAGGTGTTTTCAACCATGTCGGGTCTAATGGTGGTGGTCCCACAGTTGTTTGGTGTACCAAAAATATAGTTCTAGTAACGGAGTCCATTTCAGGGTGTTAGAGGCTTATTTTCCAAAATTGTTTATTTGTGTTCACTGCCTTAGACATGTCTGATCGCAATGAAACTTGGCAGGTGGCCTTCTTGAGTGATGATGAAGATCTTGACCAATTATGTGGCAATCTTGAGACTATCAAAATTTCCAATTATTTTGTAGGATTTATTGACCTACTTGCCTTCTTTATTCTGCATCAAGGACCAAGGTGCTGAAAAATGCATTCAAACACTATAATGTCTTGCTTCTTGGTGCGTCAAGAAATGGCACAACCCCCATAAAGAAATAGATAACATGAAGTGGATCTCAAGTCATCCAGGTCTCCTTGATAGTCGAAGTCTGTGTATCCCAAAACTTTAAGCTCACTCACATTGTCATCGGTTAATCCATAATTAAATGTTCCTTTCAAATACCTCATAATTCTTTTCACGACTTTCCAATGTTCTAATCTAGGATCACTTTGGAATCGATCAATAAAGATTTGAACAAAAGCTAGATCTCGTTTAGCTCCCATGGTTAAATACATTATTGATCCTATGGCACTCCGATACGAGATCATTTCCATATTATTTCTCTCAATATCATTGTTTGGTTTCATATTGCCATTTTATTTCCCTCTCCTTTCCACAGGTGTATCTATAGGCTTGGATTCACCCATACGAAATCTCTCAAGAACTTTCTTGCAATATGTATATTGAGATAATTGAATAGTGCGGGCTGCTCTATCTCTTATAATATGGATCCCTAACACATATGAAGCCTCTCCCATATCTTTCATATCAAAATTACTTGATAGCATTTCCTTTGTGTCCCTTATATCGTATAGGGTGCTACTAGCTATTAAAATATCATCCACATATAAAGTCATGAAAGTAATGTCAGTCCCACTAGTCTTATGGTATACACAATGGTTATCCTCATTTGGTTTGAATCCATATCTAATCATGGTTTGGTGGAACTTGAGGAACCATCTTCTTGAAGCTTGTTGAGACCATAAAGTGAATTGTTAAGTTTGTACATGAACTATTCCTTTCTTTTCACAAGAAAAGGCTGTTATGGATATGATGGTCCTAATTGAAGGCGTTTTGGCAACAAGTGAATAGGTGTCAAAATAATCTACCCCTTCATTTTAAGTAAAACCTTTTACTACAAGTCTTGCCTTGTATTTTTCAATGCGCCCTTCGGAATTAAGTTTCTTTTTTAATATCCACTTACATCCAATGGATCTAAGGTTAGGTGGTAATCAGACTAATTCTCATACATGGTTCTTTATGACTGAATTTATCTCATCCAGACAAGACATAGCATGTACAAATAACTTTATCATCGGGTTCTTCACTAATCCTCTCATAGTTCTCCCCAAGGTAAATGAAAAAGGTAGGTGGTCTCCTTATTCTCTCACTTCGCCTAAGTGGGATGATTTCAATTTCTTTGTTAGGCTAAATCTCAAGGAAGTCTACTCTCTTTTGGTTTGATTCTCTCTCAAGAAATTCATCTTCAAGGAAATGAGCATCAAGGCTTTCAATCACATTATGATTCAAGAGTTTATAAAACCCAAATCCCTTCCCATGACTTGGGTATCCTATGAGAACACATTTTATGGTTTTAGAATCAAGTTTGGACCTATTTTAGGATAGTATGAGAACATGGGCTGAATATCCCCAAACCTTGAGGTGCTTTATTGATGGAGGTTTGCCCATGAAGAGTTGATAAAGAGTCGATTGGCTTGCTTTTGTGAGAGTCCGATTAAGGACATATGTGGCGGTTAGAATCGCCTCCACCCAAAATTTTAATCCAAGATTAGCGGTACTCATCATACTTGGCACCATCTCAACTAGGGTCCTATTCTTTCTCTCAACGACCCCATTTTGTTTGGATGAGTAAGGCATGGTGGTTTGGTGGACAATCCCATATTGGACATAAAGATCTTGGAAGGCTTGGGAGGTGTATTTCCCACCCCTATCTGATCTAAGTTTTTTATGGTTCAACCTAGTTGGTTTTCAACTTCCACTTATATTGTTGGAATTTGGTTATGGCCTCACTCTTGTTTCTCATGAGATAGGTGTGACCAAAATGGGAATAGTCATCAATGAATGTTACGAAGTACCTCAAGTGCCCCATAGTAGGCACACTCATAGATCCACACACATTCGAGTAGATTAGTTCTAAAAGACTAGAGACCCTTTCGATCTTTTGGTGGGACTTCTTTATCATCTTTCCTTTACGGCAAGCCTTGCATCAATTATGAAAATCGATATTCATTTTATCAAGTAATCATTCTTTCATCATAATATGCATTCTAGATGGATTAATGTGACCTAACCTTAAATTCCATAAAGTAAATTTTGTTAATCATCACCCAACTAAGCGAACTCCTTTTTCATTTTAATTTCATAAAGCCCTTGAACCAACTGGACTATAAAAACAAGGTCTTCATTAATAGAGCCATCATAAACATTGACCTTTTCCTCCTTGAACAAGAGCACAAACCCCGTTTTACTCATCTTGGAAACCGAGATGAGATTTTTCTTCATCTCGGGTGCATAGAGGGTGTCCATAAGCATGAGAGTCTCACCATTAGTGAGCTCCAACATATAGTCACCTTTTCCTAAGACCCTTTCCATTTGATTTTCACCCATATAAAGATTATGGGTACCGAGTTTGACATCATAAAACCTTTTAAAGCTTTTCATAGAATTTATCACATGGATAGTAGCCCCCGAGCCACAAGAACCCATACATCCGCCTCCTCATTGGCAATAAAAAACAAAGTCTCATGGACCATACAAACTCTCTCTGTCCTTGGTCTTCCACCGGTATTAGCTTGAGGTTTATCGGTATTGAGCTTAAGATTAAAATGAGGGTTTTGTAGATGAGGATACTTGCAAAAATTTTGGGAATGCCTGTATTTCTTACATCTATAGCATTGCACCATTGAATAATCTTAGCTCGAGGGACAAACCGACCTCCCACCTACCATCATGGGTGTGGGTGGTGGTTTAGGCCTCAAAGGCATGGGGCTAGCATGGTTTGGTGGGTAGGCATGAGTTTCAAGAGGGTAAGGGTTAAATGGATAAGGGGAGTAGGATTTTCCCTTTTGCTTTCCCTTCCCTTTCCATTTGCCTTTTCGCTTTCTTTTCTTGTTCTTAGCATTATCACTCCCACTTATTCCCACATTATATGTATTCACCATGGAAGAGTTAGGAAAAGAAAAAGAGATAGGAGCAATGAGTACGGGTGTATAAGAAGATGAGAGTTGGTGAGATTTTACCATATGGGGGCCATGGAAGATGGTCCATCCAATTCAATCATTCTTTGCTCTTTCCCTTCCATGAAAAATGCAATCTCCTCCACTATTGTAAACACATCTTTGGCCATCAAATTGGCTACAAATGTCTCTCATGAGGGTGAGATCGAAAG